>NC_056686.1:100252325-100999650 GCF_018350215.1 Panthera leo | reverse complement strand
TATATAGTTACTAATTGTATAAGACCTATGGAGACAGGATGCATAGTGCTAAGAGAAGTTACTAACTGGAAGGTCTGATTTGGCCAATGAAGGAGGCTTTCTCCAAGGAAGTGATGTGTGAACTGAGCTCCCAAGAATGAATAGGAGTTAACTAAGGGATGAGAAGTCAGTCAGGGACAACATACATAAAGCCTGTGGCAGGAGGACACATGTCAAGTTTGAGGAATTGTGATGTGGCAAGAAAGTAGTGAGAATGGAAAAGTAGGCAGTAGGCAGGTCAGGAAAGGATCTGTAGGCAAGACGAAGGAATTTGTACTTTATCTAAGTCAAGGATGGATTGGCAGGAGGACAGAGTGGATATGAGATACCTGTTGGGAGGCTTTTGCTATGCTCCAGTAGATGGAGGCTCAGAGACTGAGACCTTGGAGATGAAAAAAAGTAGATGGACTTAAAAAATATTTAAGAGGCAAAATGTACAAGACATAGTGATGAGTTGGACGTGGGGGTAATGAGCCAAAGTCATCAAGGATGAATTTTGGCTTATAGAATTTACTGCAAAAGGAAACTTAGAAGAAGCCCAGAGGGAAGTTCTGGAAGTCACTTTTGTACACATTGGTTTTCAAATGCCTTTGAGACATCAACACACTTGATTCCTTCTCCTCTGCTAGAGTATAACAAAGTCAGGATATTTTTGTCTTTTTCATCACTTCGTACTGGGAAGCTACCCTATCACCTGCTGCATTATAGGCGTGCAGTGGATTTGTTGACTGATTGATACAAAAGGCTTGAATTCTAGCTTAGGGGGTGAGTTTATTGAAGAACCTTGTGCTGTCAGTTTTAGCAGCTAGCACCTTCCTGATGTGACCACGAGAGTTGCCTCCCCTCTGAACTCAGTTGACCTCAGCTTCAGCTCTGTCCTTTCCCCTCAAGCACTGTGTCAGTCTTGCTGATAAAAACAGGTGTCCTCAAACAGTACCATCTCCTCTTGCCAGACTTTGCTCCACACCGCGTGGTTTCCCTCCAATATTTTCATCAATGCGTGTCCATTCCAAAGTAACGATGTCCCTGCAGCCAGACGTATTGCCACACACTCCTGAGGAGTCTGGGCATAGGAAACTCCCAAGGTCATCTGAGGATACTTTGAAAGGTCATCATCCTGATACTGTTCATGTCTCACCAATTCCTGGTTAAGTCTGTATTGCATGCCCCAGTAAATTTATAAAACTTCTTTGTTCAGTGTTTACTCTTGCGTAAACGTTATAATAAACATTGTATTCTTCCGAGTCCAGTGTAACGTTGAATTCACACAAAAGACTTCTTCACCCGCAACATAGAATAGCAGCAGGCCTGATTTTCCCCACTAATCCCATTCTTTTCTGAATACGCACAACCCTCATTCCAGTAACAATAGCAACTAACATTTATTGAGCACTTACTTTGCTCCATGTGTTATTCTAAGTACTTGTTTTAATTTTTTAATCTTGTCAACAATTCTATCAGGCGGACATTGTTCCATTTTATAGAAGACAACACTGGGGCAGGAAGAGGTTAAGTAACTTGCTCAAATGCACCTGACTTGAGTCAGAACCAGGATTCACGTGCAGGCGGTCTGGCGTCAGAGTCCTCACCCTTAACCATGCCACTGTGCTGCCTTTCTACAGTGTCCCCCTTATACTCTGAGGCCAGGACAGCCGGATAAGGTAGAATTCCAATTCTTATTACAATTTCCTGGAGCTCGTTCACTCCACGACTTTTAAAAGATAATCTGTCTGAGTCCAAATGAAGTTTAAACATTTCTACCCTGGCATTTAGGTCGATAGTGTGGCTCACACCCATATTTCCAGCCTTAGATCCCCATCCCCTGTATGGACCAACTCTCCCACCGGCTGTTCCTCTGCAGGTTCCTATCTCCATGTCTGTGTGAACACGCTCTGCCGTCTCCATGTAGAATTCCCTGTCTCCTTCAGCACCTCTCTTAAATGTCTCCTTCATGAAACCTTTTCTCTTGCCCCCAACTCTTCATGTGAACCCCACGGAACACTTTTTCTATATGTTTTCCTTGGTACTTATCATACTTTAAAAATGATACTTAATTCATAGAGTTCTAGTTGTACAATTTTAGAGCTGAGATGGACCTATCATCTAACCCCACAGGTCATTCCTTTTTTAGAATAAAAATAACTTAGTGAGGTAAAAGGAGCCACTTTAAAGTGAACGATTCAGTGGCATTCAGTGCATTCAAATATTACACAGCCACTGCCTTTAGCTATTTTGGAGACATTTCTGCCACTCCAGAGTAGAACCCCACACCTATTAAGCTGTCTCTCCCTCCTCCCTCTTTCCCCAGTCCCTGCCAGCCACCAGTCTGCATTCCAACTCTATGAATATTTCACATAAGTGGAGTCATGCAACATGGGGCCTTTTAAGTCTGGCTTCTTGTACTTAGCATGACATTATAGAGGTTCATTCATATTTTATGTTCATTCACGTATATCAGTACTTTTAAAAATAAATGAATAATACTTCATTGTATGTACATATTATAATTCGTTTATCCCTTCATCCATTGATAGACATTGGAGCTATTTCCGGGTTTTGACTGTTGTGAAGAGTGCTCTGTTGGAACAGGTATTTGGAACTCCCTACTCTATCTTACTGACATCTACCCTCATTCCTTTTTTTTTTTTTTTTTAATTTTTTTTAACGTTTATTTATTTTTGAGACAGAGACAGAGCATGAGCAGGGGAGGGTCAGAGAGAGAGGGAGACACAGAATCTGAAACGGGCTCCAGGCTCTGAGCTGTCAGCACAGAGCCCGACGCGGGGCTCAAACTCACGGACCATGAGATCATGACCCGAGCCGAAGTCGGCCGCTTAACCGACTGAGCCACCCAGGCGCCCCTACCCTCATTCCTTTTTTAAATGAATTATTATCAGAAGCCAGATGTATAATAGTTACAAATGGATAGAAATGCGGATTCTCTAGTTGAAGGCTGGTAGGTGGCCTCAAATTAGAACACACTGCCCTCCCCACGCAGTCTGCAGTTCTACGTGGAGCCCAGTTTTAAAGGCCCCTGAGTTACTCCTCCTCTGCTGCCCTGTATGTGAAGAACCTGAAGCCCAGACGTGTGCTGAAACCAAACACCTGGTTAGTGTGACAGTGCACCCTCACCTAGATACGTTTACATAACAAGAACATGATGGAGCAGGAGTTAACCAGAGCAGGCTTAGATAACACATTTTCAGGAGACATAATTTATAACAAATATCCTGCATCTTTGTTCAGGAAGATTTACGGAAAACCCGAGGAGCAAAATCGGAACTCCTAAACTAATTCTCATAAATGTATTTTATTTTATCATGAGAGATTTAAATATCTAGTTCTGTGGAAGTAGGTAAATCACAACACAGTATGGTGCAATACCTTCACTACATTAGAATCAATAGGGGAAACTTTAAAAAAAATTCTGACGCCCGGTCCCCAGCCCAGCCCAGTTAAAGCAGAATTTCTGGGGCTGGGGACCAGGTATCCGAATTCTAAAGGATCTTCGCAGATGATTCCGATATGCAGGCAGGTTTGGGAATCTCTGGCTTTGGCTCTTGCCACAAGTGCGTTATTCTTACTCATTCTTTCTGTGTGTTCAGTTTATCTTTCCCATGAGGCCTGGCTCACATAGTTCACGCTGCTGCTCTCTCCCTTCTCTGAAGACCTGGGGCACTCGTGGGTTTCACGTGTTCTGCTTTTCGCCATGCCCCGGCAAACATTGTGTCTTGCTCTTGTGGGCGTTGGTTTTGTGTCCCCGGCTGGAAGGCAAGGCGCCTTGGCGGTCAGGAATACAGTCTGCTCACTCTCTCTGCAGACCTCTGCTTCCCTTCTCCTTTCTAAACCACCAGTACTAAAACCTGTGCTTCTGTGTTATTAAAAGCATAGTTACCCTGCTGTTGACCTAGGGCTGAAGTAGTATATATTTATGGAATGACTCTGAACACTCCATGTGATACAAAGTGAACGCAAATATTCTTTGGAAGGCATTACATGTTATGTATATATAAAAGATCAGATTGCTGTTGTGACTAGAAAGAAAAACAACTATCTTTAGTTTTTTGCTTCCCCAGAAATATGTTATAGGGAATTATAGAAAACAGGAAAATCTCAACCTCCTTTCTGGTTTAATTCAAATTTGCCTCTGTGGGAAAAGGATGCTATTTCATTATTGTCTGGGGATTTACATACCTCCGTTAATTCTCACAGTAGTTTTTCAGGGACTACCTTCATTTTATAGCTGACAAAATAGACTTGTTTAAGACCCTATATATAAATGGTATGATCTGGATCCATATTTGTCCCAGTCTAAAACCCATACCATTTTATCACACCCAAATGTTCCTTCAGTGCTAAGACTTAGAGTACATAACAGTTATGATTGTGGGGTAGGATTTTTTTATTCCAGGTTTATAAAATTGATATGGTGTAACATGGTAGATATTCGTGGAATAGGTCCAAAGGGGATTTCCTACAAAATGTGGCTGGGACTAAAAGATGGAGAGGTACTTGGGGGAGAATTATCTTTTCTTGAAAGAGGTTCATCAACCCTGTATGATTTGATTTCAGGGGCTTGTGCCCTTTACTTCCTCTCACTCTTCCTGTATTACTTGTTGCATCAAGTATTGAACGCAAGATCCTTAGAGGAGATCAGCAAAGTGTGGAAAAAGATAACTTGTCTGTTGTTCTGTCTGTTTTCTTTACATCCAGAGATTCTGGCCAGCCTTTGAACAGGAAGCATGATAGCTTCCCCTGTAGAGAGACTTGAGAGGCTCCAGAATAGCCTTCTTATCCAAGAACATTTCTCCAAGAGCCTTGGAATTCCAAAACCAGAGACATATTCATACCTCTTGGAAGGTTTTGAGGAGTCCGGAGTTCCCAATATAAATAAAATGGCTTTCAAAGGGCTGGCAACTCAAGCCGATCATTATGGGAACGAGAATTAGGGGCAGAAAGAACAGAAGAACTCAGAGTCCTCTTTATTAAAGAGCAGAGGCAGAAACTGGCTGGGGCAGAGGACCCACTCTCCATGCTGACCCCAGTCAACCTCAACATTGCATCCTCCAGGAAGGCTTGCTGATGGCCTTCTGAAATGAACAGCTCACTCCAGACATACCTCCAACAAGCCACTCTTGAACAACCAACACTCCCTCTGAGGCCAGACTCAAACAATCCTTCTTAGCTCCAGACTCCTCAAACAATCTTCCCAGCAGGGTAATGAATGGAGGCTTCTGGCAAGCACCTGAAGGCCAACTCCTGTCTCTCAGGCTTGGGTTTCAGGAAACAGCTTGGGAGGATGCTCTCCAGTCCTCACAACTGCTGGGACTTGTCTTGGGATTTGTGGGAGAGAGAGTGGAGGCTAAGAGGGATTAAAGCTGCTCTGAAACCTTGTAGCCTGAGGGGGATTTGGAGGTGGAAAAGGAGGGGGCGATCCGCTCAGCTGCTTCACCTTCCCAGATAATCCATCACTGCCACTGTAGCTGCAGGAAAGCAGTCCCGTAAACTGTCTGCCTGGAAGGAAGGATAACCTGCCGCTGGCTTTTATTTTCAGTTGAATTATAACACTTACCTTCTCATCTGGCCTTTCATCAAGAGGCTTAAGTGTTTTTCTTTCTGTGGGCCTTACTGGCCACGTTTCCCCATTCATTATCAGTATAGGGGCCTGCCATGCTGAACCCATGTGCAGCCCTCCACCCCAACCCCCCATGCCCCAGGGGCTCCTTAGCAGCAACAATTTTCTAATTCAGAACAGACTCTCCTCTGAGCATTTGATCTTACAAGTACATTACAACTGGCTTTAACAGGAGTTACCAAAGGCAGGGATTTCAGAAACAAGATGTGAACTCCCCAAAAGATGGGGCACCATGAATACCTCCAACATCTTTGAGTTTACCTGTGACACTTGACTGTGTTACTTGGAGACTTCTCTGTACCTGGGGCTAAGGGGAAAGGTGTCTTGGAGTTTGGAATCATTTCAGATCATCATTAACAGACTTATTACCTTTAGGAGAGAATTGTGGATTGTTTAGGGCCAGTAGGGTAAGGGCTGTGAAGTCAGAGTGCCTGTGTTCTGATCCTGGCTCCTTTACCCAGGAGCAAGTGATTTTAGCTCTCTGTGCCTCGATTTCTTCATCCATAAAATGGGTGGATAATACTCGCTTCGGAAGATTGTTATGTTAGTTGTCATAATCCATTAAAAGCTCTCAGCATGGAGTCTGATACAGTATGTGCTCAGTAAATATTAGGCATTACTGTTGATTCATTTATTCACAAAATGGTTACCAATCATCTACATACTTGTTGGCTTTATATCCAAAATATATCTCAAATCCAACCACTCCTCTCCATCTTCACTTTCAGTATCCTTCAGCAAGTTACGGTCCTCTTCTACATAAATTTTTCCAGTAGCAACTTAAATCTTGTACTCTTATTCCTCTCAAATGCATTTCCACAGCGGAGACATATTTTTAAAAAGTAAAGCTGAGCATGTCACTTCACACTTAAAACTTCACAGAGGATTGCTCATTGATTAAAATGAGAATTCCTGTGTCCTAAAAGGCTCTGCATGATTTTGCTCCTGCCTACTTCTCAGTGTCAAATTACTAATTTTTCTCCCTCCCTTCCTCCCTCTTTCTCCTCCACTTTCTCCTCCTTTTTCATTCTCCTTCTTCTCCTCGTCCTCTTCTTCCTCCCTCCTTCCTCACTGTCCTTCTTTTCTTTTTTCGTCTCTTCCCCTTCCTCACTGATTAACCTTTAGCCACACTGGCCTCCTATCTCAGAGACCGACTAGTTCCATGGCAAACCACACCTCTGAACTCTAAATTAGACTGAGAGCCTAAAATTACATTTCTCATTACCCCTTGCTATTAAGTATGGCCTTTGCCCGAGTCCTGCCAGTGAAATGGGAGTGGAGGTGACAGGTGACAGGTATCACTTAGAAGCCCAGACCATAAATTAGGACCTCCAGACATAACCCTTTCTTCCTTCATCTTTTAGCTGGATATTGATATGGATGAAAGCCTCAGGCATCAATTATACTTTAAGTAAATGGAAAATAAATTTTTACTGCTAAGCCACTGAGATTTTGAAGTTTATTATAACAGCCAGCATTACCTTACCTGCTACACTCTTTTTCTCTTTCTCAAACACATCAAGCTTTCATTCACTGCACTTGCTGTTTCTTCTTCCTAGAACATTTATTTTCCAGCTCTCTGTATGGCTGGGTCATGGATTCTCCACATCTTAGCCCAAGTCTTAATGACTCAGACAAGGTTCTCATAATCCCCCTGCCTGAAATGACTGTCTTCTCTCTTATCACCATGTTTACTTCTGTCAGAGGATTTTCCCCAGCTTATATTTCCCCTTTTATTGTCTGTCTCATTCACCAGAATCTAAGAAACAGGTTCACATCATCAGTCTTGCTTGGTATGTAATCCTCAGGGACAGAATATTGCCTGAAAATAAATCAGTGAATTGAATGAGCAAGTGAAAAAAAATAAAATGTTTAATAGACACTGAGCAGTGTCTTGGGACCAAAGAAAATGTTGATCTATTCGGTGATAAGAAAATGTATTCTTTATGATAAGGGTATTAGGGTTCTCCAGAGAAATAGAGCCAATAGGCTATGTATATATATATATAGCCTATTATATATATGTATATATATGTATATATACATAGCCTATTATATATATGTATATATATGTGTGTATATATATATATAGCCTATATATATATATACACACACACACATATGCATATATATATACACATATATACGTATGTATATATGTATATATGTGTGTATATATATATATATATATATATATATATACACATATCTCCACATGTATAATATATCACATATATATGATACATAGAACCAGCAGAGGGTGTATATGTATATGCATATGTACATATATTCTTTGACCTACGATGGGGATATATCTCAAACCCATCATGGGTTGAAAATATCATGTGGAAAATGCATTTAACACACCTAACCTACCGTACTTTAGCTTAGCCTACCTTAAAGATGCTCAGAGTACTTATATAAACCTGCATTTGAGCAACATTATCGAACACAAATCCTATTTTACAATGAAGCGTTGAATGTCTCATATCATTTACTGACTACTGTATTGAAAGGGAAAACCAGAATGGCTGTGTGGGTACAGAATGGTTGTCAGTGTGTTCATTGTTCACCATTGTGATTGCCAGGCTGACTGGGAGCTTGCTGATGCTGTCCAGAATCATGAGAAAGTATTGTACCACATATTGCTAGCCCAGGAAAAGATCAAAATTCAAAATTCAATGTATATACAGTTTCTACTGAATGTGTATCATTTTTGCACCATTTTAAAGTTTGTATATACATTTATATGTGTATATATAGATATATATACACACACGTAATATATGGATATGTATCTATATAATATATAAGTATATAATGGATATATACTGTACATACATAGATAAAATACATTAAACATATATATGTAGAATATATGTACATGCAGGCATACCTTAGACATATTGCAGATTTGGTTCCAGACCACTGCAATAAAGTGAATATTGCAGTAAAATGAATCAAATGAATTTTTTGGTTTCCCAGTGCACATAAAGTTGTGTTTACACTATACTGTAATCTATGAAGCGTGCAATAACATTATGTCTAAAAATTCAATATGCACACCTTAATTAAAATATTTTATTGCTTAAAAATGTAAACCGTCATCTGAGCTTTCAGCAGATTGTAATTAATAAACTTTTTCCTGGTGGAGGGTCTTGCCTCATTGTTGATGGCTGCTGACTGATCAGGGTGGTGGTTGCTGAGGGTTGGAGTGCCTGTGGTAATTTCCTAACATAAGACAAACACTGAAGTTTGCCACGTTAACTGACTCTTCCTTTCATGAAAAGTTTCTCTGTAGCATGTAATGCCGCTTGATAGCATTTTACTTACAGTAGAGCGTATTTCAAAATTGTAGTCAATCCTCAAACCCTGCCACTGCTTTCTCGTCTAAGTTTATGTAATATTCAAAATCCTTTGTTGTCATTTCAACAATCTTCACAGCATCTTCACCAGGAGTAGATTTTACCTCAAGAAACTACTTTCTTGTTCATCTGTAAGAAGCAGCTCCTCATCTACGAAAGTTTTCTTATGAGATTGCAGTGAAAGTCAGGCATATCTCTAGGCTCCACTTCTCATTCTACTTCTCTTGGTATTTCTAGCACATCTACAGTCACTTCCTCCACTAAAGTCTTGACCTGCTCAAAGTCATCCATGAAGGTTGGAATCAGCTTCTATCAAACTCCTGCTAATGTTGATATTTTGACCCCTTCCCTTGAACCATGAATGTTCTTAATGACATCTAGAATGGTGAATCCTTTCCAGAGGGTTTTCCATTTACTTTGCCCAGAACCATCAGAGGAACCACTATGTATGGCAGCTATCGCCTTACAAAATGTGTTTCTTAAACAATAAGACTTGAAAGTTGAAATGACTCCTTAATCAATGGACTGGACCAGAATGGATGTTGTGTTAGCAGGCATGAAAACAACGTTAATCTCATGGTATCTCCATCAGAGCTTTTCAGGTGACCAGGTACATTATCAGTGAGCCATACTATTTTGAAAGGAATCTTTTTTTCTGAAAACTAGGTCTCAACAGTGTGTTTAAGATATTCAGTAAACCATATTGTAAACAGATGTGCTCTCATCCAGGCTTTGTTGTTCCATTTATTTAGTCCGGGAAGAGTAGATTCAGCATAGTTCTGAAGGATTTTTGGAATGACCAATGAGCACTGGCTTCAACTTAGAGTCACCAGCTGCTAGCCTTTATCAAGACTGTCAGCCTGTTTTTGATGCAGCAAAGCTCGATTTCTCCTCTCTAGCTATGGTAGTTCTAAATGGCATCTTTTTCTAGTAGGAGGCTGTTTTGTCTACATCGAACATCTGTTTAGTGTAGCCACTTCAATGAATTGTCTTAGCTGGATCTTCTGGATGCCTTCCTGCAGCTTCCACATCAGGACTTGCTGCTTCACCTTGCACTTTATATTGTGGAGATGGCTTCTTTCCTTAAACCTCTAACTTTTGTTAGCTTTAAACTTCTCTTCTGCAGCTTCCTCACCTCTTAGTCTTCTTAGAATTAAAGAGAGTTAGGGCCTTGCTGTGGATTAGCCTTTGTCTTAAGGGAATATTGTGGCTGGTTTGATCCTTCATGCAGGCCACTAGAACTTTCTCAATGTCAGTAATAAGACTGTTCCACATTCTCATCATTAGCATGTTCACTGGAGTAGCACTTTTAATTTCCTCCAAGAACTTTTCCTTTGCATTTGCAACTTGGTTAACTGATACAAGAGGCCTAGTCTTTGGTCTGTCTCAGCTTTCAACAACTGTTCCTCGCTAAACATAATCATTTCTAGCTTTTGATTTCAAGTGAAAGACATTGGGGCACCTGGGTGGCTCAGTCGGTTAAATGTCTGACTCGTGATTTCGGCTCAGGTCATGATATCATGGGTTTGTGAGTTCGAGCCCCACACTGGGCTCTGGCATGACAGTGCAGAGCCTGCTTGGGATTCTCTCTTTCTCTCTCTCTCTCTTCCTCTCTCTCTGCTCCTCCTCACTCTCTCAGAATTAAAAAAAAAAGTGAAAGACATGTTATTCTTCCTTTCACTTGAACACTTATAGGCCATTGTAGAGTTATTAATTGCCCTCCTTTCAATATTATTGTGTCTCAGGCAATAGGGAGGTCTGAGGAAAGGGAGAGAGATGGGTGAGCAGCTGGTAGGTGGAGTAGGCAGAACACATACAGCATTTGTCAGTTAAGTTCCCTGAATTACATAGGCAGTTTCTGGCACCCCAAAACAATTTCATTAGTGACATCAAAGATCACTGATCACAGATCACCATAAAAAATATAATACTATTGAAAAAGTTTGAAATATTAAGAGAATTACCAAAATGTGACACAGAGATACGAAATGAGCAAATGCTGTTGGAAAATGGTGCTGATAGACTTGCTTCATGTACGGTTTCTAGAAACCTTCAACTTGTAAAAGTGTGATGTCTGTGAAGCACAGTAATGCATAGTGCAATAAAATGAGGTATGCCTGTAAATGGATAGATAGGGTGGAATGGAATCTGAGCATTCTGTCAATCTGTTTAATTCTAGTCTTAAATCCAAAGACCTGAGAACTAGGTGTTAATCCCAGTCCCAGGGCAGGAGAACACCAGTGTTCTATCTCAGTGGGCAAGCAGGAAGAAGACAATTCCTTTTTCTGGTCTGCATCTTGCTCTACTCAGGCCCTCAGTGGATTGGCTGATACTTGCCCCTATTGGGGAGGGCAATCTACTTCACTGAGTCCACTGATTTCAAATGCCAATCTCAATCAAAAGCACCCAGAAGTAATATTTAATCTGGGCACCCCTTGGCCCCATGAAGTTGACACATAAAATTAACCATCATAAGAATGTTTAATAAGACTGGTACATTTCTAAGTATGTATACTTTTATAGAAGAATTAATATACAACATGGAATAAAATGAGATGGCATACATTTAAAAAAAACTTAAAGAATAAAGAAGACCTCACAATAATCTAAAAGGTAGTCCGTTATTATTATCTCCATTTTGTAGATGAGGCTAGAGGCTCCAAGAGTTTTTCTTACTTTGCCAAAAATTACACATCTGGTAAATGGTTGAGTTAGGGAGGGCTGCAAGCCAGTCTTTTGACTCCAAATTCTATGTCCTAGCACCAAAATAACAACTTTATTTTTTATTCACGTTTTGCCCATCACTCAATACTCAGTTTATTTTTTTTTAATTTTTTTTATTATTTTTTATTTTTTTTAATATATGAAATTTATTGTCAAATTGGTTTCCATACAACACCCAGTGCTCATCCCAAAAGGTGCCCTCCTCAATACCCACCACCCACCCTCCCCTCCCTCCCACCCCCCATCAACCCTCAGTTTGTTCTCAGTTTTTAACAGTCTCTTATGCTTTGGCTCTCTCCCACTCTAACCTCTTTTTTTTTTTTTTTTTTTTCCTTCCCCTCCCCATGGGTTTCTGTTAAGTTTCTCAGGATCCACATAAGACTGAAACCATATGGTATCTGTCTTTCTCTGTATGGCTTATTTCACTTAGCATCACACTCTCCAGTTCCATTCACGTTGCTACAAAAGGCCATATTTCATTCTTTCTCATTGCCACGTCATATTGCATTGTGTATATAAACCACAATTTCTTTATCCATTCATCAGTTGATGGACATTTAGGCTCTTTCCATAATTTGGCTATTGTTGAGAGTGCTGCTATAAACATTGGGGTACAAGTGCCCCTATGCATCAGTACTCCTATATCCCTTGGATAAATTCCTAGCAGTGCTATTGCTGGGTCATAGGATAGGTCTATTTTTAATTTTCTGAGGAACCTCCACACTGCTTTCCAGAGCGGCTGCACCAATTTGCATTCCCACCAACAGTGCAAGAGGGTTCCCGTTTCTCCACATCCTCTCCAGCATCTATAGTCTCCTGATTTGTTCATTTTGGCCACTCTGACTGGCGTGAGGTGATATCCGAGTGTGGTTTTGATTTGTATTTCCCTGATAAGGAGCGACGTTGAACATCTTTTCATGTGCCTGTTGGCCATCTGGATGTCTTCTTTAGAGAAGTGTCTATTCATGTTTTCTGCCCATTTCTTCACTGGGTTATTTGTTTTTCGGGTGTGGAGTTTGGTGAGCTCTTTATAGATTTTGGATACTAGCCCTTTGTCTGATATGTCATTTGCAAATATCTTTTCCCATTGTGTTGGTTGCCTTTTAGTTTTGTTGGTTGTTTCCTTTGCTATGCAGAAGCTTTTTATCTTCATAAGGTCCCAGTAATTCACTTTTGCTTTTAATTCCCTTGCCTTTGGGGATGTGTCGAGTAAGAGATTGCTACGGCTGAGGTCAGAAAGGTCTTTTCCTGCTTTCTCCTCTAGGGTTTTGATGGTTTCCTGTCTCACATTCAGGTCCTTTATCCATTTTGAGTTTATTTTTGTGAATGGTGTGAGAAAGTGGTCTAGTTTCAACCTTCTGCATGTTGCTGTCCAGTTCTCCCAGCACCATTTGTTAAAGAGACTGTCTTTTTTCCATTGGATGTTCTTTCCTGCTTTGTCAAAGATGAGTTGGCCATACGTTTGTGGGTCTAGTTCTGGGGTTTCTATTCTATTCCATTGGTCTATGTGTCTGTTTTTGTGCCAATACCATGCTGTCTTGATGATGACAGCTTTGTAGTAGAGGCTAAAGTCTGGGATTGTGATGCCTCCTGCTTTGGTCTTCTTCTTCAAAATTACTTTGGCTATTCGGGGCCTTTTGTGGTTCCATATGAATTTTAGGATTGCTTGTTCTAGTTTCGAGAAGAATGCTGGTGCAATTTTGATTGGGATTGCATTGAATGTGTAGATAGCTTTGGGTAGTATTGACATTTTGACAATATTTATTCTTCCAATCCATGAGCAGGGAATGTCTTTGCATTTCTTTATATCTTCTTCAATTACCTTCATAAGCTTTCTATAGTTTTCAGCATACAGATCTTTTACATCTTTGGTTAGATTTATTCCTAGGTCAATACTCAGTTTAAATAGCTCTTCTCCCCATAAGATTTTCTCTGGTATATGCACTAATAATACCTCCATGAATGAAGTACTGAGCAATAAATGGACTGCTGCCTGTTCAGGATTTGTACATTTAAATGTACCCTCACTAGACTTGTCCTCTATTTGTTTTTTCACTCGTTTGTTCATTTTTTTGTTTCATCCATTTATTCATTCAACAAATACTGTTTGGAGCCTATATGTGGTAGGGGCCGTGGCTAAAAAAGGAAATAAATGATTCTTGCCCTTGAGACACTTAAAAACTAATGAGAATGATAGATGGGCAAGCCTCTTGGATCATGAAGAAAGAAGACATGGAGTAAAGATAGTGGAACTCAGGTCCCAAATGAAACCGTGCTCATTTGCTTCAACTTCTCATTTCTAGACTTATTTTACAGAAAAGAGGAATTAGCTTCAATATTACTTATATCACTTTATGTTGGTCTGTTTTCTAGTAACTAAATATCCTTTCTAATTGATGCTGAAACCTAATACAAACTATTTGAATGGCAAGAAAAGTGTCCTCATTTAATCATAGTTTTTAAATCTGTCTGCAGAAAATACATAAATTGAGTAATTATGGAACCAGAGAGGGGAAATGACTACATGATATTTCAACTCAACTGAATGGCATAAACTAAATAGCTACTGTTGATATCAAGAATATTAAAATCCTATATGTTATTTAGGTTCTGTCCAAATTATGTGGGAAAGAGCATGGGAGATTTTCACATGCAGCATGTTCCTTAAACTTGAGACACTTCAGAGAGGCCCCAGAGGTAGAATCAATATGACTGAGTTCCTACCATGTGATGTCCTCATGTAAATGAGAGACACTGCTCATTTCATCCAGTTCGGCTTTGCTCTGGGGAAGGGGCAGATTTCTTACTAATTCATTTGTATCTTAATCGAAAATTGCCATCGATGGGGGAAAAAGCAGAATTTGGGGTATCTCTTGATACTGAAGAGATCCCCTACTTTGAAAAGTGAAGACTTACAGGGTCTGGGGTATGTAAGCGGAAAGAGAGTGCAATGTTATTTTCCCTTTATATTTCCCTAAAATTTACATTTTGTAGGGAAGATAGAACTGTGTAAGAGGACTCCCATTTGTACTTATATAGTTGTACATCAGTCTTTGGTGGAAGCTTTTGGTCTTGTCCCTGATAAGTATATTCAGCAACAAGTTCTTCCCCTACCCACGCTTGTCAATTTCTAAGCCTTTGTTTTAAGGTATTTGGGGAGCGTAGGAAAGGTGAACACATATGTTTACGTTTAATTTATAATTAACTTTATAAATATATTATCTTGTAAGAAGTATTGAAGTCTTAATTGTAGCCTTATTTTCTTAGCTATAGGGAATTCCAATTTTTCTGAAATGAATAAGATCTCCTGACATTTTAGTAGGCATTGAACCCATAGCACAGTTGAACATAGTTCTTTAGAAATTGGGTTTTGGAATTGGATCCTCAGAAATATAGTTAGATTCAAGCTGCTAGGTCAAGTAATGGTTTCTCATTTGTTTCAAGAAAAAAAATAGTATCTTGATTCCCAAGTTGGCTTTTAAAGGAATATTCAGATAAGAGGACTAGTGACCAAGCTAAGTAAAAAATTAGAAAGGTTGGGAGACGTTGTTGGAAATTAGAGCTACCTTGAAAGTTTGTATGGGCCGCAGAACTTCTTGGCCTGCCTCAGAAACTTACAAAAAAAGATTGAAGTAGTTTTTAAAAAGACAATGCAGTATAAATCCCCATTTGGAATAAATATTTCTTTTGCTTTGTGAAATTCAAGAGAGACTCTTCTTGAACTGAAATGCTCTTACTCACTAACAGGGGTATTAACATCGGAAGGGAAAGAGCTTGGAGTACAACCTGGGTAGGTTGCTGTATCATGGCACTCTCTTTTGCCTGGGTATCACCCTTTCTGAGGAACATTGGGAAAGAGCATGGGGTTGGAGAAGGCTTGGTGGGGCACAGGCAGTAATTTTCTTGCTCCAGGCTTAGAGCAGAGCAGCTATTCTAGGATGGGAAAAGGAAAAGTGAATGCATGGTCCTCAGGAAGTGACTGCATCATCCTCTCCTAAAATCCATTTGATTACTAAAGACAAGGAATTGAATGACCGGTAGTGACAAGCTGAGGAGGTGGTAATTGTTTCTGTGTTTGATATGTAGTAGTTGAGAAGTAGTGTCCTCCTATTTAGATGCAGAGGCACTTTTCTGTGTAGGTCCTGTGGCAGATCAGTGTATTATCCCATCATGGCTTCCTATATATTCCACATAGTCTTCCTAGAATGTGACATTGACACTCCTCCATTTAGAAGCAAGGTCTGTGTCCCCTCCCCTTAAACCCCAGCAGACTTTTGTAACTGATTTGATCAATAGTTCAAAAGTATGTGGCACAAGTGATGTTGCATAACTTCTGAGGCCAAGTCACAAAAGGCAACCGTTGCTTCTGCCTGGGTTGCTCTTTGGATGCTCAACCTTCACACAAGCCAGTGTGCTGTGAGAAAACCCAAAGTAGCTTATACCGAGACCGCATGGAGAGGCCCATATGGAAAGGAACTGAGACTCCTAGCCAGCAGCCAGAATCAACCACCAGACTTGTGAGTGAGCGAGCCATGAGAGACTTCCAGCCTCCGTTTTCTATTCAGCTGATCCCAAGTGGAACAAAGATTAACTATCTCCGCTGAGCCCTGCCCAAATTGGAGAGTTTATAGTCAAATAAATGATATAATTATTTTACAACTTTCGGGGTGGTTTGTTACACAGCGTTAGATAGCAGGAATAGGGAGTGCTAAATGTGAATCTTCAGAGTACCTCCAATCCTCTCAATATTTATACCAACTGCTTTTCTTATCATAGCTCTTAAATCCAGGTTCAAGAAAACCTAGTAGTGGGGTACCTGGATGGCTTAGCCAGTTGAGCATCTGACTTGGGCTCAGGTCTTGATCTTATGGTTCGTGAGTTCGAACCCTGCATAGGACTCTGTGCTGACAGCTCGGAGCCTGGAGCCTGCTTCGGATTCTGTGTCTCCCTCTCTCTCTGCCCCTCTCCCACTCACACTCTGTCTTCCTCTCTCTCAAAAATAAATAAACATTTGCACCCATGTTTTAAATAAATAAATAAATAAATAATCATAATAATAATAAAAGAAAACCGAGTGTAAACATAATACATTTTTCGTGGCCTCAAAATGTATGTGTGTGTTTTTCTGAATGTGACAGTCTCATTGATTCTTATGTCCATAAAAGGGAGAAAACAAATGTAATTATCCTTGGTGTGACTTTTAAAAGGGTCTGTTTGAAACAGTTTAGGTTAGGTTTCTCTAACAGCTACAGTTAGAGAAAATAAAGGACCCTTTGGCACTTGTGTTTAAACTTTCAGTAGCCACTTGCAATCTGTTAGTGTAACTGTTACAATATTTTAGTCATAAGCCAAATTTACCTTTGTGGCAAACAACCTGGCCAGTTTTTGCCTAAAGGCAAGTCTATAAAATTTAAAAAACAAAAACAAAAAAACAAAAACAAAAACAAAAAACCACACTAACTTCAACTTTACCAGGTGCTCTTTTCACAGTGAAAAAATTTTACTCCTAAATTAGTAAAATCTACAGGCTACCAACAGAAATCCAATTATTGAAACTAACCTCATAAGGAAATCGTGAAAAATAAAACTTAAAAGCTATAATGTGCAGTGTGGGGATAGTATGAGTGAGAGAAAGTGCACAAGAGGAAAGGGAAGAAAAATCATTGCACAGGACTTGGTCATGACATCAGATCAATGAGTGAACATCTGTGGTGAGGATGAATCATGATGATGGTGAAGATTATGGACAGATAATTTTTAAAATCTCACATTATCCTGAAATTATTAAGTCTTACCATTCACTTAGAGCCGTGGACTTTTTAGATCTGTTCCTTTACGAGACCCAACCAAGGTCAAATCCCTTTCTGTGCTGCTGAGCCAGCTGTCATGTTTCTAACAGGAAGAGGCTCTTACCACCTTGTTCTCCTTTATGGCTTAAGTACGTCTTGAACTGCTACTTTATTTTTATAATGTGTTTCTAACCTCTCTTTGATCTTCTCAGTTTCTAAATACTATATACATTTTCTTCATACAGTTCATACTAAGACTTTAGACTTGGGAGTTAGTACTTCCCCTTTGGCTCTGATTCTTGGCTTCCCCCTAGAGCTATACGTTGAGCTCACCCACCTGATAATGGTGTTTCCAGTCCCTCTGGGACCAGTCTAGGGCTGCCCCTACTGTTCTACTAAACATAACTCCATGTACTAGCATTCCTAACTCTGCCAATGGGACCTAGTCAGGGACCAATTTAAGACTAATCTAAGCAGACTCTTGTTTCACAGATAGGAACCCAGACAGGCCCTCCAAAGTTGAGAGCCCTGTACAGAGCCACATACCCGGTACTGAAACGATCAGACCTATTCTCCTGATCTCTTAAACCCACTCACTTTCTAGTTTTCTTTTTATGTATCACCATGTTTTCTTCCTTGTACTTAAATGTTGGTGTGTGTCTGACTGCAGTGAATGACCAGTTCTTTGTAGGAAAATGCAACAACAGTTGATACAGTGTCCCTAGTCTTCTACCTTTAAAAACTTTTTCTCCTAGGTGTGTTTATGGTTAGACTTGATACACTGTCCCAGTAGGTTAATCTAGACTTTGATATTACTTTTGTACGAAACTCTCCCCCGCCAGACCAAGCCAATCTTATTCTTTTCCTTTTTTGGTTTTCCATATTTAAAAATAGAACAAAAACCCGTCAAAAAAAAAATGAGAAAAAGGAGAAAAGAACCCCATTATATACTGCAACCAGGTAGAATATTTGATTCTGATAGATAGTTAACACACACAGTAACTTCACCATGATGGAAGGTCATGGCCACTAAAATTAAGGGCTGCCTTAATTGTGCTGACTGCTGTACCCCAGCTCAAAGAGACTCAGAGGAAGAGAAAAGCCACTTCTGGGCTGTTAGCACTGTAGGACCCTACCCAAGGGCACACTGGTAAGACATGATTTTTTGGAGTTCCTGGATTTAACAGATCTATTTGGCTACAAGATGGAGATTTTATATTTAAAGCCTATAAGTAGAACATGACAGAGACTATATGTGTATGTATATGTACATGTATATGTATATGTATATGTATATGTATATGTATATGTATATGTATATGTATATGCCATGCTCCTGGCTGGGGGAGAAGAAAAAGAACCATTCTGAATTATCCCAGAGCACTCTGTTCTTAACCAGGTCTTCACTCAGGGGAAGCTATTTTACCAAAATCTAACCTACCTAAAGGAAGGGAAATACCCAACTCCAGCCCCTTCTTGCCATCCTATCCCATGTAAGGAGGGTGAAAACCTGAATAGCCCTGATGAAGTTCACAGTCTAGGAACACAGGCTCACCAAAAGACTGAAACCTAATTATGGGACTACAGCATTCTTGCCCTCACTTGACAGCTTACCATTGCATTACTGAAGTTCTATTTCCATTATTCATTTTACTCAGTACATCATGTCTGCTGTTCAACAAAAATTTACAAGGCAAAGAAGCCAAAAAAAAAAAAAAATCACACAGTTTGAAGAGACTGAACAAGCATCAGAAACAGAATCAGATATGGCAGGAATGTTGAAATGATCAGGCCAGGATGTTTTTAAAATTATGATTGATATGCTGAGGGCTTCAGTGGAGAGGCAGACAACATATGAGCATAGATGGATAATGTAAGCAGAGAGAGAAGAGTTCTAAAATAGTAACTGAAATGAAGAATGCCTTTGATGGGTTTATTAGTAGACTGGACATGATTGAAGAAAGATTTTTTTTTAATTTTTTTAATGTTTTTACTTATTTTTGAGAGAGAGAGAGAGAGAGAGAGAGGGAAAAGGAGGGGCAGACAGAAAGAGAGAGAGGGAGACACAGAATCTGAAACAGGCTCCAGGCTCTGAGCTGTCAGCCCAGAGCCTGATGTGGGGCTCAAACTCATGAGCCGTGAGATCATGACCTGAGGCAAAGTCGGATGCTTAGCCGACTGAGCCACCCAGGCACCCCTGAAGAAAGATTCTATGAGCTTGATATTATAACAAGAGAAACTTCCAGAACTGAAAGGCAAAGAGAAAAAAGACTGAATAAAGTGAAACAGCAAGACAGCCATAAACAGGTGTAATATATCCATAATGGGGATGTGAGAAGAAATAGAAAAAGGAACAGAAACAATATTTGAAGCAATAATGACTAAGAATCTCTCCAAATTATCATCACACACCAAACCACAGATTAAAGAAACTCAGAAAACACAAATCAGGATAAATGCTAAAGCAAAACAACACAAAAAACCTCCCTACATTTGGGTATATCATATTCAATCTTAAGAAAATCAAAGATAAAGTGTTTAAAGAAGCCAGAGGAAAGTATTTCTGAAAGACATACCTGATAAAGGACTATTATCCAAAATATACAAAGAACTCTTAAGACACACACACACACACACACACACACACACACACACACACACACACAAAACAACCTGATTAAAAAAATGGGCAAAAGACCTGAACAGACACCTCACCAAAGAAAATATTCCAATGGCAAGTAATCAATGTGAAAAGATGCTCCACTTCATACGTATATCATCAGGGATTTCAAAAACAACAAGATACACCTACACACCTATTAGAATGGCAAAATCTGAAACACTGACACCACTAAATCCTGACGAGGACATGGAACAAGAGGAAATCTCTCTCATTGATTGCTAGTGAGAATGCAACATGGTAAATCCACTTTACAAGACAGGGTTTTTTTTTGTTTTGTTTTGTTTTTGTTTTGAAGTATAATTGATATATAACATACTGGTTTCAGGTGTACAACATGATGACTCAGTATTTGTACACACTATGATCACCCTAATAAGTCTACTTTCCATCCTTTAACATATAACATTACAGAATATGCAATAATTTGTTATTGACTTTACTTACCACACTGTACATTATATTCCTAAGACTTACATGCTTTATGACTGGAAGTTTGTACGTCTTGACACCCATCTCCCATTTTGCCCACTCACCATCACCCCTCCTCTGTGGCAACCACCAGTTTCTTCTTTGCATCTGTGAGTTTTGTATTGTTTTGTTTATTTATTTTTTATTTTAAAGGCAGAGAGAGAGAGAGAGAGAGAGAGAGAGAGAGAGAGAGAGAGAATCTTTAGCAGGCTCATGACCCATGGGATCCCAGGATCCCATGATCCTGGGATCATGCATGACCTGAACAGAGATCAAGAGTTGGACACTCAACTGACTGAGCCACCTGTTTTGTTTTCTAGATTGCACGTAAAGTGAAATCATATGGAATTCATTTTTCTCTGTCTTATTTAACTTAACATAATATACCATCAAGTTCCATCCATGTTAATCACAAAAGGCAAGATTTTATTCTTTTTTATGGCTGAGTAAGTATTCCATTGTGTGTGAGTATGTGTTTATGCGTATTTTATATATATGTATCTCACATACTCTGTCCATGTATCATTGCACAGTTTGGTTGTTTCCATATCTTAGCTATTATAAATAATGCTATAACAAATATATGGGTGTACATATCTTTTCAAATTCATCTCTTTATTTCTTTGGATAAATATCCAGAAGTGGAATTTCTGGATCATATGGTAGTTATATTTTTAGTTTTTTGAAGAACTTTGATTCTATTTTTCCATAGTATCTGCATCAATTTACATTCCTACCAACAGTGCACAAGGTTTCTCTTTTCTCTCAATCCTTGCCAACACTTTTTATTTCTTGTTCTGTGATAGTAGCTCTTCTGACTGGTGTGAGATGGTATGTCATTGTGATTTTGATTTGCATTTCCATGATGATTAATGATGTTGAGCATTTTTTCATGTGCCTATTGGTTATCTATGTGTCTTCTTTGGAAAAACATCTATTTAGATCCTTTGCCCATTTGCAATTAGATTGTTGTTGTTGTTGTTATTGTTGTGTTGTTGTTCTTGTTGTTACTGAGATGTATGGGTTATTCATAGATTTTGGATATTAACTTCTTATTGGATATATGACTTGCAAATATCTTTTCCCATTCAGTAGATTACCTTTTTATTTTGTTGATGGTTTCCTTTGCTGTACAGAAGTTTTTTAGTATGATGTAGTCCCATGTGTTTGTTTTTGCTTTTATTGCCATTGCCTTTGGAGTCAGAACCAAAAATGTGTCACCAAGAATGATGTCAAGGAATTTAACACCTATGTTTTCTTTTAGGAGTTTAGTGGTTTCTGGTCTTATATTAAAGTCTTTAATAGATTTTGAGCTAATTTTTATGTGTGGTGTAAAATAGGAGTCCAGTTTCAATTTTTTGCATGTGACTGTCCAGTTTCCTGAATACCATTTATTGAGAGACTATTCTTTTCTCATTGTATAGTCTTGCCTCCTTTGTTATAAATTAATACAACATATATGCATGGATTTATTTATGCATTGTCTATTCTGTTCTACTGATATGTTTGTCTATTTTTTATGCCAACATGATACTGTTTTCATTACTATAGTTTTGAAATATTGCTATATTCAGTATTTCATGATGCCTCCAGCTTTGTTCTTTTTTTCCCCCCCTTGAAGATTGCTTTGGCTATTTGGGATCTTTTGTGGTTCTATACAAATTTTAGGATTATTTGTTATATTTCTATGAAAAATGCCATTGGGATTTTGATAGGGATTGAACTGAATCCGTAGATTGCTTTGCGTGGTATGGACATTTTAACAATATTAATTCTTCCAGTTCACGAGCACAGAATATCTTTCCATTTGTTTGTGTCTTCTTCAATTTCTTTTATCAATGCCTTGTAGTTTTCTGTGTACAGGTCTTTGTAAAATTTTTCCTAGGTATTTTATTCTTTTTGATAAAATTGTAAATGTGATTTTTTCCTAATTTATCATTTGGTATTTTATTGTTAGTGTATAAAAATGTGACAGTTTTTTTTATATTGATTTTGTATTCTGAAACTTTACTGAATTTGTTTATTAATTCTAATGGTTTTTTGTTTGTTTGTCTGTTTGGGGTTTTTTTTTTTTGGTGGAGTATTTAGGGTTTCTCTATATAAAATCATGTCATCCCCAAATAGTGATAGTTTCACTTTTTCTTTTTTTTTTTTTTAATTTTTTTTTTTAACATTTATTTATTTTTGAGACAGAGAGAGACAGAGCATGAACGGGGAAGGGTCAGAGAGAGAGGGAGACACAGAATCCAAAACAGGCTCCAGGCTCTGAGCTGTCAGCACAGAGCCCGATGCGGGGCTTGAACTCACGGACCGCGAGATCATGACCTGAGCTGAAGTCAGATGCTTAACTGACTGAGCCACCCAGGCGCCCCTCACTTTTTCTTTTTTAACTTGGATGCATTTTATTTCTTTTTCTTGCCTAATTGCCCTGGCTAAAACTTCTAGAACTATGTTGAATTGAAGTGGTGAGAGGGAGCATCCTTGTTTTGTTCCTGATCTTAGAGGAAAAACTTTCAGCTTTTCTCCATGGAGGATAGCATTAGCTGTTGGCTTGTCATTTGTGGCCTTTATGTTGAGTTATGTTTCCTCTTTACTTGCTTTGCTGAGATTTTATCATAAACGGATGTTGAATTTTGTCAAATGCTTTTTCTGTACTTGTTGAGAGATCATATCATTTTTATCCTTCATCTTGTTAATGTGGTTTAGCATGTTGATTAATTTATGGATGTTGAACTACAAATGAAATTTGTTTCTTGGAATAAATCCCACTTTGTCATGGTATGCGATCTTTTTAATGTATTATTGAATTTAGTTTGCTAATATTTTGTTAAAGATTATTGCATCTATGTTCATCAGGGATATTGGTCTATAATTTTTTTTATTGTGATGTCGTCTGATTTTGGACTTATAGTAATGTTGGCCTTGTAAATTAAGTTTTGAAATACTCCCTCCTCTTCAGTTTTATTGAAAGAGTTTTTAAAAGGATGGGTATTAAATCTTTGAATGTTAGAATTCACCAGTGAAGCCATCTGTCCTGGACTTTTTCTTTGTTGGGAGGTTTTTGATAACTGTCTCAAACTCCTTGCTAGTAATTGGTCTATTCAGATTTTCTATTTCTTGATGACTCAGTCTTGGGAGATTGTATGTTTTTACAAATTTATCCATTTTTCTAGGTTTTCCAATTTGTTGCTGTGTAATTATTTATAGTAGTTTCTTATGATCCTTTGCATATTTTGGTATCAGTTGTAAATCCCCCCTTTCATTTCTAGTATCTCTTACTTGACCCCTCTTTTTAAAAAAATCTAGCTAAAGGTTTGTCAATTTTGTTTATCTTTTCAGAGAAGTAGGTCTTGCCCTTGGTTTCATTGGCCTTTTCTATTGTCTTTTAATTTCTGTTTCATTTATTTTTTCTCTAATATTTATTATTTTATTTTTATATAATAACTTTGGGCTTTATTTGTTCTTTTTCTAGTTCCTTTAGGTGTAAAGTTATACTGTTTATTTGAGAATTTGTTTGTTTTTTAGAGAGAATGCACAAGTGAGTGAGGGCAGAGAGAGGGAGAGAGAGAGAATCCCATAAGGGGCAGAGAGAGAGAAAGGGAGAGGGAGAGAGAGAGGGAGAGGGAGAGGGAGAGTGAGGGAGGGAGAGAGAGAGAGAAAGAGAAACAGGGCTCACCTGAAGGAGGGCTTATGCTCACCTGATGTGGGGCTTGTGTTCACCCAAATCAGGGCACAAGCTCACCCGAGGTGGACTTGAACTCATGAACCATGAGATCATGACCTGAGTTGAAGTCAGATGCTTAAACGACTGAGTCACCCAGGTGACCCTTGTTTGTTTCTTGAGGCAGGCCTGTGTGCTATGAACTTCCCTCTTAGAACTGCTTCTATTGTATCCCATAGATTTTATTTTCATTATCATTTGTCTTTAAAGGTATTTTCTTAAAAGTTCTTTAAAAAAAACCCTTATATTTCTGCTCTGTTTGGGTTGTTGAAGTGTCTTGTCTTCTGGATCACTGATCCTTTCTTCTCCTTTTTATAGTTTGTTGTTGAACCCTTCTATTGTATTTTCAGTTTGTTACTGTGTTCTTTAGGTCTGTAACTTTTATTTGGTATGTTCTTATATTTTTCTATATCTTTGTTGCAGTTCTTTCTGTGTTCATTTTTTCTTCTGGAATTGATGAGCATTACGACTGTTACTTTGAAGTCTTTATCAGGTAAATTATTTATTTCTATTTCATTGGTTTTTTTTCCTTGTGGTTTTATCTTGTTCTTTTATTTGGAACACGTTTATTTCCTCATTTTGCTTGACTGTCTCTGTTTTCTTCTGTTTTTGGCAAAACATCTATTTCTCTGGTCTTGAAGGAGGGTCACAGAAAGAATGAGAGTGTGTTTCAATCTGCTGTCTGTGTAGTACCCTGGGGGTAGTAGCCTGCTAAGAACTGTTCCTCTGATTGTTTTAGTCCATGGGGCCCTGTAAGGAAAACCTCCCTGGGTACCAGGGAGAAGTGCTGGCCCAGGTCAAACCCTCCTATGGGCTTTGATGGGGCAGGGCTGTAGGAGAGTGACAGCTCAGGGCATGATGCCTGTTGAGTTTGGTGAACTGGTTTGTAAAGGAGTGCTGGGCCAGGGCACACTCACTCACTGGGTTTGGTGGGCTGGGGCCATGGGACAGTGCAGGGGTAAAGCAAGCATCAGTAGCAAGGTAGGGGGAGAGTACAAAGATGGCTCCCACCAGGGCCAGCATTAGCAAGGAAGGAGAGTGTATAAATAGTGCCCACCAGTACTTCTGTCCCCAGAGGGAGTACCAGAAGACTCCTTCCCCTGTAGCAGATGCTTTAAGATAAACTGATGAATCTCTTTCACATATGGTCTAGACACTTTTCAACCTGCTGCTTTTTCATTGGGCCCTACAGCAAATAAGTCTCTATGAGCCCTTTAGAACAAAGTCTCAGTTTTCTACAGCCTCTTGCGTCTCCTGGAGAGAAGCCCATTGTTTTTCAAACCCTGAAAATTTAGGGTTTCATATCTTCAGTGCAGGTTCCAAGGATGGGAAGTTACGTGGGGCTCAAACCCCTTGTTCTTCAGGGATACACTTCGTATTTGTGACACCCTTCCTGCCTGTGGGTTACTGCATTGCAAATGGGGTTTTGGTGAGATTTTATATCTGTCTCTTTTACCTGGTTTGCTGTGGCTTTTTTATTTTGTTGTGTAGCAGCTGTTCAGCTAGTTCTCAGGTCCTTTTCATAATTGTTCTAAATATAGCTATAGATTCAGTGTGTCTGTGGGAAGAGGTGAGTGCAGGGTCTTCCTATACTGCCATTTTGAACTACACCCCTCCCGCACACACACACACACACACACACACACACACACACACACACATTTGGCAGATTTTTACAAAGCTAAACATACTCTTACCATATGACCCGGCAGTCATGCTTCTTGGTATTTATCCAAATTGAATTGAAAACTCATGTCCATACAAAACCCTGCACACAGATGTTTTATATGTTATATAAATCTTAGCCCTCATAATGGTCTATACAGTGGTGCAGAGTTTTGAACCCACATTTCCCATAAAGCTTCAGAACATCTATCAGTGGACATGTGATAATGCGCCAAGAACAAACAACAGTGTAGAAAGCTTTCACAATGCAATATAAAGCTCAGTTACAAATATGCAATTCTCGTATTTGGAAACTGACACTTCTCTTAATGAAGAAAAGACATTTAGTGAGAAAAAAAAGTGTGATGCCAAAGAAGGAGACAAATCAACAAGCAAAAACATATGTGTAAATAGTATGAATGAAAAACTTTGAAAACAAATGCTTTCAAACAAATCCACAAAATAAAATCAGTTACGTGAGTCTACAATGTACATTTTGAATATATTCAGGTATTTTATATTCCACAATAAAATCTTTTAATTTTATTAATTTTTCATGTTTCATTATGTCCTTAATGAAAGTTCCTCTCTTCTTTTCTGTGATTTATTTTTTATGGCAAAATATCCTAATAGGCTATTAGTTATGTGGCAAAAATGTTTGTGATGAAGATGCTTGTGGCAAAGGATGCTTATGGTGAAAATACCAGACACATTATGCAGCAGCTATTACAAACTAATGGTAGTTCCTAAAATACCTCATACTATATGAGGTATTTCTGCCCCTTTCTACATGCCATTCTCTGTCTGTAGTTCCCACCTCTCTTTTTAAAACTTTATTAACATGAACTCATGAGGTCCGGGTCCTTTCCAGAAGATTTTACTGACTTTCCAAAATAATTTAGACCAGCCTTCATTGTGATTTCTTAAGATACTCTATCATAGTTTTTGCTAAATAGTTCTGTAATGAGCCTTTATTTTTCTCTTTTCCTCATTATCGTAATATTCCTTGGAACATGTGTCTATATCCTGGGAAAGCACAATTCCGGTCTTATAGTCCTATGGGTGAAATAGATAAGTAAATCTTTCTCTTTTCACATGAATCAATGTGGTTTTTATCAGGCTTTTTGATAAATTAACAACCTATGTTTAGACTATGATTATAGGGGCACCTGGGTGTCTCAGTTGGTTGAATGTCTTACTCTTGATTTTGGCTCGGGTCATGGTCACAGGGTCATGGGATCAAGCCTAGCATCGGGCTCCGTGTTGAGCATGGAGCCTCCTTAAGATTCTCTCTGTGTCTCTCACTCTGTCTCTCTCACTCCCTCTGCCCCTCTCCCCAGCTTGCATGCACATTCTCTTTCTTTCTGTCTCTGTCTCCCCCAAAAAAGATAAAGTTACTTGCAGTAACTTAAGAAAAAAGAACATGATTACATATATTTTACAGGGAAATCATCTATTATGATCAGTTTCCCTTATTGTACAATTTTTATTTTTCTGAATGTAATACTTTCTGCTTAGCTTTTTATTTCTTTTCATTCCAATTTAGATTATATATTTTTTAAAATTATATATCTACGTAGTTTCAACAAAGGGAGGGAAAGAGAAGCTCCCATTTTCTCATTTTAATCATCTAGAGGCAACCATCTTAACTAATTAAGCTAATTCTTTGGGCACTCACTTCCATATAGCTAAATATTGCCTATATAGTTACTTGATTTTGTAGGTTAGACACTATCTCTTGCTTTCTACTATGACATTTAGGATTTATCTCTTCTTTCCTATTAACTTTGCTCCCATCCTAATTGCACACATGCTTATTTTCCATGCCTTTATTTTTTATTTTATTTTATTCTAAGGCTTATTTTCGATGCCTTTTATTTTATTTTGTTTTATTTTACTTTATTTTATTCTATTTTATTTTATTGTTTTCCAAATTATATCTTATTTTAACTAACTGAACATTAATTGTTCACATTATTATTACTGTGTAAATTTATTTACAGTTAAACCATAGAATATACTGCAATTACTTTTACTTTTTTTGCACAATATTTTGTTTTTCTTGGAATCAGTAATTATCTTCATTCTTTCCCCTCCCAGCCCCTTTGGATTGTGTTCTGTACACTATCTCCCAATTCTTCTTAGAAACCACAAAAGAGCTGTAGCAGTCCTGTCAGAATGGTCAAATGCATTGCTTCATTCTTGTTTTTTTGACAACTCCCTCTTGGGGTCATCTGCCTTGTGCTGGTGGATCGCTAGGGTGTGACAGGATTTTGCCTACAGACTTGCTAGAAAATCATCTTCACTTCTCTCACGTGTTGGATCTTGTTTCCCGGGTTCCTTGTTTTCTTTCTTGGTTTTCCCCTTTATTTTATTGAAGGACATCATCTAATTTCTTACAGAAAAAGAAAGCCATGGTCGGTAAAATTCTTGACAACTTGTGACACTGAAAATGTATTTTACCTTAACATTAGATTTCAAATTTGTCTTGGTTTAGAATCTTAGGGTGGGAATTATTTCTATGCAGAATGCTATAGCTATTTGTCTATTTTTCTGTTTTCCAGCATGGCTTTAGAAAATTCTGACACTGTCCTGTTGATTTTTTCCTCAGGACTCATTTATGTCTCCTGTGAAGAGCTTAGAATCACTTCTTTATCCTGGTGTTTTAAAATGTCACAGTGTTATTATACCTTGATGTAGATCTTTTTCATTAATTTTGCATGACATTCATTGGCTGTTTTATCTTGGAAGCTGCAATCCACTACTGAGAAAATTATTGTATCTTTGATAATTCTCCACAACCCAGTCTCCTAGTATTTTTATTACTATTTTCTGGAGCTTCCAGTAGTAAGATGTTAGTCTTCTTGGCTTAATATTCTTTCTTTTTTAATTATATCAATAATTTTGTTCCTCTTGCGTTCTTATCTAATTTTTACATAACTTTTACAAAGTATTCCTCATGTCAGGGATAAAAAGCTTGTTATACTTTTAAATATAACACTATCATACATATATATGTATATTATATATGCATGTGTGTGTATATATATATATGTTTATATATGTGTCATATATATGTGTGTTTGTGTGTGTGTAGGTTGGTACATTTTCTTCCTCCCTAACCATTCTTTTTAATATTGTTTCTATTTTTGTTTTTAAAATACAATTCATGTATAATAAAATACAAAAACTGTAAGTGTGCAGTTCCACAAGTTTTGACAAAGGTACACACTCAGTGTATACAGAAATACAAATCGCCACTTCAATCAAGATGTAGAACACTTTTATTATCGTAGAAGTTTTTATCATGCCCTTTTGCAATTAGTACTCTTTTATTCCCAGCCCAAGACATAGCTACGATCTAATCTGTGTCATCATAGCTTAGTTTTTCCTATTTTAGAACTTCATGTAAATTCAGTTGTACACTGTGAACTCTTTGGTGTTTGTTTGTTTTTGTATTCAGCCTAATATTTTGTGGATTGATTAAAGTCGTAGCATGTATCAGTAGCTTATTTTTCTTTTCTCTTTTTTTTATTTTTTTTTAATGTTTATTTATTTTTGAGACAGAGAGAGACAGAGCATGAATGGGGGAGGGGCAGAGAGAGAGGGAGACACAGGATTGGTAGCAGGCTCTGGACTCTGAGCCATCAGCCCAGAGTCCGATGCGGGCCCGAACCCACGAACTGTGAGATCGTGACCTGAGCTGAAGTCAGACGCTCAACCGACTGAGCCACCCAGGCGCCCCAGTAGCTTATTTTTCATTGTTTCGTCATACTCACTAGTTGATATCCACTCACTAGTTGATGGCTATTTGGGTTGTTTTTAGTTTTAGGCAATTATGATATTGGCCCTCAGCAGCTTACCTTCAGTTTCAAGCATAGTTTTCCAAAAAGGGGGAGTTCCTTCTTTAAAAAGAATTCTAATGCCAGATGAAGAAGCTTTTATTATATAAATAATGAATATCTTATACACATCATTTTATGGACATAGTTTTTTATTTCTCTCGGACAAAGCTATCTTGTGGGAGTTGTCAGATTGTAGACTTTGTGTGTATATTTACCTTTGTAAGAAATTACTTGCTTTCCAAATTGATTGTAGTATTTTACATTTTCACCAAAACTATATGAAACTGCTGCTCCAAATTCTCACCAATACTTGGTGTTATCTGTCTTTTAAATTTTATTCACTGTGGTTTCAGTTGGTATTTCCCTGATGGTCAATAATGTTGAAATCTTTATGTGTGTTTACTGATCATTTGCATGTCTTTTTTGGTTAAGTATTGGTTCATGATTTTTACCCATTTTTATTGCATTGTTTATCTTCTTGGTAATGTTTTGCAGGCGTTCTCCATATATTCTAGATGAAACTCTGTTGTCAGCTGCATGCATCATTGATATTGTCTTCCACCATGTGACTTGTCTTTTCATATTCTCCATACTGGTTTTCAAGTGGAGAAATTTTTATGTTGATGAACTCTAATTTATAATTGTTTCTTTTGTGGTAGTACTTGGTATGCTCTATTTAAGAAATCTTTGCCTGTCCAATAATGATAAATACATTTTTACATTTTTCTTTTAAAACTTTTATGGTTTTAGCATTCACATTTGTATCTGAAACCCGTCTCCAGTTAATTGTTTTGTATGGCGTGCAAATAGGGATTAGAGTTTCTTTTCTTTTATACGGATATCCATTTATTCCAGCACCAGTTTTTGAAGACTATCACCATCATTTCCCCCCCACCAAATTAGCTTGGTTCTTTGTTAAAAATCAGTTGTCTGTCTGTATAGGGGTGTGTGTGTGTGTGTGTGTGTGTGTGTGTGTGTGTGTGTGTATCTGCGTGTATCTGAACTTTCTTTTGTGCTCTATCGACCTGTATGTCTGTCCTTATTCTAGTGCCCCACTGTGTTGATTACTGTAGCTATATCGAAAGTTCTCGAAATCAGCTGGTGTATGATCCTAAGCTTGTTGTTCTGTTTTTCAGATTTGTGTTAGGTTTTTGTATTTTCATCTATGTTTAGAATCAGCTTTAATTTGAGAAGAATTGACATTTTAATAATTATGAGCCTTTTACTTCATGAAATAGTAAATATATTCGATCATCTCTCTTTCTTTCAGCAAAGTTTTGAGGATTTCTGTAAAAAAAATCTGTCTATCTTTTGTTATGTTATTGCTATTTCATGCTTTTGGATGCTATTATAAATGGAAATTTTAAAGTTTCTCTTACTAGTTGTTTGTTGCCGGTTATATAGAATCACAGCGTGAGTCCTGCAAGCTTGCTAAATTTGCTTAGTAATTGTCACAGCTGTGTTGTAGAATCCTTGGGATTTTTGTATGAACAATTATAATTTCTGTGAAAAAATAAGTTTAAATTGTCTCTAAAGTCTGTCTTTTATTTTTCTTTCTTGTGTTCTTGCACTAACTAGGACATCCTGCACAATGTTCAATGAAGGTAATAAACGTGGATCTTTTTGCCTTATTCCTTATCTTCAAGGGAAAGGGTACCTTTCCCCATCAATTATGATATTAATCATGGTTTCCAAAATACCCTTGTATTCTTAGGTTTCTGAGAATTTTTATTCTGATTGACACTGAATTTTTTCAAGTGCCTTTTTAAGTCTATTGAGATATTCATTTGTTTATTTTTAGTCTGCTAATATGATGAATACATAGATCTGTTTCTGACTGATAAACCAACCTTAAGTTCTGGGTAAACCCCACTTGGCATGGTGTATTTTTTTAGAAGATTGCTGGGTTTGGTTTTGTCATTTCTTTTAGTAATTTGTACATCTATGTTCATGAGTGCTTTTAGTCTATAATTTTAATTTTTGTGATGACTTTGTCATATTTTAATATCAGGGTTATATTGGCCTCATAAAATCAGTTGGAAAGTATTGTGTACTCGTTTTCATACAGTGAGAGTGTTCAGTAAGTATGGAATGAATGTTATGGTCAGGATTGAAGCAGGCTTTTTTTTTTTCTGCCTTACTTCCTGTTTTGTCCATGTCAATATATGCATTTTCATTAGTTTCTCCATCAACCAGCCAACCGAACAGCCAAGAGTTTTGAATCACACAAAGTATGTATGAGTGTAGAAAGTGTTACCTAAGAGCTTGGATAGGGGGAGATGTCACAGGAAAGTTAGTAGTACACACAATAAAGAAAACCCACTGTGTAAAATATTGCATTCTCAAGTATACTTTTTGTTTAATCCCCAATGAGTGTGTTTACTTGGTTCTTCCTTCACATGGCATCTATTTTCTTCTTCCTCTTTTGCTCTTAGCTTTCACTTCCTTATTTTAAGAAATAAACTTATTTTTATTCAAGGCACTGTATTATATTGCCTTCTGTGCCATTTTGACCTTGAAGATGCATTGACCCTCAACAGCTTACCTTCAGTTTCAAGCATAATTTTCCAAATAGGGGGAGTTCCTTCTTTAAAAAGAATTCTAATGCCAGGTGAAGAAACTTTTTTTATTATATATATAATCACCTGAAAAATACACCTACATGGCACATTAGTGTGTGAGGAAATGCCCATTGAAATCTCTCCTTCATATCTTGTAGTCCTTAGCAACATACCCCTAATATGCCTGGAGAGGAAAATACCTACACTTCTTGATGCTATCTGGTCACATGTTAGGGAAACCCGGCTTCTTGGCTGAGCATAGACAGGGATACTTCCTACCATCTCCATAGCGGCCCGGAGATTCCTTGATAATTGCCAGAATAGAGTGGCTCAAGTAAGGGCTAACACCTGGAGCCTTACGTGTTTTCTTAATGGAGTAGACCTCTTAACTGGGGTTCTATGCTACTCCTGAGTTCTGTGCTACTTCTATTAATAACCTGTTACAACGTTTGGCAAGTTTCTCTCCCCTCCGGACCAGGTTTTCTCAGACATGAAGTGAAGTAGATGGCTTAGATATTTAAGAGTTTAAACTTAACAATCAAAAGAATTTTCAGTTCTGAAATCTTATGTGTCTATAATTAGCAAGGTATGTACCTCAGTCTTGCCCCAACTCTTACCCCTAAACAAGGTTCCCCTCTCAAATCCAGGAGAGGGGAGTTTTCCCCTTCTTTGACTATGAAGTATTTCACAGAGTCCCTCTTTTTTTTTAAGATTTTATTTTTTTAATTTATTTTTTAAATGTTTATTTTTGAGAGAGAGACAGACATAGAGACAGAGCATGAGCTGGGGAGGGTTAGAGAGAGAGAGGGAAACAAGCAGGTTGCAGGCTCTGAGCTGTCAGCACAGAGCCCAATGTGGGGCTCGAACCCACAAACCGTGAGATCGTGACCTGAGCTAAAGTCGGATGCTTAACTGACTGAGCCACCAAGACACCCCTTCACAGAGTAACTCTTAATTATTTCTTTCTTGTTCTTTTCTTACTCTCCCCTGTACTTTTTTTTTTTTTTTTTTTTTTTTTTAGCTGAAGAACCAAAGCTGATTTAGGTCATCCTTAGCCTAAATAGGGAGTGGTTCTCCTTGTAAGCCATCATTTTTCATTATATAAGCCACTGCTTGAGTAACTTAGGCTCTTTAGAACTTACTTTCAGTTCAGGGGGAAATAGCTAGAAAATTATAAGAAATCCAGTTGTAAGGGTTATTAAAAGCACCCCTGCACTGTGGTACAGCAGAGTCTATTTATAATGAGTACTGAATTAGGACTCACATTCCCAGCCCACTGCTCCTCACACGTGGCCTTCTTCTTTCTGTTTTGTTTGTGAGGTAGGGAAGAGCGTGGAGTGGCTGTTTCCTGAGAAAGGCAGGTCGTGCAAGTGAGAATTGCTTCAAAGTCAAGCAGGCCTGGGCTTCAGTGCTGGCTGTACTTGCAGACTGGTCATGGGCACTGTATTTACCTTCTCTAGGTTTCAGCTTTCTCCTCTGTGGAGTGGGATTAATAACTTCCACCTCAGCAGCAACAAGGAAAATTTATCCAAAGGTGTCTGTTACGATATGTGAAATGAGCAGTAGAACAATAAAAGAGGCAGTACCTTTTTTCCCCTTTTCTTTTTCTTGATTCTTCCTGCTTTGGTCTTTAATAATGTGGCTGCAATGTAGAACTCCCTTCTTTTAGCATTTATTGAACATCTAATGTCTAATAGATATTGCCTTAGGTTCTTAGGTTAAAGAAATAAGTAAGGCAGGAACACTGACTTCAAACAGTCCAGTAGGGGACTCACGTCCATAAACAAATCACCGTACCCCCATGTGGTAAGTACCGCGTGCCAAGATGCAGAGGCCAGATGAAGGAAAGAGGATTAGCTCTCAACTCCCTTTGTCCTTTTGCGTTTCCTCTCTTCCTACCTAATCCCTTTCCTTCCTCCAGCCCTTCCTTTCCCTACAGCCCAAAGTGACAGATGGGGAGGGCTGTGGGGAGTAGAAAAGTCTGTCAGTTCCTTTTTCTCCCCACCTCAAGCCCAGCGTATGGGAACATTACACAGGGAGCCATAAAAACGTTCTTTCTCGTAGCACGTTTCAGGGTTTTTTCCAGTGACATCATGGGCCATCTGGATTTGAAGACAGCAGCTTCATCCAGAACACACACAAACACTCTCCCCTGCCAGGCCCTGCAGGCCTGCCCTCTAGGATCAAGAACACTATAAACGTCCTGTAAAGCTGTCTTTTTAATAGCCTCCTCAGAAGCAGGCTAAGGAAGATGGCCTTTGCCTCCTGCACTCCCTTGTATGGCTGATAAAGTGGATTCTCAGCCCAGAGGCCTCAGAGGAGAAGGTGAGAAGTAAGGTTCAGAGGTTTCTGCAAAAATCTCACACTGCCTCCTGCTGGGAAGAAGAAAGTCATTTTCCAACAGGAAGCTTGAATTTAACCTCTACAGCATAAAGGATTCAGGTTAGAGTTAATTAAGTACACATATCTAATATTGGATTGTTTTCGCAACTATCTTTGGAATTACTTGAGAGGATATAAAAGAGAGGGAAAACAACTGCATCCAATAGCCAAAGAGCTGGGGGCTGATCCTCACATTTGCCTAATTGAGAAGGAGAATTCAGAAGTGGGAAAGACAGGCTGATTTCTTTCCCACCCCTGAACAATCTCAAGTCCTGTGCATGATGGAAAAAGTCATGCCCATGGAGCTGATTCTCTTCTGTGAAGTTGAAAATACAATCCTTCTCAGATGCAGCATGGCCCTATTCCATTGAACTGTTTGGTTTTATCTCCAAAGTAACTTGACTCATCCACCTCTCTCCATCTCCAGGACCACTCTCCTGGTCCAGCTGTAACAGGAGAAACTTAGCATGTCTGACTCCATATTGCTTCTCTTTCCCTTGTTGCTGTGACCTATAGCTTAGAAATTTCTGCTTAGCTTTACATGTAGGCATGTTACAGCTAAGATTTGCAAAAACTGCTTTTTACCTGAAATTTACCTCACCTGAGGAGATAAGGAAATATGTACAGAAATGACTGCTATGTTGACCAGATTTCTATACACGACGATCAACTGACCAAAGACAAAGAAGTTACATGACCTTCCTTGATGTCTACAGATGTCGGTCACCTTTTGACTCCAACCCTCTCCTGCTTCCCCCTCTTCCTACATAAAAGAAACTCAAATCTAATGCTTGGGGAGACGGTTCCTTGGGACGACAGTGTGCCATCTGCTTGGTTTGCTGGCTTTCCAAGTAAAGTTGCTTTTCTTACCCCAACATCTTGAGTTTGATTTATTGACCTGTCCACAGTGGACAAACAGAATGAGCTGAGACTTAGTGACATGGCCCCTTTCATCTTCCACTTGAACGATGGACACATCTTTTTAATTGGCCTCCAGGTTTCCAGTCTTGATCTCTTCATTCAATTTATCTTCCACACAGAAGCCAGCCAGATTTTTAAAAAAATCTAAATTGGACTATATTAATTTCATGCTTAAAATCTTATAATGGCTTCCACTGCACTTAACATACAGTTCAAAGGTATAAATAGTCTGCAAAGACGTGTATGACCCTGGACCCTTGTATAGCTCCGGTCTCGTCCCACCCTCACCTAAAGTACCAATAACACCCTTGCTGCCCCTATTTCTGTTCTTGTAACCTCATGTTTCTGCCAGCCTTCAGGCCTTAGGCTATCACTTCTACCTGAAGGGCATTTCTTTTTATTCTTGCCTTCACTTCTCAGCCTAAGTAGCAGTCCCTCTGTGGCCTTTGCTTAGCCCTTCCCCCTATTTTTCTCTCTCACAGTAACTATTATTTTATGTTGTAGCACATACCATTTGTAATAATATATTTAGGAGTTTGCTGAGTGTCTGGATTTCTCACTAGACTTCATGAAGGTAAAACCCATGTCAGTTTTATTGGCCACTGTATCCACTGTATCTGTCCACAGTATTAGAAGTAAGTGTGGGATGGATGTGTGAATCAGGTAAAAGCAGAGTCAAGGAAGGCATCAGGCCTGGAGCTCACTTTGCCTGTGTCCAAGTGATGAGGTTTTTTGGGGGTAGTAGTGGGGTTCATGGGGTCCGGACCCAATGGCCAAGAAAGAATTCTTGAAGACGTCTTTGGTGCAAAAAGGTGATTTTTATTGAAGTACGAGACAGGACTGGTGGGCAGGAAGAGCTGCTGGGGGACCATGAGGAGAGACTGATGTCTCTGGTGAGAGACTGGTGAAGGCTGGTGTCAACCCTATGGGGTTGAGGGAGGTAAAGTCCAGGGGATGTTTCCAGTGAGATTTTCATATGCTAAAGACTCACAGGATAGTGGAGGCCTAGCTATTGTCAAGCTAGGGTTGTTTTCCCAGCTATTGTCAAGCTAGGGTTGTTTTCCCTCTAGCAAAGTATTAGCATCAAGACATTAGGGAGTTCCTGGAGAAACTTACTCTGCCCGCCACAAGTATTTGTCAATGGGCTGCTGATTATAAGGAAATTTAATTCTATCTGCCATTTCCTTCTGCCTTTGTTTCCCACATCATTCTCCCCTTTCCTTTGTTCTTGGGAAGCCAGAAGTGCCAGAGGAATATCCCACATATCCCACCTGGCCTGTCAGCTTGCCTTATGCTCCCTCATCACAAGGACACTTTGAAATATGTTTTGGCAGGGTCTCACCCATACCACATATCCTTCTCTACGCCGGAACAGCATTGTGCCATGATAAGTACGCGTATCGTTATGGTTTTACTTTGCTTTTCCCCGATGATGGGTGAGATTGAGAACTTTTTCATATATTTATTGTCATTTGCATCATTTCGTTTTTAAACTGTCCAAGTGTTTTGTCTATTTTTTTCAGTTGTCTGAAAAAGAAATCGCAGTATTTCTCCCATTCTGTGGGCTGGGCTGCCTTTCACTCTATTAATAATGTCTTGATTAACAGAAGTTCTTTTTTTTCTTACTTTTTTTTAATGTTTATTCATTTTTGAGAGACAGAACAGAGCGTGAGCTGGGGAGGGGCAGAGAGAGAGGGAGACACAGAATCATAAGCAGGCTCCAGGCTCTGAGCTGTCAGCACAGAACCTGGCGTGGGGCTCCAACTCACTGACCACGAGATCCTGACCTGAGCCGAAGTCAGACGCCCAACCAACCGAGCCACCCAGGTGCCCTAGTAGTAGTTCTTAATTTAGCCTACTTTATTTTTTTTCTTTTATGGCTAGTTCATTTCAAAACATGTTAGGGAATTTTTGCCTACCCCACATCATGAAGGTGTTTTATGTTTTATTCTAAAAGCTTTACAGTTTCTCATTTCACATTCAGATCTGCAGTTCATTTGAAATTGATATGGGAGCATAATGGTAGATAAAGGCTTAATATTCATTTTCCACCCATAGGCACACCCAGTTGACTAGCACCATTTACCAAAATACATGCTTTCCCACTGGCATTTCAGTGTTCCTTTTGTTAAGGTCCGTGTTTGTTTCTGGGCTTTCTATCTGTTGTTATTTATTTAGCTTTGTTTATTTATTGTGTTTTATCCTACCTCCTTTCTTCTTTCTCCCAGCCTGAAATTTTTGCTCCCAGCCTGAAATAGGGCTAGTTTTATTCATTACTGTGTTTTCAGGGCCTTGAACATTGACATATAATAGATACTGAAAGAGTTTTTGTTTCTGACTGTGTTGTGCAAACCAAGGCCTACTTTCCAATAGCACACACAGGGCCTGCTGGAGTGGAATTTATCATGGAAATCGCACAGAGACGAGCAGGGACAGCACACAGGGATAGAGCAGGACCAGAGCCAAATGCTGGGTAGGACCTGTATGGATTTCCTGTGGCTGCCGTAACAAATTACCTTCAAACTTGACGACTTGAAATAACCATTCTGTAGGCCAGAAGTGTGAAATCAGTTATCATCGGTGACACTTAAGTTGCGGGCAGGGCAGGGCTGTCTCCAGAGGTTTTGGGGAGAGTCCACTCTCTGACTCTTCCGACCTCTGGTGACGGCTAGCATTCTTTGACTTGGGGCCCCAATCACTCTGTTCTCTGCCTCCATGCTCACATTGTTTTCTTCTCCTTTGTGTGTGAGTCTCCTCTGTTATGTCTCAAATTCCCCTTTCTTTTAAAGACACTTGTAATTTCATTTTGGTCTCCCCACCGCCCCAGATAACTCAGATAGTATTTCCATCCCTATATCCTTAATTAAATCCCCCTTTCTTCATAAAGTAACATTCATAGATTTCAGGGATTTGGAACTGATGTCTTGGGTGCGGGGAGCATTTTTCTGTCTGCCACAGAATCCTTGACTCAAAGTTCGTGGGCTTTTAAGGTGTATGTGATTAGGGAAGCACAGTTTATTTCCTAGTGTAATCAGAGTTGGGATGCAACAGCAGTATTATGGTTAGCACTTGGCCACAGCCTTATTCTATCAGTTCAGCATTTTTCGTCTGGGTTCACCTAGTGCAATGATTATTAACCAAGGGGGATTTTGATCTCTAGGGGACAAATGGCAAAAGCTGAAGACATTTTTGATTGTTCCCACGTGGGGAAAGCATGCAGTTAGCATCTAGGGAGTAGAGGCTAGAGATGTCGCTAAATATCTTACGATGCACAGGGCAGCTGCCCACAAATAAAGAATTACCCTATTCAAGATGTCAGGAGTGTGAGACTGAGAAACCCTGCCCTGATATGATCAGGAATTGAAGCCATGCAATTGCAACGGGGTGACCTGGCAGGCAGGTGGCATGATTTACCACCTCAGCATTAATGGTTGCAGAAGCATTAGCCCTTTTTGCTGGTGAAGGGAGCTGAGGTCAAGGCCTTGGGGTTATAGCTTTCATGACTTGGCAAACTGTTCTGCCAGCATTGACCACTTTAAGCATTTGACTCTATCAAGCTGGCTTCCATTGAACTTTTCAGGGAGCTGGGCTATGGGGAAACAAGTCTCAGACAAATTAACTTTAACTCTCAGAATAAATCTGCACATTTGTCCTGTGTGGGTGATTCAGTTATTACCTTTCTGAGGGAATAGAGTCTCAGGGAAATTTAAGTAGCTTGTTCAAGGTTCCAGAGTGGTGGTGACAATTCAATCCAAGAACATTTTGGCTCCAAAGCCCTAGTTTTAAGTACCTGTAAGGGCTTTGATATCTCCACATCCTCACCAACACTTTGGTCTTTTTTTTTTTTTTTTCATAATACGCATCCTAACAGGTGTGAGATTATACCTCATTGTGGTTTTGGTTTTCATTTCATGATTACTGATGTTGAATATCTTTTCATATATCTACTGGCCATGGCATGTCACTTTTGAAGAAATGTCTATTTAAGTTCTTAGCCAATTTTTAATTGGTTATTAGTTTTTTAATTACTACATTGTAGGAATTCGTTATATATTTTGGATATTAACCTCTTATCAGATACATGATTTGCAAATATTTTTTCCCATTCCACACATTTTCTGTTGTATTTCCACTTGTCATTTTTTGCTTTTGTTGCCTGTGCTTTGGTGTCATTTCCATGGAACCATTGCCAAAACCAGGGTCATGAAGCTTTTCTCCTATGTTTTCTTTTAGGAGTTTTATAGTTTTAGGACTTATGCTTAAGTCTTTATTTTGAATTCATTGTTTTTTTGTGTATGCCCTAAGGGTCTAATTTCCCTTCCTTCCTTCCTTCCTTCCTTCCTTCCTTCCTTCCTCCCTTTCTTCCTTCCTTCCTCCCTCCTCCTTCCCTCCTTCCCTCCTTCCTTCCCTCTTCCCTTCCTTCCTTCCTTCCCTTCCTTCCCTCCTTCCTTCCTTCCCCTTCCTTCTTTACTTCCTTCCTTCCCTTTCCTTTTCCTTCTTTCCTTCCATCCTTCCTTCCTTTCCTTTTCCTTCCTTCCTTCCTTCCTTCCTTCCTTCCTTCCTTCCTTCCTATGTGGATATATAATTTTCTGACACCATTTATTGAAGAGACTGTCCTTTCCCTATTCTGTATTCTTGACACCCTTGTGGAAGATCATTTAACCATACATGCATAGATTTATTTCTGGGATCTCTATTCAGCTACATTGGTTTTTATGTCTGTCTTTATGCCAGTACTCCTCCCCCCCTCGACAATGCCCACACACACAAATAAGATATATCAGATGTTGGTGAGGACATGGGGATATTGAAACACTTGTACATTGTTGGTTAGAATGCAAAGTAGTACAGCCACTATGGAACAGAGAATGGAGCTTCTTTAAAAAGTTAAAAATAGAAGTACCATATGATCCAGCTTCTGGATATATATCCAAAATACGTGAAATCAGGGTCTGAAGAGATATTAACACTCGCATGTTCACTGCAATGCTATTCACAATAGCCAAGGTATGGACACAACCTAAATGTCCACAGAAAATGAATGGATTTTTAAAAATGTGGTATATACATACAATAGAATATTTTTCAGCCTTTATTTATTTTAAAAAAATTTTTTAATGTTTATTTATTTTTGAAAGAGAGAGAGAGAGAGAGACAGAGACAGAGACAGAGACAGAGACAGAATGTGAGTGGTAGAAGGGCAGAGAGAGAGGGAGACACAGAATCTGAAGCAGGCTCCAGACTCTGAGCTGTCAGCACAGAGCCCAGTGCGGGGCTCAAACTCATAAACTGTGAGATCATGACCTGAACTGAAGTCAGATGTCTAACTGACTGAGGCACCCAGATGCGCCTATTTTTCAGCCTTTAAAATAGAAGGAAATACTGCAAAATACAACAGCATGGATGAACCTTGAGGATATTATGCCAAAGTCACAGAAGGACAAATGCTGCATGATTCCACTTATATGAAATATATAAAACAGTCAAACTCATAGAAGCAAATAATAGAATGATGGTTCCCAGGGACTTGAGAGTTGATAATCAATGGGTTTAAAATTTCAGTTAGGCAGTACAAATAGATTCTAGAGATCTGCTATACAACATTGCACTTATATATAGTAACACTATATTGTAGTTAGTGTTTTTACCACAAAAAAAGAAGAGGGAAAAAAAAAAAAAAACCTCTTTATAGCACACTGTCTGTCATGGATCCAAAGAAGATCAGAGTTAGACCCTAGAGATTAACTAGCTTGGTGATTTTCACATTTATTTTCATGAATTAAAAGGAGTTGAACTTTTTTTTTCATAGATTTATTACCCGGGAAATCTGAAATGTCAGATAAATAAAAGTGATGGACTAAATGGGTTCTTCAGGAAACGGAAATCTTATTGTTTGGTGGAAACACTCTTTCATTTACTGAGAACTTCTCTGTAGAAGTTGCTTTATAGTTTGAGAAGTATCACTTGGAAACCCACAATGTACTTTAGAAGCATCATCATACAGATGAGAAACTGAGCTATAGAATCAGGAAATGAGTTGTTTCAGTCTACATATGTATCTGCTTGCATAGGCTCAGTTTAGCTTCTGGCTTTCTAGTGTTTCTTTTATACTACGTGGTGTCTCTCTAGAGCCACTGCACCTCAGGCAGGATTGCTCCTTATCTTCAGAATTGCTTCTGCTGTATTACAAATTTGCATCTCTAAATAAAATTACTAGCTCAAACACAGATATCCTTTCAAACTCCTTGTTAGGCTCATTCCTTGGCATGGATATGGGGGAGGCATGCCCCATAACTGAAGTAATGCCAGTGGGGGTCATCAGGGCAAACGGGAGGTGCCTTTTCAGAGGCACGCTTAATCCAGAGCGGGCAGCAGAATCGCCTGCCCAGTGCTCAACAGAACAGTTCTTAAAAAAAAAAAAAATCTTCCCAGCATATGTCCATGTAAAATGACATGAATATCTGTGTTCCTCTCTGTTCTTCCTTCCTGCAATGGATACACCCTGAGGTGAGCCCCCCAAAAGTCATGCTCTTGTACAATCCCTAACCCTTGAGTGTAGGTAGAACCTGTGATTTGCTTTTACCCAATGGAATGTGACAAAGATGATGGGCAAGCCACTCCCTGATTACATTATCTTATGTAAGAGTCCATCTTAACAGACTAGAGAGAGATTCCTCTGCTGACTTTGAAGAAGTAAGCTGCCATGTTGTGTGAGAGTCTATGGCAGGGCCTTGTGTCAAAGAACTGAAGGTTGTCTCAAGGAGCTGCAAACCACACCTGGCTCACAGCTAGCAAGGAAGCAGGGACCTCAGTCCTACGGTCATAGCAACTGTGTTCCTCAACAACTGTGTGAGTTTGAAAGAGGACTCCAAGATACAGAAAGGAATGTAGAAAGAAACCTTCATCTTAGGCTTGTGAGAGCCTGACAAGAAGACCCAGCTAACCCATGCATGGACTCCTGACTCCCAAAAAGCAGGAGATGTAAATGTTTGTGTTTGAAGCTGCTACATGTGTGGTAATTTGTTATGCAACAGTAGAAAACAAATGCCATTCTTTCTTGGCTTGGTCTAATCCCTCCACTAATTCTTTTGGCTCCCTCTTCTCTTACTCTATCTAGAACCTTGTTTCATTAATTATTTTCTCATTTTCTCTTATATTTGAGCTTGCCTTCTAAATTGTGCAATTCTCTCTCAATATAAGTATTCTCGCCTTTTACAAATCAATTAAAATTTTTTTCTATTTAAATGTGTATCTGAAAAACAAAAAAACTTTTCTTGAACTCCTTTTCTCCTCTTGGGAAGAAGCTGACACAGTACTTCTCTTCTTCTTGAACGTCACACTAGTTGAAAGAGCAATCTCCCTGTCTTCCCCTTCCATCATTCCTCAATCCACTATAGTCTAGCCTCTATTCTCACTACTTCCTCTTAGGGAAATGACCTCCAGACACATATACCACGCTGCCTATTGGCTAACTCTTAGATGGTTTTTATCATCTCAAACTGAAATCTCCAAAATGAACTCATTGTCTTCATACTCTATGTTAGTTATTTATTGCACAAGAGATATTCTCATAACAAATTACCCCCAGATGTAGTGGCTTAAGACAACAAACATGTCTTATCTCCTAGTTTCTGTGGGTCAGGAATATGGACAAAGTTTAACTGGTTGACTTAGAGTCTCTCAAAAGGTTGAAATCAAGGCGTCAGCCAGGACTGCAGTCATCTCTTGACTGGGGAAGGAGCCACTTCCAAGCTCACTACTTGGGTAGGCATCAGAAAATTTACTTGCGGTCTCTTTCATGTGAATTGAGAGCCTCAGATCCTCACCAGTTATCATTTAGCAAGCTGGTTGGCTCACCGTGTAAGCCTCTCCAGTGGGCTGTTCACAACATGGCAGCTGCTTTTTCTCAGAGTGAGGGTTTGAGAGGGAGAGAGGGAGAGAGAGCAAGTAAAATAGAACAAGCAAGACTGGTGTCACAGCCTTTACTTAATCTTGAAAGTGGTGTCTCATCACTTGTCATTGAAAGGCCCAGACCTCACTCCCTTACTCTAGGAGTGGGGATCTTTGGGAGCCATTATAGAGGCTGCCTACCCCACACCCAGACTGTCTTTCTGTCTACATCTGTGTGTGTGGAATCACAGTCCTTTTCCCTGAGCCTTTGGAACCTTTAGAATAATCCTTGCTTTTGCCCTTTCCCCACCTCCCCAGTCTTATTTGATCTCCTAATCAAAATAAATTATATCTTCATACTCTCTTTAAAGTATTTATTCCTCTCAATTCTCATTTCTCTGTAAGAATATCAGATATGTGTGTGTGTGTGTGTGTGTGTGTGTGTGTGTGTGTGTGCGCTTATTATATGCCATCAAGGTGTAAGCACCATAAGGGAAGGGGCTTTAGTGTGTCCTCTCTACTGATCTTTTTCCAGTTCCTAGGCCAGGATCTAAGACATAGTAGACATTCCAAAATATTGTTAAGTAAATGAAGGATTGAGTTCCAGACACACTTTTGGACTGTTTTCATACATTAGTTTTCAGTCCTCAGAACCCTATGAAGTCGGCGTTTTCACCATTTTATAGATGAGGAACTGAGGTGTGGAAGTGAAATAATTTGCATGAGTTATGCAGGGAGTAAGAACTATAAGTAACATTTTAAAAGGCTTAATAAACTGTAAAACACTCTACAAATGTGAGTTGTTATCATTATTATCTTTTGCTCTTGTTTTGAGCCTCTTCGTCTTCCTAGCCTTCTCCCAGTTCACTCATGCTTCATATGGAGACAGGAGGAAGCACAATTCCAAGAAAAGAAGGGAAAGTAATAATATTAAATGGCTGCCAAGGGATCTGAGCAATGGTTTCAACAGGCTAGATCTGTCCAGCTCACCAGGGTGGCCATTCCCTAACTGGGATGCTGGGCCCACCACATGCTCCTTTACAGCATGAGACAAGCGATGACACAATTTAGTGTTGGTGTTCTGCCTCATCGAAGAGATGGCATTGTCATTATTCATTTTGGAGAACAGCCTGCAGTGCAGAAAGAAATCATGTCAGACAGAAAAGGAGAGTCTTTCAACATAGTATTCCATCCTGAGGGAGAGAGAGCGAGAAAAGAACCAGAACAAGTGGGCGATACTGACTTTAGATTCCATCCCGCAGCGGCATCACTCAGGCTGATCCTGAACTGTCGTCCTCCACCCTGTGAAGAAGTAATCAGAAAGTGATACTTAACACTAACTGAATGATTTCCAATTTGCAAAGCACTTTTATACATATTTTATCTCATAATCTCTATAATCATGAAGAAGGCAGGGTAGCTATAATTATTTCCATTTTACAGATTAGGATTCTGGGGCTTTTCAAATTTGAGATTTATTCAGAGGCCTGGTTGATGTGAAGTCAAATGTATTTAGTGCCTCTTTCCAGATAATTTGCATATATTATTTTATGAGCTGCTCACCATAAAACTGTCAGGCATTATTGTTATCCCTGTCTTACAGACATAGGAGTTAGAGCCTAAAGAAATAAAAGGTGTCTTGCTTAAGGTCACGCCACCAGTATATGGTAGAGCTAGGTTTGGAACCAGGTATTTTAATTCCCTATGCCCAACCTTCTTTCCAGTAAGCAAATGGTATATTTAGAGAGAGTAGGCTTGGAGTTCTAAGTCTGGTGACCTAAAAGAGAGAGGAGAAGAAAAGAGAAAATGAAGAGTTCATGGAGGAGTAGAGAGAAGGAAATAGTATGAGGAAGGGAAAGGTGAATCATTTAGGAATATCATTTAGGAATGCATTGGGATCTCCAAAAGGAATTCTTCATTTTGGATTTAAGCTTTTAAGAGGGGATAGGATGATACCTCCAGTTAAAGCTTGAAGGAAGTCAACTTGTTCTATTGCTTAGAGCCCTGAGAGATGACCCTCGGAGGAATCTCAGCCCCAGAGTGTCCCCATGGAACACGAGAACACGAGAACAATTGCACCAAGAGTCCCTGAAATATGTAAGATGAATTGTACGGTGGGTTAATTGTCCACATAGCTAAAGAAGGTGAAGGGATGGGCAGTTACAGTTCATAGCATCCGTGTTTACCAAATAATTTAGTGCCTAACTGTCCTCTTGCATTATCCCTTCAACTTTTTTCTTTTTGTTTAAAACCAGTCCAAGAAAAGCCTGAAAGGAGAAACTTCCTTTTGTTTTTAGACATGTTAACGTCCAGGGAAGACCAGGAGAACTTGTTCAGACTCCTACGGCTCTAGACTCTAAGTGTGAAAATAAAGCAGCAGGTCTAAATATAATCCTGTGCTCGAAGCTAAGCAAAGGCCAGAGGTAAGCTTTTATGGTCAGATCCCTTGGTGCACTACAGCTCAAAACCATCTCAGTAGGTAATTCTAAATTCTCAAAAAATATTTGCTGCAAGCTAGAAAGTGAGTCTAAGACATTGTCGCTTAAACATATAATGATGGAAGAATGTTTAAGCTACCTGGCATGTGTAGTTAAGCCTTCAACTAGCTCAGCTTTTCTCACTGAGGGACCCCTAAAGACTCTGCCTTTGCCTTAATTCACTGTCATGGCCCCTGGGAATGAAAGATTAGGAAATTGAGTTGTGGGGCCATTTAACTGCTCAGCCACACAGCAAGTCCCCAGGAGAGCCAAGGTTAGACCTCCCCTCCCCACCTCACACTCCCAACTACACCCTCCATCTGAAGCTCAGCTTTACTCACCCAGAAGGGGAAATTTAAATTCAGCCTTTACTTGAATCTCTCTCTTGAGCCACCATTTTATTTATTACTTCTTTTGTTTTTCTGGACAGTTATCTGACCAATAAAGGTTTTAGCCACTTCTTGACCATCAGTATCATGCTAGGTGCTGGTTCAGGGCTTGGAGTGTGTAATGGGTTGAGTTTTGTCCCCTGACCCCAAATCTGTATGTTGTAGTTCTAACTCCCAGTGTCTCAGAATGTGACCACATGGAGATAGGGTTCTTAAATAGGTGATTAAGTTAAAAATAGGTCATTAGGTTTGGTCCTAATCCAATGTGACTGATGTCCTTATAAGAAGAGATGCAGACCTATGGAGAGGGAAGACAATGTTAAGATATAGGGAGAAGACAGCCATCTATTAAGCCAGGGAGAGAGGCCTCAGAGGAAACCATCCCTGCTGGTATCTTGATCTCAGACTTCAGACCTCCAGAAATGTGAGAAAATAAATTTCTGTCATTTAAGCCACTCAGTGTCTGGTACTTTTTAATGGTAGTCCTAGGAGATTAATGTAAAGGGTGAGATATTAAAGTCTGAGTAGGAAATGTACATGGGAAGGAAGCATTGTCCGCATAACCCAGAATGAATGGAAATATAATTATTCAGTGTTATTTGGGCCCAAAGTTTTAAGGGAGTGAAAGCTTTGGCTAAATGTGTGAAGAATTGTCCCCTTAATCAACATTTTAGTGTTTAATAAGGTTAGAAAGAAACTTTCACACAGATTTGAAGAAAAAAGAAGTCACAAAGGTGGTAGTGGTGTTTGAAACTTAGGAAGGATATTTAGATGGGTCCTGTATTATGTACAGCTTTAATATTCTTATTAGTTTAATATTAGTTCTTAGGTTTGTATAGGAAAGGTAATATAACACAGTGGTTAAAAGCTTGAGCTCTCAAATAAACAAACCTGCATTAATTCCTGCTGTATATCCTTGGTGAATTTCTCAAATTCCATTTCCTCACCTATAAATGGAGATAAAATAGGTACTATATTATGGGGAATATATGTGAAGCACTTAAAGTACCTGGAAAGTAGTATTGAGTGAGTAGTATTAGTGAGTATTAGTATTTTTGAGCTTCCACTGATAGCAGTTGGTACCTATGTCAGTAAAGGAATAAATTCATTTGTATTTACTACCTCATGGGAAGAATGACCCCAAATAGGTGGAAGACGTCTATGGAGGAGTGGGATTATTTGGTAGCCATTTTACCAGTGTGCCCATGGTGGTAGTGCCGAAGGGGTGTGTGTGTGTGTGTGTGTGTGTGTGTGTGTGTGTGTGTGTGTGTGTGTTTGTGTGTGTGTGTGTGTATTGGGGATGGGGGGATGTAGTGATTATGGATGAATGATATGCACATAAATCTTACAACTTTTTAGTAGAGAGCCTGTTGGCATTCCTGCCTTCTCTTTTGCTGGCTGCTTCCTTAAGTCACAGCCTAGCATACTGGGAATAAGTGGCCCCTCAATGCCCCATGATAATTGTCTTAACTGATCATGTTCTAAGAAAGCCTTGGTAAGTCTTTTCATGAAGCCATTTCTAATAACAAAAGCCCAAATATCAGGACCTTACTCTCCCACCTAAATGAGTTTGCTTTTTAATTCACCAAACAACTCCATGTCTGTTTAGATGGGAAATGAAGAGAGGGCAGGGCCCAGACCCCAGATTGTTTTACTTGGTGCACAACCCTGGGGTGGTGGATCACCAGGATTGGAAAGTGGATTGTTGAGGAAGTATGGAAGAGCTTCTAGGTAAATGCATGAGAGAAACCCAGGATGAGGAGAGGACAAAACACCAAAAATTATACGGCTTTTAAAAAAGTTATTTTAAAGTTGAAGTATAATTAACATACAATGTTACGTTAGTTTCAGGTTACAACTTAGCAATTTGACATTTATATACATTACAAAAATGCTCTCCATGATAAGTGTAGTTACCATCTTTCGCTGTTGCAGTATTGTTGACTATATTCCCTGTGCTGTACTTTTCATCTCTGTGATTTATTTACTTTATATCTGGAAGTTTGTACCTCTTAATCTCCTTTTAAAAAATCTTTATCTGTACTTTTATCACTTGCATTAGGCTGGTCTTCTTGAGATGGATGAAGGTTCAAGGTGCTGATCTACTGGTCTTCTTGAGATGGATGAAGGTTCAAGGTGCTGATCTAGAGATAGAAAGGTTAGAGATAAATGGATTGCAGAGTGTATGAAAACGTTAACATAATTTAATCTTGTTCATACCCCTTCCATTGTCAATACTTGTTAGCTACCTGATCTTAACAGTAATTCTACTCTCTTCCTTCCCTCCTATGCCTTGCCTTCATTCCCTTCCCTTCCCTTGTCTTCCCTTTCCTTCCTATAAATCATTCAAATAAAAAAATCTCATCCTTGCTTCTAATTTCCTTACCTCTCTCATGCAATAAGTCATAAGATTCATTAGAGTCTCTAATATAGATATTGACTGTGTCATAGCCAATTCAACCAGTGACTTTGGCACTGCAGTTTTTCATCCTCTAAAACTCATCTTTAATTATAATACCCCCACTTAAAATATTCAATGAGCGCTCAACACCTAGAAGATAAAATATGACCTCTTTATATTGACCTCAAAAGTTCAAAATTTAGTTCTCACTTGACTTTTCTGATGTCAAGCAGCTAATACTGGGGCTCTGAATTCCTGAACTCACCAAGTACCTTTGTACTTGCGTGTCTTTGTTCAAGTTACCAGTGGTGTCTATTAATGCCCTTTCTGTCTTGTTACGTTTCTCCATTTTCTCAAAGTATGAAACCTCCACTAAAAATGGTGGTGAAACCAACAAATAAAAGCCCACAGTGCTGAATTTATTGCTTACTTAAGACAGGAGGTATGTTTTCCAGTCGAAGTTTCTTTAAGCAGGAAAGACTGTTGATCATGTATTAGGACTCAACGGCATGGAGTTCAGAGATTGATGGAAGTTCAGAGTTGTAAATAAGTTATTATCAATGGTTGAAGTGTGATTATGTGAGGAAGACTTATTGATTGTATACTTCCAGAAGCAGGTCATTGGAATGAGCCCATTCGTGATCGGCTGACCTTCAGGAGCAGGTAGTTTTCAATAATTGGTTGGCTTACAGAAGTGTGTTCACAAAGACAAGTTGACTTTGATTTGAGTAAATACGTTTGAAACCAATTCTGATGGCTCCATAGCTACAGACTTCTTATTTATTGATTAAGCAGGTTTAAAACTGATTCTGGTGTCTACTTCCATCCTTGCTGTAAGAACAATTGGTCTTCTAGGAGTATGGAAATTAATTTTTTTTCAGTCTTCCTTTAGGTTCTCTTCTAGCTAAAGCTTCAAGAATGACATAAGTATTCTTCATATTTCCACTATCTCTTTGAAGATGAGGTTTTGTGTGTAGATATCTGAATTTCAGTTGAGTGTTGACAAGCATGATTTTATCTTGCGCTCATTTTTTTTGTTGTCGTTATTTGGTCAATCATCTGCTGGAAAAGTGGCTGCATGGAAACATTTAAGACTTGAAAACATATTAAACAATTTGTGTGACAAATATAATTAAAGTATTCTAAGAAGGAACCGATAGTCACTTTAAATAATAAACACGACTTCTCAGGTTTGACCGAAAAAGCAATCCCATTGACTCTTCAGGTCTTCCCTAGATGGCCAGGTTGCATTTTATTTTATTTTATTTTATTTTATTTTATTTTATTTTATTTTTTATTTTAGAGAGAGAGACAGAGTGTGAGTGGGGGAGAGGGACAGAGAGAGAGAGAGACAGAGAGAAAGAGAGAGGGAGGGAAAGAGAGACAGAGAATCCAAAACAGGTTCCACACTCAGTGCGGAGCCTGACATGGGGCTCAATCCCATGGCCCTGGGATCATGACCTAAGCTGAAATCAAGAGTTGGCTGCTCAACCGACTGAGCCACCCAGGCGCCCCACCTTTTATTTTAGCTTAGATATAGATTGCCCATGTTGTTAATCCAGGTACAATATGAAGTATTAGAAAGGGGGAAGATTTCCCCTGATTTTCCAGAAGAAAATCTAAGGCTATTTTCTTTTCCATAGTTACTTGGGCAAAGGAGTTTAAAAAGGTTACCTGTATACCCAGGGTAAGAGCTATGTTATTTACCACGGCAGCCAAAGTAAGGAACTTATTTTTGATGACCGTATCAAGTTTTTCAGCTTCTACAGTAAGATCATTAACCTTTGGAGTCTGTTTTACCAATTAGTGTTTATTTTCTTGGGAAGAGTTTTATCCATACAGACTTCTTGTAGGAAACATTTAGGGTGTTAGGGAATTATACACTAGAAATGATCTACAAGTGCCGCAGAACAATTAGTCTTGGTTCTGTGTTGGCATTGAAGATGCTGATTTCACCATAGGAAAAGGAACTCAGGTACTTTATGAGATACAGTTAACCTCAGTGGAACTTCAGTATATTATCTCTAGATGTTATCATGACAGCAGTAATAGTTGCATCCTGATAACATCTGTATCATCTTCTATTGCAAGGACATTTTACTTTATTTATATATTATCTATAAGTTGTATCATTACTGGCAAAGTCAGTGTAACATGTCTTTATACTGTTTTAACAGATTGGCTGCACTACAAATACCCAAATTAGCTAAATTATAATTAGACTAATGATTATCTCTAATAAAGCCTAGACTTAACCCAGTTTATTAATAAGAAAATCACGATGGGCTATTAGAAACTAGTAAAAAGGAATGATAACACCCAAAGGAATGTGAACAGAAACATTCACATGACTGTTTGGAAATCAGAGCTTTCAAGTGTCTAGACCAGCAGTTTACAAATTACAACCTGTGGGCCAAATCTTGCTTGCTGTCTGTGTTTATAAATAAAGTTTTATTGGCACACAGCCATGCTCATTTGTTTATTTGTAGCCTATAACAGCGTTTGCACTACAGTGGCAGAGTTGAACCATTCTGTTAGAGACCCTCTGGACCAAAAGAGCTTACAAAATTTACTATTTGGTCCTTTATAAAAAATTTTTGCTGACTAGACTAATTGTTCCAATGATCTTGGGTGGAAGCTGTCTACAACTTCCAAATATATTGGGCTCGGTTAGTAGTCAACTTACATGGACCATTTGACTCTGAAGTTTCCCCATGGAACCTCAATTTAAGGTCTCCAATTCTTCCAAATGCTGAGTTTTTTCTCCTTTGGGTTAGGACAGTGCCTGCTACATTGAAAGCATGTGATAGATGTTGTCAAAGTGGCTTTAAGTGCTTGCTGTGCACCAGACATTGATCTCAGTGCTGTCAGAATACAGGGGTGATGCAAACAGAGAGCTTTTATCCAGTAATTGTATGGGACACAAGTTGAAAAATAGCTCTAATGTAAGATAGAAAGCTGTAAGTCTCATAAGAGAGTTATAGATCAAGGGCTATGAAGATTCAGGAAACAGGAAGCATTTGAAATAGGCCTTGAGGAGATGAGGAAGAAGGAGACTCCTGGCAAATAGACCATCATGAAGAAAGGCATAGTGGTGCGATATCACAGAGCATGTCTGGGGAGGAGTCAGTAATCTTTGTCTACTAGTAAATAAGGTACCCAGTAGGAAGCAATAGAAGATCCAGGGGAAAATGAATTATTTTTTTTCTGGGATCAGATTTACACAGCAGTGTGCTGGGGCTGGTTCATGCCTGTTAAATATTCAGGAATCTTTTAAGCTGGCTGTTAAGTCTTTGGTAGCTTAAAATTGGCCATGATGACAGGAAGAGAGCACGAGTGATTGAGGGCGAGGAGAAATAGAAATACTATTTCTACTATTTTTACAATTTCTACTAAGAATTTCTCATGACACCAGTGTATGGCACAGGTCTAGGCAGAAATTATGTATATAGCTCAAACCCTGGATGAATAGCTTTTTAAAAAACTGTTTAACTGAGAAAGTGTGCTTGGGAAAACCCAAGGAAGGAATATAAGAAATTAATCAACTGTTACCTCTTGTCTGTGGGAGTTAGAGTTGATTTTATATCTCAGCCTTTTATATTGATACAGTGGTCTCATGTTTCTTTTTCAAGAAAGGTGCATAATAATATCACCCAGGGTGACTGTGAAAATTAAATGAAATAAATGGTGCTTCCAAACTTTCCTAATGATAATAATCGTCTGTGATGTTATAATTCATTAAGGGAGGGAGGGAGGGACAGAGAGAGAGAGAGAGAGAGAAAGAGAGAAAGAGAGAATATCACCTGGACAAGCACACAACTTCCTGGGTCTCATCGCAGATCCCTTAATGAGAATGTCCAGGACAGGGGTCAGGGAAGTTGTTTGTTTAACAAGAGCCTCAAGTGATTCTTATTGGGAAAATTTGGGGAAAAAATGAGTTAATATATATGAAAATACCTTACAGTACAGTGACAAGAACATAATTGGGGGGAAATGTTGAATGAATGAACCACTTATCAACAAAGCAGTATTCAGCAAACCATTACATGTTCCTTGACTCAATCTTCCTCTTAACGTATTCAGAGGAATTGTATTAATACCTATTACTGAGTAGAGCTTGGGAGAGGATTAGAGTCTATCACTGGAAAAGGCCTGGAAGGAAGTGCTGTGTCAACACCAGCTGTTAGGTTTAATTGGTTCACTGGAAGTAGGCAGGTCGAGAAATATTTGTCTCAGAGGCTACCCTCTTAGAGAGAATTGTGTACAGAGGTTGTAAGCTCTAAAAGACCACATGGTGCTGGGGATATGGGCAGTTAGGGAAGAGCAGAGACCGCAGTAATGCCCAGCAGCTGAATGTCAGAACTTCAGGGGCCAGGCAGTGAAGACAGGAGAGCTATCCCCAATCTGGAGAGCAGTAGGTCCTGTCCCATTGACAAATGCTTGCAGGAAGAAATGCTTGAGTTTTCCAGGTGAAATAATCTAGTCCCCAGGAAGAGGATCATTTTTTATGGCCAGGAACGCCCCACTGACAGTTCTGTCTAGGGAGTCATGAAGAGGGATGAGGCTCAAAGACAGGCACCCCAGGGCCTTTGCCCTTCGCCATCAGGAGCACATGATGGAGTCAGCAAAGTTGAACCCCTGCCTGAGTAGGATGAGGACAGCCCACCCCAGGTTCTGCAAGGGTAGCTCATTGCTTCAAAGAAGGTCTGAAAACATCTGCCAGTGGGGAGGAGGTCTGCTCTGAGCAGGTGCCCATCACCACTGCTTAGGACAGATATTCTCCCTTCTTTCTGCCATCTTCATACTTCACCACCCACCCCCCCAATCCAGTTAAGAACCTCTGTCTCTGAATGGTTTCCCTAACCCTTCCCGTTTCAGTTTCCTTCTCTTCCCTGTATTCTGTTTAGTTGTTGGAACATCGCTCAATTTAGTGGCCACAGAACAGTTTAAAAAGCATGGATCTAAAAGTCAACTTTCTTCTTTCCATGGTTGTTTTATATTTTGAGTGTTTCAGCCAAAACAATCTTATTATTTAAAATTTCTTTAATGTTTATTAATTTTTGAGAGAGAGAGAGAGCATGAGAGCATGATCAGGAGAAGGGCAGAGAGAGAGAGAGGGAGACACAGAATCCAAAGCAGGCGCCAGGCTCCAAGCTGTCAGCGCAGAGCCCGACATGGGGCTTGAGCTCATGAGCCATGAGATCATGACCTGAGCCAAAGTCGGACACTTAACTGACTGAGCCACCCACGTGCCCCCAAAACCACATTATTATTATTATTATTATTATTATTATCCATTTTTTATACAAGATTGTGCATGTGTTTTACTTCTTTGGTTACTAATAAATCATTGTATACACAGAAAAATGTTCTTTACTTTCCTCTGGCCCTCTTCTAACGTGGTAGAAGAATAAAACTTAATTATCTATAAAGGGGCACGATATGGGTCACCCGTAAATACCAGATAATTAAAAAGTGATATGCTTAAAACTCCAGTTGTTTAGTTCAGTCTGATACCACATTGAATATTTCCCTCAGCTTTCCTACCAGCTAGGAGGTGGAGAATAACTACCAGAAACATGCTGTAGAGTAGAGAGAGTCTGTGACTAAAATGTAAATAGTAGTGTATATTGGCCATGGAAAAGTCACAAAATGAAAAATTTCCTGGGATATCAAGAATTAACAGTACCAGGACATGGTTTCCTCTGGGGAACTTAAAATAATGATAATTTTTGAATGTAGGAAGCAATTCCTGTTCAGTAGAAGAAACATTTTACATATTAATTGTGTTTTCCTCAGAGGGTAGAAAAGTAGTACAATAAAATCTTCATTATTCAGAATTTGTGATTATTTGTCTAGGAAATGGTCTAACATTCACCTATGTCTTTACTGTCATTAAAGAATAATTTGAATACAAATGTTCTATGATGGAGTTATCACCTGGAAATATTAAAATTGTTGGAGAGAATCTTCTGAAGAAATGTTTAATTACATTTAAAAGTTTATTGTAGGGGTTCCTGGATGGCTCAGTCAATTAGGCGTCTGACTTTGGCTCAGGTCATGATCTCATGGTTCGTGAATTCGAGCCCCACGTCGGGCTCTGTTCTGACAGCTCAGAGTCTGGAGACTGCTTCAGATTCTGTCTCCCTCTCTCTCTGCCCCTCCCCTGCCCATTCTCTCTCTCTCTCTCTCTCTCTCACAAAAAATAAATAAACATTAAAACAGTTTTTAAAGTTTATTGAAAATTATCTTATCTCTTATGCAAAGATCCTTAGGAATATAGATAATTGGAGTAATTTTATAAGGATAATTTATAAGAATATAATTGTGTTCTTTTTTTTTTTTTATAATTGTGTTCTTTTAAAAGCTTCTGCAATTTAGCCACCTTGTTACATTAGCCTTCCCCACTTAGCTTGCCTTTAAAGTATTTTCCAGCTCTTCCTGCACTCCGATCAGTATCATGGCAAAGTTGAGGTTGACAGAAATCATGTAACAATAATAATGGTGATGATGCAAATAACTCAGAGACTTTCCCTACCTAACCTAATTGTGTTTGAAAATTATACTAAACTTATTTGCTGATAATCTAATTTCTTTGGGGCCTCTCTGACTTTTCAGGATGGTTGATTTATACGATTAACATAATGACTCTGGGATTGTGAATAGCCTGAAGTCCCTCTTCTCTGTAAAGGATTAGTGAGTGCTGTGAGTCCCCCTGGGAGAGATGGTCCAACCCATGTCAGACTGGATGGGAGGTTTGTGATAAAGAGGGTGAAGGAGGAAGGGATGTAGATTTCATCATTACCCAGAATGAGGTTGAGGAGGGATAACTTACAGCATGCAGCTATCCAGAGGCACCAAGATCAAAGGCTGACTGCCATGTATCCAGGAAGCATAGGACTGTGCAGGGAAGAAGGAGGAAAGCAGATGTTAAAATCAAAGAAGTCTGAAAAAGGTTTGGTAAATGGCTCTAAATGGGCCACAGGGGACATCTTCATAGGAAAAGTTGAGAGGAACCCTGACAGGTTCAGGAGATTAGTTGATTTCTTTTTTTCTCATCTCTTCCTTTGCCCCTCAGTCTTCTTCTACTCCCCTCTCCCCACAGGACCAACAATTAATTGACTAAACCACAAGAGGTCCCTGGGTAGATGTTGACTTTCATCACTTTACCTTCTTCCTCTATCAGTTGGGCTAAAGATGATGGCTGCAATGAAAAACAGGTCATGCCCTAGCATGAGAGAGGGAAGTAAAACTACTTCTCAAAGGAAGAGAGAAAAATACGGAGCTGGCATTTATAATCTCACAATAGAACCAGGAAACTTCTCTTAATAATCCATAGAACTCTTGTCATCTTTGGGCATCTCTGTTTGAGCCCTCTCAGAGGTTTACCAGGAATCCCAGCGTGGGAGGGATCTTCTTTCTGGTATCAGCTGCTCCAGCCCTGCCTTCTTGCCCTGCCCCTGAAGATGGGGGCAGTGCAGCAAGGTTTTGCAGCCACATACACCTGAGTTGGAATCCCAGCTCTAATACTTGCTAGCTATGTGACCTAGAGCAACTGACTTCACATTTGATTCTCAGTTTTGACACATCTATCTTGCAGTATTGTTATGAGGATAGAAACATTGTATAAAATATTGTAAGTAGACAGACCTTGCTTGGGAAGGTGATATAATGGCTGAAAGCATCAGTTTTTTTTTTTTTTCTTCTGTCACATGGGGATAACCATAGTATTTACCTTATAGGATTACTGAGTAGATTACAAGAGATAGAATGACACTGTGCTTAAGGGTACAGGCTCTGGGATCAGACTGCAGGTTCAAATCTGGCTCCATTCTCATTGGCTGTGTGACTTTTGCGAGGTATTTAATCTCTTCTTGTGTAGGCTTTCCACTCAATAGCATGGGGATAATAATAGCATTTAATTTATGGGATTATTGCATGGACTAAATTAGGTTTTATCTTTAAAGCAGTAAGAACAATGCCTGGTATATGCTAAACATTATTTAAATGTTAAATTTAAAAATACTGAGATTTGGTATATAAAACATTTTAACACCCTATATCTAGTACATAATAGCTAGTGATTATTGTATCATGGCTTTGTTTAGTGTTAAACAACTTCTCTTCACATGAATTTTGAAAAGGTCTACAGTGAAATAAGCCACAGATTTATAAATCCAAGGGTGGTAGAACATACCTAAAGATCATCTTGTGTGGTGGTTATAAAAAATGACCCTAAAATTCTTCAGCTCTTATCAAGAGGTGAGGTTTATATTGCCTCCCATTGAATCTGGGCTCTGTAACTACTTACATATCATGATGTGGATGTGATGTTTCAACTTCCTGTCTCTTGTGCTGCTTGCTCTTAGAACTCAGCCACTGTGCCCATATGAGAGAGACAGATGCCTGTAAGTTGCTGAGCTCCCAGCCCACATGTGAATGAGCTTCCTTGAAAGTGCATCCTTTTTACTCCAGCCCTACCAAGGCTGACCCTACATGAAAGATACTGGCTGTTCCTGCTGAGCCCTGCCCAAATGATAGATTTGAACAAAACTTTTGTTGTTTTGGGGAGGTTTGTTAGGCAACAATAGATAGGTATAACATCTAGTTTGTTCCCCTCTGATGTTTACATCTCCTCTACCCTGTCACTTATCTAAGCTCTGCTTGTCTGTCCAATCATTCAACAAATATTTATTCAGCGTTTATGTATCAGACATTTCCTAGGCACTGGGGAATGCATCAGTGAATAACAAAAAGGTCTTGGCTGCAGAATTCTTCATTCTGTAGAGGGGAGAAAGACAAAAAAGTAAAAGAATAAATTATATAATGTCTGGGATTGATAGGTACTATGAAGAAAAAGGAGATGGTATAACGAGTGATGAGACGCGTATGTCTTAGGGAAACTTGTTGCCATTTTAGCCAAGGTGTTGGGGAAACACCGTCTAATGAGGTGATACTTGAGCACAGATCAGAATGAAATGAGGGAGCTGGTTAGATAGATCCCTAGGGGAGGAGAGTTCCTAGCAGAAGGACAAACAGTGTAAGGTCTGTGGCAGGAGCACACCCACACGTTCAAAAAATGATAAGGAGGCCTTTGAGTTTGGAAAGGAATGTGCAAGGGGCAGAAGGAGCTGAGAGAAAGTGAAGGACTTGGAGGCCACGTAAAGGAAGTTTAATTTGATTCTCAGTGAGATGAAAAGTCATTGGAGAATTTTGATCATTGTATTTTTTTATTGAGGTAAAATTTACATGAAACAAAATGCACACAGTTTGATACGCTTTGACAAATGTATACTCCAATGTGCTTAACCAATCATCACAAAAAGTTATCTTTTGCTCCCTATCCATCAATCCCCCTCCCTGTCTAATAGGAAACCACCATTCTGATTTTCACCACTGTAGGTCACTTTTACTTATTCTGGAACTTAATATAAATGAAATTTTACAAAGCGAAATTGTATAGTGCATACTATTTTTTATCTGCCTTCCTTCACTTAAAAAATGTTTTTGAGATTCATCCTTGTTGCATGCATCAGTAGATTATTTTTTTATTGCTGATTAGTTCTGTGAAAATATCACAGTTGGCTTACCCAACTGCGACATTTGGACATTTGGGTTGTTTCCAGTTTTTATCCACTACAAGTAAAACTTCCGTGAACGTTATAGCACATGTGTCTTTTTGTGGGTATATATTTTCATCTCTTTTGAGAACATGCCTAAGGGTAGGATTGGTGGGCCATAGAGTAAATGTCTGTTTATCTTGATAATAACCCAAACAGTTTTCTCAGCTTTTGGTGTCATTGTGTACTTCCACCTGCAATGTATGAGAGTTCCAGGTGTACATTTGGAGTTATCAGTTCCCTCTCTTTTTCCCTGACTTTTTTTTCCCACAGGAGTCATTAAATCCCACATTCTTCATGCTTTACCACAGGGCAAGATAGAAAAAGAAGGTTCTGAGAAAAGATGATAAGTTCCTAAAGAGAATTGCCTTGCTTTTATGGTTGTTTACATGTGAAAAATCTGTCGAATGGAAATAAGCTCTTAATCTTCATTTTTGCAGTGCAGGTCAGTATTTGACAAAGATTCTTTTGCAAGACAAAATTCTCATATGTAGCTCTTCTATTTTATTTTTCAGAAAATGTGGGTTATTGTTTTTTGTAGTATAACTTTTATATATTTCAAAACAATAAGTTATCACTCTTTGTTCTTTTCCATGTCATGTGATCTCAGTTTCTTTCAACATTTTCATGTAAATATGATTTTCCAATCCTTTTAATCATGTGTGTGACTGTTCTCAGAAGTGCTTCTAAATGGACTACATCTAGTTATTCAGTTGAATCAATAGTTTCAGGTTTCAAAGCAGTGATTTCAACTGTAAATTTACTTTAAGCATCTCTCTGCATTTATGTGTATGTAAGCCAGTGTGAATTGGTTTTCATGGGTTCTACAATATTTCTACTTATACTCTTTCCAAGAATGAAGCTATGAGTGATCTCCAGCAACATGTGTGCTCTGTGTATATGTGGAATGTTACATCGTTGAATAAACACAGCTGCACTTATTAAATCGTATGACCACACAAACACACATACATGCACATACACACACACCCTTGCACACACAAAGCATTCAGGTAATTCACAGGGTGTTTATTTGAAGAGGTTATGGTGTGGCCACTCAGGTATGTTCATTTGCCTGGTTTATTAGGCTCTTGTGCGGTTTGGTGATATAAACGCCCTTCCTTAGGTTTGTAAGTGTCCTTGCTGCAGAAGTTCTTTCCCGCTTTCATCCTTTACGTTACCTTCTTTTCTCTTCCAGGAGGTGAAAAAAAAAAAATCATCCCATACATGTCCTGTGTAAATGGGCTGGGACAATATCTAATAAATGCAAAACAAGAAAACCATTTTCAGATGTGAGAATACTATATGGGAAGCCATTTAACAATTTAGGTTCTCATTTTTGAAAATATTGTATTCAAATTAAGGGAGTAAAGAACTCGTTTGATGTGTTTCCTAAGCCTCTGACCATTTTCCACTGGGTTAAACACTCATTAAGAGAAGTGATTGAGCTCTTATTATATAAATTCCATTCCAACAAGAAGATTATGTATTTACTATATTGAGTTATAATTCATCATTTTATGTGTCTGTCTTTCCTAGCTGGTGATAAGTAAGAACCAGTGCCTCATTAATCTGTGACATCTCTAATAAGAAGGTGGGTCCTCGGCACATAGTAATTCTCCCCTGCCCCCCTCCCAAATGCCATACCAAATGAATGAATTCCACTAGAATCTCAAAGCCAGCCCATGATAGAAGTAGAGGGCAGAAGACTGAACAAAAAGCTTTTTGTCTCTACCAGTCTGATGAAACAGCTCTTGTCAAGGCTACCAATCAGCTCCATCGTATTAAATCCAATGGCAAATTATCAGTGCTATTTTTTTTCCAGCTGCTCCTATTATGCTGTGTTGTCACTGTTACCCCACCACCCCATGCCCCACACTATTTAGCCTTCACGTAATAGTCAGGATTTTTCTTCTAAAACACAGAATATATTGTGCAGTCTTCTGCTAAAAACCTTTCAAAGTCCTCCCAATTCACATAGAATTCAATCCAGAGTTCTTACCATGATCTTTAAGGCTCTACAGTTTTTGCTCCTGAGTGTATTTCTGGCCTCATCTGCTGCTTCTCCATTGCTCACTCTGCTGCAAATGCCCTGGTCTCCTTGCTGTTCCTCGAGCTTGCCAAGCATATGCTTCCCTCAGCGCTGTGCACGTGCTCGTTTCCTGTAATTTTCTTTTCTCAGAATCTACATGACTTACTCCCTACTTCACTCAGTGTTATATTGTCCTTTTGTGACAATTCTGTCTAAAATAACCTCATTCTCTATCTAGGTCATTGCTTTATTTTCATAATACATACCATTACCTTCTATTAAATATCTTGATGTTTGTTTTTTTTTGTTTTTCATCTTTTTACTAGAATGTAACTTCTTGGTTTCAGGGACTTGGTCGGCCTTATACACTGCGGTTTCCTGGGAGCCTAGAACAGTGTCTGGCAGATTGGAGGCACTCATAAAGGTGTGAGTTTTTCATATTCACACATATCCACATATTCATTTATTCACTCATAAATGAATGAAATAGAAGTCTATTGTCCACTTATTTTCTTGAATATGGTTTAAGTGATCCTTCAAAGCCTCAAGAAATGGCTTCTCCCTATATCTCTTAGTACACAATGCTGACTTTTGGGAAGGAAGTGGGCAAAGATATGGAATCAAGAATCTTCCTGGAAGGAGAAGAAATAGATGCCTTTGAGGTTCGGTGTTACTATTAGGAATAACCTGATTAGATGGGGGGTGGGAGGGCGGGGAGGGCGGGTGATGGGTATTGAAGAGGGTATCTTTTGGGATGAGCACTGGGTGTTGTATGGAAACCAATTTGACAATAAATTTCATATATTTAAAAAAAAGGGAATAACCTGATTAAAAGTCACTGGAAGAAAAATGCATCAAGGGCCCCAAAAATAAATTCATAAGGAGAAAAGGAAATTTCTGACTTTTGGTGGGGTTTTTGGAAGCGAGTTGGTAAAAGCCCAATTTGTGGCTACAGCTAGAATAGCTTTCCGAGGCTCAGCTACCCTTGCCCAACTGACCTGCTTCAGAAAGAATGGTCAGGCTTAGGCATGTAAGCTAAACATAGCCATAACTTTATGAGTCCTGAGCACATTACACTGCCTAACCAGTGAAGGGGATAGCCATGAATAAAAACTCATCAGACTGGGGAAGCTGGGGGTTTCAGTCGGTTGAGGGTCCGACTCTTGGTTTCGACTCAGTCATGATCTCACGGTTTATGAGTTTGAGCCCCACATCAGGCTTTACACTGACCACTTGGAGCCTGCTTTGGATTTCTCTGTCTCTCCCTCTCTCTGCCCCTCCCCAGCTTGTGCTCATGCTCTTCTCTCTTTCTCTCTTTCTCAAAAAAAAAAAAAAAAAAGATAAATAAACATAAAAAGTATTTTTAAAAACCCTCATAAGATTAAGTAGTAGCAGCAGAAACAATGGCAACTATACATGGTAGCCATCCAGTCCTTTCTCTGTCTTGGCATTTGGAAGCAGGATTTACTCCTTTGAAATAAATAAGTACCCAGGTTTCTTAGAAAATTTGTGGGTGAGACCTTAAAATACTATGGGTGCATTTCTTTGTTTTTCTTTCCCAAAAAGCTTAACCCAGAGGTAATGCCCAAATATTGGAATCAGTTAAAACATCAGTGCATTAAATAACTTTTAAAGAGTTACTGTAGTATCTGTTTTCTTTTTATATCTTATTCTTTGGGCATTTCAATCTATAAGTCAATTAAATCCTTTTGGAAGTTAGTGGGACACAAAATGCAAATACATGTACTTGATTATTTAGATGACCGTCTGACCTTATGATTTTATGATTTTTCTCTAAGTCAAATGGGAAGTCAGGGTGAGAGATAGAAATCAGATTTTGTGTGTGCATTTCATGTCTTTTCCTGGATTTTCACATGGAATTCTAAATTTGTATAACATTCACGAATATGTGTTGAATACAAAACATTTTATTATACCCTAACAAAAGGCTATTTAGAGATGTGTAGTATCTCTGTTAATGCAGCATAACACCTATTGCAAGAGAAGCCTTGTATATTGTTAGGAATAAATCTTATAGTCTTGATTTCATAATTTCACAGGCATAAAGAAAAGTGGTTTTTAATATATTTTTTAATGTGGGGATCACTCAAAGGCCCATTAAGACTGGGAATGTCAGCCTCCAAGCATCAGATGAGAATGAAAAGTCCCCATACAAACAATAAGGCCATGCTTGTGCATTGCAAGAAGATCCCCCATGGAATAGTTGATTCAGAACTCTGACCATATCCTTGATAGATTGGTGGTCAGTTGGTGGCACATGATAATCCATGGGATCTTCCAAACCTCCAGAATAACCAGGTTGTCTAAAATGTCATTAGTCTTTGCTGTTGTTATCTAGTTTGAATGAAGCAAAGGTATACTGTGCTTCAGGTAATGATAAAATAAAATAAATGTAAGTTTTGATATGAATACAAACTAAAGCAAAAAGAAGGATATCGTCATAAATCTGCATTTATTCATATGGGTTCTGAATAAAAAGATAGATGACAGGATTGGGAGATAAAATGTTGAATAAAGAGTAAAAGAGGGGCCTCTGAGTGGCTCAGTCAGTTGAGCATTCGACTTCAGCTCAGGTCATGATCTCACCGCTTGTGGGTTCCAGCCCTGCGTCGGGTTCTGTGCTGACAGCTCAGAGCCTGGAGCCTGTTTCAGATTCTGTGTCTCCGTCTCTCTCTCTCTGTTCCCCTCTCCCACTCACACTCTGTCTCTCTCAAAAATAAATACTAAAAATAAAAAAAACATTTAAGAAATTTTTAAAGAGTCTCTTATGGTTTGCTTCCTGTTTTTATCTTATTTTTCCTTCCCTTCCCCTATGTTCATCTGTTGTTTCTCAAATTCCACATATGAATGAAATCATATGATATCTGTATTTCTCTGACTTATTTCACTTAGCATACTATCCTTTAGTTCCATCCACACAGTCGCAAATGGCAAATGGCAAGTGACAGCTTGGAGCCTGGATCCTGCTTCAGATTCTGTGTCTCCCTCTCTCTCTGCCCCTCTCCTGTTCATGCTCTGTCTCTGTCTCTGTCTCTGTCTCTCTCTCTGCCTCTGTCTCTCTGTCTCTCTCTCTCAAGAATGAATAAAACATTACAAAATTTTAAAATAAAAGAGTAAAAGAGAGATAGGAAAAGCATACAGTGTAGTGTGTTCCAGAAAAACACTGCTATTAATAATAATAAAGAACAGTTTGCTTAAGACCTTAATCAGTTGCATCTCCTTGAGGTAGTATTCCAATTCTGATTCTGTTTTTTCCCAGACTCATGAAATCTACCTCCCTCTCTGGTTTAATGTCTCCTTCCTGATATTTGCCTGTTTTTAATAAACTTTATTAACTATCTCTTTTAATTCCCTTTGTAAAGTCCTAAAAAATGAATTGTTGCTTCAATAATCAGCAACAGTAATCAGTGACAGCAATAATCAGCAGGCCATTTTGTTGTGTCCTAAATACAGAAATCAAGAGGAAATGTATTCAGTGTTTTTTTTTCTTCAAGAAATGTAGTTAATTAAATAAATTGGATTAATTATACAAACAATATATGGAATAATTCTCTAACCACCCCAAACTTTTAAGTTAGTAATTCATTAATTCACTTGACCATTTTTGAGAATCTGCTCAATGGTAATTCCAGTGTTGTGTTTGGAAGGGTACCAACGATGATCTCTGTCCAATGGCCTTGTGTGTAATGTGTGAGGCAGACCGATCAGTCATTAAGGAAAAATAGTAGTAGAAGGGCATTTTCACTTTTCACCACCTTTTACATTAATATCAATTTTATTAGAAAATGGGGAAAACTTGTTTTTTTAATCAACTAGTTGATTGACTTGACCTGTGAATTCAATCAAAATCATTAAGCAAGTAAACAGCTTTAGAGAGAGCCATACTTGAATGTTTTTGTAGTTCCTACTATGTTAAATTTACAACCGTTACCAATTAAACTTTCTAACTTTCAAATCAGTTATTGAGTAAATAATACTTAACAGGTACTGAACATGTACTGAATCAATGAATAATTATTTCATTCAATAATTCATTGAAAAATGATTCTGAAATAATTGATTTCATTCCTTCTATCATTGTAATGTACCTATGAATCATCTGCTAATCTTTTATTATTTTTTTAATTTTTAAAATTTGTTTATTCAAATTCAAGTTAGTTAACATACAGTGTAGTATGGGTTTTAGAAGTAGAACCCAGTAATTCATCACTTACATATAACACCCAGTGCTCATCCCAACAAATCCGCTCGTTAATGCCCGTCACCCATTTAGCCCATGATCCCACCCACCTCCCCTCCAGCAACCCTCAGTTTGTTCTCTGTATTTAAGAGTCTCTTATGGTTTGCCTCTTTCTCTGTTTTTATCTTACTTTTCCTTCCCTTCCCCTATTATCTGTTGTGTTTCTCAAATTCCACATGAGTGAAATCATATGATATTTGTCTTTCTCTGCCTGACTTACTTTCTTTAGCATAATACACTCTAGTTCCATCCACATTGTTGCAAATCGCAACATTTCATTATTCTTGATCACCCAGTAGTATTCCATCATATATATACACCACATCTTTATCCATTCCTCAGTCAATGGATATTTGGGCTCTTTCCATAATTCGGCTATTTTTTTTTTTTGGCTATTGTTGATAGGGTGCTGTAAACATTGGGGTGCATGTGCCTCTTTGAATCAGCATTTTTTTATCCTTTTTATAAATACCTAGTAGTGCAATTGCTAGGGTCATAGGATAGTTCTATTTTTAATTTTTTGAGGACTCTCCATACTGTTCTCCATAGTGGCTGCATCAGTTTGCATTCCCACCAGCAGTGCAAAAGAGATCCTCTTTCTCCTCATCCTTGCCAACATCTGTTGTTGCCTGAGTTGTTAATTTTAGCCATTCGGACAGGTGTGAGGTGGTATCTCGTTGTGGTTTTGATTTGTATTTCCCTCATGCTGAGTAATGTTTAGCATCTTTGCATGTGTCTGTTATCCATCTGGATGTCTTCTTTGGAAAAGTGTCTAATCATGTTTTCTGCTCATTTCTTCATTGGATCATTTGGTTTTTTTGGGTGTTGAGTTTGGTAAGTTCTTTATAGATTTTGGACACTAACCCTTTATCCAATATGTCATTTGCAAATATTTTCTCCCATTTTGACGGTTGCCTTTTAGTTTTGTGGATTATTTCCTTCACTTTGCAGAAGGTTATCTTGATGAGGTCTCAATAGTTCATTTTTGCTTTTATTTCCCTTGCCTCTAGAGATGTGTTGAGTAAGAAGTTGCTGTGGCCGAGGTCAAAGAGGTTTCTGCCTGTTTTCTCTGGTAGACTTTTGATTATTTCCTGTGTCACATTTAGGTCTTTCCTCCATTTTGAATTTATTTTTGTGTATGGTGTAAGAAAGTGGTCCATAGATCATCTGTTAATCTTCTTAAAATGTAGCTTCAGATTCAGTCAGTCTAAAATGAGGCCTAAGATGCTGCATTTCTAACAAGCTCCTAGGAGATGCCAGTGTTTACTAGTCTATGAATCTCACCTTTAGTAACAAGAATGTCTTTACTAGACAGCAGCAATATGGGAAGCAACTGAAAGTCATGGCTCATATTGCATTTCTGTCACTTATGAGTGGTGTGATCTTGGGAAAGTTACTCTTTTTGAATCTTACTCTCCTCATCTTTCAGTTGGGAAAATGATACCTACCTGACTGATTATGTGAATCAAATGATATAATGCATATGGAGGTTTTTTATAACTTGAAAGTATTCTGCATGTATAATCCCTTATTTTTTAAATTAGCAAGATTACTGTTAGTCCTTAAGTAGAGGTGACTAGTAAGGACGATCTTTCTATAAGTACACAGTAACTTTATTGGCAAACTAACACAAATGAATATTCTGAGATGCATAGCCTTAATGAAGTGCTTACTAGGACATATAGGCACACACATGGTTAGCATGTTCCTTAACTACCAAAGCAGTTGAATATGTGACCTGATTTTGCATGGTTTACAACAGGATACTTTTTCATTTAGCATATTAATTATTATTTACAAGATCATCGTAAAAAATAAGATGTCCTTGTATAACAAAGGCCCACAGCCAATATTTTATGGATAGCACACAAAGAGGTTAGAAATTGATGATTTATAGATCAGGAAATAACAGTTAATCAACTTTCCTTACTTCCTAAGCCACGTTGGGCAGTTTTGCATCACCTTTTGGTTGTCAGCTATGTTTGTATTAATGGTAATACCTTTGCAGACTGAAACAGGATATGGAGGTGCTGTCTGGAAATTCTCCCAGCACGAGTGGGAGGCCAAGGGCAAACTCTTGTTGCCCATCCATCAGAAGCATCATGCGTTCTGACCTCAAACACAGTCTGTGGCATTTACTGTCACAAGACACACGGAGGCCAATAAACACTACCTGTCACCACATTCATTTGTGACATTTATACATTAATTTTTGCATTTACATTGGGCCAGGCATTGGATTCTGTGGGATTTATAAAGCTTGGAAAATAATTTCAAAGAAGAGCTGCAAATATTTCAAAATTAGAGAAATAAGATATATAAGAATAGTGAACGAGAGAGGGGAAGCCAAGTACACCTTAACACACATTCTTACTTGAATCATTCGGAATCAGCCCCTACCGTGCGTTGGATCTAATTTCTCTTTTGTTTATATTTTTCTGGGAATTTGCTTGTATTCATCTTATAACATATATTTGATTCTATCATATGTGCAGTTATTTGTTATGTCATTTCATCTAGCAGGTTTAGATACATGCCTTATTCATTCTGGTTATCTCTTAGAGTGCTTTCTTTCCACAAGTGCTCATTGAATAAATAAATGATGAATATATGGGCCACCAATACACACATATAATTAATATAGGTGTAGGAATTATCAAGTGACAAGGACATAGACTTGTCCTTGTGTTGGAGAAGACTAGAAGTAAGTATTGTCTACAAATGATGTCAGATTATCATGGGGTCAGTGGCATGTGGGATAACAAGGAGATTCAGAATTGCTTACTGAGGAAGGTATAAAATTTACTTGCAACAGAACTTTTATGTAGGCAAGTTGAGATGGACCATTAAGAATACATAACTACTCCTGTAGGTGCCACAGTAAAGCACCTGTGCGACCCCATACCTGGTATCTCTGAGAACATTGCTTTTCTTTAAATGGCAACACACTACCTTGTCTGCAGGTTTTCTAAGGGAATCCAGTCTTGATTTGAGAACCACTACCTGATTCTCAACAGCTTCTCTGGGACAACTGAAGTGTGACAGGCATGTGTCACCTCCATTTCCAACTCTGTCCTCCTTCCTCACTGACACTGGTCTGTCAACTGTCCCTAATCTTATGAATGCTAACTCTATAGGACACCTCCCAAACTTTATGTAACTTGACCTATCTGTAGTAGTTGATCTGGGTGACCACTCTCTTCTTGAAAGGCTCTCTCTATTGGCTTCCTGTGATACCATACCCTCCTACTTTTTCTCCTCCTTTCAGACTACCCCTTCTCAGTCTATTCCTTTGCTGTGCCTTGATTATTAGGGTTTCTTAGGGGCTTTTGTCCCTTCTCTCCTTCTTGAGCTGCTGCACACTCCTTTGAGTGCCCTCATATTCGCTCATGGTTTTAAGTATCATTTATCTTGCCTTCATATGTAATGTGAAGCTCCATACGTAATGCTCTCCAGATTTAGTCAATACTGCATTTTCAGTTTCTAAAATGTTGCTAGTATATGCATGAGGAAGACTCACTGCCAAAATCTGAAAAATAAAAAGGCATGCATGATTTTGTGCTTGGAAACCACGCATCCCTCTGTTAGCCAAGGTTAGAAATCCTTGCTTGATCATCTGCCCACCCCCTCCCATAACCTGTTCTTTCCTTTACCCTCCCGGAGCTGCTCTCTGAACTTTGCCTAGACTCCACTGTTGGGAAACTTGACAAGCACTTCTTCTGGCCAAGAGAAGTTGTCATCACGTTTCACAGAAATTTTTCACCATTCAGAAAGAGTTTATGCTTTACCAAAAGAATTCACCTTGGGGCCCTTTCAAATAACCAACTCTCCAAGGAAATTTAATATTTGATTCAACTAATCAAAATTAGATTTACACACATTTGGAAAACATGTCTATAGTTCTGCCTCACTTTATGTAACTGGTTTATCCCTGAAATACGTACAAATCAGATAGTTGCAAGCTGAGTAATAGTTCAAGTATATTAATCAATTTGCTAAGGAAAAGAGAAATACTTTTATAGATAATAAACATCTAATGTATCTGTTGTGTAAATTTGGACTTTATGTATTAAGTGTACTTATTTTTGGAGGCATACTTCCGCATAGTAGTGTATAAGAGAGGAAAAAGGAGAGATTAACACTTGCTCAGGACCTGCCAGGCGGCAGGCGTCATGCCAGGAATTGTGGCCTGTCATTATCAGAGAGCATAGGTTTTTGTTCTGTTTTGTTTTGTGTGGGATAGGATATAAGTCAGAAAAGCAGTGTTTGTTCCACAGTCAAGAACATTTTTGCTCCCCAAATCCAAGTATCTCTGAGTTTGCTTTTCCTCATTGCCATGACCCAGGAAGTTCACATCAGACTCCTGGGTATTTCTTTCCACCCTTCTCCTTCTCCTAAGACAGCTCTAAGGGACAAATCTCCTGACCAAGCTTTTTACTATTAGATGAGTTATTGATACAAAAAGAACTAATGAATTGTTAGAGAGAGAGTTTTGTTTTTCTGCCTTGGCTAATACAACTTAGCATTAAGTGATAGTAACCACTTGAGGCCCTGGAAACAGATTCCTTCCATGTCTGTAAGCCTCTTTGCTCCCATGTGGTTTCTGGGACAGTCTCTTAATTCCACTTGTCACAAAGATGGGGGTGGTCTGTGGTCCACAGCTTCCACTCTTTGACGGGTTTCTTAGCTAGAAGTATAATGAAGTGGGAAAGACACAAGAGAGCACTTAACTACATTAACACTTAGAGAAGAACTCAGGTCCCACCCTCCTCTCCTGATCACCTTCCAGCCACTTCCCCACCTCCTCCCCACCACGCTGTGGGCTTGCAGATATGAACAGCGGCACTTGTGTTAACAACTTGGCGACTGCAGGAAGCCAGACCCCAGGAAGCAACAAGATATTTCCCTCTGGGAGGCCCTGGCTTGGGGCTTCCCTTCCTTTCCTGTGTCAACAAAGCCTTATTTCCTAACTCACAGGCCATGGAATAAGCCAAATTCCTATTTTTTTCACCTTCCCTTTTGGATGGAAAGGACTCCTAGACAGAATTTATATAGCTAAGTTGTGTTGATTTTACTCTCATTAATGGCTCCAACTCATAAAAAACGCAGTGGGGATTTTTAAAAAAATGTATCTGAAAAATAAGCAAATATACAGAACTCTAATTCTTATGCCAGAACATGGAGCGAACAAAATATTCTGAGTAGGAGTACCTAATTGTGTTTCACATAGTATAACAAGTTAATAAATCACATAGCAGCTATGTAAATATGTCTATACTCTGTGCAGAAAATAGTTAATAACCCAGCAGCTAATGTAGATATATGTTTAGCTAGTAAATAATGAGAGCCCTGCAATAATACAAAATAGGCTGACCAAAATTTAAAGGAATGCAACACATAAAGTTCTTACCACACTTTCTTAAGGAAGAGCAGGGTTGAAGTATGAAGTAATAAGCAAATATCAGATTCTCCACATTGTGTTTATTCACTGTGTATGTATACAACTGAACACATAGGCATAAATAGACATAAATAGACACATACATGGTCAGTTCCTGCATACTCCAGTTCTGCCCATTTGAAGCACAGGAAACCTTTTACTTCATGCAGAGCCTCAACTTGACATTGTAACCTTATTTGCCACTGTAGTCTTACCCAAATCCATCACTCCAGCCATCTGTCTCCCAAACATCTTGCACATGTCATATTTGCCACTCAGTCATATCACTGTCCTCAGCTTCCTCCCGTTTATCCACATTCAGAACTGTCCACAAACTATTTCCTCTGTAAAGTTTTACGCTCAGATGTCCAGTGATGTTTTCCTCATTTGAGCTCTCATCCCTTATTGTCTTTAACACTTTTTTCCCCACACATCATTTTCTGTGAGGTGCTGTGGTTTCTCTTCATACATGTAAAGATCTCGCCTCACAAAACTGGATTATAAACTCTGGAAGACTTTATTCATACCTGACTGTTCTCAAGAACCTTTCATCACTCAGTACATTGCCTTGTATGGAGTAGGAGTTAAGCAGACTGATGCATAGGAATGGGAGGGAACCAGAGAGAGTTATATATTGAGGCTATTTAAGCCACTACCTTTAGCCCAGAAGATTTAATAGCAAAATATTCTCTATTGTCATTATTTTTGTTAGGAAATCTTGTAAATTAATTTCAATGGGGTGAATTTTTGATTCAGGTTAAGGAATTGTTAGGTAGATTCTTAGTTAATAGAGTGAGGGAGGAACAGACGAAGAAGACGAATGCCATTAAAAAAATGTTGTGTTTGCGTACATGTGTGCTATTTTATGTAGTGTGTTCACTGAAGTCCTCACTTACAAGGGGGCACTTGAGCAGAGACCTGAAAGAAGTGAGGAAGCAAGCCATTGGCTTATTCAGAGAAAAAGAGAGTTCCAGGCAGAGTGTGCCGCAAGATTAAGATGGCAAGGGGGGACCGTGTTTGGTGTACCTGAAGAATAGCAAAGAGGCCAGCATATGTTGAAGAGAATGAAAAAGTAGTAGTATATAAAATCAGAGAGGTAGCTAGTGCCTAGATCATGTAGGACCTTGAAGGGATTTTGGTTTTTACTTTGAATGAGATCAGAAGGCATTGAAGTGTTTCAACTGGGGGAGTAAAGTTGTATTACATGTTTGAAAATCTCAGTGTAAAATTGGATTTGTTGTCAACTTCTAGTTCATGACACATCATCATTGCTATATGCATCGCACACTTTTATACCAACTTTGAAAAATAAAAACTAAATACACTTAAACTTTAGCAATAGCTTATATCTACCTCTAATTCTATTTATTTATTTATTTATTTATTTATTTATTTATTTATTTAGTTTATTTAGAGAGAGAGAGAGGAGAGAGAGAGAGCAGAGGAGGGGCAGAAAGAGAGGGAGAGAGAAAGAATCCCAGGCAGGCCCTGAGCTGCCAGCAAGGAGTCTGCAGGGCTCAAACTCATGAACCTCGAGATCATGACCTGAGCTGTAATCAAGAGTCAAATGCTTTAACCAACTGAGTCACTCAGTCACCCCTCTACTCCTAATTCTCAATGGTAATTCTTAAAAAAAAATGTTTTTTCATGTTTATTTATTTTTGAAAGAGAGAGAGACAGAGCATGAGCCGGGGAGGGGCAGAGAGAGAGGGAGACACAGAATCCGAAGCAGGCTCCAGACTCTGAGCTGTCAGCACAGAGCCCGATGCAGGGCTCAAACTCACAGACCATGAGATCATGACCTGAGCCGAAGTTGGACGCTCAACCTCAACCGACTGAGCCACCCAGTTGCCCCAGTAATTCTTTATTTACCATAATTATTTATGGCAAGTTTACTTGTATTGTACTTCCCTGGTTATTATTATCATTAATTTAAAAATATTTCCTTTAGACTAAACTGTAATTGAAGGTTTTTAAAAACCTTTATATATAAACACACATAAATGTTGATAGAACAGAATGATTTACCCTTTCATCTGTCTTCCGTGGTGATCAACTAATGGCCAGCCTTGTTTCATAAATATCCCCACTCAATCCTACTCCACTCCCAGATTACTTTTTATGTCAAGTTTATTTAACTACAATTTGCATGCTATAAAATCTCTTAGTTTAGGTGTAAATTTCTATCATTTTTGACAAGGCATACAGTTGTGTAACTTCACTGCTAGCAAGATATCAATATATGGAATTACTCCATCACGCTGAAGAGTACATATTTTCTTCCATAGTCAGGTCCCTACTCTCGTCCCCATTCCCTGGTAATGCTGTTCTCTGCCCCTATAGCTTTGCCTTTGTAAGAATATAGTATAAATATAACCATGCAGTATATAGTGTGCATATAAATCTGGCTCCTTTTACATATATGTTGCTGAAAATATCTATAACTCCTTAATTTTTGTTGCTAAGCAGAATCCCACTATGTAAATGTATCATAGTTTGTTTATCCATTCACCAGCTGATGAACATTTGTTTTCTGTTGTTTTTCCAGTTTCTGACAATTGTCAGTAAAGCTACTCTAAGCATTCATATTTAAGTTTTTGTATGGATATATATGTATATATATGTGTGTGTATATACATATACATATGTATATACATATATATACATGTATATATATACACACATGTATACATATGTATATACATATATATACATGTATATATATACACACATGTATATATATGTATATATGTATATATATGCATATATGTGTATATATACATATATATACATATAAATGTGTATATGTGTATATATGTATACATGTGTATATATGTATATATGTGTATATATACATGTATGTATATATACACATATATGTATATATGTATATATATGTATATGTATATACGTATATGTATATACATGTATATATACATGTATGTATATACATATATATATCTTCATTTCTCATATATATATATATATATATATATATATATCTTCATTTCTCTTGAGTAAATACTTGGAAGATCGATGAGTTGTACAGTAGTTTATATTTTATAAGAAACTGCTGAAGTATTTTCCAAAATGGCTGAACTATTTTGCATTTCCATCAGCAGTGTATGAAACTTCTAGATGCTCTTTATTCACACCAGCATTCAAATAGCAGGTCCTGGGGGTACCTAGGTGGCTCAACCGGTTGTGTCTGACTTTGGCTCGGGTCATGATCTCCCCGTTCCTGAGTTTGAGCCCCACATTGGCTCACTGCTGTTAGACTGTCAGGGCAGAGCCTGCTTAGGATCCTCCTTTCCTCTCTCTCTGCCCCTCCCCCACTTGCACTCCCCCCCCCCCCCAATACATATATAAGCAAATAGTAGGTACTGGGATCTAATGTTATTTTAATATGAATTTTCCTAATTAATTATTATGTTGATCATCTTTTCATTTCCTTATTTGCCAGTTGTATCTCATTTTTAGTGGAGTATCTTTTCAAATATTTTGCTCATTTTTAATGGTGTTTTATTATTGAATTTTGAGGATTCATTTTTATATATCTTTATCAGATATTGTATCTTGCAAATATTTTCTCTCATCCTGTGAATTATCTTTTTATTTTTTCTCTTAGTGTCTTTCAAAGACATTATTTTTCATTTGATGAAGTCTATTTTATCCATTTTAAAATTTTATGATTCATGATTTTTGTCTAAGATATCTTTGCCTGACCCAGGGTCACAAAAATTTTATCCTCTGTTCTTCTAGAAGTTTTTTAGTTGTAGGCTTTTTATTTGGATTTAGGATTCATTTTAAGGTAATTTTGCATATGTTGTGAAGTATGGTTCAATATTAATTTTTCTTCTTTTTGCATATAGACATAGTTATTCCACTCTATTTATGGAAAAGAGTATTCATTTTTCACTGAATTTCCTTGGCACCTTTGTAAGAAATCAGTTGGCCATAGATATGTGGGTGTATTTCTAGACTCTCTATTCTGTTCCATTGATCTATGTGTCTATTCTTTTTTTTTTTAATTAATTTATTTATTTTGAGAGAGTGTGTGTGTAAGGGGTAGAGAGAGAGGGAAAGAGAGAATCCTAAGCAGGCTCTGTGCTGTCCGTGCTAATAGTGCAAAGCCCAGTGTGGGGCTCAAACCTACAAAACTGTGAGACCATAACCTGAGCTGAAATCAAGAGTTGGGCACTTAACCCACTGAACCCCCCAGGTGCCCCAGTGTCTGTCTAGTCTTTCAATACCCCCACTGTCTTTTTAAATTTTTTTTTTTAACATTTATTTATTTTTGAGACAGAGAGACAGAGCATGAATGGGGGAGGGTCAGAGAGAGGGAGACAGAATCTGAAACAGGCTCCAGGCTCTGAGCTTTCAGCACAGAGCCTGATGCGGGGCTCAAACCCACGGACTGTGAGATCATGACCTGAGCCGAAGTCGGCCGCTCAACCGACTGAGCCACCCAGGCACCCCAATACCCCCACTGTCTTAATGAAGATTTATAATAGGTTTTGTAAACAGTAGCATGGGTTCAAACTTTGGTCTTCTCTTTAAAAATAGTGTTTTTGCTTGGTCCTTAGCATTTCCATATAAATCATGAGATCAGCTTGTCATTTTTTTTTTTAATATTTATTTTATTTCCTAGAGAGAGAGAGAGAGAGAGACTGAGCATGAGCAAGGGAAGGCAGAGAGAGAGAGGGAGACACAGAATCTGAAATAAGCTCCAGGCTCTGAACTTGTCTGCACAGAGCCCAATGCGGGTCTTGAACTCACAAACCATGAAATCATAACCTGAGCCAAAGTCAGACACTCCACTGACTGAGCCACCCAGGCGCTCCCAGCTTGTCATTTTCTACAAAAAAATTTTGCTAATGTTTATATTGGTATTGCACTGAAACTGTAGATCAGTTTAGGGAAATTACCATCTTAACAATATTGATCTTCCGAATTCATGAATACGGTGTGTTTTTCTATTTATTTAGATCCTTAATTTTTCTCAGCAGTGATTTTTTGCACTTTTTGTCAAAATTATTCCTAAGTAATTTTGATATAATGAAATTGTTTTCTTAATTTCATTTTCCAGTTATTCAATGGTAACATACAGAAATTCAGTTCATTTTCAGCATTGATCTTCTGCCCTGCAATCTTCTTAAATTTACCTGTTACTTCTGTTAGCTTTTTTTGCAGATTCTGTCAGATTTGCTGCATAGACTAACATATAATCTGTGAAAATAGATAGTTTTACTTCTTCCTATCTAATATGGTTGCTTTTTATTTCTTTTTCTTATCTTATTGCATGAACTAGAACATCCTGTTACAATGTTGAATAGAAATGGTGTCTTGTTCTTCATCTTGGAGGGATTTAAGCATTCAACATTAAGTGTAATACTAGCTGTAGGGTTTTTTTGTTGATGCCTTTTTTTTCTGGTTGAGGCAGTTCCCTTTTCTTCCTATTTTTTTAATGTTTATTTATATTTGGGGGGGGCGCGCATGAGTGGGGGAGGGGCGCAGAGAGGGGGAGATACAGAGTCCCAAGCAGGCTCCAGGCTCTGAGCTGTCAATATAGAGCCCAACACGGGGCTCAAACTCACAAGCTGTGAGATCATGACCTGAGCTGAAGTCAGACGCTTAACCGGCTGAGCCACCCAGGCACCCCTTCTTCCTATTTTGTTGAAAGCTTCTATCATGAATAAAGATTAAATTTTGTCAAATAGCTTTTCTGTGTCTATGAAGATGATCATGTATTATTTGTCCTTTATGTTATTAATATGGTGAATTACATTGATTGATTTTCAGATTGCCAACCTTGCATTCCTGGGATAAATCTCAGTTGGTAATGTTGATTTTTTTTACATGTTCTATTCAGTTTAATATTTTGTAAAGGATGTTTGCATCTACATTTATGAGAAATATTTTCTTTGCCATATCTTTGGCTTTAGTATCAGAGTAATGCTGGCTTTAAATAATGAGTTTGGAAGTGTTTCTTCCTCCTCTGTTGTCTGAAAAAGTTTGTGTAGAATTCACATTTTTTTTTTTTCTTTTTCAAATATTTGAAAAAATTTACTAGTGAAGCCATCTAAGTCTGATCTTTAGATTGTGGTAAGATTTTAAATGAATTCAATTTAAATTTATATTAAGTTAAAGTTCTGTAATTATATATTTTTTCATTTCATATAAGTTGTTTAATTTGTTGGAACAAAATTGCTCATGATATTCCTTTAAAATCCTTTTAATTTTTGTAGGTTGGTAGTGATATTTGGTAATTTTTGTTTTCTCTCTCTCTCTCTCTCTATTTTTGATTAGTCTTGCTAAAGGCTTATGAATTTTTTTTTTAATTTTTTTTTTAACGTTTATTTATTTTTGAGACAGAGAGAGACAGAGCATGAACGGGGGAGGGGCAGAGAGAGAGGGAGACACAGAATTGGAAGCAGGCTCCAGGCTCTGAGCCATCAGCCCAGAGCCCTACGTGGGGCTCGAACTCACGGACCGTGAGGTCATGACCTGAGCTGAAGTCGGACGCTCAACCGACTGAGCCACCTGGGCGCCCCAGCTTATGAATTTTTAAAAATCTTTTTATATGCATGAGTTTTGTTTTCATTTATTTTTCTCTATTTTCTCTTTTATGTTTTATTGATCTCCCCTCTGATCTTTATTCTTTCCTTCTGCTTGCTTTAGATTTAATTTGTTCTTCTTTTTATAGTTTGTAATGGTGAATGCTTATTAATTTGAAATCTTTTTGTGTCTGTGTTAGTAAGTTTTATTCTTCTAGGAATGTCTTTTACAACTACATTTTAAAATTCATTGGCCCAGGGGCACCTGGGTGGCTTAGTTGGTTGAGTGTCTGACTTTTGATTTTGGCTCAGGTCATGATCCCAGGGTTGTGGGATTGGGCCCTGTGTTGGGCTCCATGCTGAGCATGGAGCCTGCTTGAGTCTCTCTCTCTCTCTTTCTCTCTCTCTCTCTCTCTGCTCTTCTCCCCTGCTCATGCTCTCTCTTTCTCAGAATGAAGTGAAATGAATTTATTAACCCAAATTTGTCCTTAATATTCTCTTATTATATTTTTTAACCTCTGTAGTAGTATTTGCAGTAATATCTAAATTTCTTACTATGTGCCCATAGTAAGAAAGTCTTGCTTTCTGTCTTTTCTTTCTTGATGAGCTTTGGCAGAAGTCTTAATTTAATTCAATTTTATTAGTCTTTTAAAAAAACACAATTTTTGGAACAATTGATTCTTTTTATTGTATACGTATATTTCCAGTTTCTTAATTTCTTGCTTTTATTATTTTCTTCCTTCTGCATTTGTTTTATGTTTAATTTGCTGTTGTCTTCTACTTTTTAAGATGGATACTGAGAAAATTAGTTTTCAGCCTTCTTCTTGAGTAAAACTTTAGCTGCATCCAAGAAGTTTTAATATGTGCTATTAGCATTCAGTTCAAATCATTTAAACAATTTTATTGTGATTTTTTCCCACAAGTTTATCAGTGTCTTGAAGTTTATTTTTAAACTTTCTAAGCCTGGCAATTTTCTTAGTAACCTTTTTGTTATTAATTTCTAATTAATAATTAATTGTTATGCTGTGTTCAGAATGTGGACTCTGAATGATTTCACTCCTTTGTTCAGACTCTTTTATTACCCAGCATATGTCATTTTTATTAATGGTCTATTGTTGTTGGCTCCAATATTTTACAGATGTCTGATGATTTTCTTTATTGTATTTTTCAAGTCTTCTATATCCTACTGCTTTTTAAAAAGATTTTCTTTAAATTCCAGTTAGCATGCAGTATAATATTTGTTTTAGGTATACAATATAGTGACTCACCACTTCCACACAACACCCAGTGCTCATCACAAGTGCACTCCTTAATCCCCATCACCTATTTAACCCCTTTCTGCACCCACCTCCCTTCTAGTAACCATCAGTTTGTTCTGTATAGTTAAGAGTCTGTTTCATGGTTCATCTCGCTCTCTCTCTTCTCTTTCCCTTTGTTCATTTGTTTTGTTTCTTAATTTCCACGTATGGTATTTGTCTTTCTATGGCTGACTTATTGCACTTAGCATAGTACCCTCTAACCCCATCCATGTCATTGCAAATGGCAAGATTTTGTACTTTTTTATGGCTGAGTAATAATCCATATAATCCATTGTATATACATGTGTATATAATACATCTTCCTTTTTTCCCCTCAGGTGTAGGATTAGGGTTTGGGTTAGGGACAGGGTGAGGGTTAGATGTAGGGACAGGGTAAGGGTATGTGCCTGGTATCCTGCAGTTCAGAGACCTCTCTGGAGTGTTAGGTTTAGGGTTAGTGTTAGAGTAAGAGTTAGGTGTTAGATGGTAGGGGTTATGTGTTACAGTTATGTTTAGTGTTGAGGTTAGGGTTACGTTTATGGTATATGCCTGGTATCATGCAGTTCAGAGATCTCTCCAGAGAAGAAAATGCTAGACTTCTGCTGGGGTGAGAGTAGACATGACAGCCATCTACTGAGCTGAGGCAAAGAGGGAATTGGGCCTCTAAATGCTCTTTAAACAAATATTCAATTGTTCTTTCTGTTTTATTTCTAACTTCACACCCATTTCTATAAATATTATCAATTCTAAAAGGTTCTGTATCTTCTTGAGAATAACTAGGCTGTTTCTCAGCTTTTCTTATCATGTACTCGGGGACCCACTTTGTCAAATCTGTGGTTAGGGTTAATGTAGGATATGTGCCAGTAATCTGCAGTTCAGAGACCTCTCCAGAGTGTTAGGTTTAGGGTTAGGGTTATAGAACTGGTTAGGGTTAGGGTTTTGGTTAGGGCTAGGGTATGTGTATGGTATCTTGCAGTTCACAATTGCTGTTCTTAACTTACTGAAACTACACTATGTAGAATCCATCTTTCAGGTAATATCTTCTTTCGTTAAGATAGAAGTGTATGAAAACTTATATGTAAAAGCATATGAAAACAGCCATGTGCTTAACTCCTTGAAACTGTACACATACAAACTGTCAAGTAACATCTTTTTTTCGGATATAATTGTTGTAAACTGATGTGTAGAAGCATATGGGTATAGAGCTGTTCTTTTTTTTTTTTTTTTTGCATCTATACTTATATTCATTTTTTTCTTCAAAATTTTATTTACATTCCAGTTAGTTAAAATACAGTGTAATATTGGGGCGCCTTGGTGGCTCAGTTGGTAAGCGGCCAACTTCGGCTCAGGTCATGATCTCGCAGTCTGTGAGTTTGAGCCCCACATCGGGCTCTGGTCTGACCGCTCGGAGCCTGGAGTCTATTTCAGATTCTGTGTCTCCCTCTCTCTGACCCTCCCCCATTCATGCTCTGTCTCTCTCTCTCTGTCTCAAAAATAAACATTAACAAAAAATTTAAAATACAGTGTAATATTAAAAAAAACATATAGTGCAATATTAGTTTCCAGTGTAGAATTTATTGATTGATCGCTTACATACAATACCCAGTACTCATCCTACTGCTTTTTAGATCTTTGGTCTATGTGTTACTGAGAGAATGTATTAAAATATCTTTCTATCATTGTAGAACTATTTATATTTATTCTTCATTTCTGACAGCATTTGCTTTATAAATTCGGGAGTTATATTAATAGGTGCATATAAATTAGAATTATTTTATGTTCTTGGATTAAGCATTTATCATTACGAATATCTATGCTTAGTAATGCTTCTTTTCTTAAGGTTTACTTTGTCCGATATTAGTAAATCTATTCTAGGTTTATTTTAGTTTGTGTTAAAAGCTGTATCTTTTCTTAGAGATTTTTACTATAAACTTTTCTATGTCATTGTATTTAAAATATTCCTCTTATGAGCAGCATGTAGTTGGATTTTAGTGTTTTTGAGTGTGATGATATTTGTCTTTTCATTTGAATATTTAATTTGTTTATATATAATTACTGTTTTTGACTGAGTATTGTAAAATTTTGTTTTTTCTCTATACTAGTTTCTTAGCTCCACATTTTTTTTTCTTAAAGTATCTCTTGTTGACTGCTTCTCTTTTCTTAGTGAAATAGGAAGTCAGGTCATCAACTTAGAGTAAAGATGAAGGAGGAGATGATGGAGTTTTGGAGAAGAGAAAAACAGATTAAGGCATCTAAGATCAGAAAAGGAAAGTCTAAGGGAATGCAGTGGGACTGCTAGGTAGCACAAGGGTCCTCCTGGTGTTACTGGTCAGGAAATTAGAATGAGACCCATCAATTTAGATGTGTGTTTTTTCTGGAAATATTCAGCTGGATAAAGTCAGGTGTGAAGTAGACAGAATTTAAGATTTAATCATTGTTGCAATTTTCCCAAAACGGTATAATAAATGGAGAGTTGGCCAAAGGAAGTGATGGTATTCAGCAAGAAAGCGATTGTGATGATGAACCAGAGTATCCAAACTATGTTAAGAAGGGGGTGAGGTCATAAAGTCCTAAAAAGCATACAAAGATAATTTCTTTGTCTTTTTGTTTTGTTTTGTTTTTGGTCTTAGCAAAATCAAAGAATTGATGGGAGGTAAGGTACTAAAAAATAAATAATATGGAGAGATGGGAGCTGCTGGCTGGAGAGTAGTATACTTAAAATTGAGATTGTGTGGAACATGTACTTACTGTTAATGACAAGGGATAAGCATGTGTGTGAGTGGCTGAAGTAGGGTGAGAGGATCATTAGAGGTGAGAAGTTTAAGAAACTGAGTGGGCAGTGAACTGAAACAATTATCTATAGGAGTAGTGTCAAAAATATCACAGAAATAGATTAAAAATAACTCTTTTCTTATGAATATTATTGTTGTGAAACCCACAGACTTCTGAATTATTCTCCATAATCATAGAAGAACTGTGGTTACTGGAGCTTTAAGAGGAAAGAATAGATAATGTAGAATGGTAAATTAGTAGAACCCATAAACAAACACAGAAATAATAATAGCGATGCAAAATACAGCAAAGCTCTCTCTTAATTCTATAAGGATATCAAAACTCCTTCCGGAACCTTTCCTCTCATCTGGCATTCAGGAATAAGCAACATACACTATTGTCTACAATTCATGGTTGAGAAAACATGCAATATGTTTTGTTAATTATAAAAGTAATTTGCTCCAATTTTAATTAGAAGAAATGATGATAGTTCTTTTAAATATTTTTCCAAATCTTAATGCAAAATATCTTAGGTTGTCAGAGTAATTCACTGTTTTCTTTTTAAGATGAGAATCTGTGGATGGAAAGATTTAATTTTGATGGTGTCTCTTTAAAAAATTAGAATCCTGAGTACTATTTTTTACACTTAGATCAGTGAGCTTATGATAACTACCTTTTCTCTGTTATCAAATTTACTCATATAATTAAATTTTGTATAGTGTTATGCCTTTTATGGTCTGGCCTATGATTGATGAGGTAGAGTTTCCTGTTAAAGAGCATATAAGAATAAGGGTTGTGTTTTATAGGTTTAATTTTTTCCTTCGATTTTTTCCTAATTCTCTTAGAATCATCCACTAATTGCAGAAGGCTATTGAGTTTAGGAGTTTACTTTGGGAAGTTATGTTAATTAAAATAGTTGTACAAACACCTGACTTTTTTAGCAGCTGGTTTTCCATGGGGCATTGTGCAGAGAGGAGACATTGTTGGAAATGAAGGCAGTGGATATATGGAGGTATAAGAGATCCTTAGTTGACCTTCCTAACCAGTTAAGGAAAAGAAGGCCCTCTGGGAAGGTGGTATTGGGTAGTGAAGTCAGTCTGTATCTGTTGCTTAGGGACTGGGTGACCTTTGGCTAATCCTTTAGCTCTCCAGAGCTTCAGTTTTCTCAGCTATAAAATGGAAATAACATGGTCTATCCTGACTATTCCAGAGGTATATGACTGTATTGAGACATTAAAAATATGTGAGTAATATCAACCACACGATTTCTAATCTCCAATTAAAATCTGATGCCTCCTGTTTCCTGCTCTTTCTAATGGCACTCAGTCTCACACCCTCCAGTACTGTGCATCTGTGCTAGAATAAGTTTGGAAGGTGGTAGGAATGCTGGGTCTGGGATTCCTACCCTACCTGGACAGCCACTTGGCACAATGTCTGGCATAGAATTAACCTTCACATATGAATGAATTACTTAATTATGGACCACACTGAATTCATTAATATTTCCCCCCCTTACATTAGCATCTAGGCCCTTTTAAGTGTTAAGGCCAAATTTTTCCTGACCTCCCTTCTAGCTCTGGGAGGTTAGGTAAGGGTGTATAATTATGTTGAGGAATTGTGAATGCTTTGCCAGTGGATGGTCTTAGGCATACCAGTGCTGAACAGTAACCTAAGACTGAATGCCCTAGTAAATTCTCCTTTGATTGTATTCTCTGTTGACTGACACATTTCTGGTTCTTTTCATCTAGCAATGTGGGTGAGGTATCCACTCTGGCCCTCACTGTAAGCGGACCACCGTTATTAAAAGTCAGTTTGGAACTCCACTTTGGAAATCTCTTGTGTTCTTATGGCATTTGTCCTGGTCTCTTGAACTCTCAGAGTTCATCTTGAGACTTAATACTTAGCTTTTACTGTCTTCTGCACGTCACATGAGTTGATCCCTGGAAAGTTATTTCTCTGTGCTGAATGAAAGTTCAGTCATTTGGGGGGTGGTGCTTGCACCTTTTCTTCCACTTTTTCCCTTTCATTCCTTTCCTCCCTCTCCTTAGATGACCTTCTCTCCCCTCTCTCTCCTAAAACTCAGCCCCAAGTCTGCATCACCATGTCTAGTGAACTGCCTCCCAGCGGATCAGGAATGAACTGTGCTCAGCTCCCTGCTCTTCTCCCTTGAGAGATCCTCCTTTCTGAAGCTCAGACAACTTGGGATCAGGCCTCTATTTAAAAAGAGCAAAGACTAGGCTTTTGAAACCTTTCCCATGGGCTCTTGACTGAATGATTTGATTGGTGCAGGGAGACTGAGAGGATGACAAAGCTGTATCCAAACTGGTGTTGGCTTATCCATGGGGGAGGGTTGCTCTTTTTTTTCCCCAGAGCTCGTCCCCTTCCTCCCATGCACATGCACTTCGTTGAGCTAAAGCTGTACAATGGTGCAGCCTTGATTTATGAGGGCTGTGTTTCTTCCCTGATCCTGGCTGGCACAGTACTGGAGGCTTTACTTTTATGTGTCCACATTAGGGGGCAACTGGCGACCAGCTGTTGGAAACTGGTTTAAGAAAATAATAAAAATAAAAATACTCTTGGACTATCCTGTCATTCCAGGTTTCTGGTACCTGCCACCAGCCTTGGTATAAATAAGGGAGTCTTTCCCCCTTGGAATGAGATTTCTCTCTGACAAATAGATTTATATTGTGCTGGAATGATTGGTAGGTACCAGGGGGATCTTGCCTGAAGGCTAAGTTAATAATTGAGACCGTTAGAACAATAACTCACATGGTCCCCACCTCCTTTATCCATGAAAGGTCCCCAAGTGCTGCATATTGTAATGTGCTCCCAAGTGCGAAGCTCCTGCTAAACTCAACTATATCTGGGGTGGAAGGTAACACCTGGAGAGACTGGACATAGGGAGGGCCAGCACCTTACAGAGCTCCCCACCCAGATGAGGGGTTATCATAGGGGCAGGAGCCAGTGACAGAAAGGGGCAGGTTGTTTGGGGGAAGGGGCACCCCCCCCACGTACATGAGCAGTGTTGTAGAGAGGGAGAAGGGTAACAGGTCTCTTTAATGACCATGATTCTCTGAATGTTCTGGGTCACAGGTTCTTTGTAAGTATTTTGTGTGCTATTGATATGATACCTGTCAACCACCTCAAGACATTTATTTATTACTTATTTGTTTAGAATTCATGTGTTGCATTCTTTGAAGAAAGACTTGAGATAGCTTGCAATAAAATACATGTAGAACAAGACAGTTAATATTTAAATAGAAGGTTGAAAGTCATGTAGACTGAGGACAAAATAAACATATCAAAACCTTAAGCCAGCATTTGTCAAACTATGTTAACTTGCTCGGTGAGTTCTGTTGGGTGTAAATAGGTATTTCTTGAAAAGGTTGTTCTGTAATCAAACAAATTAAGTAAACTGAGTGGAGAAAAGCTAAACATGTATGTTTTTACTGAAAAATTCCCCATATCCTTTAATTTGCTTAAAAGTACTATAAACTTTCAAGAGAGGGATACCACTGCATGTTTTTTCATGGTGTTCTGCAGAACATGCTTTGTGAAAAATGGACCTATGCCAAAATGATTTCTGGAACAGAGCAGCAATTTAAATTCCAAGCTCCTTAGGCATTAGGCAAAAAAAAAGAAAAAAAGACATTTATGAAGAAGGAATACAGCTCATTAGATAAGAATGACACTTAATATTCAAAATAAGTTTAAAGGATTTATTCCATGTATCCTTATTCAAAGGGTACGAGATAATATTATGGGTATTGTCATGAGCAGTGGCTTTATAGAAATGGCAGACATGCTTTCATTATGGCTATTTCTTATTTTGACCTATATAACACAATATGGAAAACATCGAGGAGGGCATCAAATTAAAAATTACAAGTTCCGGGGCATCTGGCTGGCTCAGTCAGTTAAGCATTGGACTCTCGGTTTGGGCTCAGGTCATGATCTCATGTTCGTGAGTTTGAGCCCCACATTGGGCTCTGTGCTAACAGTGCAGAGCCTGCTTGGGATGCTTATCCTTTCCCTGCCCCTCCCCCACTCACACTGCCTCTGTCTCTCTCAAAAAATAAATAAACTTAATTAAAAAAAATACAAGTTCCTAGAAGGTAGGATTGCTAGATAAAGTATAGGATATTCAGTATAGGATATTTTAATGTCAGACAAACAACACATTAGTTTTTAGTATAAAAATGTCTAAAAATGGCATAGGATGTATGTATATTACAAAAATTTTCACTCTTTGGTTAAAATGCAAATTTAAGTGGGTGCCCACATTTTTATTTGCTAAATCTAGCAACCCTACCACAAGGTCAAGTTCTGAGCCATATGTTTGAATCATCTAGCAGCCTCCACTAGGCAATAATCACTGTGCCTGGCATTGCCATAGCCCTCTTTCAATTGACCCACACAGATTGGAGAGTCTACAAGTTGTCAAATCTGTCTTCACCTGCTCCCCCTGCCCACCACCACCAGTCTTGGAAGTCTTAGAGTTCTAGCTCTTACCTTTGCATTGCCCTGGGAGTTGGGCTGGTTGACCCTTCAGAATACTCTCAGCCCTTCAGTTCCCTGAAGTTGATGGTCAACCTTAAGAAGGAACATTTATTTGGTTGTCATGGGCCAGTGAGGATTTTACCTCCTAGGCAAGCTCCCCCAGTATTTATCGCACCATCTCTGCACTTGTAGTATATTATTAGCCTTTTATGCCTTCTCTCACCTGTTGAAATGAGAATGCAAGGTCTCTGGGCCTCTGCAGCCCTTTCCCTTACATTAACTTAAGTCACACCAGATGTGGGCCTTTACTGCTTAGGAAGACTAATTGATTTCACTAGTCACAATACTTCTATTGTTTTATTTTTTTAAAACACAAATAAACACTGTGGTGGATTTTCTCCTCCTTCTCCCTCTCTCCTCTTGCCAAAGACCCAAAGGTTATTCAATTAAAAGTGTCCAGAAAGTGTGATGAAAAATCCATGGATGGAGTACATCTACTGTTAAAGAATTAAAAAAAAAAAGGCAAGGAAAAAAGAAAGGAGGAGGATAAAGGGTTGTAGGGAAGAGGGAAGGAAGCCTCTCAGGGACCAGCAGTAACTCTGATGGATGGCTGGTGTGTGTAAGACGTTATTATTTGTTATGTGAGTGTAGGGAGATGGCAGCCGAGCTGAGCAATACACCTGCTGGGCTCCAAGAAGCCAAAACAGCTGCACACATTGATTTAGAAGCTTGCTACTTGGGGCTCCAGGAACGAATCAAGCGACAGCTCATAAAAAAAGAGGGTTTTATGATTCTCCCCCCTCTTTCTGTAAGCAAATGGCCACATCATATGTTTTCCTAACGCGGTCATAACTCAAAATTAAATCCCAGCCCAAGGTGTCAGCCTGGTGCCATGTCAGGATTGTAACGGCTTGTTTTAGAGGTTGCCATGGAGATCTGGGAGAAAGGATGGGGGGCAGGTCTTGGGAGGTGAGAAGGGGTACAAAGTGTTCTTTGCCCCAGTGTGGCTTAGGCACTTAAGGACAATTAGCTGTAGGGTTTTGTTTTGTTTTAAAGAAGTGAGGGACCTAGCAGTGTTTAGTTGGTGATTTTATGCCAATTACAACCTCAGTTCATAGTGTTAAAATGCAAAGCACTGTCCCACTAGGGAGTTACTCCTGCCAAAGTGAGTAAGGGTGAGTTGTGGAGCATGTGCTGCCAACGTGAGGCTCTCAGGGGCAGTCTGTCCTCTTCACACTCCCAAGTCTGGTTGTTGATTACACAAAATGGAATGGAGTCAAAATATTTTTGGTAAATGTTGAATGAAAGTGCTTGGTCATGAGGAAAAGAGAAGCTCTTCAAGAGGGATATCAGCTTTCTCCCAAGCTACAGCCTGCATATGCATGGCCAAGGGGCTGTGGGCCCCACTGATGTCAGACAAATCTCTGTGCAGTGCTCACCACGAAGGTGATAACAGTCTGAAGGACTGTCAGAAAAGCTCTTCTGTAGGATTCCATGGTTACCATGGATTTCATTCACTTATCAAGTAGTTATTGGGTATTAGACACCTTGAAATGGCATAATGAGTATTCATTAGTGAACAGATGAATAAAAGAATATGTGAATGGAAAACATGGATATATGCCTCATTGCTAATAGCTCTGTAACAGCATAATCACAGCAAGAGAAAATAAAATAATGCCATTCTTCCAAAGCCCAAATCTACATAATCCCCAAGGTTCAGATATGAGTGAAGGTTCTTACCTTGACATTTTTGCTTGCAGAGAAGTCATCCATCAACCCGTGTTCCACCATTACTTGGAAGGCAACACATCTCCAGCCCAAGCACTCTCCTGAATTCTCACTCTGCATTTCCAGCTGCCTATAGCACATTGCACTTAAATGTCATAGTAGCTTTTAAACAAATTATTCTCCCATTTCCTAAATCACTATTGTCTTCGTTTTCTGCTTTTTATTATAGCACCATGGTAGTCTAGTCATTAAAGCTCAAAATATCAACTACAACTTTGGTTTCCTTTCTAGGTTCAAATAGACATTACACACTCTCCTTCTTTCTTTCACAGTGTCCCTCAAGTTTATAACTTCCTTCCCACCTCTGCTATCATTTCCTAGTTCAGGACCGTATTACCTCATGCGTCAGCTGCACCCATTGCTTCCCATTCAACTTCTTTCCCTCTAGTCTCTAAGTTCCCATTCCATCCAGCACTTACAACACACCCAGAACCTTGCTGCCAGGGTCAATTTCCCCCATATGACGTGCTTCCAAAAGCTCCAATCACTCCCTTATTTCCCATAGAGTAAAATCCACGTGCTGTCTTCTGGCATTTAAGGAATGATCTTGCTTTTATAGCTCTATTTCCTACTGGTAACAGATATAAATATTCTGTGTTAGCAAAAATAACATTAAGTAGTAGTAAATAAAATTATCAAATATATGTATCCGTCACTGTGCTGAACGTTTTACGTGCATAGTTTGTCTTTCTGTTCTTAACAGCATTCCTATAAGGTAGGTGCTATTATCATTTCTTTTAAGAAGATGAAATTGAGGCACAAAGAAGCTATATGTCTTGCTAACGGGAAAGCTGGAATTTGATGTAGGCAGTTAATTCTGACCCTACGGGCTCTTGGAAACTGTACCACCACCTCTTTGTAACAGTCTACTCTGTCTCCTGAAGATATCTTGTGCTCTGCTGCCTCACTGCCTTTGCTTGACTACTTTCCTTTTGCCAGACTGCCTTCTTGCCTTTCTTTAACATAATTTCAAGCGTTTCTGAAGTTCTATTCAGATGTCTACTCCTCCATTAAACATATATGTCCAAAAGGAATTCTCCTTCCTCGGGTCATGATCTCACATTTCGTGGGTTTGAGCCCTGCGTCGGGCTCTGTGCTGACAGCTCGGAGCCTGGAGCCTGTTTTGGATTCTGTGTCTCCCTCTCTCTCTGCCCCTCCCCTGTTGACACTCTGTCTCTGTCTCAAGAATAAATAAACATTAAAAAAAAATTATAAAAAAATTACTATAGTATCTACTGTTTCCACTGCTGATTGACTTTCATGCCTTATCAGATATCCATATATCTTATTCTTCTCTAGATTCCCCTCATTACTGGGCACAGTAACATCTGCCAGTTCTTACTCAAAAGTTGCTAATTGACTGAATGAAGAACTCTGAAATGAACTATACCAGGTCATCTTTCACATCTTATTCTCTATCCTTTCTCTTGGTATTAAAACTTGATTTTGCACTAGTTTACTTTTTAAAAAAATCATCCTTTAACCTTCTTTGGACTGTAATTTGACCCCTTGAAACTCTCTGGGTGCTTTCCTTTTTCTTAAACCCCTAGGAAGTATTCAGCAGATGAACAGGAAGGCATTGTGCCTGATAGTAGAGTAGACAACATCTGGCTCTCGGGCTATTCCATTAAGTTATCCAGGCAGTACTTCTCTTCCTTTGATACCCTTTTCAAGATGGCAGACTATCTCTTCCTTCCTCTGTTAGTCTTGAATTTCTCTGCTCAATGCTTTTACTAGAGTGGCTTCCTTGGGCAGTGCTCCCATATGTGGAACTTAGCCTCGGCTTTTCCCAGGTCAACATCCCTCAATTGTAACATATTCCCATGGGAGCCTTCTTGACTACTGACCTGTGGGAAAACAAATAGTGAGTGCTTAGATTTCAAAGACTTACAAGGTGCTACATCTTCCAAGAATACCAAGAAACTTTTTTAAGTGTGTCTAACTCCGAGTTTCAAATGGTGTGACATTTCAGGGCTTATGGGGGAAGGCAATCAGGGAGTTGTGTGTGTAGCAGTCTTTCTGCTACATGAAAGACTGGCCCGGAGCACAAGCATTTACTCCTTGGCCCTGCAAGCAAATATATCATGCAAATATGAGAGTTGCCAGAACGAAAAGAGTTAGTACACTTTGTCAACTATTAAGTGCTTCCTCTGCAGAAGCATAGCTGCCTCTACCAATAGCGCATACTAGGAATCATAGTTTTTGAAAGAGGGGTATCTAGCATGTGAATCATATAGGTGATAAGTAGGAAAAGTGCATCTCAGGGAAGCTGAGAAGGGACACTGGATTTTAGCAGTGGTAGGGAAGGAAGAGAGCTTGTCAAAAGCCTCATAATAAAGTTATCTAATCATCTATCATCATCTGTTAAGATGGTTATGTTCCTGAGAGAGAAGACATGCTAAACCACTTTAACTCAAAAAACAAATTATGAGTTTATTTATTGTTGATTAGGACAAAAATCAGTCATCTGATTACTGAGAGATTAGGTATGAAAGTTTTGTTTTATTAAGGCTGGGGATGAAAAGCATCATAGGTTTTTTTGTTTTTTGTTTTTGTTTTTTTTTGCATGGGGTTTTGCTAGGAAAGCCTGGATTTAGGAGGGAACAATATATGCTGGGCAGCAATCAAGACAGCAAAGGAACACAAAGAGCCTGGAGGAAAAAAAAAACATGGAAGATGGCTGCAGAAACAACATGGTAACAGATTCGAAAGACACATTTCCTCTGGTTCACTCCCTGCCCTAGTTAAATGAATCATTTGGCGTTAAAACTTCAAGTAAATTTAAGCAGATTACATATCTATATCCTGAACCACATATCCCTTAATTCTGAGCACTTAACTCTGCTATGTTAGGGCAGTCTCAGCTCAGCTGAGTATTTATATAATTAGTTGTGTGACAGGGTGATACATTAGGTCTTTCTGTTTTTCGTGTGAAATATGAATATGACCATAGAAATTTTATAAGTAATTGATACAAAGTATTTGACATCAGTTTACACACATAAAACACTAAACACTACATAAGAGAGCTATATTTCTAGGAATATGTTATTAAGTATTTTCTTATGAAGAGTGTATTTTCCCACAGGATACTCCTAATATTCATCTGCTATGTGAATAAATTATTAAGCTGTATGTCTTGTAAGGGCTATAAGGCTAACAGATGAAATGAATTGATGAGTTGTTTTCATTATGCCTATGACTCCCTCTAATTATAAGCATTTTATTAATGCATTTTTAATAGCCTATGTCCCTTAGGGAACATTTTCAAAGTATTCCATCATATTCTCTTAAAGCCTTATTTCACATTAGTAATAGAATGAAGCCTATAGTTTTCAAGGCCCAGCCCAAGAATTTTCAATCCTTGCTTTTTATTCGTCCATTCATTCAGCAAACATTTATAAAATGTCTATTATATGTCAGGATTATAGCTACATGCTGATGATAAAACTTGCTATCTAATTACTTTACCCCATCCTGGCCTACATACAAATACTTACTATCTGGTTTTGTTAGTTTGCTTAAGTCATGTACATGACCATTAAAAAACTCTAATAGTTTACAAATTCCTAGGAATTTTATTCTATTAAATGTTATTTTAAGTTAAAAAATAGTCTGTGGGGGCGCCTGGGTGGCTCAGTTGGTTGAACATCTGACTTCAGCTCAGGTCATGATTTCACAGTTTGTGAGTTCAAGCCCCGCATCGAGCTCTGTGCTGACAGCTCAGAGCCTGGAGCCTGCTTCCGATTCTGTGTCTCCCTCTCTCTCTCTGCCCCTCCCCTGCTCATGCTCTGTCTCTCTCTCTCTGTCTCAAAAATAAATAAAACATTAAAAAAATTTTTTTAAATAGTCTGTGATCATATATCTATATGTGATTTAAAGAATAATAATAAAATTAAAACATGTACCCATCACTCAACTTAAAAAGAAATATATTTTATGACAGAAGCAAAAATAGATAATGGGACTACATCAAAGTGCAAGCTTCTGCACAACAAAGGAGATCATCAACAAAATGAAAAGGCATCCTGTAGAATGAGAAAAAGTATTTGCAAATCATGTATCCAATAAGGGGTTTAATATCAAAATATGCAAGGAGCTTGTGTAAGTCAATAGCAAAAAACAAAAACAAACACCAAAAAAAACCCAACTCAATTTAAAAATAGGCAAGGACTTAAATAGACGTTTTTCAAAAACAACAACAACAACAAAAGACAGCTAACAGGTATATGAAAAGGTGCTCAGTATCATTCCTCGTCAGGAAAATACAGATCAAAACCACAATGAGATATCACCTCACACCTGTTAGTATTATGAAAATACACAAGAGATAACAAATGCTGGCAAGGATATGGAGACAAGGGAGCCCTTTTGATATGGAGAAATATGGTGGGAATGTAAACTGGTGCAGTCACTATGGAAAACAGCATAGTAATTTCTCGAGGAATTAAAACTAGAATTACCACGTAACTCAGCAGTCTTATTTCTAGAGATGAGGAAAGGAAATGAAACAGAATCCCAAAAAGATGTCTACATTCCCATGTTTGCCACAGCATTATTCACAATAGCAGAGATATAGAAATAGCCTGAGTGTTCACTGATGGAAGAAGGGATAAAGAAAATATAGATATATCTGTAGAGGAAGAGAGAAAATGGAATATTATTCAGCATTTAAAAAGAGGAAAATCCTGTCATCTGAGACAACATGGATGAACCTGGAGAGCATTATGCTAAGTGATGTAAGCCAGACAGAGAAAGAAAAATACCACATGGTGTCACTTACATGTGGAATTAAAAACAAAATCGGACTCATAGACAGAGAGTAGAAGAGTGGTCACCAGGGGCTGGATGGTGGGGAAAATAGGGAGCAATTATGAAAAAAAGCACAATGTTTCAGGAAAAAAATATTTCAACAATTCCTTTGAAGCATCTTTTGCTTCCTTTCCAAATTACAATAACTTTCCTTCACTACTAGAGGTAAATGCTAATCTGAAATTCTTTTTGGCTCAACATTGTGATTTTTGTCTATGTCGTGTATGTTTGACAAGTTCAGTCATTTTCATTGCTATATACTATTCTATAATTTGTTTTTAAAATTTTCCAAGAATGGATATGTGGCTGGTTGCCATTGTTTTTTGTTTCTTTGTTTTGTTTTTGTTCATTTTGTGTGTTGTTTTAATTGAGAATAATTCTGCCATTAACATTCTTATCCACCTGCCCTGTTGCATTATAGGCAAGTTTCCCAAGGTGTGTACTTGGGAGAGGAATAGCTATGTTGTAGGGTATGTGCTCTTTTTTTTATTATTTAATGTTTATTTTTGAGAGAAAGAAACAGAGCACAAGCAGGAGAGGGGCAAAGAGAGAGGGAGTCACGGAATCCGAAGCAGGCTCCAGGCCCTGAACTGTTAGCGCACGGCTTGAACTCACGATGCATGAGATCATGACCTGGGCTGAAGTCAGATGCTCAACCGACTGAGCCACCCAGGGCACCCCAGATATTTGCTCTTTTAACTTTACTGGATAACCCTAAATTATATCCATGGTGTTTGTACCAAAGTATACTGCTACCAGCAATATATGAGTTCTCAATATATGAGTTAGTTTTTGACCTTCTAGTGAACATAAGGTATATATATATATGTATATATATCATTGGGGTTTTCATGTGTATTTTCTTGATTGGTAAAAATACATATTCTTATATGTTTTTTGGCAATTTCTGTTATTTATTTTTCCTCTTCTGTGAAATGTTTATTCATGACATTTTATCATTTTTTGTCTTTTTCTTATTGATTCATTGTGTGTGTGTGTGTGTGTGTGTGTGTGTGTGTGTGTGTGTGTGTTTGGGCTTGGCTTTTTACTTTTGTGTTTTGAATTTTGATGAACCAATGTTATTAATTTTAATGTAGTCAAGTGTCAACTCCTTCTTCCCTTTAGAACTGCATTTTTTTGTCCCTTAAAAAAAGTCTTCTAGCATCATGAAAATATCCTCCTTCTTAATCTGTCTAGAACTGATTTTTATATATAATGGGAAGTAGGGATCCAATTTCAAATTTTTGGATCTAATTTCAAGTTTTTTTTGTATATGGGAATCCAAGTATTTTAGCACCACTCATCTGCGCTTCTGTTACAGTTCAACTACCACTATTTCTGTGGGTCTTTTTCTGGACTATTTATTCTGGTCCATTGATCTGTTGATTCATCCATAAATAGATAGTATAATTCTACCTTAATATTTCTGTTTTTCTTAAACTCTCTGACAAAGAAACACAAAGCTTCCCACATGTCATTCTTCTTCATAGCGTTTTGTTTTTGTTTTCATGTTTGATCCTTTTGCTTTCCATTTTTTAAATTAAATCTTACATGGGTAATACATTTAAAGTAAATGTCTTGAAAAAGTAAAAGAAAAAAAAAAACCATAAGGGAGTATGCTGTGAAAATTCATCCTGCTGTCTCTGTTCCCAAGCTACACAGTTCCATCCCTATAAACAGCTGTTATTACTTTCTTCAGGGTCTTCCCAAGTATATCCAGGACATTTTATATATATCAGGACTATATGTGACTATATCTCTTTGGTCATGATCGCAAGTGCAGTTTGGGGATAGTCCATATTTTGCTTTATCTTTAGTAATAGATTTATATATCTTTCTTATTAAAATATAAAGAGCTTCCTTTTCCTTTTGTATGACTAAAATATATTCCATTTTAAGACTATACCGTAATTTATTTTATCAATTTCTTAGTGGTCATTTCTTTTCCAATATTTTGCAATTAGAAAAATGCTGACATTGCTTTTTTTTCAAGTTTATTTATTTATTTTGAAAGAGAGTGAGAGCACAAGTAGGGGGAGGGACAAACAGAGAAGGGAGACAGAATCCCAAGCAGGCTCAATGCTGTTAGCACAAGCCCAACGTGGGTCTTGATTTCTTAAAGTGAGATTATGACCTGAGCCAAAATCAGGAGTTGGATGCTCATCTGACAGCCACTGAGGTGCTCCTGACATTACTCACTTTTAACATACGTTTCACACCATGCAAATATTTTCTATATAGGATAAATCCCAATAAATACAATTGTATGCATTTATAATTTTGATAGATATTGCTATCAATTTACATTCCTAAAATCAAACTAAGAAATATGAACAGACCAATAAGCAGCAAAGAGATTGAATCAGTAATCAAAACCTCCCAACAAATGAAAGTCCAGGGCCAGAGGGCTTCCCAAGGGAATTCTACTAAACATTTAAAGAAGAGTCAATACCTATTCTTCTCAAGCTATTCCAAAATATAGAAATGGAAGGAAAACTTCCAAACTCATTCTGCTAGGCCAGCATTGTCTTGGTTCCAAAACCAGAAAAAGTCCCCCTTAAAAAGGACAATTACAGGCCAATATCCATGATGAACATGGATGCAAAAATTCTCAGCAAAATACTAGCAAATCAAATACAACAGTGCCTTAAAAGAATCATTCACCACCGTCAGGTGGGATTTATTCTTGGGCTTCAAGAGTGTTTCAATATTCACAAATCAATGTGATACACCACATTAACAAAAGAAAAGATAAGAACCATATGATCCTCCCAGTAGATACAGAAGAAGCATTTCACCAAGTACAGCATCCATTCTTGATAAAAACCCTCAACAAATAGGGATAGAGGGAACATACCTCAACATTGTAAAGGCCATAAACGAAAGACCCACAGCTAATATCATCCTCAATAGGGAAAAACTGAAAGCTTTTCCCCTACTGTCAGGAACAAGACAGGGATGTCCACTCTCACCATTGTTATTTAACATCGTACTGGAAGTCCTAGCCTTAGCAATCAGATATCAAAAAGAAGTAAAAGGCATCCACAGTGGCAAGGAAGAAGACAAAATTTCACTATTTGCAGATGACATGATACGCTGTGTAGAAAACCCAAAAGACTGTACCAAAAAATTGCTAGAACTGATACATGAATTCAGTAAAGCGACAGGATACAGAATCAATGTACAGAATTCTGTTGCATTTCCACACACCATTGAGGAAACAACAGAAAGAGAAATCAAGGATGATCCCATTTACAGTTGCAGCAAAACCATAAGATACCTAGGAATAAATCGAACCAAAGAATTAAAAGATCTGTACTCTGAAAACTATATAAATTTGTGAAAGGAATTGAAGAGGACACAAAGAAATGAAAAAACACATTTCATGCCCATGGATTGGAAGAACAAATATTGTTAAAATGTCTGTACTACCCAAAGCAATCTACACATTTGCTCCCTATCAGAATAACACCAACATCTTTCACAGAGCTGTGACAGACAATCCTGCAATTTGTGTGGAGCCACAAAAGACTCCAAAGCAATAGCCAAAGCAATCGTGAAAAAGCAAAGCAAAGCTGGAGGCATCACAAGTCCAGACTTCAAGCTATATTACAAAGCTGTAGTCATCAAGACGGTATGATACTGGCACAAAACCAAACGCATAGATCAGTGGAACAGAATAGAAAACCCAGAGATGGACCCACAACTATATGGTCAATTAATCTTTGACAAAGCAGGAAAGAATACCCAGTGGAATAAAGACAGTCTCTTCAGCAAGTGGTTCTGGGAAAACTGGACAGTGACATGCAGAAGAATGAACTGGACCACTTTATTACACCATGCACAAAAATGAATTCAAAATGGATCAACGACCTAAATGTGAGACAGGAAACCATCAAAATCCTAGAGGAGAACACAGGCAGCAGCCTCTTGGGCCTTGACTGGAGGAAATTTTTATTAAACACGTTGCCAGAGGCAAGGGAAACAAAAGCAAACATGAACTATTGGAACTTCATCAAGATAAAAAGCTTCTGTACCTAGAAGGAAACAATCAACAAAACTAAAAGGAAACCTTCAATATGGGAGAATATATTTGTAAATGACCTATCTGATAAAGGGTTAGTATCCAAAATCTGTAAAGGACTTACCAAACTCAGCAGCCAAAGAACAAATAATCCAGCTAAAAAATGGACAGAAGACATGAATACACATTTTTTCCAAAGAACACATACAGATGGATAACAGACACATGAAAAGATGCTCAGTATCACTCATCATCAGGGAAATACAAATCAAAACTACAATGAGATACCACCTCACACCTGTCAGATGGCTAAAATTAACAACACAGGAAACAACAGATGTTGGTGAGGACATGGAGAAAGGGGGACCCTCTTCCACTGTCAGTGGAAATGCAAACTGGTGCAGCCACTCTGGAAAACAGTATGGAGGTTCCTCAAAAAGTTACACATAGAACTACCTGACAACTTGGAATTTATTCAAAGGATTACAAAAATGCTGATTCAAACAGGCGCATGCACCCCTATGTTTATATCAGCATTATCAACAAAAGGCAAATTATGGAAAGAGCCCAAACATCCATCAACTGATGAATGGATAAAGAAAATGTGGTATATAAATAAAATGAAATATTACTCAGTCATCAAAAAAATGATATTTTGCCATTTGCAGTCACATAGATGGAGCTAGCATGTATTATGCTAAGTGAAATAAGTCAGTCAGAGAAAGATAAATACCATATGATTTCACTCATATGTGAAATTTAAGAAATGAAACATGAACATAAGGGGACACACACACCCAGAAAAAAAAAAAAAACACAGAGGCAAGCCACAAAACAGACTTAACTATAGAGAAGAAGCTATTGAGAAGAAGTTGATGGAGGGGGATACAGGTGGGGGATGGGTTAAATGAGTGATGCGTATTAAGGAGGGCACTTGTGATGAGCGCTGGGTGTTAGATGTAAGTGATGAATCACTAAATTCTATACTGCAACTAATATTACACTATATATTAACTAGCAAGAATTTAAATCGAAAATTGAAACAAAAAGAAAGTGCCCATTTTTCCACATTTGACACCACACCGTGTTATCAACTTTGCTCTTTGCACACTTAAGTGAAAAATAGTGTAGAATTGAATCTTTATGTTTGTTTGTTTGTTTATTTATTTTGAGAGAGAGGGAGAGACAGAGCATGAGCAGGGGCGGGGCAGAGAGAGAGGGAGACATAGAATCCGAAGCAGGCTCCAGGCTCTGAGCTGTCAGCACAGAGCCCGACGTGGGGCTCAAACTCGAGCCGAAGTCAGATGCTCAGCCGACTGAGCCACCCAGGTGCCCCTAGAATTGAATCTTTAAATAAAGTGTTTCTTAACATTAGTATAGTATTTTTCTTACCATATGTATCTTCATATTTTTAAGAGCTATTTGTATTTCTTTTTTTGTGACTTGTATATTAAAATCATTTTTTTCTAGCCTGGGTGGCTCAGTCAGTTAAGCATCAGACTCTTGATTTCCACTCAGATTATGATCTTACAGTTTGTGAGATTGAGCTCCACATTAGGCTTTGCACAGTTATCTGGGAGCCTGGTTGGGATGCTCTCCTCTTTCTGCCCATCCCCCCATGAGCTCGCTTGCTCTCTCTCTCTCTCTCTCAAATAAATAAACATACATACATAAATAAATAAATAAATAAATAAATAAATAAATAAATAAAATATTTTTTCCCAGTTTTCTGTTGGATCTATTCATTCTTTGTAGTAATTTTGTAGGAGTTCTCTATATAGTAATAAAATTAGTCCTTTTCCTGTGATAGATGTTGAAAATATTTCCTCCCAGTTTATAATTTGTCTTTTTATTTTCCTTTCCCATCATGATATTCTGCCACACAGGAGTTTTAATTTTTATGTTGTTAAATATATCAGTGTTTATTTTATGATTTCTGTGTTTAATATGTAGTTAGAATGCTCTTCTTCATGCTCCTAATGTTGTAAAAAGTTCCCATGATTTCTTATAGTACCTTGTGTTTTTATATTTCTAATTTGAATATATTTTTTATTTGGAATTAATCCTGGCAAAATATAAAGTATGGATTTAAAATTCAAGGTATGATTTAAATAAATAACTAATTTATTTCTAGATGACTACCTGTTCTCCAAGTAGATATATTAAATAATGAATCTTTTCTTCACTGATTAGATATACCACATTTGTCATATATTGTATCTGTTATCTCCTGCTGTGTAACAAATCATTTAAACATTTAGCATCTTAAAACAATAACCACTTTATTTGGTCACAGTGGACTCAGTTGGGCAGTTCTGCTGGTTGCATGTTGGGTCACTCAGGTGATAGGGATTTATTGGTCAAAGGGGTCTCTGCTACTTTCTTGAATTTATCTTATTGTTTATAATTTTAAAAAATGTATCATCTTGGGTTTTCCATTGAACTATTATGTTGTGTGAATGTAATGATAATTTTTTCTCCTTTCTAATTTTCACATTTTAAATTTATTTCTATTGTCTCATTGGGTTTCCTAGTACTTCCAAATAAAGTTAAAAAATAGTGGTGACCTTGGGGCAGGGGAAGGAAAAAATAAAAAGTTAGAGAGGGAGAGAGCCAAATTATAAGAGACTCTTAAAAACTGAGAATAAACTGAGGTTTGATGGGGGGTGGAAGGGAGGGCAGGGTGGGTGATGGGCATTGATGAGAGCACCTGTTGGGATGAGGACTGGGTGTTGTATGGAAACCAATTTGACAATAAATTTCAGGGGCGCCTGGGTGGCTCAGTCGGTTAAGCATCTGACTTCAGCTCAGGTCATGATCTCACAGTGTGTGGGTTCGAGCCCGGCATCGGGCTCTGCGCTCACAGCTCAGAGCCTGGAGCCTGCTTCGGATTCTGTGTCTCCCTCTCTCTCTCTCTGCCCCTCCCCTGCTCATGCTCTGTCTCTCTCTGTTGCAAAAATAAATAAAAACATTAAAAAAAATTTTAATTTCATATTAAAATAAATAAGTAAATAAATAAACAAACAAACAAATAGTGGTGATAGTGGGTGTCCTTCCTCTTTTTTTTTAAAGAACATTATTCAGGTATAAATGATTACAAAGCACTGAGTATATTTAATGTGTTTGATTTAATGAGTTTGGGCATATGCAAACTCCCATAATACCACCACAAGCAAGGTAAGACATATCCAACACCTCTCAGAGTTTCCTTGTGTCTCTTTGGTTTTTTTTTTGTTGTTGTTGTTGTTGTTGTAGGAACATTTATCCTTTTAAATTTTGAAGTGCACAATACTATATTGTTAACTATAGCCACTGTTATATAACAGATCTAGAATTTACTAATTGAGCATCAGTGAAACATTATATCCACTGAATAACAACTCCCTATATTTCCTAGTCCCTAGCCCATAATAACCACTATTGTATTCTCTGCTTCTATGAGTTTGACTATTTAGGATATCCCATATAAGTGGAGTCATGCAGTATTTATCCTTTTGTGTCTGGTTTATTTCACTTAGCAAATGTCCTTGGGGTTCATCTGTGGTGTGGAATATTGCAAGATTTCCTTTTTAAAGCCAAATACTATTCCACAGTACATATTTTGCACACTTTGTGTATACCTATTTTTGTATACCTATTGACCATTTTTTTGTATACCTATTGACCATTTGCATGCCTTTTTTGGAAAAATATCTGTTAAGTTTTTTGCCCATTTTAAAAATAGGGTTGTTTTTTACTATTGATTTTTAGGAGAACCTTATATATTTTGAAAATTAACCCCTTATCAGACATGGTTTGCAAATATTCCTCCCCATCTGCAGGTTGCCTTTCCATTCTGCTCATTGTTTCCTTTGCTCTGCAGATTTTTTAGTTTGATGTAGACCCACTTGTTTGTTTTAGCTTTTTTTTTTTTTTTGCCTGTGCTTTCGGTGTCATATTCAAGAAATCATTTCCAAGACCAATGTCAAGAAGCTTATCTGTTTTTTTTTCTATGAGTTTTACAGTTTCAGTTCTGATGTTCAGGTCTTTAATCCATTTTGCACTGATTTATGTATGATGTAAGGTTGGGGTCCAATTTCATTCTCTTGTATGTGGATGTCCAGTTTTCCAGGACCAGTTGTTAAAGAGACTATTTTTTCCCCATTGTTTGTTGTTGGCCACCCCTGTTAAAGATCAGTGACAATATATGTGTGGATTTATTTCTGGGGTCTCTATTCTGTTTCAGTGTTCTATATGTCTTTATGCCAGTAAATTACTGATTTAATTACTATAGCTTTGTAATATACTTTGAAATCAGAAAGTATGATGCCTCCAGGTTTGTTCTTTTTTTTATTATTTATTTTGAGAGAGGGAGAGAGAGAACATGGGACAGGGGAGAGAGAGAGAGAGAGAGAGAGAGAGAGGATCTCAAGCAGGCTCCACACTGTCAGCACAGAGCCTGATGCAGGGCTCGAACTCATGAACCATGAGATCATGATCTGAGCTGAAATCAAGAGTCAGATGCTCAACTGACTAAGCCACCCAGGCACCCCGCGCCTTTTTTTTTCTTAGATCACTGTGGCTGTTCTGTGTCTTTTGCAGTTCCATATGAATTTTATTATTGTTTTTTCTATTTCTGTAAAAAGTTCTATCAGAATCTTGATGGGGATATCATTGAACCTGTACATTGCTTTGGGTAGCATGGACATTTTAGAAATATTAACTTCCAAATTATGAACACAGGTTATCTTTCCTTTTATTTGTTTCTTCTTCAATTCTGTCATCCATGTTTTATAGTTTTCAATGTACAAGTCTTTTACCTGTCACAAAAGGAGTATTAAGCAGGAAGCTGACAGCAATAAACACCTACATTTAAAAGACAGAAATGTTTCATATAAACAACCCAAAATTATACTTCAAGGTACTAGAAAAAGAAGACCAAACTAAGCCCAAAGTCAGCAGAAGGAAGGAAACAATAAAATTATAGTACAAATAAATGAAATTGAGACTATGAAAATAATAGGAAAAAACAGTGGAAAAATAGGTCATGTTTTGAAAAGACAAAATTGATAAACCTTTATCTACACTAAGAAAAACAAAATTCAAGTTAATAAATCAGAAATGAAAGAGGAAATATTGCAAATGATACCACAGAAATACCAAGGGGCATAAAAGATACTATGAAAAATTATATGCCAACAAATTGGATAACATAGAAGAAATAGATAAATTCCTAGAAACATACAAACTACCAAGAATGAATATTGAAGAAATAGAAAAGCTGAACAGACCAATAATAAATAAGGAGACTGAATTAGTAATCAAAAACCTCCCAACACAGAAAATCTCATGACCAAATGGCTTAACCAGTGAATTCTACCAAATATTTGAAAAAGAATTAATGCCAATGTTTCTCAAACTCTTTGAAAAAATTAAAGAGGAGGGAACACTTCTCAACTCATTTTATGAGTCCAGCATTCTCCTAATACCAAAGTCGGACAAAGACGCTACAAGTAAAGAAAACTACTGGCCAGTATTTCTGATAAACATAAATGTGAAACACACACACACACACACTCTCTCTCACACAGAAACTAGCATAGCAACACATGAATAGGATCATATTAATATGATCAAGTAGGATTTATTCCTGGAATGCAAGGATGTGTCAACATATGCAAATCAGTCAATGTGATATACCACAGTAGCAAGATGAAAGATAAGTCACTCTCAATAGATGAAGAAAAAGCATTTGACAGAATTCATCACCCTTTTATGATAAAAAAGCTCAACAAACCAGGTATAGATGGAATGTACCTCAACATAATAAAGGCCATTTATGTCAAGCCCACAACGTACATCATATTCAATGGTGAAAGATTTCCTGTAAGATCAGGAACAAGACAAGGATACCCACTCTTGCTACTTCTATTCAAAGTAGACTGGAAGTACTAGCCAGAGCAGTTAGGCCAGAAAAGGAAATAAAAGGAATTCAAATCAGAAAGGAAGAAATAAAATTATATTTTTGGAGATGATGTGATCTTATATGTAGAAAAACCTAAAGATCCACCAAAAAAACTGTTAGAACAAATAAACTGATTCAGTAAAGTTGCAGTATACAAAATCAACATAAAAAAATCAGTTGCATTTCTATATATAAAAAGGAACTATTTGAAAAATAAATTAAGGGGGCGCCTGGGTGGCTCAGTAGGTTGAGTGACCGACTTCGGCTCAGGTCATGATCTCGCGGTTTGTGAGTTCGAGCCCCGCGTCGGGCTCTGTGCTGACAGCTCAGAGCCTGGAGCCTGCTTCGGATTCTGTGTCTCCCTCTCTCTCTGCCCCTCCCCCACTCATGCTCTGTCTCTCTCTGTCTCAGAAATAAACATAAAAAAAATTAAAGAAAAAAAGAAAAATAAATTAAGAAAACAGTCTGATTCACAAGAATACCAAAGGAATACAATTCCTCTTCTATTCTTGACTTTAGATGGAACGCTTCTAATGGTTTCTCTATTAAATGTAATCTGTGTTTCAAGCAAATAAATACATTTTATCACATTAAGGAAATTTTCATATCTTTATATTTTATGAGTATATTTTAAAATTCAGGAAGGGATGCTGAATTGTTTCAAACAGTGTTTTAGAATCTATGAAGATGATAAAAGATAGGCAGTACACCATAGTGGTTGGGAAGATAAGAGTCTCAAGTCAGTCATTGCTTGGGTTCTGGAAAGTGTATCTGTCACTTACTAAGTGTATAATCCTGGGCAAGTTTCTTAATGCTTCTCAATAGCAATTTTTTTATCTATAAAATAGAATAATAATTCTTATTTCATATAGATGTCACAAAAAATAGTGAGTTAACATATGTAAAGTGCTTAGAATAATGACTAGTACATAGGAAACACTGAGAGAAGTGTAACCACTATAATATTGTTATTTTTCTCATTTGATCAATTCTGTTGGAAACTTCTGTGCATTTCTTAAATAAATCTCATCTAGCTATTAGTTTTTTAATACCTGAATTTTATTTGTTAATATTGCACTGTGCTAATATATTAGTTTGGTCTGCAATTTCCTCTTCTTAGGGAATCTTTTACATGTTTTGATACCAATGTAATACTTAAGAAAATGCATCCATTTTATACATTCAGGACCAGTTAAGAACTTCTTAAATATTTGGCATAACTTCCTTATGAAAACATCTGGATCTATAGTATTTTTTAAATTCAAGTATAAATAACATACAGTGTTCTCTTAGTTTCAGGTGTACAATATAACGATTCACCACTTGTGTACATTACTGAGTGTTCATCACGGTAAATCATGAAGGGGTACCTCATTAACAACTTCTGTTTCTTCCATAGGATTGTTTAGATTTTCCATTTCTTCTAGAGTTAGATCTTATAATTTATATTTTCTAGATAAATGTCCATTTCAATAAAGTTTTAAAATTTGTCTCTAAAACATTAGGCAAAGAGTATATAACCTTTTATTCTTCTCTAAGTCTGTGATTATTTCCTTATGACAATTTCTTTTGTGTGTGATTTTGTGGTTTCTCTCTTTGTGTAGTTTCATTCAATTTGTTGGCTAGTGGTAACCATTGTGGGTTTTTCCCAACTATCAGCTTTGAATTTTTTTGATATGATCTTTCCTATTTATCATCTATTAGCACACAAATGTTTGCCTTTTCTCTACTAATTTTCTTCTTCCCTTGTTTAAGTTAGTTTTTCCTTTTCTAATTTCTTAGGTTAAATACTGATTTTTATTCTGTATTAAAATAAATATTTAAGATTACAAATTTTCTTGTGAGCCCTGTTTTACTTGCTAACTCATAGATCCAGTACATAGCATTTCAGGAACTTCTGTTTTTTATTTCTCTAATTTGTATTAGGGTTTTCTTTTTCATTTAAGAATTCTTTAAGTAAGAATTCTAATTTCCAAGTGATGAACTATTCTTTGTGTTCTGACTAGATGTTAATTTCCAGTTATATTATATTATGTTTAGAGGATATAATCTGTTAAGATTTCCACTTTGGGGAATTTGGAAGTTTTCTTTGTGGCTTTATATTTGGCTAATTGTGGGAAATATTTTATGGGTTTAAGCTATCATAGTCAGAGAGTTATATAGATGGAAGTTAATATAAATGGGGTAATTAAAGTCTGTTGTCACTAGTTTGTTTCTACCAATTCTTCCTTTTTATCTCCTATAGTTTTTGCTTTATGATGTTAAATTATTTGCTATAACTGTTTAATATTTATTGTTGATAGAAAATTTAACATTACAAAGTATTCTTTGTTTTCTAATTTTTTCAAGTTGAATTTAATCTTGTGTTAAGATTAGACCTTCATCTTCTTTTTGTTTGCATCTACCTACTGTATATTTGCACAGTCTTTGATCATGTTTTTTTTCTTTAATGTTTATTTTTGAGAGGGGGTGAGAGAGAGAGAGAAAGAGAGAGAGAGCATGTGCACAAGCAGGGCAGGTGCAGAGAGAGAGGGAGACACAGAATCTGAAGCAGGCTCCAGGCTCTGAGCTGTCAGCACAGAGCCCGACGCGGGGTTTGAGCTCATGAACCATGAGATCATGACCTGAGCGGAAGTTGGACACTTAACTAACTGAGCCACCCAGGCACCCTGATCATCAGTTTTTTCAGTAACTTTATTTTAGGTGTGTGCCTTATTTTTAGTGTTAAGTGTGAGTTTGCTTTGTTGTCCAGTTGGAAAGACTTTTTCTTTTATTAGGTAACATTAGTGCATTACATTTACTCATTTAACATAGATGTTTTCTTTTAGTGTTGCCTATTAATTTCTGGAATTTCCCCAGTTTAAATAGCTCCTAAAGAGCCTTGCCTATTTGGCTTTTTATGAGTGCTTCTTTTAATATTTAGGAAGATTTGTTTCTGGATATAATCTGTTAGTACTCTGGCCATTCCCATTCCCTGTATTTTCCTGAATTGCAGAAGTTGGAAACAAAAAAACTCCATTTTCTTTCTTCTCTTGCTGCTGGGTTTGATTGGAAATTAGTTTTTTTCTAGAACAAAACTGTGACAGGAGGTCAGTGACAAAAACTTGAGTAAACCAGACAGGTTGGCACCAGCAAGGTGGCAAGTAAAATCGGAGACATGTGAGTATTTCCAGCTTACAAGTTACAAGAAAGGCCCTTTCCAGATTGCATGGCCCTTTCTAGATTGACTAACTCCCAGGTACAAAACTTAGACTACAGCTTTCTCTTTCTCTTCCCATCTATACTGATCTCCTGGACTTTAGAGCCAGTGACTATTTTTGGGCTAATAGTATTAGCATGGCCTTTTTAAAAAGTAGGTAGCCCTCTGGCTATGACTTTTCAGTCGTAAAGAATGTCAGTATCATACAGATCCCTCATGATTGACCAGAATTCAGCTCTGGCCTTGTCGTCCATTCCTTTTAAATTCTTAAACCAAGGAGGACAATTCCGAATAAATAATTGAACAGACATCCTGTAGTTTGGAGAAGTTGTAGGTCACTTCCAGGAAAATATCCTAAGGGAAACTAGAATGTCTAACAGATTATTGTAACCCTTCACACATAATCAGGAAGAACGAGGTTAATGTCATTGCCTATGTCAGGCTTAATCTGGTTCCTGGCTTTGGGTGAGAGCAATTTCATGGAGTGTTGAAGGCAGACATTAAAAAAAAAACAACAACAACAACCAAAGTTGGAAGCTAAATGAAGGGAGAATATAGGAGCAACAAGTACACCACTTTTTCCCAGAGTAAAGGGGAAGAGAGAAGCAGTGTGGTCACAAGAACAAAGTGGAATAAGGGAGAATTTTTAAAATGGAACCTATTGGAATATTTCCATTCTGATGGGAAAAACTGAGTAAAAGAGTGAAGATACGGAAGAGAGGAAATGAGTGATGGAAATCCTCCCGGAGGTTCTAGAGCACAGGTAGGATGAGGAACATCAGGCACAAGGAAGACATTTATTCCATCATGTGGGGGAGAGGGAGGCAAATCTGGATGACCATGGTCAAGTCTATACCTTTTGTGGCAGAACATTGAATGAGTCCTGAAAGAGAGTAAGAAAAATGAAGTGTGATTTTGCTCCTGAGGAGTTTGGAAAAGGTTTGGGATAGCTTCTGTGGATAGTAATCATAAAAGATACGGGTAGGAAATTTTTTAAAATCAATGTTCCTAGCAACAGTCCTGACCTGATCTTGAAGGCACTTAGTGAATTTTGTCCACATTTTGATGTTAAACATGTCTACTTTTAAGACTGCCTAATTCTATTGTGAGGTCCCCAAATCTTACAAATTTGCTTCTTTTTCTGAGATCTTGTACCCCTTTTATTCAAGTTCTTGTTACTGGCCTCCTAGTTTGTTCCCAAGGCTGAGTTTTTCTGTTTACTGAATTCTTGTTCTCAAGTCCCTAGGCTAATGACCCATCTGATACCCTTGTATAGCAGTTATTTTTTGAAGCATAACAAAAACAAACCACTCCTAAACTTAGTGGCTTAAAACAATAACCATCAATTTAGTGTATAATTCTGTATGTTAGTAATTTGAACGTGGCTTGGTTGGGTAATTCTTCTTCTGATCTTGGCCAGGCTCACTCACATGCTGGTCAGGTAGATGATTCTGCTTCTGATGGTTGGTAGGTGTCTGTTGGCTTGGGTGATAAGGGTGACAGGGAAAAGCATCTCTCATCATTCAGTAGGCTTGGAATCTTCACATGGTGGTGATGGTCAGGGTTCCAATATCAGGAGAGAAGAGGTAAGCCCCAGTGAGCAAGTTATTTTCAAGCATCCACTCGAAACATGACAGAATAGGTTAAATGGTCAAATGGGTGGAGAATCAATGGATGGAGAATAGATTATACCTCTTGAAGGGATAAGCTGCAAAGTTTACATGGCAGAGGGGCCATTTTTGTGATCAGCTACACTGTACTTCCTGCCAAGTTTGGAGCATGCCCTGCTCTTACCAGTCAGCCCCACATCAGGTGCCAGTCTTTGTGACTTGGGGCACTGTTACTTATTCATTGGCAGATCTCCAACTTGCTACCCATCTGGACTCCTTATTGTTACACACATTAGATTCCTCATTCCTGTGTTGTTTTAGCTGATAGTATATGCTTTTACATTATTTTAAATACCTTCTGCTGCATCCTATGGCCTTGTATTCAGTACCCAAGCATCCCATGGGTACTTGTATTCAATGTGACATAAAGTACATGCTGGGTCTCTTACATTGTCTGTCAGATCACATTGGTTTTAGCAGTGAGAGCAAGGTAAGTACCGTACCTTTTGTACCCTCTGTCCATTCTGCTTTGCTGTACTTTGCCCTTGATCTATCTTTTCACCCCTTGTCAATACATATTCTTACTCCATTTTCTCCTCTGTTTATTTTCTAGTCTCAGAGTCTGCTTTCCTGTGTGTTTCACTTAAATTTGAATAGCCAGTATGCTTCACCAACTCATTCTGAAATGATATAGAATACTAAGTTGTCTAGATATTGAAGCAAACTCAGCCAAGCCTTGCTTTCATTTTGATAACAATTGAACTAGGAAATTGAAATTGTTTTATAACAATTGAAATAGGAACTTTTCCTGCAGTACATCTCATTTGAAATGTAAGTTTCCTTGAAGTATAAGTAAAATTGATCTGTTATCCCTCCACATCTTTTTGATCTTCAGGGGGTGTGTGCATGTGTGTGTATGTGCCCACACATGCATGTGTATGTGTGAGTGTATGTAAGGATGGGAGGGGGCAAAGAAATGAACCAAGAAAGTGAAAGAAAAAACATAAAAGGGAATTCAAAGGAGAAAGTGTCTGAAGACAGCTGCCTCATACCAGAGGCCTGAAAATGTGTGAGCATGTGTGTAAAGTTGTCCATTATACACTTCGGTTTTATCAGTCACTCAACATGTGTTTATTGGGTGTCTGCTACAAGACCCACACCATTCTGGAGGTTATGAAGTTGACCCCAGGGGTGAGCGTTGCACTGGATATGATTCTATCACTGGTCTGGTTCCTCCTTCTTGGAGAAAGATTCTGGCATAAGAAAAGGTGAAGGAGAGGAGCCAAGAGGCTGCCGCGTGCAGCATCAACTGATTGAAACCATACTCTCTCCCGTGAAACACTCACTGTGACTTTACTCTCAGTAGATAAAACATCACTCTTCTCCCTCCCTTCCATGTGGAGAGTTTTTATAGATAATGCTGCTTTTGCTGGAGAGAAGTTCTCTGTAAAGTGGAGCCTCCTCCCTGTTCCTCTCAAGGAGGAAGTTCTTTCTGACTAAAAGAAAAGAGCCAGGAAAGAGGGCTTGGTTACAGGCTACTGGAAATTAGTTCCATTTGAGAAAGTAAGGAGGCAAGAGAGTTAGGTGAAAAGCAGGTGATCTTGAGTGTGGTTCTATTTCTGTTACTTTCAGAGCCCAAGACTCTCAACTTTCAAACAGGGTTGACCAGGCTCTTACCAGGAAGGCAAGTACAGAAGTGACATAGCGGGTCTAATTCTCTTCTTCCAACTGGAAGAGTGGCCCTTCCTGTGAAAGTCAAGGAAAGGAGACATTATTTTACTTTCAAACTCCAGAGTTCTTTCACCAAAGTCATTTATTTTTATTATTATTGAAATTAATGACATTTGATATCTCTTATATGACAAACACTGTATTAGGAAACTGGCATACACCATCTTATTTAATGCTTCCAACAAGTTAGTTAGATGGGTGCTATTTTCCTACTTTGCAGATGAATACACTGAGATTACCAAGTTCTACAGAGACTGCAGGTTATATTATAAGGTGATCATCATGGAATTAAAGACCATTAAGTATTGGAAGAGAAGTGAGTCAACGAGTCAGGCTTCCCATACATTCCAGCACCTCTTTCTGCAACCGCCCTGGTAAATGTCTATTCAGCTCTTGTTTGAAGCACCTCGGGGGAGGGGCTTGTGAACTAGCCCTGGGTCTAAAGTCAGAGGCTTGGATTCCAGTTCCAGCTCTTCTGTGCACTAATTAACTGTGTACATATTTTGACCAGGTTACTTAACATCTTTAAGCATCAGTTTCTTCATCTATAAACAAGAGAGAAAAGCCCCAAACAGGGTTAGATGATGACAAAATATGATGATACATTTGAACACTCATTCAATCATTCAGCAGATTTTTTTTTTTTTTTGCTTTTTCTATGCCAGTCACTCTGCTACACACAGCAGATGTAGTAGCGAACAAAACAGGCATGGCCCCTCTATCCTGAAGCTTGCAGGTTAGTGAGAGAGACAGATAACCAGGGCTAGGATGAGGGTGAAGAGAGGGAGGCTCTTGCCTCTGGTATAAGTTTTAAAGGGGTACCCCCCACCAGGGGCGCCTGGGTGGCTCTGTTGTTGAGCGTCCGACTTCGGCTCAGGTCATGATCTCACAAATCGTGAGCTCGAGCCCCGTGTCAGGCTCTGGGCTGACAGCTCAGAGCCTGGAGCCTGCTTCAGATTCTGTGTCTCCCTCTCTTGCTTCCCCTCCCCTGCTCTCTCTCTCTCTCTCAAAACTAAACATTTAAAAAAATAAATAAAGGGGCACCCTAAAACTCAAAAATCATCAAGATCAATAACCTATGAATGCAATATTTAAAAAAATAAAAATCGATGCAAAAATTCCATGTAGAAAGAAATAAAAATATTAAATAAGGTTAGGATCAATATTACTAATTTCTCCTTTTGCCCCAGCCTCCAGTATGGCTCAGTATCATGCTTCAACAAACAAAGACACACAAAAATGAAAACAAAACCGGTAAACACACACCAGAACAAAAAAGTATATGTAAGAATTTTAGCTGATAAAGAATGGGGGATGAGGCCAGTAAGAGAAAACTGCATTTGCAAAGGCTCTGAGGTGAGAAAGTGCTTAAAATAGTCCTGCAAAAAAGTAAGTATTGTTGGACTATGATAGCCAATGGTCAGGACCAATTATTCAGGGTGGGAAAGGATTTGGGAGTGTATTCTAAGCACAGTGGGAAACCACAGCAAGCTTTTAAGCAGGGAAGTGATTTATGTTTGTTTTTAAAAATACTATTCTGGTTACTGAGTAAAGAAGAGTTCTTAAGGAAGGAGTGGAAGCACAAAGATCAGCTAAGAAGGCTACCGCAACTGTCCAGCCCAGAGAGGGATGCCGTGGCGGACACCAATATGGTTATTTGTGTATCGTACAAGGGACTAGGAGTACCATGTGGTCTTCAGCCAGTGATCCTGCCTCCCACCTTTGGTGTCCTCATCTGCAAATTGGAGAAAATAGTAACTACTGCCTATGGTTGTTATGAGAATTAATTTAGAAACTACATGTAAAATGCTTGGAATGGTACATGGCAAATAGTAAGTAACGAAAAAAAATTGTTTAGAAGCTCTTTCATATTTATTTTTATATTCCTGACACTACCTAATATAATACCTGTCTCTATCAGGCGCTCAGTAAAGATGGTAATGCATTAAAATGTTGTTACCAGTGTGCCACCAGTAGCTACATATGTAGAGTTTTTTTGTTTTTGTTTTTGTTGTTTTTAATGAGCGAGGATGATCCTGTTAATGCTATTTCGTCATTTCTTACTGTCCCACTCCACCCTAATTCTGGCTTTCATAATCTCTTGCATAAACTGTTGCAATTACATATAACTCATCTTCCTGGCTCCAGACTCCTTCCACTCCAGTCTACTCTACATAATGCTATAAGCCTTGTTTTCCTAAATACAGTCCAGTTCATGTAATCCCCCTTCTCAAAAACCTTTAGGGGCTTCTTAGTGCCAAATAGTGAAGTCCAAATTCCTTAGTGTGGTGCTCAGAAAAACCCTCTACAATCAAGGCAATATTTCCCTTTCCATCTTCAGCTGTCCATTGCATAACGCCTGTTGAGTCTGTTTGCTATTCACTAAATATACAGCTACTCTCAGGCCTGTATGCTTTTATTCATAGAATTTCCTATATAGGAAGTGCACACCCCACCACCATCAGCCTGTTAAAGTTTATCCAACAAGACCCAGCTAAAATGCCATCTCTGAGAAGTCCTCTGACCCTACAATAAGGAAAACAAAGACTAAAATCTCTCTCCCTTCTTTCTGTTTATGTTATGCATTAGATTCCTATCTCTTGGAATTCCTATATGGCACTTTCCACATTACCCATGATCCACATCTTTTGTCCGAGTAAAATGAAGAAATACAGCTCCAAATAATGATTAAAAAAATACTTGTAAGTCATTTAGCAGAGTAATTAAGATGACATTTTTATGAATCTGGCAGACTTGCTTCAAATCCCAACTGGCTATATAGCCTTAAAAATTACTTAACCCTCTGACCCTCAGTCTTCTTATCTGTCAAATGGAAAGAAAAACCCAAGTCCATTGTACTATTATGAGTAATACACTAGGAAATATATTTAAAGCTACTGGTTCAGAATGGGCATATGATAAATAGTGCTGTTGTTTTTACTGTTGTATGTACAGCAAGTATGAAACCTGGAATTATACAGACTCAGAGTCAAATACCAACTTACGTGCATTTTATTTGTCTTTGAGAAAAACCACTTAACCTCTCAGTTTCTTCACTGGAGACAATTGTACCTATCAGTCAAAAGGCTCTTTGTAGGATTAGAAAATGGCAATAACAATGTGTGAACAGTGAACCCCTGATGATTGATCACCATGAATGATAAATTACGCTAAATGTTTTACATGTATCAATACATCTCATTCCCCAAACAGCTTTATAAAACAGATGTTGTTACTATCCTCTTTCTGTAGATGAGAGAACTGAGACACAGGTTAACTAATTTGTTCAGAATCAAACACTAAGTAAACTATAGTACTGATGTTTAAACTCAGGCAATCTGTATTCAGAGTCTAAGCTCTTGTAACAAATAGAGAATGGAAATAAGTGCGAGACATCTGGCAAGTTCTTAATGTTATAATAAATGTTATTTCCTCCTCATTCCCTGTGTCAGAAGAGGGACCATGGTTTACCCTGTTTACCTCGGTAACTGACGCAGCACCGTGCCCAGCATCTGAGCAGGGGTGTGCTCAAGTGGCACCTTTCTTCCCAGCTCCACATCCTGTAATGTCACATCAGTAGCTTGAAATTGATTATGAGGAAGGACTTATATCACAGGAACAAGCCAATGTTAAAATAAGTCCTGGACTTCACAAGTCAATAAAGTCCCTTTTTTTTTTTTTTTTTGCTTAAGCTACTTCAAGTTAGATTTCCGTCATTTACAATCCAAAGAGATTAGTCTAAGAAATCTTTTATTTCAGATATTTTCAAGAAGGCGAAAGATGGGGAAATAATGCCATTCAGCAATATCCACAAAATTAGTTACCTAGGGAGAATTCCTGCAAGATTATAATAACCATGAGGCCTTCTTATTTGGGGGGAAGGTGGCATTTGTTCTAAAAGTTCTTCTTTACCACATTATATATTTACACACTCAGATCTGTTGTCCCATATGCTTATTAGCACACAATCTGAAGTAGGGGAAGAACCAAGCACATGGGTTTAAAAAAATTTTTTTAATCTTTATTTATTTTTGAGAGAGACAGAGACAGAGTGTGAGTGGGAGAGGAACAGAGAGAGAGGGAGACACAGAATCCAAAGCAGGCTCCAGGCTCTGAGCTGTTGGCACAGAGCCTGATGCAGGGCTTGAACTCATGAACCATGAGATCATGACCTGAGCCGAAGTCAGATGCTTAACCGACTGAGCCACCCAGGCACCCCAAGTGCAGGGGTTTTTAATGTGAGAATTTAACTACTGGCCACTGGAAGTATGAGATATTTTATGGATATGGATAGTTGATTACCAAATGGAGGCCGTCGCTCCTATTATTGTTTTATTATGGTTCTAGCAGGGAGACAAGTTTTCCCTTTTGCCAAAGAATGCAGCAACAAAATAAAAAACAAAGAACTTCTCCTTTCTTTCACAGATGGCAGTGTGGGTGGTCATGAAGACCCATAAGATTTTAATTCATAAGACTCTATAAAAGTTTGTAACCATGCTTTGTACGTTCAAAGAACAAAGTTTTTTAAATACATTATTTCTTTTGAGCCTCATAACACCCCACGCAAAGAAAGAGAGGTACAGAGAAGTTAAGTGACCTGTTCAATGTCACAGCTAGGTAATGGCAGAGATGAAATCATGATAGCTCAGGGCTATTATGGCAACCATTGATTTTTATGCTACCATGAGCTGCTGGTAGGTTTCAGATAGCATTTCTCTGGGTGGTTCACATTAGTCCTCCAGGTGTTTTGAGAAGCTGATCGAAGTAAAAAGTAGACTTAAAAGAAAGAATACAACAGAAATTTTCTCTTGCAGGAAATACAAGGGAAAATCTATGATAAAATGCATAATAATTAGCCAGAACTGGAGAAATGGCAGTTTAAGTAACACAGATGTCTGGTTATCTAAAGAAAAGAGTTTATTTCTCTAAAGAAAGTGTTTATTTTACTATCTTTTTTCTTTTCCTCATGACGGAAGCAAAACTAAGAAGGTGGCTCAGGAACTATTCAACCGTGCCATTTGGGTTTTAGAAAATTAGATTATTTGTGCTTAAGCATATGTCCTGATTATTAGGACATTTGTTCCTTTATGAAATATTTATTGAAAACTGAGTGTGTGCTAGTCACTGTGCTCACTGCTGAGATGAATTCAAAGGTACTTAAGATAGAAAGTTTCTGCTTATAATTAATTAACGTATAGCCAGAAACCTCAGAACCTAAGGGAGAGAGAGTTGATCTGTTGATAGTATTCACGAAGTTTGAGTCTTAATTTCTCTGTCTGTGAAACAGAAAAGAATACAAGAGGTTTGGGGAGAAAACAAGCTACTAACTGGTGTTCAGTTCTGCTCAACAAATTTAAAATCTTCTAATTATTACTTAAAGTTTCTTGTTTCCACTTTGTTGATCCTTTGATACATTTGGAGAACATCTGTGTTTGCCTTTCCTCACTGCTGACTAAATCACCATTTGGGGACTGATGGATATCCAGTAATCATTGGATATGGAAGGAAGGATTGGAACACCAAACCAGAAAACACTTCAGCCACAACCAATCCAAGTCAGCATCCTTCAGGCTTGTTGTGTAAAAGAGCATTCAGAAAGGTGGTAACTGGGAGTCCGTAGTACATCCATCTGTACATGTTCCGGGAACTGGGACAAAACAGCGAGTCCACTGAATGATCCCTGGGAACCAGGGCTCCCATGAAAATAACACTAAGTATTTTGAAGGGCATAAGCAGATATTTTCCTCTTAAAAGACAACATAGGAAAAAGGGCCAATCAAGTTGACAAAAACAGCAATAGGATAAAGTGTCTACGAAATTACTGGGAAAATTACATTCCAGCTGTTGCCCCACATTTTTTACTGTGATAAAATACATATAAAATAAGTTTATCATCATCATACTTTTTTAGTGTATAGTTGAGTGGTATTAAGTACATTTATCTCCAGAACTATTTTCATCTAGTAAAACTGAAACTCTATTGTCATGAAACAAGAACACCTTATTTCCTGCACTCCCATCTCCTGGCAACCACCATTCTTTCTGTCTCTGATTTTAGCTAGTCTAGGCACCTCGTGTAAGTGCAATTGTATAGTATTTGTCGGTTTGTGATTGGCTTATTTCACTTAGCATAATGTCCTCAAGTTTCATCCATATTGTAACATTTATCAGAATTTTCTTCGAAAACCAAATTTTCCTTTCCTTTATAACCTGAATAATATTACATTATATACCACATTGTGCGTATCTTTCCATATGTTGATGGGCACTTTGCTTCCACGTTTTAACTACTGTGAATGATGCCGCTATATGTAGAGGTGTACAGGTATCTCTTCAAGACCCTGCTTTCATTTCTTTTGCATATATACACAGAAGCAAAATTGCTGGATCATATGATAAATCTATTTTTAATTTTGTGAGGAACCATCATACTGTTTTCCATAGTGGCTGCACCAATTTGCATTCCCACCAACAGTGCAAGAGGGTTCCCGTTTCTCTACATCCTCTCCAGCATCCATAGTCTCCAATTTGTTCATTTTGGCCACTCTGACTGGCGTGAGGTGATATCTGAGTGTGGTTTTGATTTGCATTTCCCTGATGAGGAGCTACGTTGAGCATCTTTTCATGTGCCTGTTGGCCATCCGGATGTCTTCTTTAGAGAAGTGTCTATTCATGTTTTCTGCCCATTTCTTCACTGGGTTATTTGTTTTTCGGGTATGGAGTTTGGTGAGCTCTTTATAGATTTTAGATACTAGCCCTTTGTCCGATATGTCATTTGCAAATATCTGTTCCCATTCCGTTGGTTGCCTTTTAGTTTTGTTGGTTGTTTCCTTTGCTGTGCAGAAGCTTTTTATCTTCATAAGGTCCCAGGAGTTCATTTTTGCTTTTAATTCCCTTGCCTTTGGGGATGTGTCAAGTAAGAAACTGCTACGGCTGAGGTCAGAGAGGTCTTTTCCTGCTTTCTCCTCTAGGGTTTTGATGGTTTCCTGTCTCACATTCAGGTCCTTTATCCATTTTGAGTTTATTTTTGTGAATGGTGTGAGAAAGTGGTCTAGTTTCAATCTTCTGCATGTTGCTGTCCAGTTCTCCCAGCACCATTTGTTAAAGAGACTATCTTTTTTCCGTTGGATGTTCTTTCCTGCTTTGTCAAAGATTAGTTGGCCATAGTTTTGTGGGTCTAGTTCTGGGCTTTCTATTCTATTCCATTGGTCTATGTGTCTGTTTTTGTGCCAATACCATGCTGTCTTGATGATTACAGCTTTGTAGTAGAGGCTAAAGTCTGGGAATGTGATGCCTCCTGCTTTGGTCTTCTTCTTCAAAATTACTTTGGCTATTCGGGGCCTTTTGTGGTTCCATATGAATTTTAGGATTGCTTGTTCTAGTTTCGAGAAGAATGCTGGTGCAATTTTGATTGGGATTGCATTGAATGTGTAGATAGCTTTGGGTAGTATTCACATTTTGACAATATTTATTCTTCCAATCCATGAGCACGGAATGTTTTTCCATTTCTTTATATCTTCTTCAATTTCCTTCATAAGCTTTCTATAGTTTTCAGCATACAGATCTTTTACATCTTTGGTTAGATTTATTCCTAGGTATTTTATGCTTCTTGGTGCAATTGTGAATGGGATCAGTTTCTTTATTTGTCTTTCTGTTGCTTCATTGTTAGTGTATAAGAATGCAACTGATTTCTGTACATTGATTTTATATCCTGCAACTTTGCTAAATTCATGTATCAGTTCTAGCAGACTTCTGGTGGGGACTGTCGGATTTTCCATGTATAATATCATGTCATCTGCAAAAAGTGAAAGCTTAACTTCATCTTTGCCAGTTTTGATGCCTTTGATTTCCTTTTGTTGTCTGAATGCTGATGCTAGAACTTCCAAAACTATGTGAAACAACAGCGGTGAGAGTGGACATCCCTGTCGTGTTCCTGATCTAAGGAAAAAGCTCTCAGTTTTTCCCCATTGAGGATGATGTTAGCTGTGGGCTTTTCATAAATGGCTTTTATGATCTTTAAGTATGTTCCTTCTATCCCGACTTTCTCGAGGGTTTTTATTAAGAAAGGTTGCTGAATTTTATCAAAGGCATTTCTGCATCGATTGACAGGATCATACGGTTCTTATCTTTTCTTTTATTAATGTGATGTATCACATTGATTGATTTGCGAATGTTGAACCAGCCCTGCATCCCAGGAATGAATCCCACTTGATCATGGTGAATAATTCTTTTTATATGCTGTCGAATTCGATTTGCTAGTATCTTATTGAGAATTTTTGCATCCATATTCATCAGGGATATTGGCCTGTAGTTCTCTTTTTTTACTGGGTCTCTGTCTGGTTTAGGAATCAAAGTAATACTGGCTTCATAGAATGAATCTGGAAGTTTTCCTTCCCTTTCTATTTCTTGGAATAGCTTGAGAAGGATAGGTATTATCTCTGCTTTAAACATCTGGTAGAACTCCCCTGGGAAGCCATCTGGTCCTGGACTCTTATTTGTTGGGAGATTTTTGATGACTGATTCAATTTCTTCGCTGGTTATGGGTCTGTTCAAGCTTTCTATTTCCTCCTGTTTGAGTTTTGGAAGCTTGTGGGTGTTTAGGAATTTGTCCATTTCTTCCAGGTTATCCAGTTTGTTGGCATATAATTTTTCATAGTATTCCCTGATAATTGCTTGTATCTCTGAGGGATTGGTTGTAATAATTCCATTTTCATTCATGATTTTATCTATTTGGGTCATCTCCCTTTTCTTTTTGAGAAGCCTGGCTAGAGGTTTATCAATTTTGTTTATTTTTTCAAAAAACCAACTCTTGGTTTCGTTGATCTGCTCTACAGTTTTTTTAGATTGTATATTGTTTATTTCTGCTCTGATCTTTATTATTTCTCTTCTTCTGCTGGATTTAGGCTATCTTTGCTGTTCTGCTTCTATTTCCTTTAGGTGTGCTGTTAGATTTTGTATTTGGGATTTTTCTTGTTTCTTGAGATAGGCCTGGATTGCAATGTATTTTCCTCTCAGGACTGCCTTCGCTGCATCCCAAAGCGTTTGGATTGTTGTATTTTCATTTTCGTTTGTTTCCATATATTTTTAAATTTCTTCTCTAATTGCCTGATTGACCCATTCATTCTTTAGTAGGGTGTTCTTTAACCTCCATGCTTTTGGAGGTTTTCCAGACTTTTTCCTGTGGTTGATTTCAAGCTTCATAGCATTGTGGTCTGAAAGTATGCATGGTATGACTTCAATTCTTGTATACTTATGAAGGGCTGTTTTGTGACCCAGTATGTGATCTATCTTAGAGAATGTTCCATGTGCACTCGAGAAGAAAGTATATTCTGTTGCTTTGGGATGCAGAGTTCTAAATATATCTGTCAAGTCCATCTGATCCAATGTATCATTCAGGGCCCTTGTTTCTTTATTGACCGTGTGTCTAGATGATCTATCCATTTCTGTAAGCGGAGTGTTAAAGTCCCCTGCAATTACCACATTCTTATCAATAAGGTTGCTTATGTTTGTGAGTAATTGTTTTATATATTTGGGGGCTCCTGTATTCGGCGCATAGACTTATAATTGTTAGCTCTTCCTGGTGGATAGACCCTGTGATTATTATATAATGCCCTTCTTCATCTCTTGTTACAGCCTTTAATTTAAAGTCTGGCTTGTCTGATATAAGTATGGCTACTCCAGCTTTCTTTTGACTTCCAGTGGCATGATAAATAGTTCTCCACGGTGAGGTTTAATTTGCTGACAAGGGCCTAGCAGTGCCAGATGGGATCCACTTCCTTCAAATCAACACCAAAGGCCAGTTCCATGTGCTCAGAGGCTCTCTTGAGGATCTCATTGAAATGATACTTGTACTTTCCGGATGACAAACTTCAGCATGTCTGCCTTCGTAATTGTCTCTTTCTTTTGATACTTCTGCAGCAGGAACTGCACTAACCAAACCACCTTTTGTTTAATGGGTCTCTGCATGAGACCTCAGTGCCATTAGAGGATTTTGGGCTTCCCGCCTCTTGGCTTTTGGCACCTTCATCCGAATCGGTGCATGAAACAGCTGCACTGGCACTGGCAGGAGATGGGGTTCACTCAGCCGCCTTAGGACAGCTGGGTGTCACAGCAGCAGGCAAATTCTGAGGTCTATCCCCAGAGAGAGGGCAGGCAGGGCAGGAGGACTCTCCCAAAGCTGCTGCTGCTCCTGCAGTAGCCTGAGTGCCCCCCCAGACCCTGGGTCTCACCACGGGCCTGGTGGCGTTTCTCAAGGGCATGGAGCTTACTCTTCTGACCTCTAGGCATGGTGGCTCTGGTCAGGGATAGCAGGCAGGAGCACAAGCAGTTACATTGGTGAAGAGGTTTGAGAAGGCTTAGCGTTAGCTCTTCTTTAAATGTTGTGTGTAACTTACCAGTGAAGCCATCAAATTCAGGGTTCTTCTTTGTTGGGAGATTTTTGATGATTGATTCAATCTTCTTACTAGTTATAGGTCCGTTCCTTTTTCTATTTCTTTGTGATTCAATCTTGGTAGATTTTGTGTTTCTAGGAAAGTGTCCATCTCAACTAAGTTTATCCAATTTGTTGGTGTATAATTTTCACAGCACTCCCTTATAATCCTTTTTCTTTCTGTAGAACCAGTAGTAATGTCCCTACTTTCATTTCAGGTTTTAGTAATTGACTGGTCTCTTTTTCTTTAATCTAGCTAAAGGTTTGTCAGTTTTGTTGATATTTGCTAAGAACCAACTTTTAAATTTGTTGATTTTATCTGTTATTTTTATCTTTCTTTCTTTCATCTCTACTTTAATTTTTATTATTTCTTTCCTTCTGCTAGCTTTGAGTTTAATTTGTCCTTCTTTTTCTAGTTTTTGAAGTTGTAGAATTAGGTTGTTCGTTGAGATTTCATTTTTTAATGTGTGCTTATAGTTATACATTTCCCCTTGTTATTATCACTGTGTTCCAGATGTTTTGGTATGTTGTATCTTCATCTTTATCCATCTCTAAGTATTTTATAATTTCCTTTGTGATTTTTCCTTTGGTTCATTTATTGTTTGAGTGTGTCACTTAATTGCCACAAATTTGTGACACTTCTAGTTTTATTTATGTTATGATTTATAACTTCATTTTGTCAGAAAAGATACTTTGCATGATATGTATCTTTTCAAATATTGAACTTAATTTTGTGGCCTCAAATATGGTCTGTCCTGGAGAATGCCCCATGTGCAATCGAGAAGAATGTGTATGCACTTGCGACTGTGAAGTATGTTCTGTATGTATTTACTTTGTTTATGGTGTTGTTCAAATACTCAGTTTCCTGGGGCGCCTGGGTGGCGCAGTCGGTTAAGCGTCCGACTTCAGCCAGGTCACGATCTCGCGGTCTGTGAGTTCGAGCCCCGCGTCAGGCTCTGGGCTGATGGCTCGGAGCCTGGAGCCTGTTTCGGATTCTGTGTCTCCCTCTCTCTCTGCCCCTCCCCCGTTCATGCTCTGTCTCTCTCTGTCCCAAAAATAAATAAAAAACGTTGAAAAAAAAAAAAAATACTCCATTTCCTTACATTCTTTTTTTAACGTTTTTATTTAAATTCAAGTTAGTTAACATACAGTGTATTATTAGTTTCAGGTGTACAATTTAGTGGTTCAGCACTTACATATGATACCTGGTGCTTATCACAAGTGCACTCCTTAACCCCATCACCTATTAAGCTATACTCCCACCCGCCTCTCTTCTGGTAACCATCAATTTATTCTCTCTAGTTAAGAATCTGTTTCTTGGTTTGCCTCTTTTCTTTTTTTCCCCATGATCATTTGTTTTGTTTCTTAAATTCCACATATGAGTGAAATCATATGGTATTTGTCCTTCTCTGACTGACTTATTTTGCTTAGCCTGATACTCTCTAGCTACGTCCACGTTGTTGCAAATGGCAAGACTTTTGTCTGGTTCTTCTATCTGTTATTGAGAATGGTGTTTTGAATTATTCGATCTATTTCTCTCTTCAGTTATGTCAATTTTTGCTTCATATATTTTCATGGTCTGTTATTAACTGTGTGAATTATTATTAAATCTCTGTGCTACAACATGGAGCCTGCTTGGGATTCTCCCTCTCTGTCTCTCTCTCTCTCTTTATCTTTCTCTCTGTCCCTCCCCTACTCTTTCTCTCTGTCTCAAAATAAATAAATAAACATTAAAAAAATGACCCTCTATTTCTCGACAGTCTTTGTCTTCTACTGAGAGTGGCTCCTGGAGACTACAGTCCTAGCATGTTGGACAAGGACTGGACTATTGAAAACACCTTCGTTGTGAAAACACCTTCATGAAACAGTTGAAACTCTGAGGAATTTGAAGCTCACTGTCTTTTGATAGTCACTTTTCTGTTGATGGACTCATTCTTTTGCTGTGAATTATATTGGATAGCAAGGCTTATCACCTTCTTTCTCTCACATGAGCTTGGTCTTAATCATTTTTCACCTTTAAGGTCTCTTCTCTAGTTCCTTCAGATTTGGTCTGATAATAGTGACCATTATCTACAGGTTCTGGTTAATAACTACATTTCCTCCATCTGTTTACTCCAGCATCACGTTCTGTTCCAGCACTGCTCGCTAGAACTTGCTGCAGTGACGGTCATGTTCTATAATCTGCACTGTCCAATATGGTAGCCATTAACTTGTGTGACTGGGGAACTTAATTTTTAATATTATTTAATTTTAGTTTATTTAACTACATATGGGTAGTGGCTATCATATTGCAGAGCACAATTAATTCTACCTTTCTTTCTGCTCAGCCATTTCTAGGCTAAAGAGTAGCAGTTCAGAGATGATTTGGATAAGAAAGCTATCTAGACAGTCTGCTACCATGGCCTAGGCCCCAAAGATCCTGTTATGTTTGTTTTTTCTAAGATAGAAGTGACTTGGCAGTGTTACGGTAGGATGTGATCAGATGAAGACTAAGAACGTCTGGGCCATGATAAACATGGAAGATAAGAACAGTGATGTAAGAGGATGATTTTGGATGGCCTTGTTTTACCTCATGAATGTAAGAAAAGATAAAATGTGCTGGAAGTAGAGGTAATCCATGAAATGCAAAGAAAATACACACAGTGAACAGAACATTTGAAGGGACACTAAGCCTAACATTTTATGAATACCTCTTGTGCCCCAAGCATTGTACTAAGCCATATGTATGCATCATTTCATTTAATCTTTACAATAAACCCATGAATTGGATATTATTACATTCCTCCTTTTATGGATGATGAACCAGAATGTCACACAACTACTCAGTGGAGGATCCAAGACCTCAAATAGGTCAGCCTGCACCCCAAGCCTCTGTATGTGTTTACCTGTAAACTGGGAAGTGAGGGATGGAGGGTGTAATTCCAACTCCACTGCCACCATGTGTGATATTGTGCAAATAAGCTAATCTCTCCGGGCTTCAGCTGCTTTATTTGTAAAATTCAGAGGTTGGATTCATTGGTTTCTGTCTTAGCTTTTCCATCCTAATACTGATACTCAAATCGCCTCTAATTTCTTTGTGGATTTCAACATATCAAATGTTGCTGGCAAATATATATATATATATATATATATATATATATATATATATATATATATTATTGGCTGCTTTTCTTTTGTTCTGCCTCCCTCCCCTCTTTTTTGGCCTGTGAACCACAAAAGGATTTGATTTGGATAGCAATAACATTCCCAGATTTTCTCTGTGGGTCAGACATTAAAAAGGATTGTTTAGCATTCTTCTACAAATGTTAAAGAGACATTTTCTTTTGAAACATATGAACACATGCATGATCTTAGTGATACCTTGCCAGCAACATAAACTCATAAATTGCTGTCCTGGAGTGGGAATTCATTACTGGGGGGGGTGGGGTTCTGTGGGGACAGAGAGTAGTTGCCAGTCTCTAGGAGGGTTTTTTCCCCCAAAAGCATATCCAATAGCACAATAGAAATCTGCTATTTGGAAAAACATGGAGGGGGGCATTTTATTTTGCTAATATTAAGTAAACCTCTATGAAAATCTGCTTAGCTCATGAAGAATATATGGAAGTAGTGATTCTGTGTGGGAAGAGGGAAAGATCCATAATATTAGAGAAGGAAAATGAGGAGGGATTAGTATTTTGTAGAGAGGGTATGTAAGTAAATTTTTTGAAAGTTAGAAGGTTATTATTTTCTTTCCTCCTTATTATAATTATAAAGGAAATAATGCTTATTTTAAATAGTCAAATTATTTAGAAATTTATAAGGAAAAAACTTATTCTTGTTCATAAAAACCCATATACACATATCCAATTTATTGTCATAAAGTTATATGTAATATATAATAAGCAGCTATGTGGTATGTAATATTCCATAATATACATAGTCAACCATTCCTTATTGGTGTAGGATATTTTATGTGTATCAAAAAAAGGTGAGAAAAGTCAGCGTTATATTCACATCTGATAAAGAAACTTGAAGATGTGGGGGGCACCTGTGTGGCTCAGTTAGTTGAGTGTCCGACTTCGGCTCAGGTTATGATCTCACAGCTCATAAGTTCAAGTCCCGCATCGGACTCTGTGCTGACAGCTCAGAGCCTGGAGCCTGCTTTGGATTCTGTGTCTCCCTCTCTCTCTGCCCCTAACCCACTCGCATTCTGTCTCTGTCTCTCTCAAAAATAAATAAACATTAAAAAAAATTTAAAAAAAAGAAACTTGAAGATTTGGACTGATGGGGGGCTGAAAGCTAGATTAGGCAACTCCTGGAACTGTGTAGCCAGGACTGCCTTAAAGATAGACAGTTCACATGGCAGAAACAGAGTAAATTCCTAACATCATAAAGGTATAGGATGAGAGAGCTAAAAGGGATTTAAAATAAGTAAGTCCAGTCCCCTGATTTTACCAAGGAGGAAATTGAGGCCCACAGAGGTTATCTTTCTCAAGGTCACATAACTAGTGAAATGTCACCGTTCTGATTAAAGTCTCATGGCTCTAGACTAGGTTTCTTTGAAAAAGAAATGTAATAAAAGGACATTATATTCCACCTATGATCAGGTGCTGAAGTGTTTCTTCCTCTGAATGGTTGTAGCTGTGTGCAGACAGGTTTTAAAGTCCTACATACTCATAGTATGGCTCCCATTTTTGTCATTTTCCAAAAACACTTTCCCATTTACTCTGTATTTGGACATATCATTTTTGCATTAATGTGAACATTCAAAGACTATTACTGAACCTTCTCTGCTACCTGGGGAGGCAGCAGCGTGTAATGATTAAAACCCCAGATTCCAATTCTTGCTCTGCCCCTTCCTAGTTGCATGGCCGTGGGTAAATGAATCTCTCTAATCTTCAGTATCCCTATCTCTAATGGAAGAGAATAATTCTATTCCATTATATTGTTGCTATGAGGATTAAAGTAGATAATACAGATAAAGTAACTGTCAAGTAAACTTCAGCTATCACTACATGTCAGATATTGTGCGGGTCCCAGAGATAAGCAACGAACAAGATACACATATGGTCCCAATTCTTAAAGAGCCGATCATATACTTGAAATTCTCTGAATTAAATCTACATTTTCATTGGTCTGTGCCTTTCTACAAGATACTAATTCCTTTTGTTTGATCCTTCTTTGCCCATTCAGTGTTCATTACTTGTCATCAAAGCACTGTTTTCTTTTAAGACCCACTGGAAATTCTATCTCTTCCTTCCATGTTACCCCAGCTGGAAGTCCTATGTCTTTATTTATACTTCCATAATCCCACAGCATGTGGTTTGATAGCATTTTTTGCTATCTTGTGTCAGATGTAATCATGTGTGTCTTCTTTAATCTTGGTAGTCAGTGCTCAGTAATTGGTAAACTCAGTTCTATCACTAACCTTGTCATGCATTATTATTATACTGGTAATTATCTTATTATAGAATCACAAACTAAGGTTCAAAAAGATGAATTCAGCTACCTAAAACCTACCAGCTAGTAAGAAGTAAAATCAGGGCTAGAACACAGGTCTCCCAACAACACCTCTGGAAATGGACTTATCTCTACACTTGCCTCAACTTGGACAAGTTACTCAGCTATAGTTTCTTCATCTGCAAGTGAACAAGAAAAATGGTGGTGAACATGTGGTAGAGAAATATATAATTACAGGGGCACCTGGGTGGCTCAGTTGTTTGAATGTCCAACTTTGGCTTGGGTCATGATCTCGCAGTTTGTGAGTTCGAGCCCCACATTGGGCTCGCTGCTATCAGTGCAGAGCCTGCTTTGGATCTTGTGTCCCATTCTCTCTGCTCTTGCCCCACTTGTGCTCTCTCCAAAAGAAACATTAAACATTTTCAAAAAAAAGAGTGTTTCATGGTTTATCTCTCTCTTAAAAAAAAAAGATATAGTACAATTAGATGCTATAAAAACACTTAATAAATAAAATAAACATTTTCCTCTGTTTATTACTGATCCACTATGTATGAGACATACGTGGTAGATCTGACTCTTGGCTGATTAGTCAGCCAGTGGCCAAATAAGAGGCTTGTCCTTGTGTCCTGAAGCCAAATCCAGTGGTCGTTCCAATATAACACATGTGTCTGTTGGCATAAGCTATCTCTTATCCATCATCTCCTATTCATCTCCAGCCTTTAAATTGAAAGGGATCCCATATGCATTGTCCATGTTATTTTTGTTTGAACGGGTATTTAGAAGTAGGGGAATCTTTTAAAAGAATAACTCAACTGGTAAATGATCGGAGCAACTGGTTTCCATTACCATTGAAGCATACCATATCTTACCTCCCAACCCTCAATATTCTAGCCTTACTAGTCTCTTTTATTCATACTGAAGTGCTTTAAGTGATCCCCCACCCCTGCTTTTTTTTAGTGATTCCTGGTCAAAAAGCAAACCAGTTTTTAGTGTGCCATTAATGACCTATAAATCAGTATTTCAGGCCTGACTAGTATCTTTTCTATTGAAAAATTAAGTACTCCACTGGAGTTTTTCATGTTAAAGTACATAAATATCTAAATACTTAATAAAATACTTCCATGACTTCTGAAATTTTTTAGGGCCATATTCTGTTTGGCAGGCACATTACAGAATTGGCCTTTCTCTTCCTCTGTGTGTGTGTGTATGTGTGCATCCTTATTATTTTTAAATTATTTGCTTCTACCACTCTATCTCTGCTTCTCAGTTTTAAAATGTTTTCTTTAAAAATGCAGCACAAAACTAAGATGTACCTTGCTTAGTTGGGTGTGAACATATAGGACAGAATCAGTAACACAGCAAACTGGATTCACCAAAAGTGGAGCCATTTTATCCCTGAGCCATTTTATCCCTACCATGGAGGTATTACCTGAGGTCAGAGCTTTTCCTGCTCTATTGAGTATTCAGTGAAAACCAAATATTCACTATACATAATGGAGATTAGGACACGAAATAAGTAAAACCAGGATATGTCCTCCATGGAGTTGCCTCTCTGGAAATCAAAATTACACACTAAGAAAAGCTTTAGAAAGGTAAACACAAGTGAGGGCAAAGTAAGATAGAATAGATGGTACACTAAGGACACTGACTCAGGTACAGTGAAAGTGATCTAGTGAAAAAGATGAGATGCCACCTCACGCCTGTCAGAATGGGTAAAGTTAACTCAGGAAACAATAGATGTTGGCAAGGATGCAGAGAAAGGGGAACCCTTTTGTACTGCTGGTGGGAATGCAGACTGGCGCAGCCATTCTGGAAAACAGTACGGCGGTTCCTCAGAAAAATTAAAAGAACTACCCTAAGACCCAGCAATTGCACTACTAGGTATTTATCCAAAGGATACAAAAATGCTGATTTAAAAGGGCACATGCACCCCAATGTTTACAGCAGTGCTATCAACAATAACCAAGCCATGGAAAGAGCCCAAATGTATATCTACTGATGAATGGATAATATATATACAATGGAATACTACTCGGCGAGGAAAACAACACATCCATGACATTTGCCATTCACGACTATGTGGATGGAACTAAAAGGGTATTATGCTAAGTGAAATAAGTCAGAGAAAGACAGATATCATATGATTTCATTCATGTATGGAATTTGAGAAACACAACAGATGAACATAGGAGAAGGGAAGGGAAAATAAGATAAAAACAGGAGGCAAACCATAGGAGACTCTTCAAAAAAATTTAAAAAATTTTTTTTATTTTTAATATTTATTTTTGAGAGAGACAGAGTGTGAGTGGGGGAGGGGCAGAGAGCGAGAGGGAGACACAGAATCTGAAACAGGCTTCAGGTTCTGAGCTGTCAGCACAGAGCCCAACAGGGGGCTTGAACTTGGGAATGGTGAGATCATGACTTAGGCTGAAGATGGACGACTGAGCCACCCAGGCGCCTCTTAAATATTTATTTATTTTGAGAGAGAGAAAAAAGAGTATGAGTGGGGGAGGGGTGGAGAGAGAGGAAGATAGAATCTCAAGCAGGCTCCGCCCTGTCAGAGCAGAGCCCAAGGTGGGGCCTGAACTCATGAACTGTGAGATCATGATCTGAACCGAAATCAAGAGTCGGTGGCTGAATTGACTGAGCCACCCAGGTGCCCCCAGACTCATAAATACAGAGAACAAACTGAGGCTTGCTAGAAGGGAGATAGGTGGGGGCATGGGTTAAATGGGTGATGGGCATTTGGGATGAGCACTGGGTGTCATATGTAAGAGATGAACGAACCACGGGGCTCAACTCCTGAAGCCAAGACTACACTGTATGTTAACTAAATTGAATTAAAAAAAAAAAAAAAGTCTAGTAAGTAGTACAATCAGGATTCAACCCAAGGTCTGACTTCAAATATTCCTATGCTTTTCACTTTATTAAGTACTGCAGGCAAACATTATTGCATTGTATCTCCTGTGTTTTGTTTTTAATGAGATGATAATTAAGGAAAGCATCCTTTGATTTTTGTTATGAGAAACGCTGGGCACCAGATCTGCATGAAGGTGATATAATTTATGATTAAGTGGAACTTTGTTTTCAATGTCCTGTTTGACTCTAGCATTTGTGATCATACTAAGTCTGACACTGGAGGAAACAGCAGGCCCCTGAGAAGAGAAGGGGGCTGGGGCACTGGCCCAGATTCCTTCCATCACTGGGCTACATGCAGGTTCTAGAAGCACACCTGGACCCAGGTTCACACCAGTGTTCGGTCACTCAGGCCTGATGACCCCAGGCAGGAGGCACACTAGACATGTCCTCTTGCCCATGACCAGTCCGAGGTATTTCCTGTGCTCAGAGAGCATCAACCTTTTCTAAATTCCATCAAAAAAAGTAACTCAATAAGCAAGAAGAAACAAGTTCCGAGTGCAGCTGTTAACCATCTTATTTTAAAATGCAGCCCTACCTGCCATAGCAACACACTTGCTCATCACAAAGCCATTCTTAGATCTGTGATCTATGACAAGGCTCATGACCCCACCTGTGAGCTCCCCAGACATAAACTTATCATATCAAACAGATGGGTAATAACATGGAACTTTCACTCTAATAAAAATTGCCTCCTCCTTTTATCAGTGGGTCAGATCAGACCAGACACCAAAGAGTGTTCTCAGATCTAGCCAAACACAGAAAGCTGCTTTTGTTGTACAAAGGGTAATGGAAAATGGTTAAGGAAATATTTTCCAAGCTTAAGACCTATCCAAGACCAACACATTCGGCCTTTTTTTTATAAGTGCATAGGCTTTGTTCAAAGTCAGGCTGTTGTTTGACCTCAAAGCAAAGATGATTCATCCTCTAATAAAGAAAGGCTTTTATATTTATGGAGTAATGAAATTCAAAAATATCTTAAAGCTCATCCAGGCCAATCTCCTTGCCATACCAAAAACATTTTCTGAAGTACAAATGATGGATGGGACCACCAATGGTTTAAAAATATTAAAATTTTTTTTTTTAATTGTGAAATAATCTCAGTAGTATAGCAAACCCCGGATTTAACAAAAAATTTTTGACAGATATTTAAAAAAAATAAAGTTTTTGGGGCACCTGATGTCTTGATCTCTGCTCAGGTCATGATCCCACTGTTTGTGAGATCAAACCCTGCATTGGGCCCTGCGTTAACAGTGCAGAACCTGCTTAAGATTCTCTCTCCCTCTCTTTCCCTCTCTCTATGCCCCTCCTCTCTCTCTCTCTCTCAAAAATAAATAAATAAACTTGAGAAAATAAATTTAAAAAATAAAATTTTACATATACAGGCATGTATATACATTCACACCTATGTCATATATGCATATATATATGTATATATCTATAGATAGTACTGCTTTTTATTGTAAATTTTACATAAATGGTATCAAGAGGGGTGTATATCTATTTTCAACTTGACTGTTTTCATTCAACATTATGCTTTTTTCTAGATTCATCCAGGCTAAACACATTATGCCAACATGTTTATTTCATTTAATTAACTATTCAGTATTCCATTATATGGATATATCAGGATGACTATATAATTTATTATCAAAGCACCCTCTTTTGAGAATTAAAAATAGGGTCAATTAATACTGACATCAGTGTAATAGGAGTAACTTAGGATTATGCCAGGTAAATCAGGAGGTAAGGTCACCCTAAGTATGCTACAGTTTTTATGCATCTGTATTGACTGACATTTACATTGTTTCCAACTTCAGGTAGTATAAGCAGTGATGCAGCGACCATTTTCAAACACGTATCCTGATGTCCAAGTGCAAGTTTTTTCTAACATTCTACTTCTGAGCCTTAGATATGTATGTTTTCACTTTACTACATATTGACCTACTGCTTTGCAAATTTATAACTCCATTAGTTATGCATAGGACTTACTATTTTCCCTCACTTTCATCAGTACTTACAGAATCACTTGATGCGGGGGCTGGGGGGTGGTGCCTGGGTGACTCAGTCAGTTAAGCAGCCAACTCTTTTGATTTCAGCTTAGGTCAGGACCCACAGTTAGTGAGATCCAGCCCTGTGTCAGGTGCTGTCCTGACAGCATAGAGCCTCCTTAGGATTCTCTCTCTCCCTTTCTCCCTGTCCCTCCCATGCTTGTGCTCTCTCTCTCACTCTCTCTCTCTCTCTCAAAATAAATAAACTTAAAAAAAACTATTAAAAAATAAGAGTCACTTGAGGAGTGGCATTTCATTACTGTTTTTTGCATTTCTCTGTTAACAGTGAGATTGTACAACCTTCCATATGTTTACTAGCCATTTGGATTTCCTCTTCTTTCTGGTAAACGGCTATTATTTTGTGATATTATATTCAGGTTAATCTCAGGTAAACAAAATAGGGTTTTTTGTTTTTCATCCTGTTTGAAAATCTCTCTCTTCTAGGTGAGTTAAAGCAACTTATGTTTTCTGTGATTAAAAATATATTTTACTATATATTTTTATTTTATATCAACCCCGCTGGGAGTTACCAATTTTATTGAAGTTTTCAAATAATTAAATGCTGATTATAGACAAATTTGGTGAGAATTGATATCTTAATAACATGAATCTTTCAATCTATGACCATGGGATATCTCTCCATTTATTTGGATCTTTAATTTTCCTTTTTGCTAGCTTTAGTATTAGTATTTTGTTAGCCTGATATTTATTATTTTTGAAGCTACTGTAAATGGTATTTAATAATTTATTTTCAAATTGTTATTAGGATGTACAATTGATTTTTATATATTCACCTTGTGTGAGTTAATTGTTTTTACATTTTTAATGTTTATTTATTATTGAGAGAGAGAGAGTGTGAGCAGGGGAGGAGCAGAGAGAGAGGGAGACACAGAATCCGAAGCAGGCTCCAGGCTCTGAGCTGCAGCACAGAGACTATCATGGGGCTCGAACTCATGAGCCATGAGATCATGACCTGAGCTGAAGTCGGATGGTTAACGGATTGAGCCACCTAGGTGCCCCTTTTGTGAGTTAATTTATCAATGATAGCCTTGCTAAATTAACTCGTTGACTCAAATTGTAGATTTGGGACTTTTCAATAGTACAAAACTACATCATTTATGAATAAAAGTAGTTTTGCTTCTTCCTTTCATTTCTTTTTCTTTTAGTACACTGGAGTATGGGAGTGAATCAAAGTAGTAAAAACAGATATCTTTGCCTTATTTCTGACCTCAGAAGGAAATTTTTTTAACTTTTTTTTTTGATGTTTATTTATGTTTGAGAGAGAGAGGAGAGAGACAGAGACAGAGACAGAGACAGAGAAAGACAGAGTGCAAGTGGGGCAGAGAGAGGAGACACAGAAGCAGGCTCCAGGCTCTGAGCTGTCATCACAGAGCCCACTGTGGGGCTTGAACTCATGGACCACGAGATCATGACTTGAGCCTAAGTCAGATACTCAACCGACTGAGGCACCCAGGTGCCCTAGGAGGAAATTTTTAATGTCACAACAGCAAGTATGCTATCTGTAGGGTTTTTATAGATGGCTTTTATCAGGTTAAAAATTCTATCCTTAGTTTGCTGGGAGTTTGTAACATAAACATGTTGAGTTTTATCAAATGCTCTGTGTCTATTGAGATAAACATGTCCCTCCCCCCCCCCCCACCGCCGCTTTATTCTTTTAAAATGGTTAATTACATTGGTTGATTTTTTCTGTTAAACCAGCCTTGGAATAAACCAATCGCACTTAGTCATAATGTACTATGCTTCTTATATATCAGCTTTGACAGCCTGAGAAATTTTGACCCTGAAATACCATGTGAGATTTGGTTTTACCCTGAAGAGATTTTGAACTTACCTTTTGAGGTTCCTGCCCCATGCAGTTTCAAAATAATAGCAATAATCTTGAGTCCTCCACTCTGTTGGGACTTTATTCCCTAAGTACTCCAAGGTGATGGAAATTTCATTCTGATTTTTAGAAGTTTGCACTCCAGCTTCCTAGGCTCCCTGTCCCCAAATTCAGCAAATGTTTGCTGGGAAAACTAGGCATGTGTTTCCATCCTTTTGAAACTATAGAGTTTAATTTTTAGAATTGAGGAACACAATTTCAACGGAGGAGAATAAATTATGTGAGAAGGAATCATTGTCCATCAGAAAATGCAGAGTTAACAATGACTGATGTCTAGCCTGTTAAATCTGTATCTTTAAGCCAGAGAAAGGAAAAGAGGGGCTGAAGAACTCCAGCCCAGATACTAGATTAATTTAAATGCTATTGTATCTCCAGCACTTGGTCCTAATTGTCTCCTCTTGAACACTCAATACCTGCATTCATGCTGGCTGGCCCCAGGGACCCAGAGCAGCCCACTGTCCCCACTGAAAGGAAATGAAAAATCGGCTGATGCTAAACAGACCTCCTTTAGCAACTATAGCCATCTAAGCACTGTGTCCTGCAGCGTGATTAATGATTTTTCTTTCCCTTTATGTTTAGGAGCAATGTGTTTCAGAAAGAAAGGGAGAGAAATAGGCTGAAGAAGAGGAATGAGGGAGAGGGCCGAGATGCAAAAGTAAAAAGGGGGAAACTATATAAGAGGAGGAAAGGAAAGAAAATAATTTTTCGATATTAGAGAACATTTCATAGAATTAGAACGGTATGTTTTCTCCTAATATAAAGGATTCTACTTCTGCCCCTCATAAGTATAGCAAGTTACTTAGGTCAATATTACCTAAATAATACACTCTACTGAAAACAGTAAAGAGAAAGGAAAATTAAAAGAGGTTCTCCCCCACTATAAAACTTTTGTTTTTAAGTCATCTCTACCTGACCACCAAAAGATTAGCATGATATGTTGCATATATATGATGCATCTATACTTATCGATATCCTATCATGAGGGATGTGAGTTGTAACATCTGTCACCTTATTTATTGATATAGTTGATTTTCCAGGTCTGACAGCCTAGACCACTTCCCCACATGTGTCAAAGGCTCTGCAACATGGAAAAAGCTTCTGCCAGGGGCTGATACATTACAAAAGCTGGATGTTAAAGGTACAAAGGCTATTTCCCTTTTCATCTTCAATGCCAACTCTGGATTTTCATGCATTGGATTCTCAACAGCTTCCCATAAGGCTATAGATCTCTTGTTAATATGGACCCCATATCCTGGGGTCTGAAGGCTGTGTCAGCTGTGACTCCTGGAGAGCATCTTGCAGAGGGGCTTAGTGGAAAGAAAGGGAAAGGTGTTTAGGGGTATTGTGTGCAGCTAAGGTTTGAAGCACCCAGCAGCAAAGAATCAAACATTTGTGCACATGAGACCGAGCAAGTTTACTTGTCTGGAGCATAAAGTAATTATAGAAGAACAAGAACAAGAATACTAAGGGATGTTGATAGACAGTCTTAAAGACTAGTATGAAACGTTTGTTTGTAATTAAAAAGACCAAGACAACAGAAAACCAGTAAATTCCTGAGAACCTATCAATAGATCAAAGATGAGATTCATGCTTACCAGTCAAGGCACTGGAGTCTAACTTCATACAAATGTTGGAGAAGGAAAATTGTTTCTACTGTATAAAGGGCAGACTGAAGGGGCAGGCAGCTGGCAAGGGGGATGATTTGTAATATTTTAGGTGTCATGTGATTAGAGAAGGCCAAGACTAGAACATGGACTAGAAAGAAGTAGGAAAGGATGGCTCTGAAAGGTGTTTCGGATAAAGAAAGATGAGGACTTAGAGACACGCTAGTCATGGGGGTTCTGGAGGAAGTAACCTGTAACGCTCCAGGTGGTGTGCCAAGAAAGTAGGATGGTAGCACGCCATTGATGAGGACGGAAAGTTGGGAAGGAATCAGGGTCCTGTCTAGGTTTCAGTATGAGTTTTCTTGCCACCTCTTTATTAATGCAGGTTTTATGACACAGGTGTAATAATTAATCCAAATGGCTAGCAGATGTGGCTATCCATCTTGGGGCATACTGGCCCCCAAACAGTCTCCCAATCAGCAAATTCTCAAGCAAGGCCAAAGAAAATTAAAGAAAATAAATTCTGTTGAGATATTTATGGAGGCCACCTGGATAGAAATTTGACAGCTAAGAACTTGCCTGGATGCCAGGCAACTAAAGAAAGGTCAGAGCCTCTGGAGCGATAGGGCTCGTGGAGCCACAGAACAGAAATGGAGGGGGAGGAGTGTTCAATCACATTCCATCTGAAAAAAGATAAAAAATGGAGTTTTACCTTGCAGAGAGAAACATTGCTCAAGTCTTTCTCTGTATGCTCTGGAGATACCTGCCTTGTGTCTTGACAAGAATCCTGCCACTTCCTTTAATAGTGCACTCTACCCTTGCTGAACCAATCAATCCATGATGGCTTCATTTATGTATTAGTCACCTCCTCTTCGTTTCTTCTATTCATTCTTTGATTCTGTCAGTTCATGTTCTTAAATTATCACCTCCCTGAAAAGGAGTTGAAAGTCCTTGAAAGTTCCTAACTAGTCTACATGCCTTCCATCTCTTTCTGCTCTCACCATAGCAGTCACTCTAAATTACAATTTTGATCATATTGTTTACCTATCTAAAACATTTATCACTTCCCTTTTGCCCACTGAATAATATCTAAATGCCTTTGCCTGTTACTAAAGTCTCTACTAAGTGGGAGCACCTGGGTGGCTCAGTTGGTTAAACATCCAACTTTTGATTTCAGCTGGGGTCATGATCTCAGGTTCATGAGATTGAGCCCCTCATTGGGCTCTGTGCTGGCAGCACAGAGCCTGCTTCAGATTCTCTCTCTCTCTCGGTCTCAAAAATAAATAAATAAATAAACATTGAAAAAAGTCTTTACAGGAGCACCTGGGTGGCTCAGTCAGTAAGTGTCCGAACTTAGTCCAGGTCACAATCGAGTGGCTTGTGAGTTAGAGCCCTACATGGTGCTCTGTGCTGACAGCTCAGAGCCTGGAGCCTGCTTCCAATTCTGTCTCCTTCTCTCTCTTCCCCTCCTCTGCACACACTCTGTCTCTGTCTGTCTCTCAAAAAGAAATAAACTTTAAGAAAAAAGTCTTTACAGAAGGAGATAAGATTTATCTTTCTAGTCTCATTGCATACTACCAGTACCTCTCCTATATGAGCCCTCTGTTTCAGATAAACTAATTAAAATCTCTCTTTCAGAATAATTTCTGTCCCTCTTTTTCTGCTTATACACTTGCTCGAATGACAGAAACTCCTCCTTTTTTCTCTACACATTTTCAAAACCATAATCTCATGCTTTAAGGGCCAATTCATAGCCTACTTCCATTTATTTGGTCATTCAACTAATATTAATTAAATTAAAACTATGTGTTAGGTGCTGTTGTAGGCTGTGGGAATACAGTGGTGAAAAGATAGACAAGATCCTTGCTCTCATGAAGCTTCCGTTATAATGGGAGATACAACAAAATAAATAATTAAAAGAAGATAAAGAGTAAACGTAATGATAAGAGCTTTGAGGAAAACAAGTTTCCATGTCAAGTTAAAATGGAGTAAGCCCACTCCACCCTGTCTCTCCTACTGAATACAACTATAAAACTTATACAGGATGCATGGAACAGCTATTTCAGGACTCTGAAAAGTAAATGGCAGCAGACATACTTGAGAAGACAACTAGAATTCTGGGTATCTCTGAGCCAGCAATTGGTTTACCATGCACCTGAACTAGGAACCTGGAATTAGGTGTCTGAATGCAAACAAAGAGCCCTGCAGGAATTCTTGCTCAAGAAGCAGGGAAAAGCAGTTAATAATCTTCAGAGCCAGAATGCAGAAATATTTCCTTGTTTTTTCTTTTTTTCCCATTCTCTCTATTTTCAATCCCTAAGCGATCCCATGGTAACAGTAGCAGGTAATGGTAGCCCACAGGAGCCAAAAGTCTGAGAGAGGAATTATTCCTTTTCATTTAATGGAACTGTGGTTTCAAGAGGATAAGGCCAACACTTGTTGCATGTTTTCTCTCTTCACTGTTCTTATGCTTAGCCCCTGATGTAGTTGCAGTTGTAGAAATTTGTAACAGCAAAAGAAAACTACAGTCCCAGTTTCCAGCAAGAGCACCAAAATGAGGAGTCCCAAGGACTGGAAAAAGTATCAAAGAGGTTGCTCAGACAGAGGAAATCCATAAAATTATTTATGAATCCTTAGACTAACCTTCTTGCCATGCATGCATGGATCTGATCATTCTCAGATATCAAACACTGAGAACTAAACTAACAGAGACCATATTTCAGGTCCCAGACTGGCTACTAGGTGGTGCACATGAAGGACATATCTGCATAATACTGCACCTGGCTTTAAAAACGGAATTGACATTGGAATGACAGTACAGGGAAGGTGGGTCAGAAATTGTGACCAAAACCTAACCAGCTTATCTGCCTACGAAAGGAAAAATATCAACATTCCTCATGGTATCCAAATAAGACCCAGAGTCTCATAATATAAAACAACACCAGAACCCGGAACATCCCAAATTCCATGAGAAGAGATAATCAGTCGATGTCCACACTTAGGTGACACAGATGTCAGAATTATTTGACAAAGACTGTAAAGCTGCTATTGTAAAAATGCTTCAGCAAGTGATTGCAGACTCTCTTGAAACATATGGAATAATAGAAAGTCACAGCAAAGAAATAGAAGTTATAAAGAAGATGCTATGAAAATTATAGACAATAACCAAAATTTTAAAAAGTTCCCTAGATAAGTTCAATAGCAGGATGGCGGTGACAGGGTAAAGAATCAGTGATCTTAAAGATGGATCAATAGCTATTATCCAGTGTAGAAACAGAAAAAAAATATTGAAAAAATGCATCAATAGAGCCTGAGGTACCTCTGTGTGATTAAAAAAACCTAATGCTCATTTTGTTGGAATCCAGAAGAGGAAAAGGTGCATTACTGATAAAAAAAATATTTGAAGACATAAAATCCAAAAGCTTCTCAAATTTGGTGAAATACTTAAGTATACAGATACAATTTCACTGAACTCTAAAGAGAATAAGCCTTAAAAAAATCAATGCATAGATGTACCATAATGAAAATAGTGAAAACCAAACACAAAGAAAAATATTTGAATGCAGCCAGTGCATTACCTATAGGACTACAATGATTTGAATGATTGTGGATTATTCATAAATCATGGAGGCCAGAAAAAAAGTGGTACTTTAAAAAAATAGATTTTACATTTTAGAGCAAATTTATGTTCATAGAGAAATTAAGCAGAAGGTACAGATACCCTCTGCCCCCTCATTTGCTTAGCTTCCTCCATTATCACACCTCTACAGATGCATAGCTTCCCCTATTGCCAACATTTCTGCACCAGATTGGTACATGTGTTACACTTACTCCTACATGTACATAGCTTCTCCTGCTATCCACATTCCCCCATCAGAATGGTGTATTTGTTACAGTTGATGAACCTACATTGACACACCATTATCACCCAAAGTCCCTAGTTTACATTAGGATTCATTCTTAGTGTTGTACTTCTATGACTTTGGACAAACGTATAATAACATTTGTGAAACATTATAGTATCGTACAGAATAATTTCACTGCCCTAAAAATCCTTAGTGCTCCACTATGTATCTCTGTGTCCCACTAACTTCTGGTAATCACTGATCTTTTTATTGTCCCCACAGTTTTACCTTTTCCAGGATGTCAGTGAGAATTGTACAGCATGTAGCCTTTTAGGATTCTTTCCCTTGGTAATATGCATTTAAGTTTCCTCTATATCTTTTAATGGGATGATAGCTTATTTCTTATTATCTATGAATAATATTCTATTATCTGAATGAACCACAGTTTATTTATCTGCTCATCTACTGAAGCATATCTTAGTTGCTTCTGAGTTTTGGCAATTATGAATAAAGCTGCTAGAAACATCTATGCCCAGGGTTTTTTGTGGATATGTTTTCAGCTTTTTTTTTTTTTTTTTTTTTTTTTTTTTGGTGGGGGGTAAATACCAGATAGTATGATTGCCAGATTATATGGTAAGAGTACGTTTAGTTTTACAAGATACGGCCAAACTGCTTTCCAAAGTGACTGTACCATTTTGCATTTCCACTAGCATTTAGTGTTGTCAGTATTCTGAATTTTGGTCATTCTAATAGATGTGTAGTGGTATCTCACTGTTGTTTTATTTACATTTTTCTGGACATATGATGTGATATGTCTTTTCATATGCTTACTGGCCATCTGTGTATCTATCTTCTTTGGTGAGGTGTCTGTTAAGGTCTATGGCTCATTTTTTTTTTAACTGAGTTTTATTATCATTGTGTTTTCTTTTTTAAAGGCTTATTGTTATGTTTTAAGAGTTTATTGTATATTTTAGATTTCAGTCCTTTATCAGATATATCTTTTGCAAGTGTTTGCAAATCTTTTCAACAAAATGTTGCCGAAACAATGGGACATCCACATACAAAAATTGAAAAAAAAAAAGTACCTAGAAACAGACATTACATCCTTTACAAAAGTCAACTCAAAATGAATCACAGACATATATGTAAAATGCAACATTATAAAACTCTTAGAAGATAACATAGGAAAAAATCTAAATGACCTTGTGGCTTATCTTTTCATTTTCTACAGTATCACTTGCAGAGCTGAAATTTTTAATTTTAATAAATGCCAGCTTTTTAATTATTTTTTTTCATGGCTAATATCTTGGTGTTGTATTTTAGAAGTCAGCCACAGCCCCAAGGTCATCTAGGCCAACCAGAGCTTCTAAAAAGGGAAACTTGATGGATTGAATGGCCTGGATCTTTATCTATTTGTTTAGCTGGCATTATGTTTATTCAAGATGGATGTCTTTGAAGTGGATACCTCAGCAATCTAACACTTAACGTTAGGTATTTCCATTATAATTAAAACGTTAATTACTGAGCACTTTTATTGTACATCAAATGGGCTACATTCTCATCTGGAAACTTGAATGAGGAAGAATTTGCTTCCAAGCTCAGTGGGCTATATGACTGAGGGCTCTGTTTTTTTGGATGACTTTTGGCTAGAGGACAGGTTATATCTTAGAAACCACTGCAGTTCCTGCCTATAGTTCCTTTCCACACAACTTATTCAATATAGTCACTTCCATATTTCAGCCCATAAGAAGAGTCTCTAGATAAAGTCTACCAAGGTAGAGTCATATAAAAATGTAATCACAGGACTGACAACCCATCATCTTTGCCACATAAGCTAACTTAATCATGGGAGATACATCTCATCACCTTTACCATATTTTACTGGTTAGATGCAAGAGACCTACCCACACTCAGACGGAGTGAATTACACAAACGTGAGAACACTGGGAGGCAAGCAGTATTGGGGCCATGTTATGGTCTGTCTGCCACAACTATGAACTATTAAAACTCACCCAAGATGAAATATATAACCTAAATAGTCCTACAACTATTTAAAAAATTGAATTTATACTTTAAAATTTTTCAATAAAGAAACTTTCAGGCTCAAGTGATTTCACTGGAACATTTATAAACATAATAATCCTACAAAGTTTCTCCCAGGAGACAGAAAATGAAGAAATACTTCCTGACGTATTTATGCAGCCAGCATTAATTACCTTAGTAACAGTACTGGACAAAGATAGTGAAAGAGTAGAAAGCATACATAGAAATGTATGCTAAAAAATATTCAATAGCATTCATTAACATAGATTTAAGAATACCCAATAAAATATCAGCAAATTAAACCAGCAATATATAAAGAGAATGGTATACTACAACCAAGTGAGTTTTATCCCAGGAATGTAAGTCTGTTTTAGTATTCTAGCATTAACCAATGTTGCCTCCCATCTGAGCAACCTAAAAAAGGAAAATTGACTTTAAAAAGGTCAATTGATGCAGGAAAAAAAAAACACTTGACAAAATTCAGCATATATTTTTTAAATGGCAACAAAACCTCTCGGCAAGCTAGAAACAGAAGGAACATGCTCAACCTAATGAAGAACATCTACCAACAACAAACAAACAAAAATCCTACAGCTAACATTATAATTAATAGTGGAAGCCAGAATGCTTTTCCCCTAAGATCAGAGAAAAGTTAAGGATGCCTGCTGTTACTACTCCTACTCAACATTGTACTGGAAGTCCTAGCCAAGGCAATAAGGCAAGAAAAATAAAGTAAAAGGGATATAGATTGGAAATGAAGACATAAAAATGTTTCTATTTATAGACAACATGATTGTCTTTATAGAAAACCCCAAAATTTTATCAAAAACAAAACAACCTCCTAGAATTAAGTGAGTTTAGCAAGGTGGTATTTCTAAATTCTAAAATAAACATGAAAAGATGCTCAATATCACTCATCATCAGGGAAATACAAATCAAAACCACCATGAGATACTACCTCACACCTGTCAGAATGGCTAAAATTAACAACTCAGGAAACAACAGATGTTGGTGTGGATGCAGAGAAAGGGGAACCCTCTTGCACTGTTGGTGGGAATGCAAACTGGTGCAGCCACTCTGGAAAACCGTATGAAGGTTTCTCAAAAAATCAAAAATAGAACTACCCTACAACCCAGGAATTACACTACTGGGAATTTATCCAAGGGATACAAAAATGCTGATTCAAAGGGGCACCTGCACCCCAATGTTATAGTACTCTTATCAACAATAGCCAGAGTATGGAATGAGCCCAAATGTCCATCGATGGATGAATGGATAAAGAAGATATGATATGTATACAATGGAATACTACTTGGTGAATGGCCATCAACCAATGAGTGGATAAAGGTGATATGTATATATGTGTGTACACACACACACACACACACACACACACACACACACAACGGAATACTACTCAGCGATGAAAAAGAATGAAATCTTGCTATTTGCAACAGTGTGGATGGAACTAGAGGGTATTATGCTAAGCAAAATAAGTCAGAGAAAGAGAGATAGATACATGATTTCATTCATATGTGGAATTGGAGAAACACAACAGATGAAAATAGGGGAAGGGAAGGAAAAATAAGATAAACATAGGGAGGCAAACTGAGGGTTGCTAGAGGGGAGGTGGGTGTGGGGATAGGTTAAATGGGTGACGGGCATTAAGGAGGGCACCTTCTGGGTTGAGCACTGTGTGTTATACGTAAGTGATGAATCACATGCATACTTACATGAATCACTTACAAACATACTTTTACTTTACATACTTATAAAAAAATAAAAACAATTGGAAAATGAAAATTTTTAAAAATAGCATTAACGGTAGCTCCAAAAACCCTGAAATACTTAGGTATAAATCTAATACAACATATGCAGGATCTGTTTTCTAAAACTATAAAGCACTAATAAGAGAAATTTTAGAAGATCTAATTAAGTATAGAATCATATTATGTTCATGGGTTGGAAGACTCACCATAGTAAAGAGATTAGTTCTCTTTACATTTATCTATAGATTTAACACAATTATAATAAAAATCTTAACTGTACTTTTTTGTAGATACAGACAAAATGTACATGAAAATGTGTATGGAAAGGCAAAGACACTAGAATAGCCAAAACAATTTGGAGAAGGAAGAATACAGTTTGAGAGATTGCACTACATAATTTTAAGACTTACTATTATATGGCTATAGTAATGAAGACAGTGTGGTATTGGTAAAGGGATAGACACATAGATCAATGGAAGATAATAGATGGTCCAGAAGTAAACCTATGCAAATATGGTCATTTTATGTTAGACAAAAGTACAAAACCAAATCAATGGAGACAGGATAGTCTTCACAATGAATGGTTTAGAAATAATTGCACATCCATATGCAAAAACACAACAACAAAAACCTTGGCCAATATGTCATGTCTTATACACAAATTAACTCAACATGAATCATATATCCAAATGTAAAATATAAAACTATAAGACTTTTAGAAGAAAACAGGAGATAATCTTCATGTCAAAGAGTTAGGTAAAGAGTTCTTACATGTAACATGAAAAACATAGTACATGAAGGGGAAAGCTCGTAAATTGAAGTCCATCAAAATTAAAAACTTTTGCTCTGCCAAAAATGTTATTAAAAGAATGAAAAGCTACAGGCTAGTAGAAGTGTTTATAGGTCACACATCTAAAAAAAAGGGCTTGCATCCAGATTATAGAAAGGAATCTCAACACTCAATAGTAAGAAAACAAATGACTCAATTAAAGCATGGAAAAAGATTAGAACGTACAGTTCAAAAAAGAGAATATATGGATAATCATAATTACATACATGAAAAGATGTTCACAGTGTGATACGACCACTCTGGAAACAGTTCGGCAGTTTCTCATAAAGTTAAACATGACCCAACAGTCCCACTCCTGGGTATCTACCCTATAGAAGTAAAGAATTATATTCACACAAAAACCTACCTAGGGTTGTTTATACCAGTTTGATTCATAATAACTAAATAAAACAATCCAAATCTTTTTCAACAGGTGGATGGATGAATAAACTTTACTAAATTCGTACAGTGTGATGCTAGTCAGATATAAAAAGGGATGAATTATTGATAAAAGCAACAACTTGATTGAATCTCTAAGGCATTATGCTGAGTAAAAGAAGCCAGTTTCAAAAGGTTATGCACTGTATGATTTCATTTGTGTGACATTCTCAAAAAGACAAAACTATAGTTAGTCCATTGAGGACAGAGGCCAAGAGTGGGGTGAGTTTAATACTCTTTAAGAGTAACACAAGAGAGCTATTTTTAGAGTTAATGGAACTGTTCTGTGTCCTGATTGTGGTAGTGATTAACATGAATCTGTACATGTATTAAGATTCATAGAACTACCTGCCTTCCTCCCATAAAAGACAATTTGACTGCATTATAATTTAAAAAAATTTTTAAACAACAACAACAAAAGACCACGATGCGGTGCTTGGATTGTGATGACAGTTCTTTACTTTCACAGTCAAGAAGAAAGTTGACTTCAAAAACTGATGTTTGAGTAACAGTGCTTGAATGATGAAAATATTTCAAAAAGAAGGTCTATCAGCTTTAGTTATGAAGTAGCACATATAGTAAGTTTCCAATAAATGCTCTGGGATGATAAAAAAAAAATGAATAGAAGAATGAATTCTAGTGAATGTCTTGTAGAAACCTTGTCTTTTTGTTACATTAATAGTGTAGATTTCACACCATAGTAGCAGTATCATGAGAGAAGAGGGTACCCTTTCTATAGGTTCCTACTTCTTTCTCTATCTATCCAGATGACGCTGGCAAACTCTATAGAAAAATCTTAGAATATAGTCCTTGGAAACAAATGATAAATAGAAAAGAAAGAGGGGCGCCTGGGTGGCTCAGTCAGTTAAGTGTCCAACTTCAACTCAGGTCATGATCTCATGGTTTGTGATTTCGAGCCCTGTGGCAGGCTCTGTGCTGACGGCTCAGAGGCTGGAGCCTGCTTCAGATTCTGTGTGTGTCTCTCTCTCTTCCCCTCCCCCACTCATGCTCTGTCCATCTCTCAAAAAAATAAACACTAAAAAAATAGAAGAGAAAAAAAGAAAAGAAAGCCTCCAATATAGCAGACAGCAGGACAAAACCTGAAAAAGTTGGAAATTTGTAAACATCTTACAAGTATGTAGCGTGTACACAAGTATTTGCCATTTATAGACACAGCCCAATGTCTATAAATACATGGCCAGGAAGAGACCATGTATTTTTCATCTTTGGACAAATGAGCCTAAAGGAGATTGATGTAACTATGTTTCATACTCAGCTAAATATAATAAATATGAATTCACTTGTGTTCCAAATCCATATTGCATTGCCCTTTCCCAAGAATTTAGGACCTAAAAATACTACTTTTGCTCATTTATATAAATATGGCCTTTATTTATTCACCTATTCAAGGTCCAGTCTTGTGTTGAACAAACCAATAAGTCCCATGAGGTTGAAAGGATTCAATTCAGCTTAAGAACTTAGCTTCTACAGACATCATTGATACAACTCCTTAGAGTCCTTGCCTTTCATGAGTAAGAATAAATTCACTCTTTTACTCCTCCATTCCTCTTTGTTCAATGTTCTTTCCCAGTGAAGAGAGCTCATTTTAGGATCTGCCTGGTAACTGAGAAATACAGTTACCTTTGTACTTTGGAAAAATGAACAGCCTACCCTCTTCCTTAGAATATGTGCAAATAGCTTTAAGGCAGTAAAAAATCACAAGAGAAAGAGGAGTGGGAGGAAGTGTGGACAAATACTTGTGCGTGCATAGTTGTGGAGTAATAGGGACATTGCAGGAGTGTTCATGTGGGAATCTCTTTCACCATTCATTCATTCATTTATTCTACATGTATTCATTCATTTATTCCACAGTAAATAACTGGTATGTACCACTGTTTTCAGTATTAGGCTGGGTTCAGGGTTAGGCTAAGGCTGATGCTAATCAACAAGTAAAATGAGATTTTGAATTCTTGAGTAAAGTTATACCAAAAAAAAAAAAAACAAACCCACCTCACTCTCCTATTCATCCCTCCTTATAGAAATAGTCTCTCACTATATTGGGGAAAAATGAGAGACCCTCCTTTCGTGGGCTCCCAAGCCTACTGGTGATGCTTGGGTGACAGGTTGAATCAGTGACCCAGAAAGCCAGAGCTCAAACAGATCTTTTGAGTACAACCTTTTCCTTTTGGGAATGAAAAAACTGAGGTTCAAAATGGTCAAGGTCACATAGCCTATTTAGCAGTAGAACCATATGAAGAAACAGGTCTCTTAACTTGTCATTCATTGCCTTTTTTCTCCCCCCTCTGATTTACCTCATTGTACATTTCAAGGAGGCAGAGAAAAATATTTCCCTACAAAGAATTTAGCTGTCTGAGCCTGGGGTCAAATTTGAGTTGGTTTCTCTCTTCCTGCTCTCCACCTTGCTTAAAGACTTTGGTGGCCCTTTTCCCACTGATTTTATTTTATTTTTTTTTAAAGTCTTCATTTATCCTGTAAGTCTCAAGGCTTGGTCTGGCACAACTTATATGGATCACTGTGCTTTGGCATATATCCTTACTCAGCAATCCCTGCCTCCTGAAACATGTCTTCCTGACAATGCTGATACAAACCACCTTTTCTACTTTTGTCTTACCCCTGGGCATCTGCTGTTATTTATCAATTAATTTTATGGCTATTTGTCCACTTCAAAATGCATTTTAGAATTAGTTTGTCTGACTCTAATCAGTAAGTGGACTGGCCTGGACAGGCCTGGGACTATATTATTTAACTGGATATTGGCCAAAAAAAAAAAAAAATTCTATACTCTTTTGAATATCTAGTTAGAATTGAATTGAAAGAAGAATACGAGGCCTTTAAGGAGAATAGGGAAGGCTGCCAAAATTGCAGGCTGGGTGTACATCAAAAGCAAGGCAGCCTAACAGGCTCTGCAAACTCCAGGACAGCTACAGAGAAGTTCCTTAAATATATTTGAAGAAAGAAGACAAATAATAGTTATGGTGGTTGTCAGGGGTAAAGACAAAGTGGCAAAGCAGCTGAGTAACATCATTACCTTGGTATTTATTGAAAATGTTTTTAGCAAAATTCACAGTCCAAATTATTTTCTTAAATGGCCATCTAGGACTAGATCATAGTGGATCTCTCCATGGCAGTGATCCCTGCCAAGACCTCATTCCCATCCCTAGATCATGTAACAGTGGGAAGAGAGTGGGCACATGGCCCTGTTACCTGGAATTAAGAACCAGAGGGGCTCCTGGGTGACTCAGTTGGTTAAGCATCTAACTCTTGATTTCGGCTCAGGCCATGATCTTGCAGTTCATGAGTTCGAGCCCCTCGTTGGGCTCCATACTGGCAGCACAACAGGGGAGCCTGCTTGGGATTCTTTCTCTCCCTCTCTTTCTTCCCCTTCCCTGTGCACACTTTCTCTGTCTCTCAAAATAAATAAACTTAAAAAAAAGGCAGAATGCAAAGCTGGAAAGAGAAAAACAATACTAGACATAGTATAAAGGGCATGTGTAACTTCTGTTTATTTATTTGGATATGTGTAACTTTTAAATCCAAACTTAATGAATTTTATTTACAGTGCCTTCTTAGAATTCACTGGACTGGGGCGCCTGGTTGGTTCAGTCGGTTGTGTCCAGCTTCAGCTCAGGTCATGATGTCATGATCTGTGAGTTTGAGCCCCGCGTCGGGTTCTGTGCTGACAGCTCAGAGTCTGGAGCCTGTTTCAGATTCTTTGTCTCCCTCTCTCTCTGCCCCATCCCCACTTGTACTCTGTCTTTCTCTGTCAAAAGTGAATAAACATTAAATTTTTTTTTAATTCACTGGACCATTCAAATGTCTGTTTACCATAATATAGTACTTTAGAGTTTAATAGAGCTCTCACTTGCCTTATTCGATTCTCATTTGACATGTATTTGTTTACTTAGGACTGTGGTTGTCACCCTGCTAATTTGCTCTCCATTTAGTACTGCATAAGCCAGTTGGTTTATAACCATCTTGATTATAATTTCCATATTAGGATAAAGCTTCATTCTGAGCATATAAGAAAAATAGAACCTTACTGGTGGGTTCCACTTCAATTCAAAAGGTAGGAAAAGACCACTAGAAGAAAAAATGTTAACACTGTTATGTTAAAATAATCAGCAGAGGGGCGCCTGGGTGGCTTGGTCAGTTGGGCGGCCGACTTTGGCTCAGGTCATGATCTCGCGGTCCGTGAGTTCGAGCCCCACGTCGGGCTCTGTGCTGACAGCTCGGAGCCTGGAGCCTGTTTCGGATTCTGTGTCTCCCTCTCTCTGACCCTCCCCCGTTCATGCTCTGTCTCTCTCTGTCTCAAAAATAAATAAACGTTAAAAAAAATTAAAAAAATAAAATAAAATAATCAGCAGAACTGGGGTCATACTGTTAAAGTACTGTTGGGGGCGGGTAAGAAGAATATCAGGTTGGGGGATTCAAACAGGAGAGACTTTATGCAAAAAACAATCAGCCACACTTTGTTTCTGTTAATTCTCACTTGGAGGGTATAAACTGATTTGTTGCCTTTCTGTCCTCTCTATCACATATGTACTTCTCCTGCTCTAATTAGTTACCACTTGGTCATCCACTTTCAACCGCCAAATTTTGTTAACACCTCTCATTCCTTATCATCATTGAGAGAATTCCTTTACTATCATACTGGGATCTCAAGAGGAAGCATAAATCAAAATAGGGAAATTTTGTTACCCCTCTACATTGTAAAGCTGATTCTATCATATCTTATTAATAATGCTTTGATTTGGGGCTTCTAGATAGTTCACTTGGTTAAGTGTCCAACTCTTGATTTCGGTTCAGGTCATGATCTCATGGTTGTGAGATTGAGCCCCATGTCAAGCTCCATACAAAGCATGGAGCCTGCTTAAGATTTTCTCTCCCTTTCTCTGCCCCTCCCCTGCACATGTGCTCTCTCTCTCTCTCTTGCTTAAAAAACAAAACAAAACAAAACTTTGGTTCAATAGAATTTTTTTACAGAAACAGAAAAAAACAATTCTAAAATTTATATGGAACCATGAAAACCATGTAGTTTCTAGTTGTCCTCTTGATTTGTATGAAGATTTTAATGAAACTGCAGAAAACCAAATACAAACTAGACATTGCTCATCTATCTGCATATTTGGCAGATGGTACAAATGTAAATTTTGGCAAATTCCATTCAGCCTATAAAATTTTTTCTAAAGAAAATGAAAAGATACTACTTGCTAAATATCCTAGACACCATGTATACAACACTGCTAAAATGGTATGACTTGTTTACCAGTGATATTGAAACTTTCATAGCAAAAGTTTTTAGTCACTTAAATTTCTGTGAAGTGTGGGAGAAGCATTTAATAAGATTTTAGATTTTATGGAAAGAGAAGATAGCCTTCTTAGACATGTGCTTACAAGATGGCTGTTATTGTGGCCAACCATGGAAAAGATATTAAAATGTTGGCCTGAAGTAAAATCATATTTCAAAGTGTGGAATAAGAAGAATATTTTTATTAAATTTAGAAGTTTATTGAGGGTGAGAATACAGAAAAGAATTACAGAAAAAAAATTTATATGCTGTTTGCCAAAATTATTTGATGATCTTTGAGGAGACCATAAGGAGCCTAGAAAAGGATGAACTAATTGCACCTCAGTTGTTTGATGATACATAGGTTGTGATAAAAACTCATACTGTTGGAAATAAAACTGCTTTAGAACTAAAAAAGAAAAGCAAAAAACAAAGTTACCAGAAAAGGACAATCAGGTCAAATAGAACCTTTTTCAGTTTCTGTGCTAAAACTGTGGCTTATTTTGAATCCAACTTCAATTTTTATAAATTCAGACAACCTTGTGCTTTAAAACAAATTTCTCTGAAAAAGAGAGCTTTAAGTTAGCATGATATCCAGTGTGCCTTAGAATTAATATTTAAAAATGATGGAATTTTATTTTTTCAGATTTATTTAAAAAAAAAACTAAAAGTTTATTGAAAACACTGCAAGGGAGCAGAGAGCAGGACAGCAAAAGAGAGACTGTCTGCCACGAGGCAAAGGTGAGGAGCCATAGTTACAGGGTGGAGTGAGGAGGTATGGGAACATAAGGAATTTTTTCTTTTTTGATAACTGTACCTGGCTTTAAGTAGGTTAGTTAGAGCCTGTGGCAATTGGAGGGAGCTTGCTTAATGAGCCTGTTGTATTTAGGACCGTGGGTGCTGTGGGCCCTTTTGCCTTGACCAGGCAATTTGCCTAAAATTGGCCTCTACATTTCCCCCTGACAGATTGACAATGACAAATCTTTGGCATTTGAGCAGAGGTCTCATCTTCAGTAGCTTCTTCCTGCTGAATGAGGGGTATAGACATGTACCTAACTATGGGTCAACATTGGTCAGTTGGCAACTTATACGTAGGGATTATTAAAGGCAGAGGCAGCCAAATCCAAGATAGACAACATATATGAATTTCCTTGAATAGAAAGTATCATCTGTCAGCTTGAAGTCATGGCAGTGAAGGGATCTTGGCACCAGGCAGAAAGACATTGGAAAACACAACAAAATAAGATGATGGGGTTGAGGATAATGTTGATGATGATGTTTAGAAAGAGCTATCAAAGCTACCTTTGAGAGCTGACCAAAATTCTCCTTCAGTCCAGGAGTTTAACCAATTAAAGGAGAGAGAGATCATTTAAAGCACCAATTTGGGGTGCCTGAGTGGCTCAGTTGATTAAGCCCCCGACTCTTGGTTTCGGCTCAGGTCATGATCTCATGTTTTGTGGGATCGAGCTCCATGTCAGGCTCTGTGCTGACAGCCTGCTTGGGAGTCTTTCTCTCCCTCTCTCTCTGCCCCTCCCCTGCTCACTGTGTGCACATGCGTGTGCACTCTCTCTATCGCAAACTAAATAAACATTTAGAAAAGGCACCAATTTGAGTATTCATGTCTTTTAGTAGCCCTGTCACATTTTGGTAGTCATCTGGAATATAGACGTCACACTCCATTTTAATGAAAGCATAGATTCCTCCTTGAGCTACCATAAGGATATCAAGGGCCGTTCAGTTTTAGAGGGCCACTTTTTGAATTTGTGGGTGACTTCATGTCAGGCTTAGTTAATGGTGGCCACTGTATGCTTGGCAAAAGCCTCTATTTGCAATTTTATATCAATAGTGGCTGCTCCTAGTATGTATATGGCTAAGGGATGAAACCATCAAAAAGCTCTCTTTGTTTGGTGTCTAGCTTTAACAATATCCTAATCATGAGGAGTCACTAGCAAGTGGGAGATGACTTCTCCTGGGAGACAAGGGCATCCCCAAGTACATCACCCAATCCAATCATAAGGAAAGTGGGGTCATCCATTATTTCCATAAGTCCATAGTTAACTTATAGAGTGGGGAATGCTCTGGCTTTTAAACAGTGATTTTGTCATCCCAGCCACATAAACTGGTCAAGGCAATAGCTGAGTTATACAATTGTTGGGGAGTCCATTCCATTTTCTAGCTGTTCAAATAATCATACACCCATAGGGTTCTGTCATTATTCCCACAGAGTAAAGATTGTCTCTTCATGAGCTATTGTGGCAATGTCTCTGAAGTTTACTTCAAGTTGTCTAGGTTAGACACACAACAAACACTTAAAGATACTCAGACCTATAATTTAACATCCACGAAGATGTGTTATTGAAACATAATTTTTTTTCTTCAAATTCACCCTTATTTCCAGAGATAGCCAAATCAAGACTAATTCATAATTCATTTGTAAAACAAGTCCAGTTTTAACAAACTTGGCCTAATTATTTACATAAGGTTAACAAGAACAATGATTAATCATATATATGTACTTCTTTAAAATTTACTTTGCTGGAACTTTTTATAAAGAATCTCTAGATTGAGGGGCACCTGGCTGGCTCAGTCGGTTAAACGTCCAACTTTGGCTCAGGTCATGATCATGTGGTTTGTGAGTTTGAGCCCCACATCAAGCTCTGTGCTGACAGCTCAGAGTCTGGAGCCTACTTCTGATTCTGTCTCCCTCTCTCTGTGCCCCTGCCCACTTGCGCTCTCTCTCTCTTAGTTCCTTAGAGCTGTCTGGTCACATCTGAGTCTGTGCACATCTCTCTCAAATATGACATTGCAGTCAAAGCTCTGGTAACATAACTTGTGTTTCCAGTGGTGTCCTACTGCAAGGAGAACAGATTCCCAGTGAACTTATGCAGATAAGTGTAATTGCCATGAAAGAAAGAATACCCACTGAGAGTTTCTGAATTTCAGAGGGTTCAGGAAGGGAGAAAAGTTAAATGTTTCAATTTGTTCACAAAGGAATACTTTATCACATTTCTGTAAGTCATAGATATTTTTTTTAAAGCCATGGATATTTTAAGAGAAAACTTTCTCAATCTGGAAGAGCAAACATTAGAGAACCAACGGTGTTTCCAGTAAGAGTCACAAAAACTATAATCATCTTTCTCAGTTCATTTAGTCCCATATTATCAATTCTAGATGTTTGCGTGCAGTTTTTTTGTTAGTTCTGGAAATGCTCACCGAGTTCACTTTTATGATCTTAAAGATAATCAAATACCTATATTTGTCAAAAAAAAAAATCTCCTTGAAGACAAAACTTATTTTGTAAGAGCATCAGAACAAAAATGACACATACACACACAAAACATCTCAGAAGTAGACATAGTTGAAGATCTGATATGAGACTTTATTATAATGTAGCTTACATGGATTATTTCTGTGACACACAACACTTCAATAATCAGAATATCAAATGATGACCTTATACTAGAACATAACATACCAAATAAGGAAGCCTAATTAGTCCAAAAAACAAAACATAAAGACTTTGTTTACAGTTCAAATCTTAGGGAAGTTTGTTAAAAACCTTAGAAAATTTTAAAGCACATGCCTAAACAGGTTTGTTTACATTTAATCAAGGTGGCAATAAAGTATTCTATAGGAAGCTATATAGTTATTAGCCAAACTTAGCTCCTTTAACATTAACAAAGCTCCTTTAACATTAACAACGTTTAAACTTTCTTAAGTAATCATAGACCTGATAAAGACAAAATATAATAGTTTTGTTTTTCTTGGCAGATAAAGAAAAGAAAAAAAACCTTTGTTTACATTTTCTTACCAAGAACAGACTAAGAAAATTTTGTCTTTTTAACAGAGAGTAAAGCAGAATTTCAATCTTGTATCAGTGGACTTTAAAAATCCATTCATTTCAATCTTAGTCCATCCTGACTGATGGGGTTTTGGGGTGTTGGTGGGTGTTCGGAGCCAATAGCCCAAAAGAATTTTTGAAGATGTCTTTGGTGCAAAAAGGTGATTTTATTAAAGCACAGGGACAGGACCTGTGGGCAGAAAGAGCTGCACTGGGGTTGTGCAGAGTGACTGCTTATATATTGTGCAGTTTGGGGGGAAGTAAAATCAAGAGGAAGTTTCTTAAAGGGATTTCCATATGCTAAAGAGGGTTTACAGATTACTGGAGGCCTAACTATCATCAAGCTAAGGTTGTTTTTCCCTCTAACAAAGCATTATCATGAAGATAGTAGGGAGTTCCTGATTAGGCTCTTGATGTGTAAACTGATGGAGACTGTCAGTTTAACCATTTGTTTTCTGTCCTTTCCTTTGTTCTTGGGCAGCCAGAAGTGCCTGAGGAATATCACACACATCCCACCTTGGGTGGGGGGGGGGGGGGAGTAGTTGTGCTAGCTTGTGCTTGGCCCTCAGCTTGCCTTATAGTCCCTCATCACTGACCACACATAAAATTCTTTCCTAAAACTTTTCCCTCACACACCTTCTACAATTTCTTTTTGCATTCAGATTTTGTCCTAAGCCTTTTCTCTCCAAACAACTAGTCTCATTTTAGGACAAAATTGCCTTCTTTTTCCCTCAACAAAAATTTATTCTCATTCCTTATAACTTTCTTACACATCTCCTACTTTCCTACATACAGAGTTGCTTTCCTTATCATTTCCATCAATCTTTATTACATTTAGCAGAATTTTAACCCTCAGAAACCTTAGTTTCCAATGAAAACTAAGTAGTAATCAATTGTGAACTATCTATTATACCAGAATTCTTTAGATACATTTCATAATTTTTAGGAACATACATTTTTCATAGTATATTCTTTCAATAAGGCATAAAACAGGTTTTTCAACAGACCCACGTATCTTTAATTTCTCTCCAATAAGAAGTCAAAAGCAGATAACCTTATATTTAGTAGTTAATGTTTCAGTGTTGTGTCTTACTTGGAAAAGACTTAAATACCCAATGAATCAACACAATTTATCATTTAACTCAGCAAAAGTTCAAAGTTTCAGGTTACCAAAGATTTTGAAAGCTCTATGCAGGGTCAGATGGACCATTAAACTGGGCAAAAGATGCATTCTGTGGTTTTGGCAGAGGTCAGGATTTTGGGGACAATGCCATGAAGCCTTGCACATATGAAACCTCCAACCATTTGGAGGAGTTCTGACAAAAGAGGTCAAGCTGGAAAATAGTATGTAGAAAGAGGGAGGAACTATAACTCTTGATTTGGGAGTTTGTACTGAGACCAGGAAACATTATATTAAAAAAATGAAACTTTTTTCCTCAGGTCTTGGGAGGTCAAATTTGTTTCAGTTTTCAAGAATATAGCCCGATGGTGAGTCCAAAGAAATAGAGGGGTTTTGTCCCATAGTGGGAAAGACCAGCTGCCCATTCCCAAAGGGTCATCCCGCCAAGGGAAATTGAATTATGACTCATGGTCACAATTTCAGTCAGGAAGTTCCACTGACCAGAAAAAGGACTGGACCTTATACAGGCCAACTGACTCTACTGGGAGTGTCCTATGAGGGAGAGGCGATAGCAATGGCAATAGCAATCCCTGTTGGGGTGTCCGCTGCAATAGGGAAAGCCAGACACCAGGTAGCCAAAGCAGGTCGGAAAAAGGAGGGGGAGGACTCACCACTCAGACATGTGGGAACATGTTTTGCCTATAGATCAAGATGGCAGCTGGATATGCAGGAACAAAGGAAAAGGAGAAACCTGAAAGAAGCAAGGTGACTGAGAGTCAGCTTGTGTCAGGAAAGTGTCTCAACTGAGTCCCTAATGTGTGCAGATTCACTCTGGCCAAGCTGCAGACAGAGTGGGAGAGAAAAAGAAAGGGGTCCTTTGCTTTCAGAGGCATGGGCAGTCTGACCTGTTTGCCCTCAGACCTTCAGACCACTGGAGCTACACTGGCCAGAGATGTTCAGTTGCCCGAGGAGTACTAGAGTTAGACCACAGAAGGGCTGCAAAGGAAAGGAGAGGGAAGGAAGGATCCCTCTGAAGGGCAGTCCTCCTTTTGGGCAAGGGTGATCCGGGGGTTCCCCCTGGGGCTTCAGATCCTCACCTCAGTAACCTGAATTGGAGTAACCTGAGCTGGAGGTCGTCAGTTTCCAAAGGAGGGCTAGAGTTGGTCCACCAAGGGAAAGTCCCAAGAAATTCCTGGAGAATCTGGGTAAAGTCCTGGGCCAGCAAAGGGTTCTCATATGGGCCACTAAATATAGGTGACCTGATCGGGTGGAGGTGGGTGGTGTGGGCAATGAAAGAATTCACCCAAGGCAGAACAAAAGAGATAAAAGTTTATAGAATACACTGCAAAGGAGCAGTGGGCAGGACAGAAAAAGAGAGACTGTCTGGGACCTTTTAGATGCAAGTTAGTGCTTTGGTTTCCTATTGCTGCATAACATATTACCACAAACTTAGTGGCTTAGAACAACACTCATTTATTATTATTACTGGTCTTCTACCAGAATCTCATAGGTCTGAAATCAAGGTATTAGCTAGCTCCTGATTTTTAGCCAAGCTCATAGGTCTCTGCTTTCTTTGATAGCTATTGTATGGGGACTGCTCTCAGCTCCTTTAGTGACCTGTCATCTGCCCAGGTGGCTCTATCTGTAACACAACAACTTAACTTCTTCATGGCCACCAGAATCTCTCTCTCACTTCTTCCTGTGGGAAGGCCCCAGTCCCTTTAAGTGCTTCCCCTGATTAAGTCAGGCCCACCAAGGATAATCTCCTGTCTCATTGACTTAAAGCAACTGATTTGGGGATCTTAAATTATTATTTTTATATTTATTTATTTTCAAGAGAGAGAGCGCAAGCAGGAGAGGGACAGAGAGAGAGGGGGACAGAGGATCCAAAGCAGGTTCTGCTCTGACAGCAGCAAGCCAGATGCAAACTCAAACTTATGAACCATGAGATCATGACCTGAGCCGAAGTCAGATGCTCAACTGACTGAGCAAGCCAGGCACTCCTGGGACCTTAATTTAATCTGTAAAATCATTTGCTTCTGTCACATAACATAACTTAATCATAAGAGTGAACTACCTCATGTTCATAGTCACACCCACGTTCAACATGAGGGGATTGATTATACATGACATGTCCACCATGGGATAGAAATCATGAGAATCAGAAATAGACTATATGATGGATTTATAGGTGCAAAGAAACTGATTGACAATTGGTCTACCAAAACGAACTTGCAAATACAAAGTGTATATGCATTTTTGGAGAGCTGGAAACTAATTCCTAAAAATCTAAAATCCTGCTATTGTTAATAAAGAAAATTCTAAATATTCTGTCCAGCAAGTATTCTTTTTGAGAGGATATTTAGATTGATGTCATCACATTGGACTGACACAGTGAATCAACATAATGTGAGCTTGATAAGAGCACAGCTGCAAGTCAGTTTCACATTTTACTGTATTCACTTTTACCGTATTCACCTTTACTACAAAAAAAGGCTGAAGGCAACTCAGAGAAATATTAGAAAATAAATTAGAAAGAGTAGTATGTAAACTGTGATATTAAAAAATAAAGCAATCATTAACTCCAGGGAAAATAAAAAGTGGTACAAAAAAAGAAACAAAATCATTGTCCTCTTTTTAGCCTACATGTAGATAATATTTTAACAGTCCTAATAATAAACAATGAGATATATTGAGAGAATTGGGGAGGGAAAATGAATGCATGTCATGGAAGAAGTTAATCCTCATTTTCCACTGTGAACAGTCAGCAGGAGATTACTGCTTAAAATTGAAAAATCAATCAATTGCAGTATAAGGATGGTAATTAGAATCTAGAGGCAAATAAAATAACAACCGAAAGAGTTGGAAGCAGTAGCCACTGGAAATAATGTATGGTAGGTAGGAAGACAAGGAACCTCTTTTTTCTGATAAATCATGAGGCACTGTTTGATTTTGTAAAGAATGCATATAGATAAAAATGAAAGAAGGAAACTAATGTGTTTCTTTAGAGACACAGAGGCTGAAATAGGGTTTTTGGGAAAGGACAGGTGCTACTGGAAGAATATGTGTTATCTCATTCAATTCTCAGTTCATTCTATGATATATGATATTTTCTACTGAGGAAATCAGAATTTCAAGAGAATAATTGCAGTGGCCAAAGTCATGTAATTTTAAGTGGAAGTGTTAGTTTTTAGATCCACGTCTTTAAAGTCATGACTGTCAAGTAGAAGGATGAATATGATATTCATAAGGAAAGCTGACATTTTATTTTTTATATTTTTACATGATATTTTTACATATTTATTTTAATTTAAATTTTAGTTAATTAACATACAGTGCAATATTGGTTTCAGGAGTAGAATTCAGCAATCCATCACTTACATACAACACCCAGTGCTCATCACAACAAGTTCCCTCCTTAGTACCCATCACCCATCTAGCCCATCTCCTACCCACCTCCCTCCATCGACCCATAGTTTGTTCTCTGTCATTAAGAGTCTCTTGTGGTTTGTTTCCCTCTCTTCTCTTTGTCTCCCACCTTCAATGCTCATCTATTTTGTTTCTTAAATTCCATACGTGAGTGAAATCATACGGTATTTTTCTTTCTCTGATTGACATATTCACTTAGAATAAAACATTCTAACTCCATCCATGTCATTGCAAATGGCACAGTTTCATTCTTTTTGATGTCTGAGTAATATTCCATTGTGTATACATATACCACATCTTCTTTATCCATTTATCAGTTGATGGACATTTGGGCTTTCTCCATAGTTTGGCTATTGTTGGTAATACTGCTGTAAAGATTGGGGTGAAACCTGGTGTTTTGGATGGGACATGAAACATTCATAGGGTTCAAACATGTGGAAATGTGAAGGAAGACTATTACAAGTATAGAGAATAGCTTTAAAAAAACCCACAGAGTTGAAAAGTGAAGAAGACTTAGAGGGAAAGGACCTATTTGGAAGAGTGGAAGGTGAAATTCAAGGCCAAGTACAGAATTTTTTGACCATGTTTATCATCATTTTTGGTCACATTAATTTTTTTCTGCTTTAAATTGGAATGTGTTTCCCAGTCACCTATTAAAATTCCTCATATTAACACAAAGCTGGTCACATGCAGTACTAGTTGTATTTATCTTGTGGGAAATAGAAATAAGATATTTATATCTTACATAGGCATATACATATACATAAATAACTACATACACAGATATAATGTGGCAGTTAACAAAGAAGTTCCTATTTCTTATCTTATTTGATTAGTGCAACAAATTCCAAAGCTGGAGATCAGTTGTCATTATTATTACACTTATATTAAAGAAGAGAAACTGCTCCTAAGAAGTTAAAATGGCTGCCCAAGATTAGACAGTAGGTAAGAGGTGCAGCCAGAATTTAAACACAGGTCTTCTGATGCCCAATCACAGTGTTCTTTCTATTATCACACACTGTCTTCTCCTCTAAATCCCTACAAAGACTTCTCTGTACTTGCTCAACACCAGCAAGTAAACTTAAAAAAGAGCCATACCTTACTATTGGGCTAGGTGGGATGGTTCAGACACTGATTTCGGAGTTTTATTCCTAAGCCTCTTCTCAACTGATCCATCTGAAGCCAGGCCAATGGCACAGATACAAAACAACTATTCGACTTGGTGTTTTAAAAATTCAGTGAAATTCAGACAAAGCAACTGGAAAATTATATTTTGCAGTTGTCAAACATCTTTTTCAAGACTGAACATCTGGATAAACATTCAGTCATCCAGATGTTTTCACATGGCTCAACATTTTGTGACATGACTACCAAATATATAATCAATTGAGTGCTTTGTAAATATCCAGATGTTTTAAACTTCAAATGTAGTCTAATTGTGGATGAGTTATGTCCTTCCTTTTTCCCACCTGTAATAGTTAACCTCCCTCATAAGATGCTTAAATATGATAAGGTACATGGAGAACCTTCATAGCTTCAGATATGAAAGTTATTAATTTTCCAGCTGGCTATTTATATGGCCAAAATTATGTATTACTCATCGTGGGATGGGTAATGAAAAATCCTAACATTTCATTTGTAGTTAATTAACACTGGCCCACCCATCGGAACATGGGGGCTGATTTTGTTCTCCAAATTTCTCCTGTTACAATTAGTATCGATTTTTTGCCTTGCAAAGAACCATTATTTTCTAGAAGTTAGATCCTGCTTTCTACCCTTTAGCAATACAAGAGCACACAGAAAGGAGGAAAGATAAAGTAACAAACACATCAAACCATGTCTTTCATTGACCTCTGCCTAATTCTTGCCTTTTTCAAGAGAAAATCAACTGCCAGCTCTCTTATTAGGTCCCTGTAGGCAGTTTCTTGGCCTCTGACATCAATTAATTAATTTATTCATTCTTTCACTGAGGATTGAATCCAATGAATGAAATATCGTATAAGATACAATAGTCAAAATGAGGCACAATATCATAATTCTTTGGAGTTTATCCTCTCTTCCTATTTTTGTGGGAAAATATTTTTTAAATTTAAATTCAAGTTAGTTAACATACAGTGTTATGGCTTTAGGAGTAGAACCCAGTGATTCATCTCTTACCTATGACACCCAGTGCTCATCCCCATAAGTGCCCTCCTTAATTAATTCAATATTCCTAACAGCTTTGAGAGACTGTTAATGTGATTCCCATTTCATTTAAAAAGTCACTGTAACTTGGGGAGGTTAAGTAACTTGTAAAGAGATGGGTCTTCAATCCAGATCGGACTCCAAATCCAGTGGTCTTTATTCAATCAATCACATTTTCTAATATTGTTCTGCTTAGTGAAAATCCTGGGTCTTGAGATGTTAATTAGGTGTCTTGTGAAAAGGATTACTGTGACTAAATGTTTGCATCCCTCCAAAATTCCAATGTTGAAACCTCATTCCTAGTGTGATGGTGTTTGGAGGTGGGGCATTTGGAAGATGGTTAGGTTATGAGGGTGGAGGCCTCAGGATTGGGATTAGTGCCCTTATAAAAGAGTCCCCTGAGAGCTCCCTTCTTCCTCCCACCATGTGAAGACACAGTGTCAAAATAGGCCAAAGATGGCCATCTATGAACCACGAAACCTGCCTTCACCTTATTTATGTCCTTTCCTTTATTTTATGCCCCATCCCCATTTTTAGTTTCCATTAGCATTTTATTTTTTCTGAGATATTGTCTTGCTCCTTTTCTGTTACCTTCTTAAAAGTGTAGTCTGGGAATCAGCAGATATCAAGGCTGTGGGCACCCTTGATCTTGGACTTCTGAGCCTCCAGAACTGTGAGAAATAAATGTCTATTACTTATAAGCCACTCAGTCTGTGGCATTTTTGGTGCAGCAACTTGATTAGACTAAGACAAGGATGTTCCTTGGAAAAATGCTTTCTAGAAATTAGTTAACTTTAACAGCATTTCCCAAACACACTTGGCCATAAAAGATTTAGCCAAAATCACTAATAAATTCCTATAGTTCTAGCATTCTATAGAACAATTTGGGAAATGGTGCACTAGCCATTACAGACTTGCTCTCAAAGCCCACAGTCACTGCTGTCAGCAAATCCTCCTTCATTTCCTTTTAGAAATGTTTTTCTCATCTACTTGCCATCAGCCAAGTACAGGTACTCTTATATTATTTACTCGATGTGCCTCTTTTTTTGGTATTTTCTTATTCTTTTCAGTCTGCCTAAATTTTATTTCACTAGGGCTGCCTTTTATTGTATGCTCCTTCCTTTATTCTATATCCCACCCTCATTTTTCATTTCCATTAACATACTTGATTTTTTCTGAGCTATTGTCTTGCTCCTTTTCTAGTACCTTGCTTCTTTTTTTTTCATTATATGAAATTTATTGTCAAATTGGTTTCCACACAACACCCAGTGCTCATCTCAAAAGGTGCCCTCCTCAATACCCATCACCCACCCTCCCCTCCCTCCCACCCCCCATCAACCCTCAGTTTGTTCTCAGTTTTTAAGAGTCTCTTATGCTTAGGCTCTCTCCCACTCTAACCTCTTTGCTTTTTTCCTTCCCCTCCCCCATGGGTTTCTGTTAAGTTTCTCTAGTACCTTGCTTCTTAAAAGTGTAGTTACCAGCAGTATCCGCATCACCTGGAGGCTTGTTAGCAGTGCAGAATCTAAGGCCCCAACAGCATTTTAATGAATCAGAATATACTTTCAGACAGAATTCCCAGGTAATCCCATGAACATCAAAGGTTGAGAAATCCTGCTCTACCATAGTATCTAAGCCCTCCGTTGGCTTGTCTATTTCCTCAACTATTTCCTCAAAGCAATATAAAGTCAGTTCCGTGTTGAAGAGGAATTACGTGTGGATTATTAAACATGCATGTTACATATACCCTTATAAAACCACAATTATGTCATTTTGCTACCACATATCTTTCAAAAATTCCCACAGAAGCATGATAAAATATAAGCTCCACAGCACGCAAAGAGCCTCGTGATCTGGTCCTGCTTAGCCTATCAGCCTCATCGTCACCATCTTCCCCCCAAATCCCACTGTTAGTAATGTTCCAGCCTTACTGAATGACTGGAATTTGTTATACACTCTGGTTTTTCTTTTGTCTCTGGTACTTTGTCCATTCAGCCCCTTGTGCTGGTGTGGTTTTCATATTCCTGTTTACTTGACCTATGCCTGTCTTTTAGGTCCCATCATAGGTGACAGTGCCTCTGGGAATTATTTTCTGTCCCCTCAGGACCTCTGAGCATCCTGTGGATTCACTTATTTCCTCAATAAATACTGATTACATGCCCATGAGGTACCAGCTACCTTTTTAATAGCACTTAATATATTACAATTGTTTGATTGTCCTTACTAGATCAGAAATCCTTTGAAGATAGGAGTATATTCATTCATTTAATAAATGTTTATTAAGTACCCCCAACTACATGTTTTATAAATGGTTGCACACACTGAGGTTATATGTACGAAAGTCCTTTATGAATGGAGTAAGGAAAAGGATCCTGTTGATATCCTTGGTGTGGTCTCTATGGGATATTAGAGACTTCATTCTAGTCTTTTTGGGGACAGCTTCAACTCAAAAGTTTCACTTCTGTATCCTCAAAAGTCTCCTAATTTTTAGTGAAAAAGAGAAAAAGATATATATATAGATATAGCTACCACATATATATATACACACCATATATATATATACACCATATATATATACATATATATATATATACACACACACTATATATATATATATATATATATATATGTATATAGCTACCATAATCATCAACTTCAGTATTCTCATCATCTTAAGCAAAGACTTAAAACGTGGGTATGTTGTTATAGGAGAGATTATACATGACAGGGAGGGACATAAGCTGTAGCAAAAAGGAATATGGCTCTGGGGCTTGACTTCTATGGTACAAATTGCCATTCCAGTGCTTATCTATTTGTTCTCAGAACACTTATTTCAACTTCCTAAGACTCCATTTGTTCATCTATAAAGTGAGAATAATAATGGTACTTCTAACGTACAGAGCTATTGGAAATTGAATGAAAAATGTGCACAGAACACTTAGCACAGGAACTGGAATAAAGTAAATGATCCATGAATATTTGCTGCTACCACTACTGCTCCTATCGCTGCTACTATTACTACTACTTGTGGAGAGGATTTATATTTGAAGAAAGTTTTCTAAGCAATATTATACCACCACAAGAAGGTATTGCTGCTGATAGAAAACTCGGGGTTCCTTGCCATATATTGGAGACAATGATTTACCTTCTTTCCTTCACCAAGAAATCCAAAGAAAACAATAGTCTTTCCTAATTGTAGCCCACTCAGTTTACCCGAAGATTCCCAGACCTGCTCTAACAAATTGAGGACAGCCAAACTGCAAGGTTGTAAGCAAATTGTCATTCCTTCGCAGACCATAGGAAATTCCAAAAAATTGTGAAAAAATACAGACATAAAAGAATCTCATTTCACACTCAAGTCCTGGCTTGGGACAATAACAAAAATGTTCCCAAGGACAGCAGAGACCTTTTCCATTGTTCGACTCAGCATTCCATTCAGGACTTAATGACAGAAGGCATTGCAGTTGTAATTATTCTCCTCTGGGTCCCACCCAGGCCGCCTTCCAACAGCTTCTCTGCAGCCCTGCCCAAGCCTGTAGAAGAGAAAAGGCACAAAGGGAGATATTTGTGGCCAGACTGTCTCCAATTAGTCAGAATGAGAACAATGATTAGCTTTTCCTCTGGGCCAGCCTGGAAAAAAAAAAATCCTGCATTGTTGGGTGGGATGGGGAAGGAATTTTTGGCCAATGAATCCAGTTTCAACCAGGAATCTTCAGGGATCTATATTGACTGTGACCCATTTCTCCTGAAGCAATCAGAGCCCCAGAAACCCTTAAGAGGTATGTGGCCAGTGGCCTTAGAAAGGACCATGTGGCTGCTAAATCATTGCTTCTCAGGGCCTAGGACAGGTAAAATTTACCTGGATGCTTGTTTTTCAAAAGCAGGTTCCCATCCCTGGGAAGTTGAGTCAATAGGCCTGGAGTAGAGCTCAAGAACCTGAAATTTTAACAGTGACCCCTCTCCCCCCAGAATAATTATATTCCTGGTAACCTGCATACCAGAGTTCGAGAGGGGAAAATTGCTCTGAATGGTGGCTGGGGATGGGCTGCTAAGAGTCTGAGGCTCAGGCCCGATGAGGTTGACTTTCCAGCTCATACATGATAAAATTATGCTAAGACATTCATGATTAATAGTTAGCATCAGGATTAACAAATAGTGAACAGAGTAAAAGTCAAATATCAGTTTCAGTGCTAACTCCTATGTCTAAGGATTGGAAATGCATAATTTCCTAAGATTCCTGCTCCTAGATGGTGAGAAAAAAACAAGGATTTGTTTTGAGTGAGGCACTGCATGTAAATGTGCTTATAAATTGTAGAATGCTCAGCAAATATTCTTGTTCTGGTTAATATGATTCTTTCATAATCAAATGTGTGGGATGCTAAACATTCTAAAAGTTAAGCTATAGAAACAACTTCTGAATAGAAGTTCAAATAGGGATTTTAGAGCCACTAATAGATTTAGAGCAAGTGAGGGGCTACCTAGGGTCTCCAAATCTCGCCGTGTAGACTAGAAGTATGTATTGCTACTATATACATTTTATGCATTTGCACATACGTATACAGACATACATCTGCAGTGTGTGTGACTAATTCTCCATCTGTGGCACCAGTAGTTCAAGGCCCCAGCGTCTTCTATGACCTGGACTCACTCATTACTTTCTCCTGAAATCCTTAAGCTTCAGTGAAAATTGATGAAGAAACCCTGTGACAACTTTTCCATTTTGTTTTGTAAACCCATCTGCTTACTAGTCAACTGCTTCTTGAATTCTTTTAAGCTGTAGAGAATTTTCTAAGCTGGCTCCAAGTTTTTTCTAAGTCCAGGGTTACTGGACTGCTGAATTGTTGGGGAAAGAAACACCCCTGTTACTGGGCCTGGTTCACCCCAGAATTCTGTAGGCTCCTGGGAAAATACCTCAGGGCCCAGCACTACGACTAGGAATTCTCAGGAGCTCCTTCTCTGTACCTTAGTATTTGAGCAAATTTAGGAACCATTTGGCTATAGCTTATGTGAGAGCAGAAAATAAAAATGAGGATTAAAAACTGGAGGCAGAGAGGGAAATAACGTAAAGAAAAAGACTGAGAAGGAAGAGTCCCTAAGAAACTCTAGCCAAATACGCTTAATAATTTTTACATCTGGTGGGGAAATAGCCAGGAAAGAACCCCTATGTAGGTGGTGGGACCAGAGGGAATGTCAAGTTGATGAAGCTATCATTCACATGCTCCAGCTTTGGCCCCCCTCACCCGTTCCCACTCTCACATGCTGTTCCTTAGATCAGCAAAGGGTCTCCTCTCTGCAAAGGTACCTTTAAGTATCGAGGTCCTCTGTAGCCCCAGTGCCTCAGCCTTCATAGAGCCTAAGAGGGCTTAAGTCAAAAGGCTGCTCAGGGACAGCCACTACTAACAAGCAAAAAGTCAGAGGAAATGGATACTTAACTTCCACCACACCCAGTATATCACACCTCCCTCACAGCCTGGAGGAGGCCCCCAAAGAGACTGAAGCAGGCTGAATGCTTCCAAGCATGAGTGCCAGCGATGCTGGATGTTGCTGACAATTCCATGCATAGACACACTGAGGAAAGCTGGTGGTTGTAAAGGGAAGTCCAGAGTAGCTTTCACCTTTATTAGTTGTGCCCGGGAGCAATTTGCTTTAAGCGCCCTCAACCCAGTTTCTTGATCTGTCAAGTAAAATGGACAGTAAGTGCCCCAACTCCAACAGCATAGGATTGGTGAGAAAATCGAAGTAAAAATTCAGTAGGAGATGGCATCTGGCCATCAACTTGTGATGTGTTCTTTTACTCATTCCTGTAAAGAATCTAAGAAGACGTAGAGCAAAATAAAATTTTAGTGACAACGTTGAGGACGGGAACTATTAACTATCTCTGTTCGTCTCTGTCCATATTCTAGTTCAGTATTAGCTACTGCTTGACACTTGGAACAGCAGCATGACTGATTTCCTGGCTTCTGCATTGGTCTCCAATGATGCATATTCGATAGAGGATACATAGGGATTGTGAACAACTCATTAGGAAACATGTCATGCATACGAAAGAGCACATATATTTGTAGAGTTTAAGAGTAACAATAAACAGGGGTGTCTGGGCAGCTCAGTCGGTTGAGCATCCGACTTCGGCTCAGGTCATGATCTCACAGTTCATGGGTTCAAACCCCGTGTTGGGCTCTGTGCTGACACCTCCAAGCCTGGGGCCTGCTTCGGATTCTGTGTCTTCCTCTCTCTCTTTGTCCCCCATTCATGCTCTGTCTCTCAAAAGTAAATAAACATTTAAAAAGTATTTAAAAAAAAGAATAACAATAAACAAACATCCACCTTAATAGATTACCACCAATACATATAGCTTTCTGTGGGTCCCTTTCTGACTATATTCCCTCCCTTTTCCTAAAAGCTACCCATGATGCTGTATTTTCTTTTATCATTTGTTTGCTTTTCTTTATATCCTTACACAAAAGTATGTGTCTTCAAATTATAAATTGATTAGTTTTGTCTCTTTATTAAACTTCATTTAATGGAATCATACTAAGTATTCTTTTCTTACTGGCTTTTTATTGTTCAATGTAGAGTTCCCAAGATTCATCCATATTGATGTATATAGTTCTTTAAATTTCACTGTTGTATAATATTCCACTGTATAGCTAACCATGATTTATTATGCCTCCTTCTATTGATGGACATAAGGGTTACTCCATTGTTTTACTATTATAAGCAGTATTGCTATGGATCTGCTTGTATATCTTCTTTGGTACACATTTCAGAGTTTTTCAAGGAATATCTCCAGGAGTGGAATTGTTGGTCATGGGGTACACATACATCTTTAACTTTAACAGGTGATGCAAAAGTGTCTACAAGTGGAGTGATTATACCAATTTATGATTTCATCAACAGTGTATGAGTTCCTATTGTTCCATATCCATACATGCAGTTGCAATTGTCAGATTTTATAGTTCTGGCCAATTTATTAGTTTCATTTGCATTTCCTGATTATTTATGAGGATAAATATATTGCGAGATGATAATTGGTCATTCATGTGTCTTCCTTTATGAATTACCTGTTAATGTTTTGTCTATTTTTATATTTGGTTGTCTGTTTTCTTGGTTATATATTCTGAATGTGAATTCTTTTTCCGTTATGTGTTACAAGTATCTTTGTTGGGTCTGTGGCTTATCTTTTCATTTTATTTATGACATATTTTGATGAAAGCTAATTCGTAATTTTAATGTAAAATTGATCAGATATTTTCCTTTATAGTTTACATATTTTGAGTCTTGTACAATAAATCTTTTTGTATCCTAAGGTCATAAAGAATTTTACTACATTGAATCTATAATTTTTTAAAATTTTGCATCCCAAATTTATTCTAATTCTATCTGAATATTTTAAAAACAATTTTTATCACAGAGTGTATTTGTATATAGAAAAGTGCATAAAATGTAAATATACAGATTAATTATACAAAGTGATCATCCATGTAACCACCTCCCAGGTCAAGAAATAGAAGATGCCGTTCCTCCAGACTCTCCCCATACTCTCTCCCAATTACTATTTCCTGCCTGCCCCACCAAGGATAACTACTTATTTTGACTTCTAACCCAATAGTTTGGGTTTTGCCTGTTTTCAAAGGTCACGTAAATGGAATACAAAAATACGTAATGTTCTGTGTTCAGCTTCTTTCATTCAACAAGAGGTTTTTGATATTCACTTATGTTTTGCATTTTACAGTAGTTTGTTCATTTTCATTGAGATATGAAATGTATTAATGAAAAAATTACACTATATTTATCCACTCTACTGTTGATGACATTGTTAGTGTTTCTAGTGTGAGTTATTACCAATAATATGTATCAATATGAACATTCATGCACAGGTCTATTGGAAAATGTGCCATTATTTCTGTTGAGTATATACTTAGGAGTAGAATTTCTGGGTAATAAAGCATGTGTGTGTGCAGCTTTGGTAGATATTTTGAGATTTCTGAAATAGTCACACCTGCAGTGTGTGAGGGTTCTGGTTGTGCCACATCTATGCCAATAAATGTGCCAATAAGATGCCAATAAGACTTAAATGGCTTAAGTCTTTAACCTAAGCCATTCTGATGGATATGTAGTGGTACCTCAGTTTTAATCTGCAGTTTCCTAATTATTAGTAAATATGAGCACCTCTTCATATATATATTGGTCTGTTGGATATCCTCCTTTGTGAAGTATCTATTCAAGTCTCTTGTCCAGTTTTCTACTGAATTGTCTGAAATTCTTATTGATTGAAATCTGTGTATATTGAGTACCTACACTGGATTATATATTTCAAAGAGATATGAGTTCTTTGTTATATATGTTGTTTATATGTATATATATATATACATATATGTGTATGTAGATTGCGTTTTCATTCTCTTACTACTATCTTTTGATTATCAGAAGTTCTAAAATTTCATATTATTCAAGTTATCAATGTTTTCCTTTGTGGTTAGTACTTCTATATTATTTCTTTTTAAAAAATATTGTTTTTAATTTTTATTTTATTTTTATTTTAACATTATTTATTTAATGTTATAAATTTTAATTCCAGTATAGTTAAACATACAGTGTTATATTAGTTTCAGTTATATAATAAAGGGATTCAACAATTCTATATATTCCTTGGTGCTCATTATGATAGGTGTGCTTTTCTTTTAAGTTTATTTATTTATTTTGAGAGAGAGAGCAAGCACGAGCAGGGGAGGGGCAGAGAGAGAGAATCCCAAGCAGGTTCCACACTCTCAGTGCAGTGCTGGCCCTATGTGGGGCCGACGTGAGATCCCGGCAGTCAGTGGGTATGTGATTGGGGGTGGGGGTGTGCCACAGGGCCAGAACGCATGAACCATGAGGTCATGACCTGACCTGAAATCAAGATGGATGCTTAACTGACTTAACCACCCAGGCGCCCCATATGATAGGTGTGCTCTTAATCCCCTTCACCTATTTCAGCTATCCCCATGTTTATTTTCTAGTTTTATTGTTTATTCTTCATGTTTAGATTTATAATACACATAAAACTAATTTTTATATATAGTATGAGGAAGGATTTATTCTTCTGTAATATGGCTAGAAAATTGAACAAGTAGTATTTTTTGAAAAGACCATCATTTCTCATGCACCAAGGGCCTATAAATATATGGTTCTGTTTCTTGGCTGTAATCTGTTTCACTGGTCTGTCTATATCTGTATCAAAATCATGTATTTTTAATTACTCTAAGGTTATAATTTGTTTTTCATATGTAGGGCAAATTTACTACTCTGGTCTTCAAGTGAGACTTGGCTATTCTTGGCTGTTTGCTACACGATAAAGTATAAATTATAATTTATAAATTGTACAATCAGCCTGCTAATAAATTCCATGAAAGCACTGTTGGGATTTTAATCAAATTTTCACTAAATTTGACAAAAATTAACTTATTTGCAATTTCAAGTCTTCTTGTCCGTTAATTTGTGTGTGTGTATATCTCTCTCTTTAAGCCTTCTTTAATAACTTTCAATATAATTTTTCCAATACAAAAGTACCTTATATTTGCTGTTGTTGTTTTAAAGCATATACTATATAGAAATGCAAGTAACTTTTTATGTTGATCTTATATTAGACAAGCACTGTTTGATTTCTCCTAACATATCGAGATTATATTTTTTCTATATAACAGTTATATTATCTTCCAGGACTATTGCTTTTGTGTCTTTTTTCCCGTACTTCTTATGCTTTTATTTTCTTTTTGTCACTTTTTTCTCTTGATAAAGATCTCCAGTATGATGTTGAATACAATTGATGATGTCTGACATAGTTTAGGGGAAAGCTTTTAATATTTTATAATCAAATATGGTATTTAAGTTTTATAAATATCCTTTGTTATGTTAAGAACATTCTCTTTAAGTACTGGTTTGACAGAAGTTCTAATCATGAGTGGATGCTCGGCTGTGTGTGTGTGTGTGTGTGTGTATGTGTGTGTGTGTATTTTGTCTGTACCTATTGGAAAGAGTCATGTAATTTTTTTTGCTTATCTTGAGATGGATTACAACAATATATTGTTTTCCCATTGCTGAACTAAACTGAATTCTGGAATATTCACTACTTGGTCATAGTGGTTTTTTTCCCCCCATGCACTGCTAAATTCAGTCGCTAATATTTTATTTAGGATTTTGGCATACATGTTTATAAATGAGTTTGACCTGTAACATTTCTCTCTCATTTTTTAAACAGCTCTTGTCTGGTTTTGATATCAAGAGATTATGAGACCATGATTGTTTCCTCCCTCCCCCTATCCCCCCATGATCTGGAAGAAATTTTATGTTATTTGTATTTTCTAATCCTTACATGTTTGGTAAAAGTTCCCTACAAAAATTTGTGCCTATTATTTTCACTGTAGGATGTTTTTAAAACTACTATTTAATTTCCTCAGTGGTTACAGAACTATTTGGGTTTTCTATTTCTTATTGAATAAGTTAATAATTTATATTTCTTCTAGGAATTAAATATTTCATAAGTTTTTGAATGTGTTACATAAAGTTATTCATAACTCATTTTATTATCTTTTCATCCCTGCTGCAATTATATTCTTTTAAAATCTGATACGTGTGCCTTCTCTCTCTTTTTTTCTCAGCAAGATTATTTCTTTCCTTCTACTTTATAGGTATGTTTTGTTGTTCTTTTCTCTCACTTACTAAGTTGCATGCAATTTTCAGACTTTCTTCTCTTCCAGTATAAACAGGCAAACCTATAATTTTAAACCACCATGTTAGCTATATTACACAAATTTTTACATATGCTGTTTTTCTTAGTGCATAGTTCTAATAATTTCCATTATGATTTCTATGTTGATCTATTAGTCTGTATAGAAGTGTGTTTTAAAAATTCTAATCTGAAAATAACAAAAAGGTCTTCTACTGGGAAATTTTAAAATAAATGAAAAATAAAAATAAATTTTAAATCACATTTTAAAATTATTTTCAAATAATAATCACTAACACACACACACACAACCAGTTGTTTTCTATAAACAATTAATAATATTCAAAGGAAATTAAGGAAACAGTTCCATTTACAATAGCATCAAAAAGTATAAGATACTTTGGAATAAACTTAACCCATGAAATGAAAGACTTACACTGAGAACTGTAAAACATTACTAAAGTGAATTAGAGAAGATGCAAATAAATGGAAAAACATCTGTGTTCATGGATTGGAAGACTTAATATTATTAAAATGTCAATACTATCCAAAGCAATCTACAGATTTAATGCATCTTTATCAAAATCCCCACTGCATTTGGCAGAAATAGAAAAATCATCCTAAAATTCACTTGGAATCTCAAGGGACCTGTAATACCCAAAAGAATCTTGAAAAAAAAAAACAGTTAAGTCTCACACTTCTCAAATTTAAAACTCATCACAAAGCTACAGTAATTGAAACAGTGTAATACTGGCACAAAGACAAAAATATAGACGGATGGAATGAATTAGAGAGCACCAAAATAAATCCTTGCATAGAAGGTCATCTGATTCTTGACAAGGGTGCCAAGCCATTCAATGGGGGAAAAGACACCCTTTTCAAAAAACTGTTGGGAAAACTGGATATCCACATACAAATTATGAAGTTGGACCCCTACTTATAACATATGCAAAAATGGATCAAAGACTGAAGAGCTAAAACTGTAAAACTCAGTAGAAAACATAGAGGGAGACCTCTATGACATTGGATTTGGTAGTGATTTCTTGGATATGCTATCCAAAGCATAGGCAGTAAAAGTAAAAATAGGTAAGTTAGACTACATGGAAAGTAAAAACTGCATCAAATGACACGATCAATAGAGTGAAAAGGCACCCAACAGAAAGGGAGAAAATATTTGCAGATCCACATATCCACAGCATATGAAGAACTCCTACAAATAAAAAAACAGTGACAAACCCCTACAAATCAACACACACACGCACACACACACACACACACACACTCCAACTAAAAATGGGCAAAAGACTTAAATAGATATTTCTTTAAAGGAGATATACAAATGACCAATAAGCATATGAAAAGATGCTTAACATCACTAGCCATTAGAAAAATGTTAATCAAAACCACAATATGATACTGCCTCGCCTCTGGTTAGAATAGCTACTATTAAAAAAAAAAGAAAATAACAAGTGTTGGTGAGGATGTGGAGAAACTGGAACTCTTGTGAGCCGTTGGTAGGAATAGAAGATGGTGCAGCCACTATGGAAAGCAGTATGGCAGTTCCTCAAAAAATTAAAATTACAAATAGAATTACCACGTAATCCAGAAATTTCAGTTCTTCAGTCTATATCCAAAAGATTGAAAGCAGTGTCCCGAAGAGGTACCTGAACACTCATGTTCCTATAGCAGCATTATTCACAAGAGCCAAGTATCCGTGGACAGATGAACGGATAAACAAAATGTGGCACAATCATACAATGGAATATTAAAAAGGAATGAAATTGTGACACATGATACAACGTGGATAAGCCCCGAGGACATTATACTAAATGAAATAAGCTAATCACACACAAAAAAACAACCCAACTACTGTGTGATTCTATTTATATGAAGTATATAAAGTAGTCAAATTCATAGAATCAGAGTGTAGAATGATGGTTGGCAAGGGGCTCCTGGAAGGGACAAATGAGTGATTATTGTTTAATTAGTGTAGAGTTTCAGTTTTACACAGTGAAAAAGTTCTGGAGGCTGGTTGCACAACAATGTGAACATCCTTAACACTACTGAACTGTACATTTGAAAATAGTTAAGATTGTATATTTTATGTATTTTACTACAGTTTAAAAAATTTTTAACGAATATGGCTAAGCTAATAAAATGTGTGGTGGCCCAAATGTAAAATAAAACCAAAAATCAAAACAAAACAAAACTACAACCTGAGAGAATCATTTCTCACCTATAACATTTTCAAAAGTGAAAAAAGCATGACAACACCGTTTGTTCACAAGACTTTGGGGAAACAAGTATAGTTACATAGTGTTGGTAGGAATGCAAATTGGTATTTACCATTTTGGCAGGGAGTTTAGAAATATCTACCACAACCAAGATATGTATTTACCTTTTGACTCAATAATTTCATGTCTAGAAATTTACCTTGAAGTTTCGCTCCGTTTATAATCGCAAAATGTTGGAAATACTCTAAATTCCTAAATATAGGAGAGTAGTAGAATGAACTATGGTATATCTGCACATTATACATTGTAACTTATACATGCAGTGTTTCACATAACATACGTAATGTGGGGGGAGGGTATTCTCGCACATGTAAGATTTCAGATTCTGGGCCTAACGTATCAACATTTCACTAGCTTTTCTATTTGTTGCCATGTCACTGTCCAAATTTTTGCTCCCATCAGATAGCACTATATACATATGCTAGTCTTACCAGTATTAGGATAATTTGAAGAATCTAGTTTCATACATGTTAAATATATAAAGTGACACCATCAGTTTGCTTTGATTTACACTACTCTAGTTGATATAAAGGATACTTGGTTTTTATATTTGCTTACTGTTTGTGCTCATCTGTGGATTTTTGGAAGTCTAAGAAAAAAAAAGTCATCAAAAGATAACATGGCTCCAACAAGTTACTCATATGTCTATCATCAGAATGATCACTTGAGAAGAATGACTGAGTATATTATTATTAATTAATAATGGCATGCCCAGCATGTTTGACACTCCATCCTCTATATGACAAAATTATTTTCAGTAATAGCCATTAAATAAAATGAATAATTAATGGTCAGAAAAAGCAGGAGAGATATTTTTCAGGTTTCTCACAGACCTTAGGGTTTAATTTCTACCGGGTTTAATGCAGTTACAAGGTTGGATGTTCACTTTTTGTCCCAATATCCACAGTCTACAGCCAAAACAAAATAATTATTTCAGTCTTGAAAAAATTGAGGTTTTTTTTTCAGTGTTTGGTAAAGATTTGTAAAGTCATGAAGTTGTCAAGTGTTGACTGCTTCCTTTGCTCTTTTCTCCTTTTCTTTGAACTGCAAAGAAAAATCCATACTTATTCTGAAAAGGTTCACTTCGTTTCTTAACCAGATTAACTTTTTTCATCTGGAAATAGTATTGACCAGGCAGGAGTATCAAAATAGATAAAATAGCATTCACTGTCTTCTCTTCATCAAAGTCTTGGCTTTCCTCTTGCTATTTTCTCCTCCTTTTTTTTTTTTTTCAATCCTGTCAGGGTTGATGCTAATATGTCCTTTCTCTTCCTTGATGTCAATGCTTATGGAAAATGATTCGTTGTTGTCTTTCATCCCTGTGTCATCTGAATCTTGTGTTGTTTCTAGGAGTTTCTAGGATCCATGCTTGGGATGTGCCAACTTGCACTCTTCACAATTTTCATACACTCTATGCAATGTTGAAGGCATTACATATTTCAAAATAGATGCAGACATTGCTGCAATGGCCTCATTCACTTTTTTAAAAATGTTCTTTGTTGAGCTCTACTGGGTTGTTGCCCTTTCCTGTTGGTATGGGTTGTTGTTTCATTTCAAATTTCCTTACAAAATTCCGAAAAATACTTGCTAGTTTCCGAACAATATTCCAAATGACTGAAAGATCCTTCAAGTGTTTGTAGAACAAAAGCACAGAATTTGATAGTTTTTCTATCAACCTGGCAGTTTTAACTTGGATGTTTTTGTCAATATTTTATGGAAATAATTGTCTAATAACTAATAAATTAATTTTAATACAACCAGAATATCTGCAAAAAGATCAATTAATACAATGGCTAAATTGTACCACTGGAGTAATGTTTTATTTTCTAGATTTATTCTTTGACTTAAAAACAGATGATAAACATTTAAAAGGGAATACGTTTATATGTTTTAACTATTTTCCAAGATCATTTAAATATTTTACATATGAACAAAAATTTGCACTTAACAAAAATATTATACCTCACAGTTTTTACTTTGTTTCACTGTTTATATTTTAAAAACAAATAATAACCTGTATGGTCATATAGAATGTCAGAATGGAAGTAATTCAAGTTCTGTCTCTTCATCCCTACAATGACAGTGCTATCCTGCTTATTTCAAATCTATAACTTAAATGAAGGGATATACAGCACTACAAGAATTATAGATGAAACAGTACACAAAGTACATTAAAATTATTACGAATTTTATTACCTTATGCTTGGAGTGAATGCATATGTGTGTGTGTGTGTGTGTGTGTGTGTGTGTGTGTGTGTATTTCAGTCTTTATTGGGGGCCAAGTACACAACTGGGAGTAATCCAAATTTACTCCTTTGTGGAATGCAATGTTAAAAATTAAGTAAAAATGCGCTCATTGGAAGCTTAAATATGTATTACAAAACAATCAATATTAAACATAGCAATTTTTTAGAACTGGACCAACAAAGAATTCTGGGGGAATATGTATTTCATCACTGATGTTCTTTAAAATTTCCAGCACATAGTGATAATAAACAGATGAACTTTGACTCAGTTTTGTTTATAATTATCCTCAAAAATGCACCTCCCTATTGGCTGTACCCATAGTGGACTGCTTTCAATGACCCATCCCAGGTAGGCCACTATTAATGAGTTATACTTGAATTATTTAGTGAATTCATGACTCTGTTACTTCACATACTATTTTCTGCCCCTGTCTCTCTCTTACCCATGTAGGACTCCAGGTACATGTATATTAGACTTTTTTATATAATTCCACAGGCCTCCAGGGGTCTGTTCATCTCCCAGAAAACTTTTTATCTCTGTTCTCCAACTTTGATACCTCTTCTTCAAGTTCATGGGCTCTTTCATCATCTCCATTTTATTAAGTCCATCTAGAAAATTTTCTCTGTTTCAAGTATTGAATCTTTCAATACTACTTCCTTCCTTTTTTATTTCTCTGCTAAGAATTTTCTGTCATTTTATTCATTATGAGAACGTTTTCATTTACTTTGTTACACATAATTATAATAGTTGCTTTAAAATTCTTGTCTATTCTGACATCTGGGTCATCTCAGGATTGGCCTCCACTGATTGTCTTTCTTCTTAAGAGTTGGTCAGGTTTTTCTGTTTCTTTCCATGTTATCTTATATCATGGACAAATTTATATTATGTCATGGACATTGTGAATAATATGCTGTAGACACTAGATTCTTTTTATTCCTCTGAAGAGTGCTGAGTGTGTGTGTGTGTGTGTGTGTGTGTGTGTGTGTGTGTGTGTGTATGTTTTAGCAGATACTTGAGTTTACTGGACTTATACTGGAAACTGTCTCCCTGTGGTGAGTGGCAACTTAAATAATCTCAGTCCTGTTCTTTTTGGTTTCCCTGGGCTGCTTAGAATCTGCTTTTAAATGCATAGTCTAGGAGGCATCAGCCAGAGATTGAGCCAGAATCTATCTACATATTTAGGAATATTCTCTCTTTGGATTTCTCCTTTCCAGAATTTCCATCCTTACTTTCCAGTAACTGTGATTGCTCCAAATTCTGTCCTCTGGTTATTCAATCCAATAAAGCTGCAGATATTCTATCACAGATGAGGCTTTCGTACACAGTGCTGCTTGGGGTCTGTCTTTGGAAAAGCCATAAGTATAGGAAACTCACCCAGGGCCATCTCTTTCTTCCAAGTGTTATCCTCTTGAGTGTGTCCCTCTTTTTGGTCTATCTTCAGTTCTTTCAGAAAGTTTTTTTTCCCCCTAGAGTCTACACTGTCTATCCTTGGGAGAATTTTTCCAACAGGAGCTACTTGGCATAACTCCTATCTCTCTTTGAGAATCTCTATTTTCTTCTTCCTTTACTCTCCTCACTCCAGCATTTCTTTCCTTCTTTCCTACCCTGTCCCAACAAATGGCTTTGGTCTAGGTTGCATATCTGAATGAGAGCCAGCTTCATCATTGGTGCTTGGGTCTCAAGGCCTGTGTAAGAGTTTGCTTGGGTTGTTATAACAAAATACTACAGATTAGGTGGCTGAACAACAAAGATTTATTTTTTCACAGTTCTGATAGCTGTAAGTCCAAGATAAAGGTGTTAGCAGGTTTGGTTTCTTCTGAGGCCTCTCTCCTTGGTTTGCAGATGGCTATCTTCTCACGGTGCCCTCACATGGCCTCTTCTCTGTGTGTGCATATCTGATATGTCTATGTGCATCTTAATCCCCCATTTTATAAGAACATCATTCAGATGGGATTAGGGCCCCCCCCAAATGGCCTCATTTTAATTGAATTACATCTGTAAAGACTATCTCAAGGGGCGCCTGCATGGCTCAGTAGGTTAAGCGTCCAACTTTGGCTCAGGTCATGATCTCACTGCTTGTGAGTTCGAGCCTTGCTTCGGTCTCTGTGCTGATGGCTTGCAGTCTGGAGCCTGCTTCATATTCTGTCTCTGTCTCTCTGCCCCTCCCCTGCTCATGCTCTGTCTCTGTCTCTTTCTCTGTGTCTCTCAAATATAAAACAAACACTTAAAAAAACCCTTTATGTCCAAATACAGTTACATTCTGAGGTGCTAGGGGTAAGGGTTTCAACATACAAATTTATTATTATTATTATTATTATTATTATTATTATTATTATTACCACCATTATTTAAATATAATTTATTGTCAAATTAGCTAACATACAGTGTATACAGTGTGCTCTTGGTTTCAGGGGTAGATTCTTGTGATTTATCGCTTACATAAAACACCCAGTGCTCCTCAATGCCCTTTACCCATTTTCCCCATCCCCTGACCCCCCATCAACCTTCAGTTTGTTCTCTGTATTTAAGAGTCTCTTATGGTTTGCCTCCCTCTCTGTTTGAAACTGTTTTTCCGCTTCCCTTCTGCCATGGTCTTCTGTTAAGTTTCTCAAGTTGCACATATAATATCTGTCTTTCTCTGACTGACTTATTTCACTTAGCATAATACCCTCCAGTTCCATCCATGTCATTGCAAATGGCAGGATTTCATTCTTTCTCATTGCCAAGTAGTATTCCATTGTATATATAAACCACATCTTCTTTTTTATTTTTTTAAATTTTTTTTTAAACGTTTTATTTATTTTTGAGCCAGAGGGAGACAGAGCATGAACGGAGGAGGGGCAGAGAGAGAGGGAGACACAGAATCGGAAGCAGGCTCCAGGCTCTGAGCCATCAGCCCAGAGCCTGACGCGGGGCTCGAACTCACGGACCGCGAGATCGTGACCTGAGCTGAAGTCAGACGCTTAACCGACTGAGCCACCCAGGTGCCCCACCACATCTTCTTTATCCATTCATCAGTTGATGGATATTTAGGCTCTTTCCATAATTTGGCTATTGTTGAAAGCGCTGCTATAAACATTGGGGTACATGTGCCCCTATGTGTCAACACTCCTGTGTCCTTTGGATAAATTCCCAGTAGTGCTGTTGCTGGGTCGTAGGGTAATTCTATTTTTAATTTTTTGAGGACCTCCACACTGTTTTCCAGAGTGGCTGCACCAGTTTGTATTCCCACCAACAGTGTCAGAGGGTTCCTGTTTCTCCACATCCTTGCCAGCATCTGTTGTTTCCTGAGTTGTTAATTTTAACCATTTTGACTGGTGTGAGGTGGTATGTCAGTGTGCTTTTGATTTGTATTTCCCTGATGATGACTGATGTTGAGCATCTTTTCATGTGTTTGTGGGCCATCTGGATGTCTTCTTTGGAAAAGTGTCTATTCATGTCTTCTGCCCATTTCTTCACTGGATTATTGGTTTTTCAGATGTTGAGAATTCTTTATAGATTTTGGATACTAACCCTTTATCTGATATGCCATTTGCAAATATCTTCTTCCATTCTGTAAGTTGCCTTTTAGTTTTGTTGATTGTTTCCTTTGAGGTGCAGAAGCTTTTTATCTTGATGAGGTCCCAATAGTTCATTTTTGCTTTTATTTCCCTTGCCTTTGGAGACATGTTGAGCAAGAAATTCCTGTAGCTGAGGTCAAAGAAGCTGTTGCCTGTTTTCTCCTCTAGGGTTTTGATGGTTTCCTGTCTCACATTTAGGTCTTTCATCCATTTTGAGTTTATTTTTGTGTATGGTGTAAGAAAGTGGTCCAATTTCATTCTTCTGTATGTTGCTGTCCAATTCTCCCAGCACCATTTGCTAAAGAGACTGTCTTTTCTCCATTGGATACTCTTTCCTGCCTTGTCAAAGATTAGCTTGCCATACATTTGTGGGTCCAAATCTGGGTTCTCTATTCTGTTCCATTGGTCTATGTGTCTGTTTTTGTGCCAATACCATACTGTCTTGATGATTACAGCTTTGTAGTAGAGGCTAAAGTCTGGGATTGTGATCCCTCCTGCTTTGGTTTTCTTTTTCAACATTACTTTGGCTATTTGGGGTCTTTTGTGGTTCCATACAAATTTTAGGGAATTTGGGCTGGGGTTGGGGGCAGGTGTGAAATTCAGCTCATAACAGCTTGGCATCCATTGAATTTTTTTTCAAACAATATTTTTCCACAGTATTTTTAACTGCATTGTGTTCATTTTACCTAGAAAAGCCCGTAGCCATTTTTTTTTAATTGTATGAGGACCTCCAAGTGGTTCTTGGCATGTCTCTGTCTTATCTTTTTTTTTAATTGTTTCTTTCTCTTCTTCCTTCCAAACCTTAATATTACAAAACCATTAATATTGTAGGCTTTACTAAAGGTAAAAGGTAAAAGTATGTATCCTCAATCTGAAAGGCCTGGGTCAAAGCCTCATTAGTTCTGTGATGTTAGTTTGAACAATGCTTCCAAAACATGAGCAAGACACCATGAGTCATCAAATGCTGATTTTGCCAAATTCAGCCCAGAGTTCAGAAGCCCTGCTCTGGTGGATAGAGTCAGAAGTTGAGAACCCTTGCTGTATTGAGTGAAGCTGGTCGTGTTAATAAAGAGGAGAGAGAATAACTAGTGTTTAAAGTTATTCCAATTAAAAAGTTTTGAGATTCAATGGCTCTCTGCTTTCTACGGGACAAATTTTAAACTCCTTCAGCTTGATGCTTAAATTCTTCTAAAAATTAAATTCCATTTACTTTTCATATCTTTATTACAATTACTCCTACCTCACAGAAAAACAAACTGATCTGGATTATTCATCCCTCAGGTTTACTCCTGTCTCTATCCCTTTGCCTATACAGTGTGTTTAGTCTCTAATATTCTTCTTCATTTTCCTCATCTACTAGAAATCCTACTTCATCCTTCATAGCTTAGATAAAGCCCTACAGCAGCCATTATGTTTCTCACAATAATTATTTTCAGTCCACAGTGAGATATACTTCAGTTCCATCACTCACTACCTCTATCAACCTCAGGTCTTCATTTATAAGGAAAGGTATGTATTATCCCAATTTTGTAGGATGGTTTTGAGGATTACAGGTAATACTTTTAAAAACCATAATATCAACTAAACAGAATTTTCTTCATGCCACGCATTGTTCTACAATTAATAGGAGATCGGGGATTTAAACCCAGGAGGCTCCAGAGCCTACACAAATTGTTAGCAAATATACTGTGTTACTGAGCAAAAGATGGCACTCAATTCAGTAGTTACTATCATTATTATTACCATGTATGGCTACTGAATTTCTCATGAATTCATGTCTTGTTTTGCTGAAAAGATTGTTAGCCATTTGAGAATAGGGACATTATCTTACATGTATTTTTTCCTTTTCCTGTATATGTTTGCATAGGGTGCACTTAACTAATATTTGGTGAGTAAATGATTGAACCAATTACAGAGAGATTATTTACATGATTTTAAAATGACTTAAGTTTTACTTCTCACCACATCCTTCTTGGAAAAAAAAATCAGAATATTCGTATAGTGCCTGCTTCTAGATCAAATACAAATTCCCCCAAGAGATTGAACTTCAGTATTGTTATTGATTGTTTCTGTGCACTCCTGGAGATATCATTCTTAAGCACTATACCAGGTTTTGCATTCCTTGGAGCCTTTCCCATCAGGATCTGTGTTTAGTGGCTTCCTGTGGCTGCTGAGGAGAAGTTGAAACCCCTGATCAGAGCAAACAAAGATGCTGAGGGAAAATAAGGCTCTGATGCCCACAACAAATTCGACTCTGGATTTGACTGAAGTATTAACTACCGAGCCAACAAACAAAATACGTGCAGCAAAAACTTGCTGCAAACTGTTGAGGGTTTTTTTTTTTTTTTTTTTAATCACATTTTGGACTATCTAGGGCTGGCTGACTCTGATTTAATTGGACTAGCAGTGTGAAGGAACTTCTATGTAATATTTAGCATTTCCAGTGATTTTGGCATGGAGGCTGGATATTTCATTTCTTAAAAAACAGTTTTCTATACTCTACATATCTGTCCCAGTGACCCTGTCGATCCTTGCTTCTCACCAGAAAATGTCTCTGTTCTGAACATCACCAGGCTATGTCTTTCATTCCCTAATGACATATTTGGGGACTTCCTTCTGTTGCCTACTGGGGCCAAACTGTGAATTCAGGGTCATGGGCCCAATCTGTTAAGTGGGAACTTAGAGAAATGTCTCCAAGGATCCTGTTTCTTCTCTCAGTCTGGGAATGGAATCAAGCCCCACAATTACCTTGTCAACCTTTTCTCCAACAGCCAAACCATTTTTCCACACTGTGCATTATATAAATATACTACACATATTCTTCTAAAATTATTGTGTGTTATCAAGCAGTTATCTATATTTTTACAATATTAAGCAACCATAATTATATAATTACAGTAATTATAACCATATTTTTGCCTTTTAATTTTTTAATTTAAATATCATTTTCATACAATAGAATACACAGGTCTTGAGTATTACAGGTACAAGAGAGTTTTTCTGTTTTATATATATATATATATATATATATATATATATATATATATATATACTTAAAAACAGCTCTTTTGAGGTACAATTGGCATACAACACAATTGAGCAATTTAAAATGTATATTTCAATGAGTCTTGACAAATGTATACAATCATGTAACCATCACAACAATCATGAGACAGAACCATTCCATTACCTCAAAGAGTTCTGTCATGCTCTTTTGCATTCAACCCCTTCCTGCCAACCCTGGCCTCTGGCACCACTGATATATTTTCTGACACCGTATGTGTGCCTTTTAGAGAAATTGGTATAAATGGAATTATACAATATTTAGTGTTTTGTATCTGACTTATTTTATTTAGCATAATGATTTTGATAGTCACCCTTGTTGTTTTTTGCATCCATAGAGCATTCCTCAGTGGTCCATTATACGTATATACTACTATTTGTTTATCCGTTAACTATGTAATAGGCATTTGAGTTGCTTCAAAGTTTTGACTGTTATAAATAAAGCTGTGGTGACTACATAAATGTAAGTCTTTGTGTGAACATATATTTTTATTTTCTCTTGGGTAAATTCTTCAGAGTGAGACTGGTGGTTTGCATGGTAGGTGAACATTTAGCCTTTTTTTAAAGTTTATTTATTTTGAGAGAGAGACAGAGAGACAGAGAGAGAGACAAAGCGTGAATGGGGCACAGGCAGAGAGACAGGGGCTCAAACACACAGTCCTTCAGATCATGACCTGAGCTGAAGTCAAGAGTTGGTCACTTAACCAACTGAGCCACCCAGGCACTCCAAATGTTTAACTTTTTAAGAGATCATCAAATTTTTTTCCAAATTGACCATACTACTCTGTAATCCCTCCAGAAACATCTGACGGATTAAGCTCATCCTTACCAACATTTAATATGGCTTGTCTTATTAATTTTAGCCATTGTATAAGCAGGTATGCAGTATGTTATTGTGATTTTAATTTGTACTTTCTTAATAATTAATAAACACCTTTACATGTGCTAATGTGTCATTAATATATCTTCTTGGTAAGTGTCTATTCAGATTTGTTGTCCATTTTTTCAGTTGGGTTATTATTATTTAGCTGTAAGAATTCTTTATATATTCTGGATACAAGAAAATTACCAGGTTTTGGTTTTGGAAGTATTCTCTCCCTCTGTGTCTTACCTTTGCATTGTATTCACAGTTTACATTTTGATGAAATTCAATTCATCAATTTCTTTTTGCTTTTATGGTTGGTGTTTTTGTGTCCTATCTAAGAAATCTTTACTTAAACAAAGGTCATAAACATTTTCTTTTATGTTCTTCTCTTCTAGCAGTGGTATAGTTTTAGCTATTACATTTTGGTGATTGATCCATTTTGAGCTAATTTTTTAATTATATGGTACAAGGTAATGGTCTATGTTCATGTTTTTGCACATGGGTATCCAGTCATTACAACAATGGTCTGGTCAGCACAAGAAACTTCCCTGCCAGTCACTGAGCTGCAACTGTACCCTTCTCCAGTGAGACCTGAACTGTAGCTTTGGGCAGTGACTCCCCCCTCAAAGTGTGTCCTGACTTAGGAAGTTCCCCTTAGCCCTGCAGAGCTGTTTGGCATTCTCTGTACATCTTATTCTACACATTTTATGGTTACTCTTTTCTCACGGCTTACTATTTCTTTATACTAAATTAAAGCAGTAGACTAATATCAACCAGGAATTACACCTAATTTTGTTGGACTTGTTTTCTTTTTCCTGATGAATTCACCCTTTTGCCGTTATGAAATTCTCTTTATTTCTAGTAATACTACTTATTCGTAAGTCTATTTTGTATAATCTTAATATATCCAGGCCATATATCTTATGCATATTTATTAGTTGATATGTATTCTTCCATTGTATCACTTTCAACCTATCTCATGCTTAAAGTGTCTTACTTGAAAACAAGATATATTCTCTCTTACTTTTTAATGCAGTTATCAGTATGGTTGGTTTGTGTCTTCCATATTCCTTTTTTTTTTTTTTTTTTAGTTATGGATTTGTTGCTGGCAATTGTTGTTCCTTTTCTCCTCTTGTCAAACTTTTCTCTACTTTTCAATTGTGTATAGATTGCACATTTATTTATTTATTTATTTGTTTGTTTGTTTGTTTCAAGTTAGTTAGCTACATTGGGCATTAAAAAAAATTAATACCTCCTCTACTGGCTTGTTAACTATACCTTTCTGTTTTATTTTTTAAATTAATTTCTGTAGAGTTTTGAAGCAATCACAATCAACTCTGAATATTATATCACCTCATGTATAATGTAAGACTCTTACAACAGTATTCTACAATTACCCTCCTCCCATTACTTTTGCTATTCTTATTATACATTTTCTGTCTGAATGCATGAAATCTCACAATACATTGTTATTATTTTTGCTTTAACCAGACAGTACTCTTTTGACAAATTAGGAAGTGAAAAAATATGTCTCTTTATATTTGCCCACATATTTGCCATTCTCAGTATTCTGAGTTTCCACTTAGTTTCATTTTTTCTTCACTCTGAGGAACTTCTATTAATAACTCTAGTAGTGCAAGTCTTCTGGAAAAACTCCCTCAACTCTGTTTATCCAAAAATGTCTTTACTTTGCCTTCATTTTGAGGAATATTTTCACTGGAATTGAAATTCTGGGTTGATTGCTTTTTCTAGTACTTTAAAGATCTCATTACATTATCTTCTGGCTTCCATCATTTTTTATGAGAAGTTATTAGTAAGTCTTATTGTTCCTCTGTTATGTGTGTCTTTTTCTCTGATTGTTTTCAGTATCTTCTCTTTATCATTGGTTTAGTAACCTCATAATGTGCATCTATCTATATGACTGTTTATACTACTTGCAGTCCATTGACCTCCTTGGATCTGTGAGTTTATATTTTCAGCAATTTTGAAAAATTTCCTGTGTCAATCTTTCTTTCTTATTCTGGTTCTCTAACTACAGATATGTTCGACTGTTTCATTTTGCCCCATAAGTCACTAAAGTCTCTGTTTATCATCCATGTTTTTGTCAGCCATTTTTCCCCTGTGTTCTTTGTTTTGCCTAGTTTCCATTGCCATGTCTTCAAATTCACTAATATTTCCTTCTGTAGTATCTAATTTAATAGTAAGCCCATTCAGCAAAATTTTCATGTTAAGTATTGTATTTTCTAGTTCTAAATTTTCCATTTGGTTCTTTTTTAGTCCTCATTTCTCTATTTAGATTCTTATTTATTACCTATTTATGGTAAAGTTTTTCCTTTAAATCCATGAACATGGTTATAATAGATATTTAGTCTCCATGTGTTAATTTCATCAGTTCTCTGTTTTTTTGTTTTTTTTTCTTCTAGAGAGTGCTAGTTTTAACTCTGTTAAAATACAAGAAATGGCTGCATCAGACAAGGATGGATCATCTCCAGAAGACATGGGTCAAATTCTCTACCAAATTCCTGGTATGGATGGTGCCTTTATCTCCTGTTTTTCTGGGGTGAAGAATGAAAGTTTAGATTACTACCTAGGCCCTGATGCTCTTTCCAAAAGCTCCTTAAACCTAAACTGTTCTTCATAATAATGAGCTACAGAAGCAACTGCCATTAGTATTATTATCTATCTTTATACTTGACAAGAATTTGTCTACTCTTGGAAGCACCCTAAAAATTAGATCTGAAACCCTCCCAATGGCCTTGAAAGATGGGTATCATTATCTTTATTTCATAGAAAATGATCTGAGGCTCAGAGAAGTTCCATACTGGGTCTGCCCATCTGTCTACAAATCGCATGCATTTGGTATTATCCACACGGCCTCTGGTCTCTGGATGGTTTATTTATGAATGTTCACTAAAGACCCATTTATGAATGGCGGTCCACATGCTCAGTGCCTCTCACAAGCATGGTGCCTTAATTTCTGTTGGACTTGCCAGTATCTGATGTACCTACTCTATTTTTACATACTTTTTTAAAATCCCTTTTATGGTAATAATCTCTTTCCTAAGTTCCCGTTTCTTCTTAATTCATAAATTGTACCGGAAGAGGAGCTTCATTCACCACACTGTGTACTTCTTCATGGCACCCTTAGAATTAGATATAAATTCCCTGAAAGTTTTATAATTCTAGAAATAAATTCAGAGATCAATATACCACCTCCTTTCTATTTTGGTGGAATAAAAACTACCCAAGATGCAGTTAGGCTCTGATGTCAACAATTCTCTACACGCATTTCTATATAGCCAAGTAGTCACTTTAGTAGAGGTCAGTTATCATATAGTGTTTATTTATGGGAAAAAAATGTAGTTCCCTATCCATTGAATACATGCTTCTCTGTTAACATTATCTATAGAAGAGGGTTTTTCTCACCCAATGACTCTCATAGGATTAGATGCTTTGTGTTGTACTGTACATATATGTACCTGATCAGGTAAAGCTCAAGTGTCCACCACCCAGAGCTCCAGCTCCCCTAGAAGGGCTGCAGAAAGTGTAGATTTCAAATCATGCTCTTCTTGGCTGTGAAATCTTTCCCCCATGGTTGAGAGATTTTTAAGAAATTCTCACACACATGAATCAGTTGCTGCCTCACCCTTGACAAGACCTAGAAGATTTTAGGCCAGAGCCCATTCTGTTAGGTTAGCTCTTGCTTTGCAATGAGGTTAGTCCATTAGATATTCTAATGAGGGCCCAACTCATACATTCTCACTAAAGATTAATTTGGCTTCCTTGCAACATCTGTGTTCTGCTGACTCCTATCTGTTCCCCAGGCAGCAGGGCCAAACACATCCATCATCACAGACAGGCACTTGGAAGCTACCCCTTGCTGTTGCTTCCACATATCAAAGAATGAGTCAACTCAGGCAGGGAGACTCCTGGAATGGCCTGTCCCAGGGGCTCCCTCTCCTCAGAAGCCCTTTCTAGGTCTCTCCACTCACCTTTTGGGGCTGAATCTTGTGAAGGCAACCATACAGCGGAGTCCTTGAAAGCACAGCAAATGGGGCATGTTGAAAGGTGGCTTTACAGAGGCATTACAGCCACCTGGAATCTGGCATTTCTGCCATAGCTCCCTACCCAAAATAGCAATTGGTGAAATTTAACCTGAACACTGTTGTCAAAAACAAGTGTGAGTATTTTAGTTAATGTTTGGAAGCCATCCCATCTGTGAGTGTGGCTTCACCCTGAGGCCCAGTGAAGGATCTCAAGAGTCTGGCTGTGTCCTGGGCTTCTGCCTGAAAGCTTGCCTTGGTTGTTGACAGAGTGCTGCAGGTGAGCAGGGCCCTATTCCAAGTGCGCAGTTAAGAGAGGAGCTGAGAGAAATCCATAGGCACCGGCAATCTTGAGGCCACAGCTCCACACACTGGGCACACACCCCTCAGAAAGGCTTTCTGCGTCGGTATGGATCAGTGCCCTGTGTTCAGTGCGCTTATGGTGCCCAGACTTCCAGAGGCAGAGCTCTGACCTGACATCAACTCTGCAGGAGATAGGTGGGCCCCCTGCCGCGGGTGAAGGCAGCCCTGAAATAGATCCACACGTGTAACACATGGTCCAAGTGGAAAATTGCAGTCAGTGAGGACCCAGGCAGCCTGGAGAGGTAGGAAGTTTCCTGACAATTGAGGTATTCAAGCCTTGGCTGCTAGACTATAAGATGAGGAAGTCGTACAGAGGGTTCAAGCATCAGATGAGTCATTTTAAAGGACTGTCTTTGAGGACTCTTCCGCTCGGAAATCATGTAGCCGGTGAGTTCTGCAGTCAGCAGCACGTACTGAGTTGACAACACAGACATATACTACCTGCAGATGTGTAGATCAGGCCATTTGTGAGCGTCTACCACATGTGCACTTCCTCTTAGTGCCTCGATGAAACAGAACAAACAAACACAGAGGCCATTTATGCACATTTGCATAAGCGGACTTGTCTGTGTACAGAGGGGTGTGTGTGGACCAGCCAGGATGACTAAAGAGCCTGGGGAGTCTTCATGTTGTAGTTTAAGTGATGTGCCGATTCCTAAAACTAAAAAGCAAATAGTCATTTTTACAACCCCTCTTCACTCTGTTGAACTGAATAAATGGGGAAGGCCCCCTAAATAATATGGCCCTTGGGGAAAAGTGAGAGAAGAGTTAGATGAAGGCTATGAGAGAGGGTTGGGTAAGCGCAGGACATGGAAAAGCATGCTTTATTTCTCAGAAATATCACCGTCCTTGTGAAAACACAGGAGGAAGAAGGGGAAGGGGCCAAGAGCAGGAAAGCCTTTCCTTCATTACAACCGTCATCATCACAGGGTAGGGGGTGTTGAGCTGCCTCCTGGACACAAGCCCCGCCCCAGTCCAGCCCTCTAGTGCATCTGCTTCTTCTAGGCACCAGCTGGCTTAATGTACACACCACTCACTTTATTTATTGCCTCTTATTCTCATTAAGTGAACCTAGGGGCCTTGTACCAACATGGATCAATGAGAGAGCATTCACTCCTTTCCAGCATCAGATGGGGAAGAAAAGAGAGGAAAGTTATGGAGGAAACAGGAAGAGAAACAAATGATAACATAGTGGACAAAGTTGGAGCCTTTCTGGTACGACTGTGTTGGCAGAGCTAAGGAAGTCACTGTGATGTCCCTTACAGAGGACTTTTGAGGAAACTAAGTAAGGTAGAGTCAATGGGGCAGACACCTTTGCGGACTGTACTCCAAACCTGGTTAGGAAGCATTGTTAACTGCCTCAGATTTCTGTTTATTCCCTATTTTAAGGTCTGTGTTGGGAAGGGGCTCAAGTGCAAATCACATAGCCCTTACCTACTCTTACCTGGTCAGCTTGTTGGAAGCACACTTACCAGTTATAAAACCCACAATTATATGAGCTGTTTGTAATATTTATCATTTAATTTTTAAAGTGGCTTTTTTCAGAGCCCTGGTTAATATAGTAGACTGAATTAGCTTAAATGCAGTTGTGATGAGAACATTGACACAATGAATTATTTATTAGTCTTAACACCAGAATTTACTAATGATCTTTATTCTGGCCCAATCTATACAGTGAATTGGTCTGAAGAACAAAATAGCTTCATCCATTGTCCCCAGTTACCTTAAACACTTACATTAGAATGCACTTAATGATAAATATAATTATGCCAGTAGTAATATCTACCATTTATTTGGGCAGGCACTTAAAAATTATCTCTAATTCTAACAACAATACTACAGGCTGGTATTAACCAATTTATAGAGAAGGGGACTGAAACAAAGAGATGTAAAGTTCCTTAACCAAAGTCACACAGCTAGTAAACTGGGGAGCGATAACCTCCTTCTATATCACTCTCTTCACCCTCTACTGAAATTTTCTGAATAAAAACAGTTTATTTTTTTCAAAGACTTTTTACTTTTTTTTAAGTTTATGTATTTATTTGGGGAGAGACAGAGATAACAAAGGTTGGGGAGGAACAGAGAGAGGGAGAGAGAGAATCCTGAGCAGGTTCCATGCTACCAGCGCAGAGCCCAACACGGAGCTTGACCTCATGAAACCGTGAGATCACGACATAAGCCAAGACCAAGAGTCAGATGCTTAACTGACTAAGCTACCCAGGTGCCCCACAAAAACATAGTTTAATAGGATTTGTGTACAAGCATTAGGTAGAGGCTTATCACCCTCACCTTATCACCCTCAGATAATCTAAGGAGCCTTCCGCTGCACCATTGTGGCTCAGTAGAAATGCTGTAGAGAGGCAGGTTGGGAACACTTTAGCAGCTGTGACCTTCTCCTAAGCCCCAAGTATATGTAAAGATTATATCTGCTCTCTCTCTCTTTAACTCACATGAACAAAGACCAGGGACAAACTTACTAAAGTTCCAAGACAAGGGTTCCATGGGCTGCTGCAGATCTTCTAGATTATCAACAAATTCTCCTGAAACAAGGAAGATCATAGGTTATCACCTCTCCAATGTTTTCCTGAGATCTCAAGTTCACACTTGTCACACAGTGTGTGATTTGGGATTCAAGCTGATCCAAATGCTTGGCTACCTAAAACCTTGTTACTTAAAGTGTCATCTGTGGACCAGCAGCCTCAGCCTCACCTAGGAACGTATTAGAAATGCAGAATCTTGGGCCCTACTCCAGACCCACTGAACCAGCATCTGTATTTTAACAAGATCCCCAATTTATTTACATGTACGTTAAAGTTTGGGAGATGTTATTCTAAGGGACAGTTTGTACATGAAGAGTCTAAAAATGCTGATTTTTTTAAATAAATTTTTTTAATGTTTATTTATTTTTGAGAGAGAGAGAGAGACAGAGTGCAAGTGGGGGAGGGGCAGAGAGAGAGGGAGACCCAGAATCTGAAGCAGGCTCCAGGCTCTGAGCTGTCAGCACAGAACCTGATGTGGGGCTTGAACCCACGAACTGTGAGATCATGACCTAAGCCAAAGTCAGATGCTTAACTGACTGAGCCACCAAGGCACCCCTAAAATGCTGAATTCTTAAGGTGACTGGTTACTTGGCAGGAAAGTGCAGCTGAAATGGTTTCTATAGTACATAAGTATAGGAACCACTAAAAGGGCATTTTTAGCAAAGATAGCCTCTGAAAAATGTCCTGATTCACATGTTGTAAGGATCAGCACATCTTTAACTGGTTCAGGCATCAGAAGCTCTAAATTTTACAGCCTAGATATAGTCTCAAAATGATTTGTAGAGTATTCATGGAAGGGCAGTAAGTTTTGCTTCATTGGTCTCATGTCTGACTCTGAATTTCCTTTCTCTAGGATTTAAATTTCATTAGCAGTGTTATAGGTAGAAATGTTGTAAGGGTTTTTGCATGACTTTTTCTCAAGGAATATAAAATAACCCTAGGAAGAATAAGTATAGAAGTTAACCAGTACCCAAAATCTATATTTTATTTTATTTTAATTTAATATAATATTATTTTATTAATTTTTATTATTTTTACTTTTTATTTTTAATATTTATTATTGAGGCACAGAGAGAGACAAAACATGAGCAGGGGAGGGGCAGAGAGAGAGGGAGACACAGAATCTGAAGCAGGCTCCAGGCTCTGAGCTGTCAGCACAGAGCCTGACACAGAGTTCGAGCCCACAAACCGTGAGATCATGACCTGAGCCGAAGTCAGACGCTCAACAGACTGAGCCACCCAGGTGACCCCACAATCTATGTTTTATATTTAAGATGATATTATAACTTTAAAACTACAAGGTGAACCTCAAGGAGGTAACAAGTTCCTTCCACAGAATCTCTCTGTAAGCATACAGAGTTATTACAAACCTTGAGGCCAGCCCAGCCATAGCATTAACCTAGGAATGCCCATGTAGGGGACCCTTCAAATAGAAGTAACTATTCAATTCTCTAACAGCTCAACAACAGATGGAATCACACAGATGAGTCTTTTGAGAAGGAGCTGCATGAGCCAATAAAAATCTTCACCACATTAGAAAAGGGTAAAAATATGGTGGAAAGACAGAAGGTAGGGAGAATGGAAGGGAAGTGAAGAGAAGAGAAGGGGGGAAGGGAAAGAAAGGAAGGAGTGAGGGGAAAACAAAGGAATAAAGACACACATGATTGCTCTGAACTAGATGCTGTGATAGATTCTCTAATACATATCTTCTCAAATACAGTTAATAAAACTGAGGCCCAGAGTTTTAGTAATTTTCCCAAGATCAAATAGTTAGCAAGTCTGAGTACAGGATTTTAACCTAGATTTACACCAGCACCAAGGTACAGTGTTTTCTAAATGTTTGCTGATCTTAGAATCACTGACCAATTTTCAAACTGAAAAAAAGAACCTTAGAGAGCAGAGCTTTGAAAATCTGAGACTCCCAGTGTTGAAGTGACTAGTGGATCCGAAATGACTGACTATAAGGGATTTGCCTGAGACCAAACAGTAGGTAGGTCAGAAAGTCTACAGAGAACAGAGCTGTTTTTGAACGTACCACTCTACACGGAAGGAGGGTATTTTGCAAAGCATAATTGTTAAGCAATATGGCTACCACTCGCCTGGTTGGAGATAGTTTGCTCAAAAGTGCAAGAAAATTGGTTTCCACATGATTGAAACCGACTTAGGATTTGCAGGTGTCCAAAACTTAGCCATGCCTAAAACTTGTCCAGAGAGAATTGGCTTACCCAAAATCAAGTATGACTTCCTGTTTTTAAGAAATAAGGCTTAAACCGCTTGTTTAAAAAGCTCATTTAATTTCTTGGCCAAGATATAGCTTAAAAAAAAAAGTCTATTTTGATGATATAAGTGTAATTGAATCAGAACCATATGGATTCCATTCCCCCTTTTAAACTGCACATGAATTAGAAATTAAGTGTTCATTCTCCTCAAAGTAATTAATGACTCAATTGATTAAATATGATACTGGCCTTAATCACCATGCTGAGCTCACACTGGCTCTATTTTGCAGGAATCAAGATACTTACTAAATCCCAGACTCAGCTTGCATACATTCCTGTTTACGTCTTAGGCCAGTTTTGTTGTGTTTCCCCCAAATGAGATATACTCTCTGGTAAGAGCACGGACAGCCTGATCATAATGCAATGCCTTTGCCCAAACCTCTTTTCTGTTAGGTGGGCCCTAAAGGGAGGTGCAGGGGGAGGCACAGATTCTTTCTGTTCTGACTCCTGATTGGGTTGAGCTTTGGGGACAGAGGCAGAAGGCTGGGCCTGGGAAGCTTCAGGGAGGTGGGCCCTGTCTGACTAAAGTACCTCTCCACTCTTCCTCATTCACAGGGCTATAGTCCCCTGAAAATATTATTCTCAGCCAATCAGTCACCTCTCAACCAGTCTAGCTCACAATCCCCACCCTTGTCTTCTTACCTAGCAGATCTCAGAGAGATGATAAGTTGGTGTGTCTCTTTCAGAGCCATTATTTTACATTTGATTACTTCTGACAAAGGCATTTGTGTTTGCTGAGCTCCTACCTCTTTGCCAGACTCTATGCAAGGCAGTGTTCTCACAACCACCTTTAAAGGTAAGGTAGGTATGACCAACCTTGTTGACTAGAAGAGGAAACTAAGACTTGAAGAGGTAGAGCATGTGCTCAAAGCCTCCGTCAGTTCCAGATGACTCCACAACCCGCTGCCTTTGCACCACACCACCAACTTCTTAGATGCTGATACAGACTCACATCAGCCTTCTGTCCTGAGTGGCCACTAGCCCCCACCCTTCTTTTCTGTCACTGGTGAGCAAAGAGAGGGGCTTAGGTCCCTGATGTGCATGTACGACAATAGTCATTAGTTCTTACAGACTACCCTACCCACCCCCCACCCAAAGAATCAAGAAGCTCTAGAAAACCATCCTTTGGCCACCTTTTCCAGCTTCTACAGTTTCTGTGCTTTTCTGCAAAATTTATAATTTTGAAAGATAAAACTGAAGATTTATGCATGTATTATTGTGTGGGTTTAATATCCATTAGTTTAAACAGTTATTCATTTGTAAATCCTTATTGAGAGAATTGCTACATGTTGAAATTCAATATAATGATAGAATCCTACATATGTTTATAAGAATACTTATAAAATTCACAAGATCCCACGGACAGACCCGGTACACTGTTTTACTACCTATGGGCACGTATACACATTACTCTCTTGAACAACTTGCACACAGGAAAACCACACATTTTTATATAGTTCACTCCCTCATAAACAAACACACCCACATAAACACATGGAAACAATATGCAAACACAAAGAGATTTGCAGATGTACTCGCAAATAAATCTGTAAAAAACAGACAAGTTCATGTTCATTCACGCTTCTCTCTCTTCCCTTCTTCCCTCCTTCCTTCTCTCTCTTCCTCCCCCTCCTCCTCTCTCTCTCCCTTCCTCCCTCCCTCTCTGTCTGATACACACACACACACACACACACATCAAAACCTTTAAACAAATAACTTTTCAAATTGAAATACTGATTTCTCCTTTTGATTCAAAATACATTCTCTCATAGGCCTGAGGACTAAGTGTCGTTTACAAGTCCAGACATGCTACAGGGATCCCCATGTGTAATGTTAATGCTTTCATAAGGAAACTCTGTTCGTTCTAGACCTTAAAAAATCCTTCTCAAACTCTCAAACTTGTTGCGTTCTCCAACATGAGGTTTAGCCAAGGGAAAATCTTGCTTTTTTTTCTTCTGCTGCTGCTGCTTCTCTTCTCCCTCCTCCCCTTTTATAGTGGTGATAGTGGGCAATCACAGAAAAGAAAATTCTGTTCACTCAGAAAAACTTTATGAAGCACCCTCGATAAGCCATGGTAAGGATAAGATCTGTAACTTTGAATGATAGTTTCAGACTTCAGAGGATAACAGCAGACCCAGATCTAGATATGATAACTCAGTATCATGTGAAATTCATTTTCAGAGCCGCAGAAAGAAAATAGCAAAGAAGAGGGTGTGAGCTACTCCGCCTGGGGAAGGAAGGAAGGTCCTTACCGAATAGGTGGCATTACTGAGAGAGGACTCAGATGGGCTTTCTAAGCAGAGTAAACAACGTGTATAGGGGCACAGAGGAGGAGGGTGCAGACCATGCCTGGGCCACAGTGAGCAGCTCAGTGTGCCTGGGGTTTTGAGGTGAGGGTTTCAAGGGTGTGGCAGGTAGAAGACAGTAGCTAAGTTTAGACTTTTTAGTACTGCACGCAGTGAGTATCAATCCAGGGCTTCATGCAGGATCGTCATGTGGTCAGGTTTCAGTTTAGGAAAGAACTCTTTGTTCAGTGAGGAAGATGGAGAGACCGAAGGCAAGACCGGTTAGAGGATTATTGCGATGACACCAGAGAGACGGGGAGGGTACTAAAGCAGTGACCCACTTACCTGACCAAGTCAGAAACTCTAGAATCTCCCCCAGACTCTTCCGTTCCTTCTCCTCCTCCTACCATCCCTGTCCTGTTTATTACCGGTGTCTTAATGAGTCTGCCTCATAAATTCTTCTGAAATAAATTGCCCCTTTCACATCCTCGACTGTTTCAGAATGCCTCCTCCCCCGGCACATACCATTTCAGACTCATTTGGTCAATTCTGTCCCATGCCTGAAATTAGCATATGGTATCCCTTTGCTTTAAAGTCAAAACCCATTGACAAGAAACCCATTAAGACACTACCTACCTCTCCAGCCACATTTCCAACTACTTCCCTTCCAATTTTATCAATCATCTTGCTCTTTCACATGAATGCCACGCTCTCTCCTGCTTATGTTACACATACTATTTCTTTGGTTTAGAATAACATCCCATTAGCTGTCTGACAAATTCATTCTTTAAGAATGAGAACGTACATCACCACTTAAGTTTGGTTTGATTCAAGAAGTTTACTGAACATACAAAATGATCTGGGATTGCTACCAGATTCTGCCCTCCCAGAACATCCTGTGCATGGCTGTATTGAACCATCTCCCACGCTGGACTGTAAATGTTATTTATTTATTTATTTATTTATTTAGTCAGTCAGTCTGTCCCATCTCCCCATACTCACATCATTAGTAAAGAAGCCTGGGTCTTATCCAAGCCCCTTGGTGCTCAATACAAATTTAAGTAAAGAATAAAGTAAAAGGTACAGATTTCAGAGACCTTTCGGAGAACTGACTTCACAGGTCTTAGTGCCTAAATAGATGGGCTGGGTTGGCGGGGGGAAGAAAGAAGATATTTCTACCTCTAAAGACTATAATGTTTGGTCTCTAAATGACAGTGGGAAGCAGTTTGCATTGGGGAGGAGCAGATATTAAATTTGTTTTGCACATTTCAATTTGTACACTTGTAGAGCATCTAGATGAAGATGTCTATTGGTTGTCAAAGATTCAGAATGAAGCTGAAGCCAGAAAGTATACATGTTCCCCCAGAAAAAGCATGTAGAATGACAAGAAAATGAGGCTAAACAGACCCTGGGAAACTTGGAGCCAGAGAATAAATGTTTCTCTCAAATAAGGGAATAAAAATCTTTGAGGGTCCTCCTTCCTTGGCCAAGAATACTTATAGAAGGAACAAACAGCAAGAGGGGCACCTGGCTGGCTCAGTAGGTAGAGCATGTGACTCTTGAATCAGGGTTGTGAGTTCCAACCCCACACTGGGCATAGAGATTACAAAAAAATAAATGAATAAATAAAAGGAACAGGAAGGCTCTGCTTGCATTTGTGCAGGGTCTATATTTGGTTTTAGTGGCATAAACATCTAGGTACTGGCAGATAAGATCAGGCCAACACTTCCCAGCTAATACTCAGAGTGCAGCCTGTAGTCACTGAGCTTAGGAAACTATTGCTCACTGTACATATTCATTCACCTCTTTATAGCTCTTAAAAGGCAGGACCTGCATACATGTGGAATGTCCCAGGCATGGCACCTTGCTTAGAACACCACTGGGGCCCTTCCCTATAAAGGCCACCATCTGTGGGCCACCATCTTGGGAATAAGCCTGCCTTCCCATGAGCCTTAGGTTACTGGGTTCCCAGATGCAGAAACTGGACTGTTCTAAAAGGACTAGGAGCAAGGGTTTGTGCTTTCCTAAATTTCTCAAAGCATTATCCAGAAGAGATGACTTAAGGACCTTTGAAAATTGAGAAGAGTCAAAGCTCTTTTCTGAGCTGAGGTAAGGCGTACCTTACTGTATCATGATACCATTTAAACCCAAGTGCCTAAAATTGGGGCAAGGATTAAATAAATGTGGACATCAGGGCTGGTTGTTGGGAGTAGGGGATTTGAAGCTATCAGCAGCTACCTGCACCGCCCCCCACCCAAACCGTGTCTGTTCTAGCATGATACCTGGAATAATCTTCATCAGAAAATTATTGCTCATGTAATGTTTTTTTCCTATTAAAATGCACATAGTCCAAGATGGAGTAACATAGTGATAATAACAGAATCACAGGATGTTAGAAACTGGTGAGTCAGTTGTTTTCTTTTCCTTTCCCCCTTTCTTTCTTTTGTTACCTTAGAACGCTTTATTTCAATGAAAGCTTACTGCTCAAGTTCAATGTGACTAAGGGGAAAAAAGCAAAGCCGCACTAATGTGCATCAGCAGCAAAGCAAAATACCTGGAGTCCAGTATTAAAACCACTGTTCGGCTCCAATACTTCCACATTTAATCTACTCTTTTGCAAAACTCCCTTTCTGCTAGACTTGGATGGGTTTAATGCTGACTCGGCTTGCTAATCACAATTGAAAAGGAACCCCCCCCCCACCCATCCTGCACTTCAGCATCAGCCTTTGCCCCGCTTTGGAACCTAGAAGCTGTGATTCCTTATTTATTACCATTTCCTCTCCTCACTCCATTTCATTTCCTTGCTTTGCCTGTGTGCACATCTCTTTCCCTCACTAGATCATATCTTTATTGTCTTTATCCCAATTTAGAGATTCTGATATTTCCCACACATACTGCTCATGATAACCGTAGCTAATGCTTTTCACAACCCAAGTCATTTCAAAAATGTTAAATAAATAGATTTTACAGAATTAATCACAGGTCCACAGAAATTAAGCAGTATTCTCTATTTGTGAAATACAAGGACAAGACTCAATTCCTAGCACACACTGAATGTCTGATAAATATATAAATGCGTGATCGGATGAATGGATGAATGAACTAGGTGATAATGTATGTGAATGTACCTTGTAAACTATAAACTACTTCACAAATATGAGTTCGTCTACAAGTTATGTGGTTATTTTCTGGTTCTCCCATCTGTTGCACACTTAACTGAATTTTGGCAAATTTCAAGGAAAGCCCAGGAGGAAATCTGTGACAAGCCTCAGGGGAAGCTGTGAAGGCAGGCATAGAGAGATAAATCTAAGGGGGTGTCCAGGAGCCCAAGGGCCTGGAACAGAGGGCTCCCTGACTGCTAACAATCCAGTTCTCACCCTTGAGTTTCCAATGATCAGCAGTAAGCAAACATGAATGTGCTTTAAGCAGCTCATTAATCTTCCTGGAGCCTGGGTGCTGAATAAGTCCTAGGAAAGTGGTAATGGTGGAAACAGGATCTCCTCTCTGGAAGTAGTTCCTTTCAGTGCCAGCTTTTGCCCCTGTTAGCTGCTAACACACATACCCCAGCTGCCTCAGTGAGGCTCATATTCCAATAAAACTGGGCAAATGGAGGACTAGAGACCAGAAGAAGCTTGCTATCATCCCTGAGTTTCCAATAGGAGAGCCCTCGGTGGGTGATGCCACCCCCTTCAAGAGCTTTCACATGGGAGATCTGTCCCTGATGTCTGGCAGCCTACGAGGACATGGTTTCCAGACTGAAAGGACAGACCAGAGTTACTTAGCCTCTGCTCAGGAACCCAAAATGAAGAAGAGAAAAAAAACAAACCCACAAAGAAAGGTTGCAAAACCTGACTGTGGAATGTATCCTGAATTCACTTTAAACAAACTTCTTACTACATTTGGATGAGAGTGGAAAAGACTAAAGTCTTGTTGGAAACATTTTCCTGGTTTGTAACTGTGTCCAGAAGGAAGTTAACGATTCTCAGAATAGCGTAAAGCCAGAGGATCGCATTCTAAGTAGAGGTAGGCCTTTTCTCTGATTCTGTTGCTGGCATCATGCATTTATTTCAGTAGCTATCCATGTATGGTGTTTATTTCTTTACACTGCCTGTCCCCAATGGAAGGGACTATATCTTGTTTATCCTTTATTGGCTGATTGACAGCCACTAACATAGAATAAAGACTTTTCCCAAAACATTTTTGATATTGATCACACTGATTTATTTAACAAAGTTTATTGCCAGGATCTGATTTTTTACTCGGGACATGTTTAAAAATATATGCTAACTATGATTATACCCAGAGTAGCATAAAATGAGAAGTATTGTGGATCCAATGCATCAAAATATTCAGTACTCGAAGTTGGATTGGCTCATCTTGAGGGAAGTCCTTCCCCTAGGTCAATCACCTATGGCTATGGGGTGGGGTCGGAGTGGGAGTTATAAGTACTTTTCAGAGAAGGATTCTGCAGGAGGGTTCTGCAGACAACTCAAAAATGTGTCAGCTACAGACTCCAAGTTTATGTATATATATAAGTGGGTCTTAGGACAGGACGTTCATGCAATTTGCTTAGCTGAGGTGGTGTGCGTCTATGTGGTACTATTTTGTGAATGCTTTACTAAATCTCCAAATAAAATCAGCTTTTTTTCTCCTTTTTGTTTCTATATCGCCTTGTACCTACTTTTAATATGACCATTAGCAAGTTCCACTGCAAACATTTATTTACATATTAGTAAATATTAGACCTCCTCCATTATTAGACTCTGATCTCAGTAATTAATGCATCTTTGTCTTATCCTGCACCCTGGCACATTGTTTCTAGCACAGGGCCTTGAAGATACAATAATAAGACTGGGTCCGTTCCTCAAGTTGCTTATAATCTAGTCAGAAGGTCAGAATGGTTGAAAAAAATTAAAGTATAATCTAAGTGAATTAAGTAGAAGCAAATACAATGGAATTTCAGAAAAGGGAAGTCAGTTCAAGGTTGTTCAATTGAAGAAGGACATAGCCTTTAATCTAGGTTTGTAAGGAAGGGTAGGATTTCAGCAGACTTGAAGCCATTTAAATCTATACCAAGATCCATTTATTTTAGCTAAGGAAACACGCTCTCCTGAGGAGTGTCCTGGCCTGCTCTGACGGCTACTGTATGGAAGCAATGTTACCAGTAGGAGAAACTGCCTGTTCATTAAGGGTGAATTAAATCCAGCCACCTTTCCCTAAGCTCCCTGTGGGGAATCACCTTTATTTGCTGTTGCCTTTAAAGCGATCTTGTCAGGTTGTTTAGGCCTTTAACGTGACTGATCTTTACATTTGTGTTTTTGAGCAGGAAATGGCCAGACCCCACCCTGAGTGCTCTGTCTTCTTTAACAAAAAGCAAAATCCATCATTCCAACAATGAATCTCTTTTCTCCATTTAAAGGAACACTTAAAAACAGAAAACCCATATAAGAAGCTTAAAAAAGAACAGTTACTTGCAAAAATCTAGCCTTACTGAAAATTAGTCATAAGGAAAATAGCCCAATTTAACCTTCAGTTCTAGAAATTAATGGAAAGCTCTATATTTATGGATAAGCAAAATTGGGACTATAGCCTATGAAACTGAATTTAATACTAGAAGCTCAAAAGACGTTCCTGCTTTAAGACATGGACCTTCTTGACTGAGAAGGGAAGAATATGGATAAGGCAAGGGTTGTTGCAATTCTGTGAAGAAAACTAAATAGAAACATTTTCCCACTAATATGGTTATGTCTCTTTTGTAGCATTCTGGCTGGATGCAGCCTGGAAAGTAAGATTACACATTCATAAAAGTAGATTTGTTGCAGGAATTGAGAATATAATAATGAGAATTTAGCCCCAGTATAACCTGCCTCTTATCTTGCTAAGAACTTTCTTAGGCTGTTAAATAAATTATTTCTTCTTCTCCCATAAAGAAAAAAAGAAATAATAAGCTGCAAGAGAAATTTAAAATACTTCTTTGTAGGCATCACAATTTTAGGAAAATCACAAATCTCACATTTTCAGAAACTAAATAATGACATCAATATACATATCACGATGCAAATTTGGGGTGAAATGGGTCTTCAGGAATTGTTCAATCCAGTTTCCAGCTGCCCAGTCATATAGCCTCTGTTAACCTTAAAAAGAGACATTTCCAGTTATTTCACCAGCAAAAGATGGGCTTATTCGAGAATAAAAGAGAATTTTAGTCCTGGACAAACAAACTGTGGCAAAGCCATAGGCAAGTCCAGAGAACAAAGGAGAGCCATGTTTTTGGGTTTTTTTTAAGGAGTAAAGGGGTAAGTTGGGAAGGTTGTTACGAACTTAGAGTCCACTGGAGTAAACTGGGAGTTTGAAGTGTGGTGGCTCTTCATTGACTGAGCTGTTGTAGGGCAGGGGTCCCAAAGAAGACGTTTCTCCCTTCCTCTGGAGTAGAGTAGTACCCCTGTGCAAGGTCAAGTCCATGTAAGGTCGTCTGAGTCTTCCTGATGGGTCTGTAATTGACTACAAGTGGTAGTCCATTTTAAAATGGAGTCCTGACTCCATTTTAGTGAGGTTTCCTGTTACTCATTTCCACACCTCTAAGAATTAATTTAATTGCTTAAATACTTGATTTTGTTTCCACTGCCTTTGGGAAGCAGAATGTGGATTTCACCTTAATTTCTTCAAAGTAGAATTTCTAGGCTACTATAAAAGTTGGTCCAGCATATGCCAGTCTCATTGGTTATGTAATTATATAATGTGATGAAAGAATATTAAAATCAGTGGAAAAAGAAGGTTTGGGCTTTTTTTTTTTCCTGCAAGAAATTACATTGAATGCTTTGGAGAGAGTCAGTAAAGTTAAGACATAAAAAACTTGCTGTGGGCAAGACAATGTAGAAGATGGAGGAAATTTTTGTAAAAATACAGAAGGCTTCTGCACTCAGATTGCTTCAACAGTGTCCTTAAATTCTCACTACATTGTTTTAGAAACAGTAACTGGAAATGAGAGATGCTGCTTTTTGGTGACAGTCAACTCTTACTCGAGGATTCATAGTCAAAGAAAAGGCTTTGGCCTTTGCATCTAAAGATTGGTTTATAAATAGTCATTCACATGTTTAAAATTATGACAAGATTCATGAGGTGGTATATATGCATCATTCTTGATTTCTCACTTTAACTGGCTTTTCTGATCACAAGATTAACCGCTAGTCCCAACTACATTAGATAAGATGAGTTTTAATGAACCACTTGATATAACAGTTAATAATTTAGGAGGTGGTTCTCATTTCTTCGGGTGGTACAGACAGGATTTGGAAGTATTTGGAAAACAATTAGATGATGGAACAAAAGGTCACTCAGATGCAATAAGGAAGGCAACTATGCCATAATTTCAGTATGATAATATAATTTCTTAATGCTCTTCCTGGCAAAAAGAATACTGAACTAGATGGATATGTAATCATACCAACCTTTACCAATATCTCAACTGTCCTCTACTGCAGATAAAGACATCAATGCCCTTACCATCCCTCTATGTTTTATCGTTCCCTTCGATACCCCATCTTGCCTTTGGTCTGGTATGCCTTTTCTTTCTTTAAATTTTATTTGACTATAGTGGACACCTGTTACATTAGTTTCAGGTATACAACATCATGATTGGACAAATCTATACGTTATGCTATGCTCACAAGTGCAGCTACCTACCATCTGTTATCATATAACACTATTACACTGTCACTGGCTATATTCCCTATGCTGTGACTTTTACTCCCATGACTTACTCATTCCATAACTGGGAGCCTGTATCTCCCATATATGTGCTGCCTATAAGAGACTCACTTCAGACTTAAAGACACATACAGACTGAAAGTGAAGGGATGGCAGAACATTTATCATGCACATAGAAGCAAAAAATCTGGGATAGCAATACTTATATCTTTATTTGTTTTTAATTTATAATTATTTGACCCATTTTGCCCACCCACCCCCCATATGGCTTTTCTTTTACATTGAAAAGTTACTAAAATTTACATTCTGATCTATAAACATTAAGAATTTCTTGTTTCACCTATAAAGCAATCCTGAAAGTTGAAAACCAGCAAATAATATTATTATGACTATGTGACTAATGCTACCTATAAATTGTAGGGTTGCCAGATTTAGCAAATAAAATTACAGGATGCCCAGATAAAATTGAATTTCAAATAAACAACAAATACATTTTTAGTTATAGTATAGTCCATGCAATACTTGGGATATGCTAAAAGATTATTATTTATCTGAAATTCAAATTTAGCTGGTATCTTGTGTTTTATTTGCTAAGCTGCCTACAAGGATTGTATTTTGTACAAGGATTATATTTTCTCCATGAATCTAATGCCACAACCCCGGACTATTCAAAGGAGAATATTCCTGGATTCAAAGTCAAAGAGGTAATATTTTTTTAAACACTGTCACTTATTTAAATTGCAGATTTCTTATTTAAAATCAGTCCAAGAGTTTTGTTCAGGACTCAGCATTATCATATTCTCTTTGGCCATTCTGAAATCACGTGATAAGTTTTATGACTCCTCATCTTAAAAGTGAAGAGGTTAGACAACTTGTGTGTTTTTTCACAAACACACTTTTTTGTATGTTTTTTAACAAAAAAAAACTTACTAAATGCCTGTTAAAGTGGTGTTTAACATATTATATTCTGTAGTCACTCCTCTGCATGAAACCCTTCTCTGACTTCTGAATTCACTTCAGATGAAGCACAAAATCCACTAAGCGGTCCTCAAGGCTATGCATGATTGAGCCCCTTTCTTCTCTTTAGTCCTACCTGGTGGCACTGTTTTCATTTGATTCACGTCTTCACATTGTTCTGCTGTTGTTATTGTATCTGTAAGCTCAGTCATTCCTCAGCACCATCAGATTGTTCCCTCTGCCCCAAACACCACCCTACCCCATTGCTATTCTGCTTTCTCTTCACTCCACTAATCCCTGTTCATCCGTCATATCTCAACTCAAATGCTCCTACCACAGAGATCCTTTTCACTTTATGTCACATATATTTATTTATTCGTGTGATTATTGATGTTTGTCCTGCTCAGTGGGGAGACTATAAGCTCTGCCAGGAACCTTGTCTCCTTGGTTTTCTACCATATGCCCACCTCTTAGCATTATGTCTGATACATGGTAAACATTATATAAATATTTGTTAAATGAATGGATAGATGGATGAATAGTTAAAGAATAGTGACAGGATGAGGGTGATATGGTTTTCATCACCATTGTTCAAATTAGGAAAGCTGAGTTTTGGAGAAATTGAATCACTCGTTTACTTAGCTAATGATGAGAGCTAGAATTGAAGTTCACATCTGTCCACTACCCTGATACTCTGTAACGTTCCTTCATGTTCCAACAACCCATGATTATGTGATCTGTAATCTTCTTAAGACCATAGGTGGAGAGCATAATATTAGTTGGTTTTCATAGAACTGTTTTCTCAGACATTAAGCTATGTGTCTTGGAGAAGTTGTGGAGGAGTGGGATTGGCTTGTGGTTTGGTGAAAGGGAGGGGCAGATTGAGCCACACAGCCACCAGAGACAGCACCTGGAACAGAAGAGAGCTTTTTGCCCACACACTGAGTATCTGGCTTCCAGATGGATCTTGGGCACACATTTGTTTTTGTAATTTTCCCCCTCCTCCTCATTTCTTCATTCGCCACCCTCCTTTCAGAGGAATTTAAGGATGGGCTTTGTGCTGCACTGCCTCCTTTTTCCTTCTTCAACCCCACCCTCTCTTTCTCTTCCACAAACAGTGACCAGCAATGACAGACTTTTCATGTGCTTAGAATCAAAGGGGAAACGAAATCTAACTGATTCACTCAGCACCCTTTAGCCTAGACACCTGGCTGTCTCTGCAGCTTTGGGGTAGAGTCTGATCTATTAAGTTAGGACAGTAGTAGCCCAGTTCATCTACTTGGATGAACTAGAAGTTCTGTAGGTTGAACTATGCTTATCTGTCCAGGGATCTACATTCTGTAGTCACTCCATCATTATAGTATCATATGCAGGAGTTTCATTGCCCTAAAAATCCTCTGTGCTTTGCCTTTTCACCCCTCCCTCCAAGTATCTTTTTCCAAAGAAAACCTTAAGACATTTTCAGAAAGTAGTCACTGTCTCATTCTATTCACTAAACTGAGGGTGGAGTCTAGAATGGATGGTCCTGGCAGGGGTCTGTCTCTTATTATTCTTATTTTCCAGACCACATACCTGTGCTAGATGAGGATAGTTCTATAAATGGATCCAGGTACACCACTGAACACATTCCAGACTCCAGTCCCCATTCCCTTCAACCAGATTCTTTGAAGAAGACACCTGCCATCATCTTTCCACATTATTTAGGGGTGTGGGAGGGATGACTCTGAAAAGGTCAAGGGAAGGTTGCAGCAAAGACGGGCTTTGTTGAACTAATGTCTGGTCTTTGTCTTCACCTTGATTTTTTTAAGCGAAAAATACCAGAGGTTAAAATGTGAGTAGAAGAATATGGAATGTGAATTATTATCCCCATTTGTTTACGAGTTAATGGAGGGAGGGGTCACATCCCTACCTTCCTTTCAGTTTCACTGTTATGGTAGATCATTATTGTTATAAATGCCCAGTATTTCTCCATGTGAAAAGATGACACATTTTTTTGCCCTGTTGATGTTAGACTTGGTTAGGTTGCTTGCTCTGGCCAATTAAATATCAGCAGAAGTGATGTGTGCCACTTCTAAGGAAACATTTTAAGAGCCATAACACAATATTCTCTTTTCTCTCTACTACAAGGTTAGGAATATCCCTGAAAAGTATCATTCATTACCCTGGGTTGTGGAAAGAAGATAAGGTGAGGCAGAACCACAGGTGATCTATACTGGGTATAGTTTGAGTAAGAAATAAATACTTGTTATACAAGTCAGTGAGATGTGGGGATTATTTATATCACACCATAATTCAATCTATATTCTCTGGTCCAACCTCCATTAACTTGGTTCAAAATTAGGTATAGTTATATCAGCTGCCAAGGGAACACACAGCACTCATAGACTTTGAAGCCCTAATTCAAAAATACTGAGAGTGGCCCTGCTACTCATATGAATGGCATTATCTGTAGCATTTGAGAGTCCATAAAATTTTTCTTGTTTTAGGGCTAAACATCATGTAACTGGTATGATTTCTAGAAACACTGCAATCTCTGTGACAATAAATTTCTTTCTTTCATCTATTCTAAGTCATTTCTCCAATCTAGCTTACCAAGGGGATAGTCCTAATAAATAGTCCTTATTAAGGTCTGGCAGCAAAGGGAGGGAGTCAAGGTATCAAAAATAAGAACCAGAATATGTGTAGGGACACCATAGAGTTATCTTGGGTGGAATAAGTTACAGAGTTTTCCCAGAATGCCCTGTGGATAGAAGGTAATTACAGAATCAGATACTAGCCAGACTCCAAGAAGTGGGATTTCAGCAGGGACTGGAATATTGAAATGTGGACAAGAATAGGAAATAAACAAAGCAAACATATTTCTGTTATGTTTCCATCACTAGCCTAAATCCAAGGCAGATTCGATGAAATAGAAACATGGTCCTCAGATTTGGAGTTCACAGTCTACTTAGAGAAATAAGTAAGCCAAACTTTTAAAAACATTATTGAAATATAATACACATATAGAGAATAAGGCTACCAGGTGAAGGTTTTTCACAAACAGTATACTTTGGTGGCACCAAGCATCATGTCAAGAAACAGAACATTGGGGTGCCTGGGTGGCTTAGTTGGTTGAATGAGCGACTCTCAATTTCAGCTCAGGTCATAATCCCAGGGTCATGGGATCAAGCCCCGTGTCAGGCTCCATGCTGAGTATGGGACCTGCCCCTTTCCCCAACTCATGCTCTCTTTCTATGTACTAAAGTAGAATAGAGTAAAATAAAATAATAAAATAAACAATATTACTTATCCCCCAGAAACAATCCTCATGATTCATTCCAATTTCCTCCCAAGGTTAGCCATTATCCTGACTTCTAATAGCATAGATTAGTTCTGCATGGTTTTAAACCATGTATAAATGGAATCTTACCATGTGTATTCTCCCATGTCTGGTTTCTTCGGTTCAGTGTTATGTTAGTAAGCAGCATTCATATTGTCCAGTGTAGTGGGAGTATTCATTCTCATTGCTATATAGTATTTAATTTTGTAAAGATACCATAGAGATACTTACATATCCAGTCTACTGTTGATGAGTATTTAGTAGTTTTCTGTTTTGGGGTATTACAAATAATGTGGGTCTGGAAATTCTAGTGCATGTTTTTGGTTAATATGTATGTATTTATATTGTATGTTGCCTAGGATTGTGGTTGCTCGGTCATAATGTTGGTAGTGGTTATGTGGAGTCCTCCTGTGTTGAGAATAACTGTAAGGTTACGTCTGAGCTCAGAAAAAAATGAGATTATTAATTTCTTCCATGGGTAAGTGACAGAGAGGGTATGCATGCCAAGTGTTCGACATCCCCAGTATTGGGGGATCCCCAGTTGAATCAGTTCATCACACAAGTGGTTCTAAGTTAAGGAACAAGCCAGAGGAAGCAATACCGGAAGTCATACAACAAAAGACACACGTGCACACACATACACACACACACTGATAAGATAGCCCTGACAGTCCTTTCAAATGCAGATTCTGTCTTTCCCAGTTGTCCACTAGTTTTTTATTTTCTTTCAGTTACTACAGACAAGCTGTATGGTTGTTCTGAGAAACTGATAGTAATGGGGTGTGACTGTGGTGTAACCCACATTTTTCCAAGTGACATAAGCCTGGGTGCCTTGGAGTACAGGATACTAAGGAAGAGACAGATTAAAGAGGACAGCTGGAATGAAGACAGCCTCTTGGTCTCATGAGACTGGGAAGTGGCTAGGTGTGAGTATGTGTTTTAAACTAAAGAGTACTAATACTAAAAAGTAAAGAATAAGACATAATATAAAAAAATAGGGAAAATCAACACACCAAAATGGTTATTCTTTAAAAGATCAATAAAATTGACAAATCCTTAGTTAAACTTACCATGAAAGAAAAGCACAATTCTAAAATCAGGAATGAAAGAAGGGACATCATTACCAATCTTAAAGAAATTCAAAGGATCATAAGGGTATATACTATGAATAAATGTATGCCAACAGATTAGAAAACATAGATGAAATGGACAATTCTTAGAAGAACATAAGTTATCAAAACTAATGCAAGAAGAAATAAAAAAATATGAAAAGGCCTATATATATTGAAGGTATTTAATTAGTAATTTTAGGGGCACCTGGGTGGCTCAGTTGGTTGGGCGTCCGACTTCGGCTCAGGTCACTATCCCGCGGTCTGTGAGTTCGAGCCCCGCGTCGGGCTCTGGGCTGATGGCTCAGGGCCTGGAGCCTGCTTTGGATTCTGTGTCTCCGTCTCTCTCTGCCCCTCCCCCGTTCATGCTCTGTCTCTCTCTGTCTCAAAGGTGAATAAACATTAAAAAAATAATAATTAAAAATAATAATAATAATTAGTAATTTTAAAACTTCCTTCAAAGAAGACCCCAGGCCAATAGTCACTTCATTGGTGAATTCTGTGAAACATTTAAAGAATTCAAGTGCTCATAACTCTTTGAAAAATAGAAGAGGAGGGAACACTTCCTAACTAAATCATTTTATGAGGCCAGTATTACTGTGATAATAAGAACACATAAAAATATCACAAGAAAATTAAACTATAGACAAACATCCCTTATAAATATAAATTCAAATGTCACCCCAAAATACTAGCAGACCACATCCAGCATCTTTCAAGGACTATGCACCATGATTTATTTCAGGAATATAAAAAAAAATGATAAAATACATCATAGTAATGGAAAAAGGGATGAAAACCACGATGTCAACTCAGTAGGTACAGAAAAAGCATTTGATAAAATCCAACACCTTCATTATAAAATCATTTGCCAAACTAGGGATGGAAGGGAACTTCCTCAGCATGATAAAGGGCATCTATGAAAGACACACAACTGAGATCAGGAACAAGAGTAGAAGTCTGTTCTCAGCACTTCTATTTAACATTATGCTGAAGGTTTTAGTCGGGGTAATCACTTAAAAAAAAGAAATGAAAGGCATCCAGATTGGAAAGGAAAAAGTAAAACTATCTCTGTAGATGATATGATTACATATAGAAAAATCTTAAGGAATTTATTAAAAAAAACTATTAGAACTAGGAAACAAAATCTGTTGTATTTCCATACAGAAGGAGTGAACAATCCAGAAGTGAAATTAAGAAAACAACTCCATTTACAGTAGCATCAAAAGGAAGAAAATACTTAGGAATAAATTCAAGGAGATAAGTCAAACACTTATACTCTGAAAACTGTAAAACATGATTGAGGAAAGTTTATAAGATCTAAATAAATTGAAAGATATTCTATGTTCATGGATTGGAAGACCTAATATTTTTAAAATGGCAAATACTTTTTAAATCTATAGATGCCATCTGATCTCTGTTAAAATCTCAACTTCCATGTTTGCAGAAACTGGCAAACTGATCACAAAATTTGTAAGGAAATTCAAGGAACCCAGAATAGCCAAAATAGAAAAAGGAGAACAAAGCTGGAGGATTCACACTTTCTGATTTCAAAACTTGTACATAACTGCAGGACCCAGAACAATATGGTACTGGCATAAGGGTCAATCTGTAGGTCGATGAAGTAGAATTGAGTATACAGAAATAAACCTTTCTTTTATAATCAGTTGATTTTCAACAAAGGTACCAAGACAATCCATTGGGGCAAAGCACAGTCTTTTCAACAAATGGTGCTGGGATAATTAGATTTCCACATGCAAAAGAATGAGGTTGGACCCTTTATAACATACACAAAAATTAATTCAAAATGGGTCACAGACAAATTTGAGAGTTAAGACTGACATTCGTAGAGGAAAACATAAAAATAAATCTCTATAACTTTGAATTAGGTCTTAAATGATACCAAAACATAAGTGGCAATAGAAAAATTAGATAGACTGAACTTCATCAACATTAAATACTTTTGTGCTGCAAACAATACCATCAAGAAACTGAAAAGACAACTCACAGAATGGGAGAAAACATGGATTTGACTAAGCAGCTCTCCAAAGAAGACATACAAATAGCCAATGAGCACAGGAAAAACTGCTCATTAGCTATTAAAGAAAAGCAAATTAAAGCTGCAATTAGACCACCTCACACTCACTAGGATAACTGTGATCACAAAGACAGATAATAAGTGTTGATGAGATGTGGGGAAGTTTGAACCCTTATACATTGAAGGTGGGAATGTGAAGTGAGAGAAGCAATTCCTCCAAATGTTAAACTGTTACCAAATAATCCAGCAATTCATCTCCCAAGAGAACTGAAAACATGTCCCCACAAAAACTTGAGTGTTCACAGCAGCGTTATTTGTAATAGCCACAAAGTAGAAAAAGTCCACCAACTGATGAATGGATAAATAAAAAGTGGCATATACATTCAATGGAATATTATTTGGCCATAAAAAGGAGTGAATTACTGATATATGCTACAACATGATGGACCTTGAAAACATCATGTAATTAAAAAAAAAAAAAAAAAAGCCTCTGACAAAGGAGCACCTATTATATGGTTCAATGTCTATGAAATGTCCAGAATAGGCAAGTGTATTTTGTGACAGAAGATTAGTGGTTGCCTCGGGATGGGTTTATGGGGAGTGACTGCTAATGGATCAAGGTTTTTTTTAGGGTGAAGACACTGTCCTAAACTTAGATCATGGTGATGTTTGCACAACTTTCTGAATATTCTAAGACTGTTGAATTATACATTTTACATGGAGAGATTTGTGATATAATTCAGTTTTTAAAGAGTAAAGCAGCAGGAGAAAAAAATGCAATCATAATTAAGGTGGAAGGAAGTGCATTTTGTATTAGAAATTGTTAACCGGACTTAATAGGGTCATGTGGTTTCCAACTGCCAGAACAAAAACGGGGTCTGTGCAAACCTAATCTTTGTACGCAGCTCCAGGATTTCTGAAAATCTTAAAGAACTATTAAACTTAAAAAAATAACTTTTCATAAATAGGCAGTTTGCGGCCCAAATCTGCCAAGGCTGTCTCTCTCCAAATGGCAGGCAGCAGGCTGGGCTGGGCTGATTCTTCAGCTTTTAGAAAAGCCCTTGTCTCTGCCCCTCACCACTTACAACATCTTCCAGGAGCTGCCTGCTGCTCCTGGCCGTACAGGTCTGACTTTATTTATGTCAGCCAGGCCCCAACCAGCTTCCCAGTCTGGACAGACTGGTTTACACTTGGATCCTAATTGGAGAGGGGTTGAGGGAAACCAGGAAAAAGCCTTCACTGTGGGCCCGAGTTTCCAGAAGATGCTGAGGTTGAACAGCAGGATGAAAATATCAGTGTTTCCATGCTACCCTAAGTAGAAACCTTTCTTGCCCTAGTCTCCTCCTCTTTCCTTTTTTCCCCCTTTTCTCTTTCACATTTTGGCCTGAGATACCTTGTTAATTTTTAAAGATTAACAGGCCATTTAGCACGAAAAGAGTGTGGTGTGCAGGTCGCAGATGAATAAATTAATACCAAAACTTCACACTAAGATGAAAATCAAAGCTGTCTGTTTTATTGCTTAAAGTATCTGTGAGTGCTGGGCAGGAGGAAATTGGTATCTCATTAAAAGAAAATGAGAGAGTGAGGTAGAGAGGAAACTGAAAGCTCGTTAAAACTGGTGGAAAAGCGGTCTTAATTATGCTTTTCCACTTGCTAACAAGAGGACATTTGTTATGAGTTCAGGACACTTTATCCCAAGCAAAACAAACAGTTAACGACATTATTTTTGTCTTTTTAGCCAGTGGTGACTTTGGAGTCCTGTTTCAAAATAAAGGTTTCACTGCGGGAAGTCAATTAGACCAGAGAACACTGGCAAAGGGTCAACTGCTTTCGCTTTCAAAGATTGATTTGAGAGCTGCTATCCAACCTTTCACCTTGCCCCCATGTAAGGAGGAAGGTGGGCAAAGGTTCCTTATTAGTGCAAGAATCTGTGTGTCTGGAGAGGCATTTAGAGGCCATGCTGAGAGTCATTGGCTCAAAAACAGTTACTGAAAGTCTACTGCCCTGTAAAGTACCAGGTTCCTCTTCTGGAAAATGGAGATGCTAATGACTTCATGGTTGTTTTGGTGATTAAATAAGTTGTTATGTGGGAAAACACCTCCAAGGAACTTTAATGATACTGATTACCACTTAACTGATGATGACCGTGAGTCCAGTACATTATCTTAATTTTTACAATAGCTGTATGTAGTGCTGTAGTCTGCACACTGCAAGTGGAAAAAAATTAGGAAGGTTATGTACAGTTTTGTACAAGATCAACAAGTACATGAGAGAGTGGGATTTGAATCCAAGGCTGTTTTACATGGAAGGTCATGAATAAGATGTGGCCTCTGACGTTAAGGCCTATGGAGGTATCGAAACACACTTCAGTAATGGAACAGGGTATGATTAATGGCCAGAGGATTTGGTGTGCTAAGGAAATTTAAAGAAAAGAGAGATTCGTTCTGGCTGAAGAGTTATGCCAAGAGACAGTAGCTAATGTCCAAGAGTATATACAGAATACTTGGTTCAAATCCCAGATTTCCTTAGTTTCTAAGCTGTGTAACAATGGACATGTTATTTTTTTTTTCTCTCGGCTGCCTTCAGCTATAACATGAGGATCAAGGTGCTACTTTTTTTTTTTTTTAGGTTGTGAGGGTTGTGAAAAATAATGTCTATTAAACACTGGTCAGTGCCTGGTGAATAGCTTTTTAAAAATCGATATATTTCATGCAAGAGGCAGTAAATTTAAAGTTCAAAGGACGACAGTAGGGTTTAAACAGGGACATAGAAGTTTGACAAAAAATGAAGTATCTTCCAATATTAAATAAACTGCTATAAAATTGTTATTTACTGAATTTATTCAAAAATCCACTGGGAGCATACCATTTTCTAAGTAGGTCAAGCATAAGAACTGGTTTCGGGTTCATGTAGGGTGGAATACTTTGTGTCAGGCAAACTTCCTGCCAACAACAATTATAAACTCTGCGCAAAATATAAAAATCAACTGTTACACAGCACTAGAGAGTTACCAAAGGTAATCAGAACCTGAAAGGGCTTTATCTTTTGTTAGAAGAGGGCCACATGGGGTGAGATTAGCTTTTCTTCTGAGAGTAATTCCAAATCTATGTGATGTTAAGGGGAAAGAGCTCAAACAAAGGGCTGTAGTCTTAATGGCTCCAGACAGAGAACAAAAGGGAAATCTAAAAAATGATTTGTCATAGTGGGAGGAACCCTCAAATTTACAGATAAACTCTTCTCAAATTTTTGACTTACTCTCCAATGGTGCATGCTTAGGGAAATGCTATAAAGAAGAAAACAATAGCTGGAAGGCTGATAGAACTGAGCAGAGATTTCAGTGGCTTTATACTACAGGGGACACCAAGGGTTTAAAGTGCAGCTGGAGAGGCTTGAACTTTCCATTGAAACTACAAAATGACCACACTTTAGGCATGGACTGATTCTAATACTAAGGGAAAAACTGAAAGCAACCAACCCTTATAAAGTCTAAAATCAAGCCGTCACAAAATAAAGGTGACTTACCTGTAATTTAACTGACTTCAAGAACAAAATTTACTTAATCAGGAAAAAGAACTGAATCTAGTCTGGACAATGTGGCACCCAGTTATTGGTATATAATTAAAATTTCTAGACATATGAAGAAATAGGAAGATGTTATTCTGGCAGTAGAAACAGACCTATGGGCAAACCAAATGCTAGAATTAGCAGATAAGAATTTGAAATAACTATAGTAGACTTGTACTACCAGTCGAAAGAGACCAAGGTGGGCTGGAATTACCATGACTGTAAACAACTTAAAAACTGGATAAAATACAGGGAATTAATATTAGATATTGAACAATATGACTGTGATCACTGAAAAAAGGAAAAAAAAAAAGAGATGTGACTTCACATAGATTTTTTTTTGCCTGCACGTAATTCCTGGATTATAGTGCAGGGAGAGGACACAAGTAGAGTTCAATGATCTTGTTGAGTTGCAGAGAACACAGTTCAAGGGTAACAATGAAGCTAGAATTTGGGGCAGAAGGCTTAAGAAGAGGGATCTACTAAGAGAAAAAGTTCTAAAAGTCTTCATAGTGATCTCCTTGACTATTTGGCTAAATGTCAACCTCTGCCTACAGAGACTGAAATACCAAAAGACCAGGAAAGAACAACTTCCAAGGAAAGAAAAAGTATCAGATAATTGTAAGACTAACAATTCTAGAACTTCCTCAGGGCTGGTCATCATTTGAGTTTCCCCCAGCCATTGTGGAAAAATCTCATTGAATATATGGTACAGTCAATAAAAATTGCAGAAAACCAGTGTATTAGTGGGATTAAATTACTCTTGGAATAAAGTCCACTCTAGATATTTCTTAAAAGATAATAAAATCAAACCTTGAAGGGATCAGATTAATATCTCATTATCCATTTAATTTCTGCTGTATTTGTAATATATCCTTTTTTCATCTAAATGTGATTTGTGTTTTCTCTAATTTTTGTTTATCAGTCTCACCAGAGATTTGTTAATCTGTTTAATGAATGTACTTTGGTTTTATTTGCTTTCTTTATAGTCTCTTTGTTTTCTATTCCATTAATTTTTTGTTCTTTATTAACTTTTCTTCCATACTTGGTTTCTTTCTGTCATTTCTTACTGACTTCTTAAGTTGTATGTTAGCATATTGCTTTTCAGTATTTTTATTTTCTAATATAAGGATTAACATTCCAGCTATAAATTTCCCTCTAAGTGCTACGTTAGCTGTATTCCAAAACTTTTTATATGCACTATCGTTGTTTCCCTTTAGTTCTACTTATTTTCTAAGCTCTCTCATGATATGTTTGCCAACCTATCTGTTATTTAGAAGGGGGATTTTAATTTTTTTCTTTATCTGATTATTTTTTTAACTTATTTGAATAGTGGTTAGAGAATGAGACCTGTATTATACTCATTCTTGGAAATTATTGAGACTTGCTTTATGGACTAGTGTATAGTCAGTTTTTAAAAAAATCTATGTGTGCTTTTAAAAACTGGAAAGTCTGCTTAGATTTGAATATAAAACCCAAAGGTATTTAAACTATTCATCTAGAGTGGGTGGATAACAAGCTGAGGGCACATGATTTTAAAACTGAACAGTTTATAGTGTTACCAAATTACCAAGTATTAAGTTTTAAATTACGGTTAATGTTACATGACACCAACAAATGTGCTCCTTAGTCAGCAAGCCAGACAGGCAGATTAGGAGGTAAAGAGGCAGGCACCCTGACCTGGTGCTCCCTTAAGACAGGGTAATGAAAGAACCAGAAGTTTGTGGTATAGATAGCAATGATAAAGGTTCCACGCACACTTGTCTGTATCACTACCCTGAGGTGTGACCTTCATGCACCATTGTAATCAGTGCTTACCTTCTCTTCTTAAGAGAAGATTCCTGATATCATTCTACATGCCAGGACTGCCACAACTCTTAAGTGCATCTAAAATCCTGATGACAGCAATTAATGTATTCCATTACCCCCGTGCCTTATATACAGCTGTTTTTGTCTGAGATCTGCCAAGTTCAAGAGTCAGAAAACTATTCCCTTCTCACCTCCATGCCCCCTGCCTCATCTTTTCTCTCAACCCCTTTCCTTTTTTGTCTGGAATAACTTTCACTTAATGATTAGTGACTTTATTTCAATCCATCAACACTGGTCAGAATTACATCAATCACTTGGGCACTCAACAAAATCTGACCTGATAGAAAACAGCCTGCCAAAGGAAATTTGCAATCTGAAGGATGGAGAAGGAGACAAAATGGATGGGACCAAGGATGAAGCAAAGATTGAGGCTGGGGCAGAGGAAAACCTGTGGAAGGAGAAACTTCAGATCAGTTCCAGCTTATTGTCACGGTATGAGATGGAACTATTAACAACAAAGGATATGTGGTGGAGAGCCACTTGTCAAAGAAGAAATTGTGCTTATTAATTACACAGAGATCATATTTTCTTATTTATTCTTTCCCCTTAGTTGATTAAAAAGGTTCTTCTTCTACCAGCCAAGAACTCATTTATACACATTTATACATTTCTCTCTTTAGCATTTTTTTTTTACCAGAGATTAAATGACACCTCTAGAAACATGGACTTGAAGCTTCATTGCATTATGAGAATAACTAGGAACCTTTCAGCATCCATGGAACTAAGGCCTAGAAAAACAATATGTGATTCTTTCTCGGGTTGGCAACCTTGGAGACTTCAGGCAGGTTGAGGAGAGAGGTCATCATTATCAAACAGATTCCATTCAGTTTGTATTCGGCTTTTCAAATAGCCTATGGTATAGGCAGCCATGGAGGATGTGGCAAGAAAGCCCTTGGTTTCCATTTCCCTGGGGTCCAAGTTCACTGAGTGTAATTAATCTATGTCTTTGACCGCTATTTCTAATGGGTCTGCCACCCAAGAGGATTGGACTGTGTTCGTGTTCATCTCTGTTCTTTGGACCCTGAAGTGTCCACCATCATGGTTACTCACTTGACTGAAGACATTGTCTCTGCTGCCTTCAGAATGTCAATGTGTATTTTGGGAACAAGGTGGTAATAAAAAGGCCCCAAGCTACCAATTTACCAAATTATATCCATCACCTGGCAAAAGAGATGAAATCCCAAGGTAATGGGAAGCTGGGCTGTTTAGTACCAGAGAAAAGTATGTGGTGTGGTGGGCCAGAACAGAGAACCAAGCATGGAGAAGTGCGGCAGGTGTCCGAGCAGGTGGCAGCTAGGAGAGGCTGTAGAAGACTGTTGGGGCCTAGGCTTGGGAGGGATTTAATTAGGTTGAGGAAGGAGGACGGGCATGGAAGGCACACCTTGCTGACTTCTCAGAACTTCACTTCTTAAAATTTAGTCACTGGAAAGAGCTTTAGAGGATTTTGTTTTCAATCAGTTCCTTCATTTAATGGGCTTGTGATATTAAGCAAGGATTTCTGTGGAACATCTGTAAAACAGGGAGAATAAAATCAACCCAGCCTACCTCACAGGATTGTCCGGGGAGTTCACTAAGATTATAAAGGTAAAAGGGGCTTTGGAAATTGCAAATTCATGTGCAGGAGGACCATATTTTTGGACAGTGTGTTGCCTTGGGCTTTGTTTCTCTATAATGAGGTCTCTTTGATAGGGAAATGGTTGCATCTCTTGAGCATTATAGAGTGGGAAATAATTGAAGGAGAGAGTGAAGACTCAGTGAAAAGATGCAAGGAGGAAGTGACGAACAGGCACTCAGGCACTCAGTACAAGTGCTATGTCCTTCTGTGCCAATAACCGGAATAATTATCTTCTGCTGCCTTCCTTTTGGTAAGAAATGCATCTAAATGAAGCACATTCAGAGGGAGAAATAGATCCCACAATTTATAAAACATGTACTCCTCGTCACTGAAGAAAAGACAGAGACCATTATCCCTCTTGGAAAATGTGTGAAGTTTTAAATAATTCTTTGTTAGAGTGACACTCTCCCAAATCATTTCAATATTATATAAACTGTGTCACAGCAGTGAATACTTAAAGAGAATCAACACATTAGGCTTCAACTGTATGTGTACTTTAAGAATTCAAAATAGAGAGGGGTGCCTGAAAGGCTCAATTGGTGAAGCATCTGACTTCAGCTCAGGTCACGATCTCACGGTTCACGGGTTGGAGCCCTGTGTCAGGCTCTGTGCTGACAGCTCGGAGCCTGGAGCCTGGAGCCTGCTTCAGATTCTGTGTGTGTGTTTCTCTCTCTATCCCCTTCCCCACTTGCACTCTGTCTCTCTCTCAAAAATAAATAAATGTTAAAAAAATTTTTTTTAAAGAATTCAAAATAAAGATTTAAATATAGCAAAAATGTTAAGATTTTAGAAAGTTGATAGATGTGTTCATCTACCAACTGTAAATTTGAAATTATTCTTTGGATAAAAATTATAATTAAAAATAAAGGAAATGGACAATTATGATTTTTATTAACAGTTTCACAGAGGGGAAAATTAAAAATAAAAATCCAAAAAAATCAAAAAGGAGAGAAAGGAACACAGAGGTTAATGAAACTAGTAAAAAACAAGTTGTAAGGTATAGATCAAACCCAAATACATCAGTAATCACTTCGAGTGCAAGTAAACCAAATATCCCTAATAAAATATTATGATTATCAGACTGAAGTTAAAAAATGAACTGTATTTTTTAATAAAAATACCTTTAAAATGACAATACTGAAGGATTAAAAGTCAAAGAATGGAAAATACAAATATGTAAATACTAACCAAAGGAAATATTGTAAAATGATTGCAATAACACACAAGTATATTTTATTTGTAGAGTAAGAATATTAGAAATAAAGAGGCACATTTCATAATGTTTAAAAGGGTCAATTCATTGGGAACACACACACACACACACCAACACACACACGGTTTACATCCATATATATAGTATGTATTATAGTATGTATATATAAACATATATATAGCCTAAATATCATAGCTTCAAAAAATAGAAAGCAAATGTTGAAAAAAAATAAAAGAAGAAACAGTAAAACCCACAATCGAGAGATTTGTTTATGTTGTTTTTATTAAGGTATAATTAGCATCCAGTGAAATGCACAGACCTTAAATCATGAGTTTAAGTATTTATCAATACATATACCCGTGTAACCCACTACCCTATCAAAAGGTGGAATGTTTCAATCAACCTAGAAAGTTCCTTCCTGTCTCGCCCTGTCAATTCTGGCTTTCCAGAGGCCACCCCTGTTGAGTTCTTTCACCATGTATTAGTTACATCTTCTAGTTTCATACAAGTGGAATGGTATACTGCGTACTCCTCTTCAGCATAGTGGTTTTGAGTGAGATTCAGCTGTTTCGTTGTATGTACCAGTCCTTTGTTTTTTATTGCTGAGTGTTCCATTGAATGAATATACCACGGTTTGCTATACATTCTCCCCTTGAGGGACCTCTGGGCTTTTTTCAATAGGCTATTACAGATAAAGCTGCTGTGGCTTTCTCATGCAAGACTTTTTGTGGCCATGTTTTCATTTCATTTGGATAAATACCTAGAAGTGAGATTGCTGAGTCACAGGTAAGTAAGTATATGCTTAGCTGTATAAGAAACTGCCCAATCTTTTTCCAGATGCCTTTGGCAGTAAGAGCTCTTTATCTATACACTATCCAGTTTGGTATTGCCAATCGGTTTTCATTTTAGCCATTTACGGCTAATACCCCTTTTTGGTTTTAATTTGCATTTCCCTGTTGACTAATGATGAGCCCTTTTTTACATGTTAATTGGCCATTTTTATATCTTCCTTTGTGAAGTGTCTATTCAATTTTTTTTACCCATTTTAATGGGGTTGTCTTTTTATTATAAAAAAATCTTTAAATATTTATGCATTAGAAACATTTTCTCCTGGTTTGTGACTTGTCTATTATTTTTCTTAATGGTAAATTTTGATGAACAAAAGTTTTTAATTTTGAAGGGGTCTAATTTCTTAACTTTGTTTCTTTTATGAACAGTGCTTTCTAAAGACCTACCTAAGGGGGTGCCTGAGTGGCTCAGTTGGTTAAGCATCCGACTTTGACTTAGGTCATGGTCTCATGGTTCATGAGTTCAAGCCCCATGTGGGGCACTGTGCTGACAGCTCAGAGGGTGGAGCCTGCTTCAGATTCTTTGTCTCCCTCTCTCTCTGCCCCTCCCCCACTGTCACTCTGTGTGTGTGTTTATCTCTCTCTCTCTCTCAAAAATAAATAAAAATTAAAAAAATAAATAAAAACCAATCTAAGAATGTTTAGCCAATATCCTCCAATATTTTCTTCTTAGAAGGTTTATAGTTACAGTTTTTATCTTTAGAGCTATGATATAGTTTGAATTAATTTTTGTGTGGCATAAAATAAGGTGTGAGTTTCTTTTTTATATGAATAGCCAGTTAATAGTCTTTCCTTTCCCCACTAAATTGCTTTGTTAACTATGACAAAATTATAGGCTGTATAACTGTAAATATCTATCTGGACTCTCCATTCCCTTTCACTGACCTATTTGTCTATCTTTGCATTATTAATAATTACTGTACTTTTACAAAAAGAATTAAAGACAGGTAGTATAGGTCCTCCAGCTTCGCTCTTGTTTTGCGGGTTATTTTGGCCAGTCTAGGTCATTTGTGTTACATACAAATTTTGGAATTAGCTTGGACATTTCCACAGAAAAAAAAAAAAGCCAAGATTTTTACTGGAATTGGGTTGACTCTATGGATCATTTGGGGAGGATAGAAATCTTAATAATATTTAATCTTGTAATACATGAACATGGTGTATTTCTTCACTAATATAAATCCTCTATAATTTCTCTCATCTCTTTCTCTCTGTATATATATATGTACATATACATATATGTATGTACATATATATATGTATATATATATAATTTTTATGAATAGGTCCTTCATATATTTTGCTGCTTTATTCGAAATATTTTATGACTTTTAACATACTACAAATGGTTTGTTTTTATTACATATTCAAATTTTCATTAATAGTACAGGGACAAATGATTGTTAATTATTGACCTTGTGATCTTACTAAATCCACTTACTAGTTCCAGTAGCTTTTCTTCATAGATCCTTAGAATTTTCTCTGTATCTGATTATCTCCTCTAGAAATATAGTTTTACTTCTTTCTTTCCATTATGTTTGCCTTCTTTCCCCTCATCTAATTCCACTGACCTCTGGTAAAGCTTTGAATAAGAAGCAGAGAGCACATCATTGCCTTTTCCTCAGTATTAAGGGAAAAGCACTTAATTCTTCATCATTAATATGACATTGGCTATAGACTTTTCATAGATGGCATCTACCATTGTTGAGGAAGATTTCATCTGTAACAAGTCTGAAAGCATTCTGTCAAATGCTTTGCCCACATCTAGTAGGAGGATCATATGGTTTTCTCCTTTATTCTGATATTATGGTAAATTATACTGATTGATTCTCAAATGTGAAACCAACTTTACATTCCTGGAATAAGCCTCACTTATTCACAATATGTTATCTTTTTTATATTTTGCTGGATTTGATTTGTTCTAATATATACTTTTTAATGTTTATTTATTTATTTTGGTGGGGAGGGGCAGAGAGAGAGAGAATCCCAAGCAGGCTCTGTGCTGTCAGTGCAGAGCCTGATGCAGGGCTCGATCCCATGAACCGTGAGATCATGACCTGAGCCAAATCAAGAGTCAGACACTTAACTGACTGATCCACCCAGGTGTCCCAATTTGCTCTAATATTTTATTAAGGTTTTTGAATGTATGTCAGTGAAGCATATTAATCTTTAATATTTTTTGTTTTGTTTTGGAAAGAGAGTAACACTGAAGTGAATGAATGAATAATGAATTGGGAAGTGCTCTCTCCTCTCCTACTTTATGAAAGTAATTGTAGGATTATGTTATTTCTTAAACAAATGTTGACAGAATTCACCAGTTAAGTGTGTGTGTGTATATATGTGAGTAGATGTTTAATTATGAATTTACTTTTTAGTAGTTATAAAGCTGTTAAGATTTTCTTTCATCTTTTTTAGTTTTGGTCATTTATTTTTCAAAGATAAATTGATCACTTATCGTTGTCACTCCTTTTAACTTGTCAACCATATTGGTGTAAAATTGTTGATAATATTAATATCACTTTATTATCTTTGTCAGCCCCCTTTTTAATACTGGTGATTTGTGTCTGTTCTCTCTCTTTTTGTGACCAGCCTTGCTAATAATTTTATCAATCTTTACAAAGATATGGGTTCTTGGGGCATCTGGGTGGCTCAGTCAGCTAAGTGTCTGACTCTTGGTTTTGGCTCAGGACATGATCTCACGGTTTCATGAGTTCGAGCCCCATGTTGGGCTCTGTGCTGACAGTGTGGAGCCTGCTTGGGATTCTCTGTCTCCCTGTCTTCTGCCCCTCTCCCACTGGCACTGTTTCTCTCTTTCAGGATAAATAATATAATTTTTTTTAAATAAAAGAAAGATTTACTACATATATCTGTATCTAATGGCATTCTATTTTGAGTTAATGTTATATTAAGGCACATATAATGTACGTTATGTGTATCTATAACAGTATATCTACAACATCATGTATATCTACAACAGTATATCTACAATAGTAAATATATCTTGCTCCTTTCCCATCTTGGTACAATTGTTGTCATGCATTTAATATATGTATAATTAAACACCAGAATATATTGTTATTTTTGCTCTAATAAGTCAGTTATATTTTAAAGCAGTTCAAGAATGAAAAACATAACATTTTAGACTTACCTGCGTGTTTACCATTTGGGAAATCTTCATGTTGCCTTGTAGATTTCAGTTGTCATTTTATAGCATTTGCTTCTCCTCAAAGAACCTTCTGTGGTGTCTATTATAGTTTAGGCTTGTTGGCCACAAATTCTCTTAGGATTTACTTGTCTGTTGTCCACCTTCATTTTTGAAGAATGTCTTCACATAGGTATGGATTTCTGGGTTTTTAACCACTTTAAAGATATCTCCCCATTGCCTTTGGCTGTCAATGTTGCTTTTAAGAATTTAACAGTCATTATTGTTTTTCTGTTTTTTGGGGGAGGGGTAGTGATTTAGGGGTATGCTTTTACCATTTTCTTGTTGGTTTTAGCAGTTTGATTATGATATACCTAGGTGTGGTTTGCCTTGCATTTTTGCTGCTTGGGGATTATTAGATTTGTGGGCTATAGTTCTCATGAAACTAAAAACATCAAGCCATTACTTACTTCAATATTTTTTTTGCCCCCAAACTCTCCTTTCCTTTTTTAACCAAAATGACTGTCATTTTCAGATGTGAAATAACTAAAAATCTCTTTTATTGATCGTAAGAATGTAAATTGGTACAACCATGTGGGAAAATTGGTTTCCATTATTAAAGCTGATATGCATACCTAATTGCATAAAAATTACATTCCTAAGGATATACCCAATAGTGTATCCATATATGCACCAAAAGACATGTGTAAGAATGTAAAAACCCAATTTTGGAAATAAATGTGGTATGATCAGTTGTTATATACCATCATTATCATTACATCCAGCAAATGAAAATAAACTAATGTATGTGATAACATGGGCAAAGATCACAAATATGATGTTGAATCAAAGAAACCAAAGAGAAAAGAATATAGTATGAATTCATTTATATAAAATATTAAAATAGACAAAACTAACCTATAGTATTAGAAATTAGGTTGGTGGTTATCTTTGTTGGGGGAGGATAGTGTCCGAAACAAGCATTAGAGAACTTTCTGGGTATGTTCACATTGTGAAAATTCTTTGAGCTGTACCTGTTTCTGTATATTCCTGTATGCGTCTGTATGTATGTTGTGGTGCACTTTTCTTTTTTTTTTTTTTTAATTTTTTTAACGTTTATTTATTTTTAAGACAGAGAGAGACAGAGCATGAACTGGGGAAGGGCAGAGAGAGAGGGAGACACAGAATCGGAAGCAGGCTCCAGGCTCTGAGCCATCAGTCCAGAGCCTGATGCGGGGCTCGAACCCACGGACCGCGAGATCATGACCTGAGCTGAAGTCGGACGCTTAACCAACTGAGCCACCCAGGCACCCCTACACTTTTCTTTATGTATGTTTTAGATCAATGAAAAAGTTAAAAAAAGTAAAAGAATTAAAATTAAGAGGTTAAAGAGGAAATGGTTCATTTCTACTGTACTTTGCTGGTAAACCAATATCGCTTCAGAAATAAAAATTATAAAAATCAAAACAGGGTATTAAATGATTATAATGCATAGTTATGGGGTTTTTCACCCACAGTTTCCCTTCATTGAGACTTTTTTTTGTAATGTGGGGAAAAAAAATAAACAACATTTGGTTCATTTAGGCACCAAATTCTAGAGTGGTGAGACTCAGTAAAATTTGTTCAACTTTACACTTGTTTCATCTCTGCTTATTCTGTAGTGGGCTTTCTCCCACTCTCCAAGTCCAGAATATTTTCTTTCTTTTCTGAACACAGATGTAAGTGGGATTTTTTTTTTTTAATGCTGAAAAAAGATCCAGGCAGAAGCTATTCAGATGGATGGAATGCAGAGGCAAAGCTCCTTCCCTCCTTCCTTCCCCCACTGCTCCTACCCGCTCTAAATGTGTTTCAGAAGGGTAAGTGCTGAATGTGGTGCTGACTATAGGGAGAGAATGTGAAGGAAATGGAGGGAAAAAAAGTTTTGTGTTTGGTGAATCGAGTAAAAGGATAGTGGAGATCTTTGAGGGAGGGTAAACTAATAAATACTATCTATTTGTACTTTAAGGTATATCTTGGGGTGCCTGGGTGGCTCAGTCGGTTAAGCGTCTGACTTCAACTCAGGTCATGATCTCACGGTTGGTGGGTTCGAGCCCTGCATCAGGCTCTGTGCTGACAGCTCGGAGCCTGGAGCCTGCTTCAGATTCTGTCTCCATCTCTATGTCTCTGTCTCAAATATAAAATAAAGTAAAATAAAATAAAATGATACATCTTCACAAGTTTCCATATGGTCATGAAACCACTTTAAAATTTGTGCTCAAAATGAATTTTTAAGTGCATATTCAAATTATTTTATCCTGGAAGGTGTATGACGACATTAAAGAAAGCATAAGAGAAACATTCTATTAACTGGAAAGGGATACAAAGAGGGCAGAGCTTCGTTCAAGAGAAAATGAGTGAGAATGAGAATAAAAAAATCTTCTTACCTTCTGAGCAGAGAAGGAAACTAAGAAAAGAATATGCTAGCACTGTCTCTGGGAGTTCTCCTTGATAGGTGAGAAAGAGGAAAATGGTCAGACAGAGAAAGCATGAACACTCAGGAATCCCAAGACCAAGCATGAATAGCACCAATGAGCTACCTCTTGCTAGTGAGCCAAAAGCTAATTGCTTGGGGAGACTAAAAGGACTTTTGATCCAAATTCACCCTGAGCTAATATAAAGTCCCTAATATATAACACACCACAGAAAAACTGGGGCAAATATTCAGATCTCTAGGAGGAGGTTTGGAATTCCAATTACTTTATTACTTCAGCCCCTGAAGTCAATTGATAGTAAATATAGAACAAATGAGGATCAAAGTATCAGCTGTGCAAATGAAATTAAGTGTCCAATAACCCCCCATAGGTTCCCAAGTAACCCCAACTTGGTGAACAAAGATGGGACCTTGGGGTCAAGTAGCTTCCTGCTACTTCCCCAGTTGAGACATTGAGACTTACAGTGGCAAGAGCTAGGTCTGCACAGAGGACTCTGAGTTCATTTACCCAGGAAGATTGCAACCTGCCCTACAAACCGAGTCACAAGAAGCATGCAGAATGTGAGAGAGCTTCTGGCCTGAAGGCAAATATCCAATGGGCACTTTTAAGCAAGGTGGACAGAAGTAGAAGAGAGCCAGCCCACTGCCCTTCTCAGGAAACAGACCCTGAGATGGCATTTGGGGTGAAGAAGGTTTTAGGGGAAGGAAAACTTCTGAAATATAAAAAAGAGGAGGTACGGCTGCATCAGGGAATGGCCTGAACACAATCCAGGCCTGACAAGTTTCCAGAGACCTAGAGGAAAGCTTGACCATTAGAGAAGTGCTGCTGTGGGGAGAAATGGCTAGGCCCTTGTCCTGCCAACTTGTTCAGTCACTGGCTGGGTGCCACCCCCACCAACAGCATCAAAACTGAGGCAGATCCTAAAGAAGATGAGACCAGAAGTGATCAGTTACCCCACTCCTGGAAGCTGTGTGATGCTTTCTCAGGACAGGGTCCAAGTGGCTCATCTCCACGTCTGCCTTAGGGTCCACACGCTGTGCCATGCGATCTGCTTCTCTGTATGTATGTGGGGAGCAACCCCTCCCCAGGGCTCTGAGGGGAGACTTAGAAGAGGGAGGTCAGCAGAACAAACAAAGCCCCCATTGCTGCACTTAGTCTTGGGGCTGCAACTGACAGTCAGGGTCTCCCTGTTCTTCTATCCATCCACATCCCCTGCTTTCAGCTGCCACGTCAGCTTAAGTGGTGCTGTGACCCTGTCCTTCATTTACGAGGAGTCTGAGCCCCTGGTAACCATGTCTTTCTCAGAGTGCATGACTGCACTAGTCTGATCACTAGTTATGGTTGAGCATAGGGGTACCAAAGGGCACCCAGCCGAGCTTCCCACATGTACCATTCCTCTGTGTCCTCACTATGTAACAACAATCCTACCTCCTCCTACTGACTAGGGCCAGATCCCTTATAAGATGGTGACTCTTCGTGCTCCTTGTCCCTGAACACAAGAGTCCCAGAGTATCCAGGTAGCAGCAGTCGTTTGTAATTTTTTTGAGGACCAGGACATTTGACCCTGCAGAACCTGGAGTAGCAGGCATGGGACGCACAAAGGAGCTTATTGGGTGACAGGATTTGGGGGCCCTTGGCTCATGAACTCATGCACACTTCTTGTTGGCAGCAGAGCAGCATATAAATGACTGATTCAGTGCATATCCTGCATACCGAAGGCTGTTATTCCATCCTTTCTGGGTGTTACCTCTGACTTTGCTTCCCAGCAGCATCTTTAGCAGGTCATTCCACTGCTCTATCAGGTTGGCAGTTTCTAGGTGATACATTATGTGAAAAGGCCGGTAGAACTATGGTCACAGACCCACATCAACACCTCTTTCAGTGGAAAATATCCCTGATCAGATGCTCTGTGCTGTGAGATTCCATGGCTGTGGACCGGGCACCGTGCAAGTTCCACATAACTGCTATCGGTTGAGTCAGCCAAACTCCTACCTGGAACAGAGGTCTGTTCCTAATGGCCCTTTAAGATTAGAAGGGGCCTGATTTTTCTTTGCTGAATTTGACAGTCCGATCCTGACCTACTACTTGAAACTGTCATGTTGGTGCCAACTTGCCTCCAAGTGGTCGGTTGGTTTCTTTGAGGAATAATGACATTCTGAGGTCTCAATATTGCTTTCTATTGCTGGCAAGGTGGAAATTTAGAGGCAGATGTAATTGGCCTTGGTAAGTGGTTATTCATGTTGATTTATGCATTGTCTTCATCTTTGCCACCATGACCGTGTGGTTTGTGCTCTCGAGCACCGGGGTGGGGGGGGGGAGGTGGTGACTGTTGACAAAATCTGTCTAACACCAGCAGGTCGAATCTACTTGTCTGCTTAGTCATTTGGGGCCTCTTCCACTGTGTGTGCTTTCTGGTGGCTGTTAACACATGTCACAGTGTTCTTTGTGCCATGTCCCCTCTTTCATGGCCATCCATATGCCTCCACCTCAAGTCTCCTTGTCTTGATTTTCTACTCTTTCTCCTTCAGGCTTCTAGACAGCTAACCAGGCCAGTCACCACTGCTGGTTGGTTCATATATACTCAAACTTAGGGACACTTTTCCTTCCACCCAAGCAGATGACCAGCTGCACCATCTAGAGCTCAGTGTGTTGAGTAGCTTTCCTTGCCACTGTCTCTCAATCTCTCTCCCCCTGGTAAAGCTGCAGTGCAGCTGTCATCCAATTTTGTCTTTCACCCACATGTCAAGCCATCCACTCATTAGCCAAGTTCAGGCTTTTTCCTCCGCCTCCTTCGGCCAATAGGGGGCAGCAGAAACGTACACTGATGCACTCATAGGGGGTGAAATGGGGGTCTGGGCTTCTTGCTTATGCAGATTGCTGTGTCCTCAGGTCATACTCGTGCTCCGTCTAGGATGGATCATCTCTGTCCAATGGTGGATTGCTGCTGAACCTGCCCAATTTCTCTTTGTGGAATCTGACAACCTTGGTTTGACTTCCGATTTGAAACAATCCATTTTCTTGGCGTCTAACCCACACTTTTCTGGATTTCCCTTGGCCTTTTGGCTTATTTTTCTCTAGCTTGTTTGTTGCCACTGGTTTGTCTTCCCACACCTTGAATGCTGGTGCTTCATAGGTATCTACCCTTGGTCCACTGGTCCCCTTATTTCTCATATCTGCTCTGAGGTTTCTCAGGGTTGAGGTTACTGTATAAAACATGAGTTTGTAATAAAAGTGGAGTTTAAACTTCAGCTATACTATTTAGTAGCTGTTGAATTTATGTAGGAGGTTGAACCTGTGTACCTTGATACAACTATTTTATTAGTAAGGATAAAATAGGACAATATTTGCCAAGTACTTAGCATGAGATTTGCCCCAAAAAAGTACTCTTTGATGGCAATTTTCCATTATAGCTATTTAACTGCTATCATGTCTATAATCATAGCCTAGACCTCTGGGTTTTTTTAATGTTTATTTATTTTTGAGAGAGAGAGAGAGAGAGAGAGAGCACGAGCGGGGGTACAGGGGGCACAGAGAGAGAGGGAGACACAGAATCCGAAGCAGGCTCCAGGCCCCCAGCTGTCAGCACAGAGCCTGATGTGGGGCTTGAACTCACAAACCACGAGATCATGACCTGAGTGAAAGTCAGATGTTTAATCAACTAGAACCACCCAGGCACCCCTAGACCTCTGTTTTAAGCCTTGATTTCTTAAGGTTGATTGCCTGTATCCATCTGGATGTCTAATGTCCCACAAACAGGCAATCTAAATGTATGTATATTTGAACTCATCATCTTTCTACCTAAATATGCTCTTTTTTGGTGGTTCCATCATTCAATGAATGATGAAGCTAGTTGGAAATCTTACCTCCGTTTTCTCTGTCATCCCAATCTAGTCAATTTCTTTTACCTTCTAAATATGGATCAAATCTATCTCTCCTTCTCCAGGGAAGGGAGGTAGTGGCACAGGTAGAGTTCTCAACTTGCCAACTAAAGGAAATGAGGAAATGTAGACTCTTCTTTAAAAACAAAACATTTTTCTGGGTCACTCAGGTTATTCAGGGAGCAAACGGTGTTTTCTCTCCACTCCCCTACCCCACCTGGTCACCACACACGCACACACACACACACACACACACACGCTCTGTTTTCACAGAGATGGGATGGTCTCCTATCTTCATATAAGCTTTTCTATGTGTTCTTCACTAGTCTCTGATGTTAGTTGGTTGATACTGTCTTGACCTTGAGCCTCTTATGCTGGTATTTTCTGAGGTGCACCTGGTTGTATCTAACTTTTGTAGAACTGCTCCACAGTTCCTGCCACAGCCTTGAGTAGTAAGGATCCTGTCCTGGTGGCCCACTGACTCATTCCATTCTCAGCCTCTTCTGATTTGGGGACAACCTGAGAGGCCTAAAAATTGCATCTGGCTTCTCTACACCCTGCTTAATTATGCAAGTCCCCCTGAGGCTGTCCTCTGGCTCACCCACCTAGACACCTTTCTTTATCTCACATTTCTGAGTCACTATCTAGGTACCACCATTTCCCCCTGTATTATCATGCTAAATGCAGCTCCTTGCCACAGAGCTTCACTATATGCTGTGACTGTGCCCCGAGAAGCATAAAACTAAGCCCTCCTCCCTCTGTCAACCTCTGAGACTTTTCACAAATTTATTTGGATGTTTTCCCCACAATGTTCTCCCTTAAGGTTTAGCTAAGCAGGAGCAGGTAAATAAGTGAGAACTCTCTCTGACCCTTGCTTCTCCCCTCTGTCTTCTCCTGCCAGGCTTTTTAGGGGAAAAAAATTTCCTTTCCTCTCTGTATTATTTATAATGGCAAAAGTCACCATTTCAACCTCTAGGGTTTGTTTTAGAACTACACAGGTAACTTTTGGACTTAAGAACCTCTTTGTTCTGAAAGCCTGACACACAAGATTATTCATTCCCCGTAGACTAGACAAGCGTCAGCTTTGAGACTGGGAGTAGAAAGATGATCTGTTTCTGTTTGTTTCTCTGCTGTAACAATCTGCTTCCGACTGGAAAAGGAATTAATCATGTGCAGACAAGACAGAAAAGATAAAAATCACATTAATAATTGTGATATTATGATTTATAAGAAATACATATTTGGTCCTTCAGATGACCAAATATATTTCTCATTTATACTTGGTCTTAATCCACAGTTCCTGGCATACTGCTCCCCAAACCCTTGGAATTTCCTAAATGTAGAGAATGATAATGGTGTCTTTTGTTGCGTTAATGAGGTGACACGGGAACCTAGTCCCCCGCTCCCCTTGCTGGTAATTAAGCCTCAGAACACCAAAAGAATAATATCCCCCACTTTGCAATTTTACAATTGCAATTTTACAAAAAATATTTACAATTTTTCTCTTCTGACTGTTGATAAATCCATTATGTCTGTATGATTTTTATCTTTATGACTTTTTTCAATTAGATTAGAATGTAAAGGCAGGAATTCTAATTCTTAAAAATTCTCTTTTATCCCTTCTCTTTATTACCAAGCCCAGGACAAGGATGAGCACTAAATGCTTTGCAAGAGTCTTCATTTGATCACTTAACTACTATGTACTAGACGCTATTTTAGTCACTGTGGTCACCATGATGAATAAGATGGAAGAGTCCTTGTCCTGATGGAGTTCGTATTTTCCTGATGGTTTCCCCGTTGCAGGTTGCAATTTTTGATGAACATAGTGTGCACTAGTTATCGATCATCCTAGTCCCATCCCTTTTCAATAAATCTGTCCTATCCACATCCCAGGTGGCTATGACAAGGCGGAGCCATGCGTAAGCCAAAATTTTAGAACCCAGAAGCAATGAATAAGTCGTGGAAGCTTGTTAGTATAATGAGAGATTAGGCTACAGTCAGTAATGGGCTTAGAAAGAAATATGGATGCCATGATAAACTGAGAGACCAGTTTGCCTTGGTTCTGATTCGACTTTCCACAAAGCCTTACTCTACTGTAGTTCGTAGCTTCTTGGGAGCTCCACACTGAAGCTTTACCAGAAAACCTCCTTTGCTTGGAACAGTCTGAACAGCTCCGAGTTCTTCCTGGCCAGATGTGTCTGAGGAAGCATGCTTCCGTGGAAAGGAGGGAGATGAAAGGAAAAGTGTTCAGTGGACCGTGAGTCTGGTATTGCTGCTGCTAATGGCATCACTAAGCATATGGGGGTCCAGGCTGAACTAATGAGGGGACTGTCTTACTTCCCTTACTATGTCCACTGCAGTGCTTCCCAAACTGGGCTTTTAGGCAATCCTCCTTCAAGAATCGTGGCTTGTTTTTCTTTCCTTGACCCTCATATTTCACAGCCCCCCCCCCCATCAGTAATCGTTTTGCCTGCATGATATAAAACTGCCAGATGGATCCCTTGCTTTGCTTGATCCCTGGATCATTTGTCCACCTGCTGTTCCTGCTGGTACTTGCCACTGGGATTCCACTGTCTAAGAGGACTGCCAGGGTACATTTGTCATAGCATGGCTCATTATCACACAAACTAAAGGCAGGTCCACGTCTTAAAACATAACTGTTGAAATTGATTGTAAGAGTCCTGCAAAGCTAAAAATTCATTTATGGAAGCTGTCCCCAACATTTCATTATTAAAAAAAAAAATGTGTGGTGATCTACTAGTTGCCCTTTCCCCACAATTCTCTGGTCTCGTTGCTGAGAATTCACTTTTCAGTCTCTGTCTGGCCCCATCTTTTGAGACCAACCTTGTTTAAGGCAGGGAGAGAGTAAGTGAGCTCAGGAAATTAGGCAGCTATAAACCTTGCATTTCCTACTCTGATCTTACACTTTAGTTTTAACAACTAGATTCCTTCTTTGCTTTGAGATCCACCTGATCCAGGGGCAGGTGTGTGAATACAAGAGTCACTTCTGGCTTTGCTACCATGTGCCTTTGGGGATGTTTGCGAGGCCCCTTATAATCCCTTTATATTTTTTATGGTGCTTTTGTACTCATTTCTCACTTGACTCAAAAGAATCTCATCGGAATCAACCTATTTTACATTTGAAATCCATTTTTAATGGAGCCAGGACTGGAATAAAGCTCTTGTAACTTCAGACTCATGCTTTTTATTATAAGGCAACATTTATTTTCTTCCTTAACATAAACCTGTCTGGAACATATAGAAATAAGTTTAATATAAAGAAGTTCTAAATCACCTGTAATCTCACTATCCCAGTAATAACCATTGCTAATACTTAGGAATTTTTAATATATGTATATCCTTTTTTACATTGTTGAAGTCATTCTGTGCAACCTAAAATTTTGCATACAATGGATTTGGAAGGTTTTTTTGTTTTTATTTTTTTACACTGTCACATGTTGATTTGAATCTTCATATTAAATTGGTCCTGAGGCTAAGCTATATATCTCAAATTACTTTAAAGCAAAAAAAGAAATAAAGAAAAGAAAAGAAAAGAAAATAGGGAGCACCTGGGTGGCTCAGTCAGTTGAGCACCTGACTTGAGCTCACGTCATGATCTCACAGCTCGTGAATTCTAGCTCTGTGTTGGGTTCTGTGCTGACCACTCAGAGCCTGGAGCCTGCTTCGGATTCTGTGTGTCTCTCTCTCTTACCCTCCTCTGCTCACACTCTGTCTCTCTGTCTCTCTCTCTCTTTCTCTCTCTCTCTCTCAAAATAAATAAACATTAAAAAAATTTTTTGAGACCAAGAAAGGAAAAGAAATGAAAAGAGAAGAAAAAAAGGAAACGAAAAGAAAAGAAAGGAAAAGAAAAGGTAATAGAATCTCCCAGGTGTAACAGAGACTGTCCTATATCCCTATAACTCTATCAGGGAATGTTAAGGCACGACATTCCTGAGCCAGGTTTGTTGGGCTGGGCATTTTATATAGACCAAAGAAGTTTGTAGATAAGCACACAGTACACACAATACAGGAGCTGTCTGATTACCTCCTTAAACCATGTGAAATTTGAATACCTCTTTCACAGTAGTCAGTGCAGGGAAAGATGTGTAATATAATCCAAATGACTACTCTGAGATAGTGTATAGTACGGTACATGAAGCAAAAGCATCCCTTTTCAGCAAGCATGCTCATGACCGGGGAAAACTATGTCTGAGAACAACGGCAGAGTTCTGTTTCATCAGCTTCGCCTATGTGCAGTGCCAACCTAAAAGTTAGGTGAGAAAAGCCGCCACCTTTGTGGTTTCATTGGAAAGAGCCTGGAACCTTCCCCATAATTCCAAGCCTAGACGTCTCCACATCCTTAGCCCCTGAATTGCGACTGATCACTGGTTTTGGGATTAAGATATTAAAGAACTTTGTTACAGTGCAAATGTATCATGTCAGTAAATCATTACTTACTTTGAGCTAACGGCTTGGCTGAATGCCTGATGCGTAATGAAGATCTGACTCATCACAACAGGGGCAGGTCACTTAGCTGTGAGACCAGGACCTGGGCACTTGGAAGTGGAAGGAACGATGGAAGGATACAGTGCCAGTCCTGCAGGGAGGCTCTGATGGGAAGCCATGACAGCACGCACACACTGGGTACCCAGGAATGCTAGAAGAGCAAGGAGGAGCACCGTGAGAGACGAATGACAGTGAGAACAGCCTTCAGCATTGTGGATCCCGGAGAATAAAGATACAGTTCACAGACCTGTAAAGAGCCAGGCTGTTTCATGCTTAGGAAAACTAATTAAGTAAATATGTATTCTCAACAGCATAACCGTTACATCTGTGGCTGAAACAGAAAGCTTTCCTTGGGAGCAGCAGTAAGGTTCAGCCATGGCCCGGGGCCCAGACCGCTGGGCAGAGGCCCTTCCTGTTGGGAGAAAGAGTCACATTCCCCTGTTATTTGTGACAGCCTCAGGACCCACAGGCTGCCTGCAATGTGCAGACTGCATAATTCAGCATTAAGGTTGCCAACAATTTTTGGCCTCAGCTCTTTAACTGGTTTTCATTTAGCAACAATTTCACATTTTTCCAGGACGCTCTATGTTTTAATGAAGAAAAATTGGGTGACCTTTAGTCAACTTGGCAAAAGAGTCGGTGGGTGATAGTGGTCCAGAATAGTAATTACAGGGCTTACTATCACCATTAAGAATCCCAGAGCATCCATTGGCAGTTCATTCTCGTGTGGTTTGAAAGAGAAGAACGTTCTGCCCTTAAGGTAGGACAGTTGTTCATACTCATCAAGTCATGAAGCTGTGCAACCATTTGTGACTTTAGAAGCAAGGCTTCTAATGGTGACAAAGGAAACATTACCCATGGAGTCAACTGGGGCCAACACCCGGGGTGTCATCCCCAGCCCTGTGCCACACAGCTCCCCTCACTGTCTCTCATCTCTCGCAGGGTACATGAATATCGGGTAGAATTGGCCGTGCAACTAAGGACATGAATAATCTGCAAATTGACTCAACATATCTCATTACATCCTTGACAAAACCAGAACTTTCTCGCCACAGGCCATGCTACCCAAGCCTCCTGCCCACCACACTTCCAACCGAAAATGTGTCCCAGCCTTTTGGAAAGTGGCCTCCCAACCACACACAGGGATTTATTCATTATCCTAGCAGAAGCTTCCATTGGACAGCAGAATTTTTAGAGCCTGAAAATGTGGCTGCTCCACTCTTGTAATGGGCCTTCCAGTTGGAGGCAGTGGCCATGACAGGGTGCATCCAGATCTGTGACATGCGCCTGATCTGAAGCCTGAAGAAAATATCAAACCGTCTTTCAGCTCTTATGCCTCAAATCTATGATAAGGATGTGGTTCCTCACCCTCCCCATTTGATTCACCAGACGTACAGCGGATATACAGAGTGGTTTCCAGCTCAAGCGGAAGTGTGGGGGCCACCACAAAGGACAGCACAGCGATTGCCCCTTTACACACATCTGCCAGAAAAGGACCTTCTGGCCCTTGGCATTTTTTACTCTCTATATTCAATAAGTATAATTCCAATCCGGACATCTTTGGTCCATTCACTTGTCAGTTTTACTTTAAAGAGAAACACAAAGCAGAGGCTGTTAAGGTTCTTTTACTGTGTTTATAACCTAGTGTTGTCAACTGCTTTGAGAAGGTGTATGCAATTTTTTGCCGTGACTGGGTGGCTCAGTTTGTTAAGCTTCTGTCTCTTGAGCTTGGCTTAGGTCATGATCTCATGGTTCATGGGATCAAGCTCCGCATTGGGCTCTGTGTTGACAGCACAGAGCTTGCTTGGGATTCTCTCTCTCCCTCTCTCTCTGCCCCTCACCCACTCATGTGAGCATGTTCTCTCTCTCTCTCAAAATAAATAAACTTTGAAAAAAAGTTTTAAGGTGCATGCAGTTTTTTGATCACATGTGATAAAGCAGGCATTATTAAAGACTCTGCAGCCATCAAGCCCCTGTTCTTAGTAGATAGCATAGCCTTGAGCCATATAGTAAGCGTTTAGAAAATTATTTTAATGATTACCTGGTTAACATGACCTAGAAATAAGGTCACTGAATTAAAATTAGCTTGAGTGTATAAAAAGCTACACTACTGTGATAGTTATTGCCAAGAAACAAATATTTCTGTTTCTCCTTTTCAGCACATAGAATATTTTGAATAGTAAAATTTGAGTAGAATAATGTTACTTCTGGAGAAGATTTTTTTTCTTTTTTTTTTTTTTGGTGAGAGAGAGTGAGCCAGTGAGTGTGAGCAGAAGAGGGGCAGAGTGAGAGGAAGAGAGAGAATCTTCGGCAGGCTCCACACCCAGCTGGGGTCCGACAGGGGGTCTCAATCTCACAACCACGATCATGACCTGAGGTGAAATCAAGAGTACGATGCTCAGCCAACTGAGCCACCCAGGTGCCCCACTTCTGGAAAGGATTTGTAAGAACTGGGTGCACTATTACCTCTATCTTTCCCTCCTTCATAGGTTAAGAGCAACTCCAGATAGCTGTTGCTCTATCATTCTTGTCCTGAAGTAAGGATGATACAAAGAGCACTTTGAAGTTACTAGGATTTTGAAGTCGTTACTGCAGCATACTCTAGCTTGTCCCGACTGACAGAGCTACTTAAATCCTATTTTGCAGACATGAGTGTCGAACAGATAAGAGAAAGAGGCAGACCTTCTCAGTCTGGGTTTTTGTTGGAATCTTAAGATACTGTACTTTCAAGAAGGAACACGTAGTCGTCTGCTCACCCCCTCATTGGCTTAGCAGGCAACCCAGAGAACCATTTACGCTCAGTTGGTTGTGATGGTGACAGAGGAGGTTGGATGGCTCGCTGGTTCCTGGAGTCCTTGTTTTGGTCAGATATCAAGTAGCTAGCTCCCTGTGTGGTAGAGGAGGATGGTATGTTGGATGCTACTAAATGTTGGATCCCACAAAAATATTTTATTATGAGAAAAGCACTGTCATCTGTAGCATCAAAAATACTGACAAAGCATTATGTTGAAGACAATGAAGTGATCTTAATTATTCTGTGGAAAATGGTTAATACTAATTTTAAAGGCTAAGGTAGCACAGAAGAATACAAACAAGAATACAGCGATTACTCAAAACCTACCACCCAGAAATAACCTTTGCCTACATTTCAGTGAACATTCCTCCAGGCATCTCTCTGTGCATATGTATTCACCTGTGCACACACATTTTATGTAAAATGGGAATCTGCTATTAAAGTCACATAAATGTGACTTTTATTTAAAAAAATAAAAATTTAAAAAATTTGAAAAGGGGCCACCTGGGTGGCTCAGTCAGTTAAGCATCTGACTCTCGATTTTGGTTCAGGTCATGATCTCAGGATTTGTGGGATTGAGCCCTGAGTCAGACTCGGCACTGACAGCACAGAGCCTACTTGGGAGTCTCTCTCTCTTTCTCTCTCTTACCCTCTGCCCCTCCCTTGCTCACACATGTGTGTGTGTGCTCTCCCTCTCTCAAATAAATAAATAAATAAACAAACAAATAAATAAACAAGTAATTGAATCTAATATTCATAGTTCTGAGAACTGAGACTCAGGTATAAGCAATCCCTGTCCTGACCTTACTGTCTAGGTGTAAAGATAGATATTCAATAAGAATTTCAAGAGAAGTTAGTGTTGTAATATGGAAAGTCCAGGGAGGTATGCATATTGCAAGGAATTTTACTTAACCTAAGGAGTAAGAGATGACTTCCTGAGAGAGTGGTTTTTTTTTTTTTTTAGTTTATTTATTTATTTTTGAGAGAGAGAGAGAGAGAAGGCGAGCAGGGGAGAGGCGGAGAGAGAGGATCCCAAGCAGGCTCTGCACTGTCCGCTCCAAGCCCAATCTGGGGCTTGAGCTCACAAATCACAATATCATGACCTGAGCTGAAATCAAGAGTGAGAAGCTCACCCACTGATCTACCCAGGTGCCCCAGAAGTGGTTTTTTTAGTTAAATTTTTATTTTTCTCTACAGCTGGTCAAAATAACTACATCATAATTTTCAGTGGTAGCATATTTCATTGCATGAAATTATGTATGTATTACAATTTATTTTCAAGTCCTAATTAATAGGCATTCAGCTTGCCCACCTTTATAATTTCTCATATACAGTGTTACAATGGAAGTTTTTTGGTATGCATTTCTTTGCCCTTATATTTCTCTGGGATAAAGACAGAGAAATGAGATCATTGGATCAAAAGTTGTGCAGATGTTGTTATACGTATATATATGTACATATATACACATATGTATACATATATATATATACACACAATATATGTGTATTATATATATACATATATATACGCACAATATATGTGTATATATATATTTCTAAATTATATATGTACATATGTGCATGCAAGTATGTATATACATTAGAGACATCAAATATAGATATTGCTATATTGCCCACAGAAATGTAACAAGTTATACTCATTATCAATGCTTAGGAGTGACAATTCCCCAAATCCTGGAAAACTCAAGAAATGTAAATCAAATCATTTTGTAAATGTTGCCAACATTATAGGTGGGGAAACCTTTATTTTGTTTGCTTTTCACTAATCACCATGATCACATAATCAGCATCACATAATCAGCAGCAGACATTGGATGAGGTGAGCAGGATGTAGATGATCTCATTAGACACATGTAAGCCAGAGGGTAGGAGACCACCTTGTGAAAGTTCAGGAACCTTCTGCGTTAGTGAAGTTTTTAGGAGTGCAGTGGTATAGGGCATGCTGAGATACCTTCTTTATGGCAGAGTACAAGTTATTGCATCTTGAACCCTCCACCACTAAGAAAGAGGCACAGTGTTTGGTAGTCCTCTTTCTTTTTTTGTGTGTTTATTTATTTTTGACAGAGAGAGAGAGAGAGACAGAGCATGAGCAGGGGAGGGGCAGAGAGAGAGAGGGAGACACAGAATGCTAAGCAGGCTCCAGGCTCTGAGCTGTCAGCCCAGAGCCTGACGCGGGGCTCGAACCCACAGACCGTGAGATCGTGACCTGAGCCGAAGTTGGACGCTCAACCGACTGAGCCACCCAGGCGCTCCAGTAGTCCTCTTTCAAATTGGGAAGTCAGATATATCATACATGGGAATAATGTTTTAACCCATTTATCAGGTCACTCAGAGATGTTAGTTCTGAGTATGGTCCAGAGCAAAAAAAAACTTCATAAGACGTCCTCTTGCAGCATGGATCATATGATCCACCTAAAGAGGTTGTTAGGGACTGGATAAGGATGCTATGTGGAGCCTCCTACAGTTAGCACTTGGAGATATTCAGGGCAGGCCCCCAGAATTCTAAAAGAAATCATGTCTCTACAACAGATATTAGCCACGATTTAATAAACAGTTATAGGGTCTAGTAGACCCTGAGAGACTGACCATGGGATAACAAGTGACTATGTGACCATAACTTTTTGCTATGACCTAGGTATCTTCATATCCATCAAACTAAGCAGAAAGAGAGAGCATCAGCCATCCACTGAATGATGGAAATAGAAAACCCAGCATTGGGCCAGAGAGGGTCAAGACAGTAGAAGCGAATTGCATGAACAGATGGTTCAACACTCTCGAGAACCCAGGACTCCTCTCCCTCAACTGTGGCCTCCTGCAGTAGTGACGGATATCTCTGCAAACAATTGAAAAAGGAGGGAAAATCTCAGCTCACAGGTGAGTTGGCATAATAGCAAAAAATGAATGAATTACTATCATACTCTAGCTGCACTCGGGGAAGCCCCTTAAAAAGAGTAGTGAAGAGAAATTCCCTAGCAGGCAAAACTGCACACTCTACACTTTGTGGTTTAATTTGTAGGAAGGAGACAGAGCCTGAGGGGTAGCTTTCATGGACTCTTGAGCTGTGACAGAGGCCTTCAGTGGTTGGTCCAGAGTCTGGAAGGACTGAAAATAGGAGACTAGTAATTCTGGGAAAGAGGCATGTGACTGGGCTGTGGGAGAGGACACAAGAAACAATGCTGGGAAGCACTCTCTTGCCTGTTAACCATTAAGTCCTGAAGGTTTAGAGAGGAAGGGGGTAAAGGAGTGAATATCTACTCTCAGCAGCCTCTCTCACCAATAGGGCTTTGAGCACTCACCTCAGTGTCCTTGTTGACTCAGGATTGACTGATTGAGAAGGGATGGGCAGGCATTCTCTCCAAGTAACACAGGGGAGGGGAAAGAATAGATTTAACATATTCCCTAATGCTCTGTTTTGGCCCCTCTTCCCAAGGCTTCTGCCCTTGGGGCATTTCCCTTAGGGATTTCTACCAGTTTTTAAGTTAGTTCCTAAAAATCCATCTTCCTTGAGGTTTTTGTGATTTCTGTAGAGTTGACTTAGGGGCAGAGAGCAGAACCTTTTCTAGTTCATTATCTACCTGAATTACTGTTTTCATTTTCCACAGCAATGGGATTGGGGTGAAAACGAGTGCACAGAAAAAAGAAATGTTAGAGCAAGCAAAGAAAACAAAGGAATCTGGGAGATCTGTGGGGAAAAGAAAAGGATGCTGAAAGAGGAGAGAAAACGTACATAGTTCCCGGACTTTTCATATATTTGTGGTTCAAGTTCAAGTCATTGCCTGACTTCATTGGAACAAATTAGGGCCAGTTTCCCAAACCCAGTCTCCATGGTCATATGAATGATAAGTAATCACCGGATCATTTCTTCCACAGCCGCTGGGGCATTAATCTTGAAATCCTAGGCGAGGCTCACAAATGTGTGAAACAGTGGGGGAAGGGAGGTTCTCTGCACAATTTCAAGTTCTGAGATTTCCCAAAAGGTACAGAATAAGCTCTTGCTGTTAGTCCCATGACTTGAAACTGACTTTTCAGGTATATTTTTGATAAGTTAACATAAAATTAGATATTTCAAATATTTTGCTTTTCTTTTATCCTTCTCTATATGTAGTCATGGGAGGCTCACACAAGGCAAGTGTTTTAATTTCACTGCCAGTGTGTAGGATTTCATTGTTGTCATTACTGTGTTTATCACATTCCTCCCGGTTATGGGCCATTAGCATTCCACCAAAAAATATAAATTCTGAAATGCAAGGTAATTCAATGGGCTAGATATCCTAGAAGCCCCTATCCCCACCCCCAGCACACATGGGAGGCCTCTCCCATCTGGCCAGACCTAGCAGCTGAAATTCACCCCTGGGGCTTCTGGCTCCTGTCAATCACCCCATCCTGCTGTGAACACCACGTAGCCATTCCTCTCACACCGGCTCTCAGGCTGGCAGAACAAGGAACCACATGGGCTCTGGTCCACACTGCTAAGGCCCATGACATTCCTGGAGATAGCAATGAATCAATGCACGTCACCAGTACAGCATCTCTGCTGTGCCCAGAGTCCTTCATCCCAGAGGGTCCCCAGATATTTTGCAAGCCGATACCTTGTCCAAGCTGTGCATAAGCATCTTGCTTCACCCACCACTGTAACCCACGCACAGCACCTCGGTGGTGGAAGCAGCTGTTCTGCAGCCGCACCACAATCCCATGGACCTCAGTTCGGGACAGGAAGCCAAGAAGAATACCATATCCAATTGAAAGGACAGGAGGGAATTTCAGGAGGTAAAACTCACTGAGCCAGACTTGGAGGCTGGCCAAGACACCTGGTTAACACCCTTTCTCTCCCCAGAAAGCATGGTACAAGTGACCACCAACAGCCTCACTCTAAGCTCCACTGGCCCCCAGATACCAAGCCACATCCTTCTAAGGCTAACCGTAAACTCTAAATCGCCTGAGCGAATAAGAGTAAAATACGGTAAAAACTAAGGTCACCTCATCTCACACCTGCTGGGTTTAGCTAATATCACCTTGGAAGGAATAGGAACATCACTGAGGTACAATGAAGGTATGACCCGAGTATCTAGTCTTGCTTCTTTCATGACATTAGAGGGATATCAAAATCTAAGGACGTATCCAGCGTTTGGAGTTGAGAGTATGGATCATAGCCAGAAAGGTGGTTAGAGGGCCATGTGATGTCAGCTTTGAAGACTCTGGTTAAGTGAGAAATAAGTAATTCATGAAACCAATGATTTTACCCAAAAGGAACGGGGTAAGTCTTTACAGGTGCACTCTTTAAAGAAGTGTTCAGTTAAATAACAATAAAAGTACTATAACAATAACAACAACAACGACTGCTACTATTACTACTACAGTAACAAACAATATTATTGCGTGTGAGGTACTCTATCAAGCACTTCCTGTGCGTTCCCGTGCAGCCCTCCCAGTAACTCTCTACAATAAATATTATTGTCATCCCCATTTTACACAGGAGTAAACTGAAGAACAAAAAGCTAAGTGATTTGGCCAGGATCATACAGACTGTAAGTGCGGGCATGATGATGATGTGACTTCAGAAAGTCAGGTGAATGCTGTCACCATACCCTTTATTGTCCTTCCCTCACCATCCTGTATTGGTTTTAAAAAAAAGATCGGGGCCACGCGCTTTGTGGTCCTAGAGAGGCACCGCATACAGAACACAATAGATAAAACCAGCTTTAATTGGGAACGTACAGGGCCACTTACTCCCTCCACAAATACTTATTGAACATCCATAAAGTACCTGATGCCGTGCTAGAGATAATGGTGAATGAGATAGACGTGAGGCTGAGTTTGTTGGCACTTAAAGGTTAGTGGACATCCACATCATCCCCCACACCCTTCAGCAACTACCTTCTTAGAACCTTTTGAAATAGACTTACCATAATACCCAAAGAGCAATTTCTAGAATGGGAGCTTCAATTTAGCTTTGAATTGTCAACTTATTCACTTGAGAACCACAAATTGCTTTTATCTTGTCAAAACTCTTTATAATGTATCTATTATGTAATACTTTAAAGAGCACCTTTGAAGGAAATTAAAAGTAATGTATGACAAAGTACAAGAGGAGCATGTACTGACTGGGATGGGAACAATATAGTTTACATAGAAACACACATACTCGGTTGATGGGTTTGTTACCTCCTCCAAATGACATTTGCCTTTTGTGATGGTTAATTTTATATGTCCACTTGGCTAGGCCACAGTCCCCAGATATTTGGTCAGACATTGTTCTAGATGTCTGAGAAAGTATTTTTAGGTGAGATTAACATTTAAAGCAGTAGATTTTGAATAAAGCAGATTGCCCTTTATAATATGGAAAGGCCTCATCCAATCAGTTTAAGGCCTTAATAGAAACAGACTGACATTCCCCAGGGAGGAAGGAAGTTTTCCAGCAGACTGCCTGTGGACTTCTCCAACATCAACTCCTCCCTTGGTCTCCAGCCAACCTTGTATACCTTGGACTTGCCAGCCTTTACAGTGGCTGTGATGTGAGCCAATTCCTTAAATCTGTCTGTCTCTCTGTCTCTGTTTCTTTCTCTATCTCTGTCTCTCTTTTTCTCTCTGTCTATGCACACACATCCTCTACTGGTTCTTTTTTTCTGGAGAAGCCTGTCTAATACACCTCTTAACAGCCACTAGCTGGCCTCCTGTGTTCCACTTCTCCCAAAAAGACTTTGTGTAAGAATTTCAGGCAGCAGAGCGAGTTGACCAAGGACACACCCTCAATTAGGCCTTACTGAATGACTCTTAAATTATTTACTTCGGGCTCCCACACAATTTTGTCAAGTTGGCCTCGAAGTACTCTGAGACTAAGTGGAAGGCAGAAGCAAGTCTGAGAAACAACTGAGGGACTAGTTTAAGCAAGTCCCAAGGTGAATAGGCAAGTCAAGTCCTATTTCAGGGCTGCAAGAGTATCAGAGGCAGGTCCAAATATGAGTGAGCAGGTTGGAATTGGGAGATGGGGAATGGGCTGGATATCAGGCTATGATGCTGACTTTGAAGGCACCATGAGACGAGGCAGGCTGAAAGAAGGGTCAAGTCTCGGCCAAGGGCTGGCTTTGCCAGGTAAACTGGGACGGCCTCAATCCCTGGGTGCGTGAAGATGGCCTTCTTCTATGGCACCTTGCATCTCTTATTTCTAGCCAGTGGTTTTCCGACTGAGCCATAACTAGAACTGCCACACGTTGGCAGCTGTGAGGATAACTACCTTCAGGGAATAAAAGCGAAGGCAAGAAGATCATTTAGGAGCTACTGCAGTCATCTAGACAAGGACTGATGGTGGCTTGGACTTGGGCTCTACTGGTTGAGATGGTGAGAGCGGATGCATTCAGGAAATACTTGGAAGGTACAGCAGTCAGACTTGCTGATGAATTAGAAATAGAATGCGAGGGGAACAAGGGGATTAAGTATGACTCCTGGGTTCAGGGTCTGAGTGGGCAAATGATGCTGTTTATTGAGATGGGGAGCGCTGGGGGAGCAACAGATTTGCGGGAAAACCATGAATGCTATTTTGAACATGTCATTTTGAAATTTCTGTTAGAAGTGAAAAAGATGTATATTCATTTGTATACAAACAAATGTATATTCGTTTGAGCTCAGAGAAGAGGTCAGGATGTAGGTATAAGTTAGAAATCCTTAGTTCATAGTTGCATCTCAAAATCCTGAGATTGGATATAATCACCTAAGGTTCTCAACCCTAGCTGCACATTAAAGTGCTCTGAAGAGGTTTGAAGAAGGGTGTCATCCTGGGGCCCATCCAGAATCAAGAAATCAGAATCTTTTATGTAAGGCATTGTTTCCATTATTTATTATTAGTTTTTTTTAAGTTTATTTATTTATTTTGAGAGAGAGAGAACATGCACACATGAGCAGGAGAAGGGGCAGAGAGAGAGGAGGAGAATCCCAAGCAGGCTCCATGCTGTCAGCGCAGAGCCTGATATGGGGCTTGATCCCATGAACCATGAGGTCATGACCTGAGCCAAAATCAAGTGTTGGGTGCTTTGCCAACTGAGCCACCCAGACGCCTCTATTTATTATTTGTTTACATTCTCCCTGTGATTCTAATGAGACTTTGGAAAGTGTTTTATTCCCCGACTTGTGCAGACTCCTTTGCCTCCCCATCCTCTGATACATGTTCCCCCCAAGGCTCTGCCCTCTACCCTCTTCTGTTCTCACTCCACAGACAGGAGTCTGCCTGGCACGGGCATCCGTGCTCTTTCAAATACCAAAGGCTGGCTGATATTACCAAATCCAAACCTCCAGGCCAAATCTTTCCCTCGATCTCTGGAATCACATATCCAACTAGACTTCTCTATCTGGATGTCCTCCAGATCCCCATACTTAGCAGTCACGACTGATCATATCTTCTTTCCCCCCAAATCTGCCTTCCTCTGCTGTGGCTCTGGCTTCCAGGTGTCCACCCAGGACAGAAATATGAGAATCAGCCTAGATCTTTTCCTCTCCCTTACCTGCTTAGTTCATCAACCCCCAAATTACGTGTATCCTCCTCTCAACTCTCTTTTCTTTTCTTTCATGCACCTCCCTTCAAATGTGTTGTGAATTTGCATGGTAACTTATAAGAAAATCACATTTTACATTTGTGTTATTTTTAGGTGCTTATTTATATAGCTTTCCATGTATGATTTAATGTATGATCATTTATTCCATTGGTTAGGGTGGGCACTTAGAGTATTATTGATTGTCTCCTCTTTTCTGCTGTTTTTCTATAAAATATTTTCTCTCTTTTCCATCATTGAGTTCAAGCCCTCATCATTTCTCTCTTACTTATCACTCTTACTCCAGCCCATGCCGCTCTTTTCCATCCTTGACAAGACTAACAGAATACCTTAAAATAAAAACCTGATGCCTTGATCTAAAACATTTAGTCACACCCACATGCCTGCAAGAACACATCTAAACACTCAATGCCTAAAAAACCGTATCTAAACTCCTCACTACAGCATCATCTTTCCCTTGTCTGGCCTCTGCTGTATCCTTGCTTGTCCCGGCTTTTCATTGTTCTACCACCTTCTTCAGACACACATCTTCAGCCTCAGACACAACAAATTACTTGTAGTCCTCCAACGATGCCCTCTGTCTCTGTCCCATTTCTCGAAGCTTGGCGTATTGCTTCCTCTGCCAGAATGGCCTCCTACCTTTCTAGATCTGGCCAAGCTATATTCAGTCTTCATGGTCAGCTCTTGTATGAAACCCTCTGGACTTCTCCAAGGGCCTCTTTCTCTCTTGCCACCATACATTTTATATATCTCCATCATAATAGTTACCCTTTATGATGTATACCATCTCTCTATCTGTTGTTTTTCTCTTCAGGAGGCCCTCCAATTATACAAGCTTCAGATCCCACAAAACCTGACAGGGTCCATATCTTCTTCATGTTTGTACCCAAATTAGCTATTATGGTGTCTTCTACATATTAGTTGCTTAGTACCCACCATCTGTTGAGTGTCAAGTGAATTAATTAAATTAAAACTTTAATTTTATTGGAAGAGAAAATTCGATGTGGCTTAGAAAAACATGGGGCTTGGAACTAGAGAAATATGAATTTGGTCAGGGCTCTGTCACTTAGATTTAACTCATAGAAACTCTTTTTTTTCCAAATGTTTATTTATTTGAGAGGGAGAGAGAGAGAGAGAGAGCAAGCACGAGTGGGAAAGGGGCAGAGAGAGAGCCGGAGACAGAAAATCTGAAGCAGGCTCCAAGCTGTCAGCCCAGAGCCCGATGGGGCTCAAACTTAGGAACCATGAGATCATGACCTGAGCCAAAGGTGGACGCTTAACTGACTGAGCTGCCCAGGTACCCCAGAGAAGTACTGTTAGCAATACTTTTAGCATTCTGATTTACATATTTAAAGGACTCGATAAATGTTAGAATATATTGATATTGGAAGAGGATTAACCAAATAACTGAATATTTTATATCAAATGCTGTAAGATGGCTTCAATTATCATAGTGTAATATGTCTAATTAAAAAGGAGTTCTTTTTTTTCTACTTGACTATGTATGCATCACATAGTGGGGCTGTGGCTTTCTCAGTGTGTTCTCAGTTAATTCCAAGGGTAGGACTTGCATACCATGAAAGTCTAATAAATACAAACTGGTGATTGTGAGAAGCTTAGAGATTAATAGAAAATCATGGGTAAAAGCTCAATCCATGAAGGCTTATTCCATTATCAACCAAGCCACTCTCCATGTTTTAAATGGATGGTTGCATTTAATAGTGATTAAAATTTGTTCTGTCATCATTAATTGTATTTATACAGTTTCTTCTGCAAATAATATTTCAGGGAAATACGTGTTCAAATTATTTCCCTTAAACCTAGGAGCTTAACTTGGGTAATACATGCAGGATTCTAAAAAATCAAATTGCATGGAGTAGGTGAGTAGATCAGGGCTTCCAGCTGTTTCTAGTTATGGGTTACAGGTGTGCTGATACTTTTATTATCATTTTCTATGTGTGTCTTGATGTGAAGAGCGCTGAGAGGCACTTGTGTAGATAGAGGCCTAATTAACTATGAGTTAGTGGTCAGTCTTCATTTTTCTGTCTCATTGGGTATGGCCCCTGAGGGGATGGCATACCCTCGTCGAGTATGCTGCCAGGCTGGGTGTGCATGGTTGAGCTCAGTGGGAATCTGACTATTTTAAACTCCTGAACAAGTCTTGTTTATCTGTCCCTTGCACCTGTCCCTTGTTTATCTGTCCCGGCTCTGTCCCTTGGGTTCTTGCTTTGATCCTCTGGATCTATTCATCGCTGTCAAACCAGTTTCTCTTGAATGATGCATCTTGAGTTCTCAGTACCCCCATCCTTAGCTACATGTGCACATTTAGACATTCTTTGCCTCTATTTTTCCTGTAAGAAATAATTGGGTCATGGTAAGTTCTCAAGAAAGAATCCATGAAAGTCTTCTTCTCATTCATTCGTCATATCAGAGATCAGAACACAGAAGATATTTTCTTAGAATTTGCCCCATGTGTATGATTTGCATACATTTACATAGGTCTGATAATTTATTCCACAAGCATTTTTTGAATGCCACCATGTGTCAGGCGCCAAGCAAGACACTTAGTACAAAAGTGAAGAACCATCCTGTCCCTGTCCTGAGAAACGTTTATACTGTGGAAGATAGAGACGTGTGTAAAAAATGACTATATTGCAATGGGAAAAAAAGACACATGAGTGACTGATGCTACATATTTCCTTCAGGGCCTTTCTAAGCTAAATGTGTATTTTTATTTTATTTAAATTTTTAAAAAATATTTATTTATTTTTTGAGAGACAGAGAGAGGCAGAGCTTGAGTAGGGAAGGGGCAGAGGGAGAGGGAGACACAGAATCCGAAGCAGGCTCCAGGCTACTCACAGACCCTGGTGTGGGGCTTGAACCCACGAACTGTGAGATCATGACCTGAGCCGAAGTAGGAAGCTTAACTGACTGAGCCACCCAGGCGCCCCTCCTAATTACGTATTTTTAAAAGTGGGATCGCTGCTACCCATATTCGTTTCCATTTTCTATTTGAAGTATTTCCAGGCAGGCAGGGAAAACAAAGGAAGCAGACAGACCAGGCATATCCCTGGTAAAATCACCTCATTAACCCTAATGCCCCAACTGAGAGATGGTATCATTTCCCAAATTATTTTATAACACATGTCTTCTTATCTTAGATCTTAATTTTTATATGCACCCTGTATCTTCCACCCCCAACTCCACCTCACCCAGCTGCTCTTCCTTGTGCTTGATTGTGCTTGCACCGCACTTACTACATAGTATTATAAACCTATGCTCAGGGGTCCACAATAGGAGCGAGGTGAGAACTTTTAGACTTAGTCCCAAAGGAAGGATTGTCCCTTCTGTGCCCAAAACTTCCATGCATTCATTTATTAAAAGGCTTAAGTAAGTTATTCTTTGTGAGTCAATCAAGTTTTGACTCATTTTTAAAAAAAATTTTTAATGTTTGTTTATTTTTTAGAAAGAGAGAGAGAGAGAGAGGCAGAGCGTGAGCAGGGGATGGGCAGAAAGGGAGAGAGGGAGACACAGAATCCAAAGCAGGCTCCAGGCTCCGAGCTATCAGCACAGAGCCTGACACAGGGCTCGAACTCATGAATGGTGAGAGATCATGACCTGAGCTGAAGTCGGGTGCTCAACCGACTGAGCCACCCAGGCACCCCGAGTTTTGATTCATTTTTAAATGACAACTCCAACTTTAAAATAAATGAAAAGATTACACAAAACCTTGCTACCAGCTTTGGGAGTTGCATCCAAACTAGGCACAGTAAGTAAGCTAGAAAAAATTATTACAACATACTCCCTATTCCTGTGCAACAAATGACAGTTCCTCTTTTGAAAGGGAAAAGTCAGCTGTCAAATGCCATAGCAGCATGAACTTTCTTACTTCAGACAACTCCGACAAAATGATACAAGCCTAAAAGGTGGAACTGATTTTTACCGTATCAAAGAAATTTTCTGCTCTTTGGAAAACATCATACCAAAAATATTTTAGATTCATCAGCCAAGGACTTAGGATACCCTAGTGTGTGGTGGCCATGATTCCATGGCCAGGTGTATCTTGAAAATATATGGGTCAGAAAAAAAAAATTTGGAAATCGTGCAAAAGAGAAAACTCTGATATTAAATGATGGACATAAAGTAATTTTCAAATTGAATCTCCATTCACAGTATGCTGACTAGGTTGTGCAGAAGATCTGGTGAAATAAATCAGCCCACCAGCCCATGCGGTCAGACGAAACAGAAAGGATGCTGTTGTTCACACAGTAGTCTTCACAGGACCCCACTTGGAACCCACACAAAATCGTTCAGCCCAGCAAATCCTAGCTCAGTAAATATATGAAGTGTTAATAATGTATTTAACATTGACAGCCCACAAAGTTCTGTTCAAGGTGCTCCAGAAGAATGTGCCTGGAGGAAACAGAATAACCAGGTGGGGAAGCAGACAGTTCGACGTACAGCAAAAGTTCTAGAACAACAGTGAGGGAGTGATGCAGAAGGAGCACAGAGGGAAGGGACAGCTGACTCCAGAGGCCCATGGAAAAGCTTCAAAGGTGATATTTCTCGAAAGAAAAATAGAAGCTTTACAGGCAGATTAAGAAGCATGAAAAAGACTGTTCTAAATTTGTAGTTGCCTGTGGCGAGAAGTGATGGCAGATACAGCAGGAGAGATTGTAGGTTAGACCATAAGAAATAGCTTCTGTTCAACCATTTTTGACCTACAGTATCTTGGATTCTGAGAATGAAGGATCTGGCAGGGCCGTGCCCTAGAGAAGCTGGACTGTATTCTCCTGGAAATGGGGAGCACATTGAGGTTTTAAAGCCAAAATGGCATGCATGTAATTGTCTTGTAGTAAGATAACTGTGGAGGAAATATCGAACGGGAACTAGAATAGGAAGAAGCTGGTGTCAGGAAGGCCAGTGAGGAGGCTGTAAACAGTCCAGGCATGAGGTAAAAACAGCCTGAGCAAGGGCAGGAGAGGGACAGAGACAGAGAGTCCACTAATGGGGCTCAGGTAATAGTTCCTTCCTCTGCTCTGCTTTATATTGCAAGGAACTAAGTTCCTTTCCTGGTCTCAGGTGACAACTAGCTGCCATATGTCTGACCAAGAAGAGGCACTGGAGCAAAACTGGAGATTGAGGAAGAAAGAAGCCAAGGTTGTCCCATTGTCCCTCTACCCTTAAGAGTGATAGTGGCCTCCTACTTTTGCCAAATGTCCCTTCTCAGATCTTCCATTACCTATTTAAGCCAACCTCCTGAATTATAACCTCTCTGTTAGATACACTTGAAGAGATGTCTGTTGCCCTGACTGGACAATAGAAGGATTAATCCAAAAGAGGCAATTGATACAGAGGACAACGTACAAGGATTAATGACCGTAGATATGGAGGTAAAGGAGAGGGTGGCATCAAGGACAACTCTGATCCGTCAAAGTAGTGATTCTGAGGGAGAAGAATAATTCTAGCAAATACTGCCCGAGAGGAACCATTCTACATGCTTTCTGTAAAGTAATGAATTTGATGCTCCCAACAAATTCTATGAGGTAGAAACTCATATTCTGTAATTTTCTATAATAATATTCTATAATCTTACAGAAAAACAAGGCCTGGAGAGTTTAAGTAATTTATTTACAGTTACAAATTAGTAAGTGATAGTGGCCAATAACCTAGATGGAGGAGAAAGGTCAGAAGGCCAGCTTATATCGCTTATATCTGGCCACTTGGTGTACCAGTACTTGCTGAATATCCAACTCTAAATGCTCTGTAGTTGGCAATATAGTCTGTAGTTTAAGGGACAGATTAAAGATGGAGGTGTGAGTCACTGTTGTATAACTAAATGCCAAAGCCATAATGTCACGTAGAAAAATACCAGAAAGGGGGGGGGGGGAGGGGTGGGTTAAAATTTTAGCAGTGAATGCTTTTGTGTAAATGAGGCAAGAAAATTGGCCCATTCTCTCCAATGCAGAGGTTATGGGCGAGATGACCACCAATAAGATGCTTCCTAAGTTGCCATGCTACACTGCTATGATATAATCCCCAAATTTCCCTGTTGCATCACTAACTTGTCACCACTTAATAAATTAGATTGGGAGTTTCTTGGCAGCACTGACTGTATGTATTTCCACCAGTCAATCAAACAACAAGTATTTACTGAGCTTTTGGTAAATGCCTAGCCCTATATTAGGTCCCGTAGGGGATTTAAGAGAAACCCAAGACACTTGCTCTTCCCTGAAGTACTTCATACAAGGAGATTTGTTAAATATTCTGTGCCTTTTTCTTATGTCTTCACTTGAAGCACCACCGCACACACTGAGAAGCTCAGTCAGTATTCATAGGATAGGTTTTTAATGACAGGAGGTGATTGAAATTCTTTCAAATTTTTCTTTCAAACAATCTCAGTTTGATAGTAATTTAGGGCACATTAGAGATGTGTAAAACTTCCCGTATAGTCTTAAGGAACTTCTTTGTTGCTGAAAGGTGTAAGTCGTAACATGAGGTCATTAATTTAACATCATCGAGCATTCCCTACATTAATTCAAAGGGATAAATCCTAAGGACACAAAAAGGTGTAAAACTTAGTTTCCTGAGAATGACACGGAATAAAAGCAATGATTATAAAGCAGTCTATAAAGTGCTATAATGGGGCTGTTCAGACGCGCTCAAAAAAGTGCCTAACTCAGCCTTGGAGAGGATATCAGACACACCTACAAGGGAAGGTAGAACTGAAGTTAGGTCTTGGGAGACAGGTCCAGTTAACTAGCAAAGAGGATAAGGTGTCCTAGACGGAAGCATGCCCAATGGTATAGAGCACACCAGACATCCAAGGGCCATGTGTAAGTCAGAACAGCTAAAAAGAAAGGAACATGTGCCTGTGCCACATACACTAAGTCCAGAAAGTTACAGAGATCAGAGCTGAAGCAGGGCTGTGTAAGTTACACAGAGGGGCTTTGTTTATATCCCCACAGCAGCAAGAGAAGCCACTGAAGGATTTTAATTCGGGGAATGAACTGATTATATTCACTTCTAAATAAAATCACATTAATGGTATATGGAGCATGTATCTGCTGTTGGTTGTGAGGGGTAGGAAGAAGTAGAATGTGAGACAGAGACAGCACATAGGAGGCAGTTGTAGAAATCCAGGCGAGAAATTGTGAGGGTAACGTCTTTCTCAAGTCAGCCAAGAATCCTGTTCACAATGACCTTTGGTTTGGATGTGTAAACAGAAGGAATTTATTTTCTCTATCTTTCTTTTTTAATGATTATTATTTAATGTAGGTTATAACCCTTCCTGGAACAGTTCACTGAGACCCCCGGAAAGAGGCAGCCATTAAAATTAAGCTGAGTGAGATGGAAAGTGGGGCTGTAAAAACTCCACCGCAGCCACCTGGAAACAGAAAATGTTAGGTTTGTGAGTCCTGGCAGGCTTCATGGGAAGGAACTCTGTACTTTCAGTAAAAAGAAGGGATAGGAGCTGGATTCTTTTGATTGGAGTTTTCAATTTTAACCTTAAAGTAAGAAGAGTTTAGGAGAGTCTGGCAAGGGTCAACCTCTGTCTTTCCTAATTCTAAGAATATAAGCTTCAAAACCCTTTTGATTTCAGTAAAAGCAGTGAACAGTAATGGAATTGAGAAGAAATTTTCAAAGCCAATAATATTAAAATATAATCTTTGAAGATGTAAAATCATGACTCTCAGGCAAATATAAAATGAATACAGGTCAAAGATTTTGTTTAACTCATTAATTAGTGAGGGAACCAGTAAGATCTTCAAACTCATCTTAAACTTATTTGAGAATCTGAGTGTATGTAGGCAATGTAATAAATTGATGGGCTAGATACAAAACCGGTTAATGTCCAACATATCTATCAACCTTTTGTTTATATGTTCTGCCAGACAGTAATTATTTGCATCTCTGCAGGGCAAAAATTTTCATGGTAATCTTCGTTCTTAAAGCGTTGTAAAATAGATAGCCAATAGAAAGTCACAGCCAGCATTGCTCTGAAAGAGCATCCTGTAATCAGAGACCTATTTCTAATTGTTGGGTAACTTTTCTGACAGAGCTTTTGGTGAGAATGGAACTTTACAACTAACATGCAGGAAAACAACAAGGATAACAAAGTCAGATTTGGACATAAAAATAGCATTGACACACCATTGTGAAAATGGATTAAGCATATGAATTGATAAGTCAAAAAAGAAGAAACAAAAATGACAAATAGACATATGAAAAACACCCACTCTCACAAGGAGTTTAAGAAATGCTATTGAAAACAATAAGGTACCCCCAACAAGTTAATAAACACAGGCTTAGTTGATGATATCTAGTGTTAGCAATCAGCACAGGGGAGTGTAAATTGAGAACGGCACTCTGGCTCATTCTCCAGTCCTTTGGGCTCTTGTCCATTGTATAGTGTAGTACACATTCCTGCTCAAGAGTAGGAGAAATGGCAAGGATAGAACCCAGGGAAGCTCACTTCTGCCCTAGAACCTGCAGCTTGTGCTAGGGTTCCCTTTGTAGTACTCTCAAGCCTAGTAAGGACAGGCTGCCCCAGACAATTCATAGTCAGCTTCCAATAAAGAAAAATCTCCCAGTTTTACCACTCTGGGGAGCCACTATTGAAAATGATCACAGAAGGGGAATATTTGCCATGCCTTGGAATCAGGAGGCTGGTACTGTTGCTCTGGTTGCCTTCATTCTTTCTTCTGTGTCCTTTTGCTTTATTGCAACCCCTGCCCCCCTTCTCTCCTCACCCTTCTCCTCTCCCATAACATCATCTCTCTGTCTCTCTCTCTCTCTCTCTCTCTCTCTCTCACACACACACACACACACACACACACACACACACGATAGTCACATTTTCTAACAACTCTTTTGTAGCCAAAAAATAGATGTGGTCAACTCATTCATACGATGTTTCCTGATTTTTTGTGTTTGCATTTCAAAAGAAAATATCTATTTAACCCATATTTGGGCAATATATAACCCAAATCTCTGCTGACAGAAGTCCAAACTTCCTTTAAATGAGCAAAACAAAAAAATCAGACTGACAGAGGAAGTGCTTTGAAGGGGCCAATCGTATAAGTGGTATATTTTCAGAAAATAATGGGGTATAGTTGAGGAATGCCAAAAAACTGAATTTTTGCCTTTGAGGTGTCTCACTCCTTAGTTCAGGCAAATAATAATGTTTTTCTGACCAACACCATGCAGTAAGCATAGCACTAGGGAAGAACTTAGTATTTCTCATTATCACATGGAGTACAAAGGATACACAGTTGGGTAAAACATGGTTCTTTGAACTCAGAATGTTATGAGATCTTGAAGTATCAGTGAATTTAAAATAAGAAGAAGAAGAACGTAACAAAGATGATGTTTATTAAATGCTTACTATGTTCCAGAGACTGTTCTAAATAATTTACGTATATCAACTCTTTCCTAGCTTGGACTGAAGAGAAACAACACCGTAAAGCATATACTGTTACGATTCCCATTTACAGAAAACTAAAACAAGGAAGTAGCTTAATTTAAGTAACTTGCCCAAGGTCATCACACAGCTGATAAGTGGGAACACATTCTATATTAATAGAAATCTATCTATAAATTTACCTATCTATCCATTCTTAGTCCAACAGGTGGAGGGAGGTGTTCCAGACTGGGTGGTACAAGGAAACCTGCAGATTCCCGACACTAATAGATAGATTCACAATTCAAACAGAAGATTTTCTGCTTCAGTTTTTGTCTTCTTCTCACCCAGACGCTTGGCACAAATGTGTTGCCATTGCTGTGTTTACTTTGTATTGTTGCCCCTTGCCAACAACTGCAGCTTGGGAATGAGTACTTCTGGCTGGAGTGACAGTGCCCAGGGTTACCCTTTGGAAGAGCACTCATAGCAGCACCTCTGAGCCACCTCTGTACCTGCAGAGCTCCAGGTGTAGCTAACGACTACAGGCACCACCCGGCCTTGCCACCAGGCTCTCCAGAGACAGCATCTGAAAAGCATCATCTAATGGTCGGCAAACCTCCCATGAGCATCCCAGCAGATTCCCAGCAGTGAACCATGGCCCTCTGACAAGTCAGATGACTGCCAGACTGGCCAGGAGTGGGGAGAGACACATATTGTTGACTCTTTCAGACTGAAAAAGGGGAAATTCTGATTCATTGGCAGACAGGCTTTGGAAACAGAGGGTCAGTTGTGGTGGTGGGTGCTTCCTGGTGTTCTGTAGTTTAAATTCCTACAATTAGGAATCTCTTTAAACAACATACATACACACTCAAATATCCCCACAACCCGGTCATGTGGATTTCCACTGACTCCAAAATCCGGAACCCTGGGAGAATAATTTTCACAAGGTGAGCATTGAGCATTGAACCTCCTTTTCCAGGAAAAAAAAAATTTTTTTTCAGTGGCAGCCTGCTGCAGTGGCTTCAAGGGAATAACTTACTTAGCCTGTGAATTCTGTGAATTCTAAAGGTTTTGACAATGATATCATATTGTTTCCATGGTATTTTTCTTTTTTTCACTCTATCCGTCAAACACTATAGGAGGTGAGAGATCATTAGGACACCAGAGATTCTTGCGGAACAGGAAGAAAGATTCTGATATGGAAACTGGACTGGACTAAAGAAAGAGATTTTAAATTCTTTATAAATAATCAGGGTGAAAAGGGAAGATCATTCCTCCTGAATGATTTAGATGTTCATTTGAATCCATTTTTTTTTCTCCACATACACTCCAAGGCTTTTCTTCTGTGATTCCAGGTCTCCTAGTGCCTGTTTGCTTGTCTGTTTCTTTCCGTTATAGCTCAGCTTTATGCCATCTAGTCTTTTGTTCTCATTGCCACGTCAAAACTATTACTCTACAAAGCTGAATAATCTCACACTTCACATCTATCAAAGTATCCCGCCCTTTATTTATAATGCATAATTATCTCCCTGAAGTTGCTCTTTTCTGCATTTTCTGTGAACTTGTGGGGAGGAAGAAAAAAGAATCATGGCTTTCTCCACGCTAGTATCCCTAAGAATTCACCTCAAGTTTAAAAAGTGACCGCAACTCATTTATTTCTCATTCTTTGCATTCACATCCCACCCCCAAAAGAAAAGACCTTGTGTTAACACAATAAAGCCTTAGGCTCTCTAAATACTCAAGAAATGTAGCAGATGATGATGGTGAAATTTCTTTTTTTTTTTTTTAATGTTTATTTATTTTTGAAGGAGAGAGCATGAGTGGGGGGAGAGCAGAGAGAAAGGGAGAGACAGAATCTGAAGCAAGCTCTAGGCTCTGAGCTGTGAGCATAGAGTCCAACGAGGGGCTTGAACTCACAAACTGTGAGATCATGATCTGAGCCGAGGTCAGCACTTAACCAACTGAGCCACCCAGGCGCCTCTGATGGTGACATTTCTTAAATGGCTTATCAAAATCCAAGATATCTCTTATCTACTAACATTAGCATTTAATGTCACTTCCCCAAATCAAAATTTTTACATTAAATTCCCTGTTTTCTGGATTTAGACATGAAGTGTTTCAATTAATCAGATGTGTTGGTTAAAAGAAATTATCTTATACACCATATGGGCCACTGAGTTTCAGGAAATTGCAATCTAACAAAATAGTCTTGACACCAAACTGTACTGAAAAATCTAATTTTTATTATTGGTTATGGCAAAGGTAATTTGGGAACTTGTGGCATCTCAAAGTCATTGTTATGAATTTTAGTTACCATGTTTCTGTCTAGTAGATGGAGCACCATCTTGTCAGTCAGAGGAGAGTTCTAGACCTCCCTTGGCCAACTAGCAATATGACCAATAAGCCAATCCCCTCTGGGCCTTCACTTCCTGAGATGATTAGACTAGATGATCCTGTAGGTCCACTCTAGCTCTAATAATCTATGCCTATATGATCACATACTGGGGGAGTGATTGTTTAACCTATTTCCAACTAATGGAATGCCATATTACTTAAGCTTTACTTTAATCCCAATGATTATAATACATGTGATTTCTTAAAAAATAAATAATTAACAATGATAGAAAAACATCTAAGTACTTGAAAACCAAAAGGCTTTGAAAATTGCTTCAACTCAATCAATCCACTCTACTCTAACTTTGAAGAATGTGATTTCCAGAGAGAGTAAGTGATTTGTCCAGACTTCTCATCTGTCAGAGACATTGTAAGGACAAATATAGAGCCAAAATTAGAATTGAAAATATCCAGGTGTTCAGAAAGGATGATAGAATTTCTTGATATTCTTAAATCTGAGAAATACTGAGAGGCTCAGAAGGAAATTCACAGGGAAACACCCACAGCAGAGTCCATGAGTCTGGTCCAGGGAGGAGTGAACAGCAAGGAAGCTTAGAATCCACTTGGAACTCTAAGTAGAAAATACATGAGAACTGGAAAACCAACCTTGTATACTATGTGGCTATGAAGTTCACAGACTCATAAAACTAGTTACCCAAAACTGAGAATAACTGGAGTTATTGATAACTGGAGTGAGTCCAGGGAAATCACAGGGCTCTTATGGAATAATCTATAAGAGTATTCCCGGAATAATCTATAGGAGTATTCCCATATCTACATATACACAGACCTCCAACAGAAAGCATTTTGTGTTGAAGATGATATGAAGTATAATTATAAATTTCATGATTGATAAACTAGCATTCAGGAGAGACAGAAGACACTTACTACAGTAGGGGAAATCTGCATACCAAAAACTAGAGATAGTACAACAATCTGAGTGAAACTATAAGTGTATCTAAAATGTTCCCATATATAAAGGAATAAATGGAACATAAAGTAGGAACAGGATATTTAAAAAGAAAAGGTAGATTTGAGAAATAAATAAGTAGAATCCTAGAAATAGGAAATAGAGTCACTGGTGTGAAAAGCCAAGTGTATGGCTTAAATAACTAGATACAGCTGAAGATAGAATTGGAGAATTAGAAATCAAACCTAATGGAATCACATTGAAAATCATCCAGGAAAGATTGATGGGATGGAATATATAAAAGAGAAATTAAGAGGCCAAGAAGAAAGAATTGAAATTTTATTTTGTTTATTTGAGGTACAGAAGGAAAGGAAAAAGAGAATAAAGAGAGATCTTTGGAAAAAATCTGGTACATGATTTTCCAGAATTGAAGAAATCTGTGATTCTGTAGATTGAAAAAGCACACTGAGTTTTGAGCAGGACAAATAAAAATAAATCCAAACCCAAACAGTTGTATTGGCATTTCACATCATTACAGCCCTTAAAAACTATCAGAGGGAAACAACAGGTGACTTACAAGGGAATGGCAGCAGAATGTTCATCCACAATGGCAGATGCAAGTTTAAAGTGGAATAAATATCTCTAAAGAGGTAAGGGAAAGTAAGTGTACTGAGAATTCTATCACCAACTAAAACATCCTTAAAGAATGACATAAAAAGACTGCATTTACTACTTCCAGATCCCTGCTAAAAGAATTAGGGAAGGATGTACTTTAGCAAAATGAAATTTTAATGTGGAAGGAAAGAAAGATGAGGAAAACTAGATGTGCAAGTAAGCAAAGAAATCGGTAAACATGCTGTTAAATCTAATGTTTGTTGTTGTTGTTTTAAAGAAAAGGTAATGACTCATAGGGTTGGGTTTAAACCAATCTGGAACTAAAATTCTAGGCAATAATAACATGAAAGAGTTAAGCTGTCCTAAAGTCCTTCTATTGTTTAGGAACACATGAAGATATTAGTTAACTTTAATTATGCATGTTAAAAATGTAAAGGCATGAGCATGCGTGGGTGGCTCAGTTGGTTAAGCATCTGACTTCAGCTCAGGTCATGATCTCGTGGTCTGTGAGTTCGAGCACCGCGTCAGACCCTGTGCTGATAGCTTGGAGCCTGGAGCCTGCTTCAGATTCTGTGTCTCCCTGTCTTTCTTTCTGCCCCTCCCCTGCTCATGCTCTGTCTCTCTCACTCTCAAAAATGAATAAATGTTAAAAAATTTTTTTTTAAATGTAAAGGCATGAATGTGCCAAAATATATGTACCCATTCTACTGTTGCTGGACATTTAGGTTGTCTCCAGATTGGAACTATTATGAATAACATTACCGTGAACATTCTTGCACATCTCTTTGGGTGCACATATGATCCTAACTGGTGGTGGAAATGAATGCTATACAGCATTTCACAACATAGATTATTCTCACAAGCAAGACTATCAACATACTCTGTGATACCATTTTTCAAGAAAAGTGCTAAAACTAACAAAACAAGTGTATTGGTTTGTTGAAAGTCATATCAGTGGTTAACTTTGAGGAGGAAGGGAGGGTTAGTGATTGAGAAGGACATTAGGGGGCTTCGGGGTATGAGTAATGTTCTCTTTCTTGCCCTGGTTGGTGGTTACCTGTCATGTGGCTATATTCCTTTTATGATAATTCATATAGCTGTATAATTATTACCTGTGCATTTTCCCATATGCACGTTATACTTCCATAAAAAATAGTTTATTTTTTAATGTAAGATTGTCACCAAAGTGATATAAATCATATAACTTCAAAACCCAGTAGAGGAGGAAAAGTAATTTTTTAAAATGTGATTAAACAACAGAAGGCAAAGAAGAAGAAATGAAAAGAATAGAAAAAAATAATATGACAGAAATAATTCAAGTAGATCAAGAATCATAAGAAATGTGAATGGATTACACAGCACCAAAAGACAATTATGAAATTGATTTTAAGAAATTAGCTAAATGCTGTTTACAAGAGACCTAGTTAAGATGCACAAAACAGTTCAGAACAAAGGATGTTTGAGATGTATATTTGTTTTCTATTGCTGCTGTAACAAATTATCACCAAGTGGCCTAAAGGAAAACAAATGTGTTATCTTAACAGTTCTGTGAGTTAGAAGTCCAACATGGGTTTTACAGAACTGAAATGAAGGTGTAGGCCAGGCTGCATTCCTTTGTGAAGGCCCTGTGCCTTTTCTGGCTTCTAGAGGCTGCCCACATTTCTTGGGTCGTGACCCTTCTTCCCCGTCTTCTGAGTCTTTCTCACGTCATATCATTCTGACCTCACTGTCATTACATCTCTTTCTCTGACTTTTTCTACTCTTCAGCATTGCTATGATTACATCGCTAATCTTCTTTTCTAAGGTCATCTGATTAGCAACCTCAGCTCCATCCATCTGTTACTTTAATTTCCCTTTACCTAATACAACACATTCACAGGTTCCAGGGACTAGGATGTGGACATTTTGGGGAAATCATTATTCTGCCTACCACAGATATATTTGGCAAGTAATCACCAAAGAAAGCTGATGTAGTGATAGTAACATCTTGCATAATAGTATTTAAGTAAAAATGTATTAGTAGGGAAAAGGGAGAAATACATACTGATGAAAACTACAAGAAGATACACAGTAAGGTTGGCCTGATAAGAATTAAAGCCAGGAGTTGGACCCAAGTTTTGTGTCTGCTGGTCTAGTGTTCCTACTAACAAAAACCTCTAAAGGATACAGGCCAATAGAACCTTTTACTTGAAGCTCACTGTATGAGTGCTGGTAAATTTCTTGTCCCGAATGAAAATAATAATTACGACCTAGACCACAGGGCTGTTGTAAGAAATACCTCAGGATTGAGGCACACTGCAGCTATCCTATAAATGTTAAATAAAAATAATATTTCCTGTATCCTTACTAGGGTTGGGCAAATCCAGATGTATATTGTACTTTTCACATATTTCAAAATATTTTCAAATGTTTTGGTTTGGGTTCAATAAAAACCTCAAGTACATTTTGCCAAGTGCTTTTTCCATTAATTATTCAATCCATTTGTATTTCAAGGGAAATTCAGTCCACATGTTTCTAATTCATTTAGCACTAACTCATCAAAATATTGTTTCTCTCAGTGCTATTTTCTATCCAAAAGGCTTTTCAAGCCCTCTCCTCCATTTTTTATTTCTTAGAAACAAAAAGATATAATTTGCCAAGGGCAAACCCTAGTAAAGTACCAGAAGGTTTACTAAATACTGCAGCGAGAGCTCTTTGAGTTTGAAAGTCTTCTGTCAATGTATCTGGTCCATGTTACCTACTCTCCGACTTCCTTGACTTCCTTTTTCCTTTGACCCATATAGATTTCAGGTTTAGCAATCACCAGAGTCCACAGGCCTGCAGACACTTTAATTCTCTTGCTGAATCCTTCCCCCTTAATAAATACCTTCCAAGGCTGGGGCCAGTAAAATAATGGATTCGTACCACCTTCCAAAATACCCTCAGGGGATCTGCGGCCAGACTTAAAAATAGATACATTTTAAAAATCTCATCTTTTTAAGTGGGTAGTTTGTATGTGTGTGATATCTTATGTGTGATTAATGTTGTCTTAACTCAAGAGTGCCTAAAGGGTAAGGAGCTTGATAGTATGTTCATTGTGAGTGCTCCAAAAACAGCAAGAGCTGTGCTTAAGAGTGAGTTCCCACATCACTTACGGAGCCTTCTTGCCAAAAAGGTTTAACCTGAATCTGATCATAAAGAGATTGTGGAACATTCTACAGGACAGTTCCTCTGGACTCTTTAAAAATCTCAAATAAAAGCTGTCAGGGAACTTTTCTAGATTAAAGGGAATTAAAGGATGTGACAACTAAATGCAACATGTTAATTGGATTCAGAGTTTGGAAAAATATCTATAAGGACATTCTGAGACAGTTGGGGAAGTTTGAATATGTTATATTTCTTGGATATGATAATGATTTGTAGAGAAGTGTGTATATTCATATACACACATACAATGTGTGTGTGTGTGTGTGTGTGTGTGTGTGAAGAGAAAGTAAATACAGCAAAATATAGCAAATATAGCAAAGTGTTAACACTTGAGAAATCTGCATACACCCATCCCCACAACTGTGCATATACCCACCCACCCACACATACTCATGCTCACCCACACCCAGGAAATATGTAGGAGACTCCTGTCGGCAAATTTGTACAAATCCACCTCCAACCAGAAGTCGGTTTGCCCTTTTTTTTTTTAGTATAAACTTTTAGATACTTGAGGTTGACAGTTTCACCACAATGCCAAGTTCAATATGCGTAAATGTTAGCTATTGATAATAATATTGCAAATGAGTATTGTTGCTGTATGTACAAGTAGACCTTGTAAGACAGGAATTCTCAGTGGTTAACAGACTGATGGGCTTTCAAGTCTAAGGACCACCTGAAAAATGCATGTCCATACATTTCTTCCTGGTAAAGTGTACATAATTTTCATCAGATGTATAAAGGAAACTTGAAGAGATTTTTTTCAACTGCTTTAAGAAGTTTCTAATGGAGTATTTCCTTTATTAAGAGAAACCTCAGACAAATCTCTAATTTGTCATTGCTAATAATGCCGGTGGCACTTATACCAAGAAATTCACAGCAGCTAGTAGAAGTCCTTCAGTAAAATTGAAGTCTTTTCACCAGTTACACACATTAGTTGTCAACATGTGTAGAGACTACTCCTTGAGAAGCTCAACACATTGGTAAGATATTCAAATAATCACTTTACACGCCAGAGGAAGGAAAGAAAGATAGTGGAAAGCTGGTTGCCAAGCAGTGGCTGGGCTTGTGCATTTTAAAGATTGCAGCATGCAGCCCCCCAGAGTATGAAAGGAGAACTGACTGTGCCTTCTAATTAGAGCAGAATTAACCTCAGCAGCGTGACTTGTGTTCTGGAAGGGAATTTGGAACATCACTGGTTTATGGGACACAATTGTACACCAGGTGGTCCTAGTTAGGTGAGAGACTTTATGTTAAAATAATCCTTCTTTGGCTTTATTCAGCACAATAAAACCACTAAGACGTTTTCCCATATGAAGTATTTCTACAGGCACATTCAAAATGTTAATCCCTGTTTTTTATATGCATTTTTCATGACTCCTAAGAAGTTTACCAGGTTGGGAAATTTGCAAAAACTGGTCCCTTGACAAAGTCATGGGATGCTTTTTACCACAACAGGTTTGTTTTGTTTTCATGTGAGCCCAAAGTACTTTCATAACATCCCTCACTGTGAACGTCACGAATAGGATCAAATATTGTTATCCTAACCTTCCAAATGAAGGCAAGGGTCTCACGGTGACTTTTAAAGGCTATCAGATTCTGAGTTAGTATTGCACCTTCATTCTGGGGTGAACAATCCAGAATTTTATCCGTGCTGAACATTCTGTGTAATACAAAGTTGTATTAATGAAACCAGCAATGGGCACTTTTATTCTACAAATTCAAAATAATACAGTACATATTATACATATAGATATATATGTGAATGCATCTCTAATACAATCCCTGATATTTGGAGCAACCATCTGAGGCCCTGAGCATTTCTAAAGTGTCTTTAGAATCTTCACTGAAAGATAAAAAGTCCATGCCCAGGAGCTCTCGACTCAGCCTGGCGTAGTGGAAAGAATTCAGACCTGGATTTGAATTCTGAAGTCATTGATATTATTTATGTGACCTTGAGAAAAGTTATTTAGTCTCTTAGAGCTTTATCTGTTTCCTAGTCGTGTTTTTATGAGGACTGAGACATCTTTGGATTGCTCTCATTTGATTACTCAATTAAGCCTTTTTTTTAAACATGCTTCATAGTAGAGTTCACCTACATATCTTGGCCATTTACAGTGTAAATATATGCACTCTTCTCTATTTCAAGTGCCAATCATTCCATGTGAGTATATATGGGTATTTTAGGCACAGCAAAAAGAATGAAACTACAGATTTTGTCCATGTCTTATACCACATTAGTAAAAGTGTCAGGAAACAGTACATATGATTAATGCTGCTGAAATAGGCAGGAAATTATTCAGGTGGATTCAATCAACCCAGCCAAACATATAGGTAGCTTATTAAAATTTAGACAAAAGTCTACAGGCACTTAATACATAATGATGACTCTAGACCTAAATTAAGAGCACTCCCCACCCCCATGCATGCACCCCAGCGCCTACAACTTACTGCCTAGAAGCAGACACTCCTCTTACAGCTAGAGTTCTTGACCTGCTTTTCAGCTTTTTTTCCCCTCTCTGAAAGTAAGACACGTGACCTTTCTAAGCCCCCTAACCCAGAGCCCTTGCGGAAACACTGTGCCATTGAGTTTGCCCTTGAGGCTGTCTCTCACCAAAGCAAAGGCAATGTGAAATTGACATGCTGCTTATTCTCAACTACACCCTCAGACCTGTGAGCTCCTCCACATTGACTGGGATTTTGAAGGAAAGGAGGCACAATATGGATTTAATGCAGCTGGAAGACGACAGTTTTGTACACAAAGGACCCTGCACCTGGCTCACTGGGGTCAAACTACACCGTAGGTATTTACAGCAGTCATTGAGAAGACAAGGTAAAGTGCTTTTCAGAATTCACATAGCTTAGTTACTATCACTGCAGCAGGAAGCCTGGCCTCGTCCCTTCTCCCTTTTTAGGATCCCTTCACCTAGGTTTCGTTAGGAGAGACACATCTCCTCTACTGGCCAAGCCCAGCCTGAAATTCCCTTAATTACCACAGAGGGGTTCACTGCTTTTAAAATCAGCTCAGAAAGAGCTTAATGTGGCAGTAAAAGCTCTGTCTCCAGTCCCACTTCTACTATTTATCGGCCATAGGACCTTAATAATAATAAAATGACTTACTTATCTAAAACACCTCCTGTTCAAGGACTAACACATATATTTGTGGCATGTAAGTCTTTTGAGAAATCCAGACTACTGACTTTTACTAGAAAACCAAACACAAGAATAATAGTAACGATATTAATGGACACTTGTGCTGTGGATTCTGGGTAACTGCGAGGGACAGACACCATTTGGTACCATGGGAAACACAATAGGATCCTAGCGTCAGTTCTTGCATTCAAGAGCCAGGTGCTCTCGGGCAAGTTATTAGAATGCCCGAGGTCTCCACTTTACTCATCTGTAAAATGAGGATGTCAGACTACGTCAGCATTTCCCAGAGTGTGTTCCTTGGAGCATTCTATATAGTTTGCTCCCCTACCCTCACTCACGTCCCCCTCCACAAAAATGAACCGTCTGGTGAAATCCATTTGCAGGCAGTCTCTGTTGCACCAATTTATCTTGTGAACATCCAAAAGGAGTATTTATTGTTTGCCACTTTCAAAAGAAGGAAAAAAGCAGTGTGTCCAACCAGCAGCATACTGTGCCTGGTACTTTGTAAACGGGGTTTGTTGTAGCATTGTTTGGTTGCCAGATACACGGAAAGCAGAAAACGGGCAGTTTGGGCCGACAGCATCAGTTATCTTCTCCTCAGTTAACAGCAAGTCCTATCCTCCAAGCTGCCGTTTGGCTCCAGAGGTCTTCCTGAGTCATCCACCAATTGTCTCAGTTAAATATAGGACCGTGTCATGTGGGAGAGATCGCCACCACCAGCAAGCATGACCTTATTTAACATCACACGCTTGCCTGTAAGCTTCTTTCTCCTAGGTGTCTTTGAAAAGCCCACCAGGATCCAGGTATTGATCTGGGTACCGCAGATGTGAGTCATTTTCAAGGAAGGCGAGGAAAGGCTTCTCAAAAGAAAACAACAGCAATAAATTTCTCCCAATGCAAGGCCTTTAGTAGATGGTGGGGAGGAGAAACAGGGCTGTCCGGGGAATTTTTTGTTGTTGTTAATTTGTTTTCTATCTTGTCTCATTTAAAAAACAAAACAAAAACAAAACTCTGAAGGAGTTTGTACAACCAAAATGAAAATAGCGCGGTGGTCTCTGAGGGGTCGAGGTGGGGGGTGGGGGGTCACGCTCTGCCGACACATCTGGATTCTTGCCTTAAGTTTACTATTGGCTCTTTGGTGACTGTGATCCAATCACCTACTTGAGTGTGTCATTGTGAATATGCGCGTATTTTAATTTTAAAGTGGAAAAATCCCACAACTCAACCTGTAAATTTTAGGAAAAAGAGGAAAGAACCACTCGTAATACCACCATCTGAACACTAGAATTATTTTTACACACATCTCTCCAGTCTGTTATAAATATGTTTATTAGTTATGTAGTTGTAATTCTAATATAATTTTTTTTTCAGTTAACTTATTTCATTTACACTATATTATAAGCTTTTTCCCACAAGGGTACCAAACCTCATGTTATTTTTTAATGACTATCTAAAATTTCATCAATTTATTTACCTTTTCCTTTATTGTAGGACTTTAAGTTGCCTCAAATTACAGATTACTCTTCACTAAACAGCTTTGTGTAGTTGTCTTCTTATTATATTTTGAATAATTTACAAGAAACATTCATGGACCTGAAATCAGTGAGTCAGATGAAATGAACTATTACGAGATCTCAGTATAAAACACTCAATTTCTCTCGGAAATGACTGGGTCTCTGCCATCTCACCACAATGTGAATAACCTTACTTCTTAACACTTAGGAAGTGTTTCTACTACCTCAAAAGGATCTTTGTTCTCATTTGCATTTCTTTGATTATTAGGAAAATCGGGTCTTAACCCCCTCGCTGAAAACAACGCAGTGCTCTGATAATGCCTGCTCTCCCCTTAACAATATTTTAATAATTTGCAAGTTGGTAGACTCAATGCTCTGACCCTCAGGTCAAAGACAGGCCTCAAGTTACAGGGCAATCAATCAAGAAAAGCTCTATGCTAGCCTTCCAGCCCAGCCCCCTGCCAGCACTGAAGCAGAAATTGTGCTTTTCAAGGATTGCCCTGGGTTCCCAGCCAGGCATTCACAGCTATTATTTTCCTGATGTTTGGCATCTCTCTCTGCACTTGTTATAACATGTTAGTTCTGTGTGCTGAATATTCATGAGACACCTATTTGGGGCTAGATAATGTGGTAGGCTCTTGCAGAGTCAAAATGAATTAAGATACAGGCTTGCTCAGCAAGTTTAAATGTAGCGCAGTTGTTCTCGAACCTGCTGATCTTAGACTTATCCGGGGATCTTTCAGGAAAGAAGTTTCCTGGATTCACCTCAGACCTACAAATCAGAAGTTGCACACTTCTGTATTTCTCACAAGCTACCTGAGGTCAGCCAGGCTCAGGATCCTGTGGCCTAGAGTTTGCTCCTTGGTATTATTCTCTCAGGATGACAAAAGAATAAAGCAGGAATATGAACAGGTGGTTCTCTGTGGGAGGATAAATGAAGGGGGTAAGGGAGAAATCAGCTTGCCCCAGAGGGAATGATTAGTCCCATCAGAATAAAGAGAGAATAACACAAAGCGTACTGTCACCTTCGAGAAAGGCTCTTTCAAACCAAAGGGGATACATCTTATTCTGCTATAGTAGAAGGAGTCCTGAGCATACCTTCTGCCTGGGTCATCGAAATTGCCTGCCTTTAATTTCTTCCCTTACCCTACAATCCAGTGTTCATCTCCATGTCATTAGAGTGCTCCCTAAAACACAGATGGTCTCCCCACTGCCAACTAAATAAACCCTCACCTTCTTTTTTTTTAAGTTTATTTATTTATTTCTTGTGAGGGAGAGCATGCAGGCGAGCAGAGGAGGGGCAGAGAGACAAGGAGAGAGAGAGAATCCTGCTTTTAAATTTTGTGTAGTGTCTTTCTGAACCTTAAATGTGAATTTGATTTTGTAAGAAAATTATTAACAAGGTCTGTTAAAAAAAAACAAAACAAAACCCAGCTCTCTAAGGCAAAGAAAATGAGATCAATACAAGGGTTTCTTTCAAAGGGAATACTGTTGGGGACAAGAGTGGATAGTAACAGTGCGGAGCCCAATGTAGGGTTCCAACCCACGAACCGTGAGATCAGGACCTGAGCCAGAGTTGGACACTTAACCTACTGAGCCACCCAGCAGCCCCAGCCCTCACCTTCTTAACACGACAGTTGAGGTCCTTCATCAGCTCTCCACAGACTGACTACCTTTCTATCTCATAATGACAAAATCAGCTGGAGGAGTTTTTCTTTTCAAACCGTACAGCCTCCCCTCCAGTCCAGCTCCTTAGTCTCAGACTCAGTTTCTAAAGGTTCTGGGCACACTCATTCTACTCCACACCATGATAAAGCAGTCCTTGCCACCTGCAGTTCCCTCTCCCCACATCTAAGCCAGCTCCACCCACACTTCCCTCTAAAGCCAAATGCCTCTAGACCATCCCCCTCTCATTTTACCTCCCACTCTTAGCTATTATATTTTTAAAAATTTTTCTGAATGTTTATTTAATTTTGAGACAGAGAGAGACAGAGCATGAACGGGGGAAGGTCAGAGAGAGAGGGAGACACAGAATCCAAAACAAGCTCCAGGCTCTGAGCTGTCAGCACAGAGCCCGACGTGGGGCTCGAACCCATGAACCGTGAGATCATGACCTGAGCTGAAGTCGGACGCTTAACTGACTGAGCCACCCAGGCACCCCTCTTAGCTATCATTTATTAAGTATTCTCTGTGATGTGCGCTCTGCCAAATGTTTTACACATGCAGTGTCGCAAAGGAACCATGAGTTAGTTATGCCCATTCTTCAGATAAGGCAAATAAAGCTCAGAGAGGTTAAATAAACCGTGTAAGTTTACCCAGCTAATAAGGACAGAACATGGAACCAAACCCAAATCTACCAACAAAGCTTGAGCTATGACAATATGTCCTCTTTACTACCTCGATCCCCTAAGACCTCCCATTGCTTGTAGTTTACTCGAGAGTCATCACATTCTGCCTTGTATTACAGCTAATTCTAAGTGAATTGGGTCCCATCTCTGGGGAGTACTTGCTCAAGGGCAGAGATCCTACCAGATGATAAGTGCTTAGCATTCCCTAGAACGCTTAAGTTTCCCATTATAGTGAATGTATAGAAAAACGAAATGAATATGGTTTTCGTCTCATGGATGAATTTTTGCTGTGAAATGCAATCATTATTACATGCTGTGTTTATTACACTGACTCAGATATTGTAGATATATTTGCCCTTAAAATACAACAAAGCCAAAAGGCAAAGTCTGACACCAGAGTCACCTTGCAAGCGATTGTTAGACTTATCCCTCAACACCATCATTATGAAAGGTCCCACTGGATTAGTGTTCAGAATGCCATGCATTTAAAGCACTTTACTAATTTTTTAAAAGAGGCTTTGGCTATGATACCACATACATTATGATTAATAAATAGGAAAATAACTATATAAACCACATGTGAATATTATGTACTGTGAAAACTGGAATGAAGTTTACCACAATAAATTCCATTCTCCCTTCCAAATTAAAGTCCCACATCTCATCTTCTGCAGACCGAATGTGCCTCTGAAGGTGCAAGATGATAGAATCCCAGGGCATTTGAGGCCCATCTCATTCTCAAAGTCTTCCCTTACTCTGCTAGCCTCCCAAGTACAATGCTTTGAAATGCTTTTAAATTTTGTGTAGTATCTTTCTGAACCTTAAATGTGAATTTGCTTTTGTAAAAGGTCTGTTAAAAATAACAATACAAAACCACCAGAACCCAGCTCTCTAAGGCAAAGAAAATGCCATCAATACAAGGGTTTCTTTCAAAGGGAATACTGTTGGGGACAAGAGTGGGTTAACCCCGAGTCATCCTCCTCCCACCTCTTCTCTCAGCCTCCCAGATACCATACAGCTGTTGAAAAGTATCTGTCAACAAAACTATTACTGTCTTTCCTGGGATCAACACTATGTCCTGGACCCTCAAGGTCAGCAGAGCCTCCTTCAGAGCAAGCAGAGGCAACGAGCAGAAAGCTTACAAGACCAGTGAAACCCCAAGGGACGCCGACAGGTGGAGAGCCTTCCCCGACTCTAGAGGGAATGATAAGACTGAGGGTAGAGGCTGCCCAACAAGATAAAGATACCTTTCCTCACCCTCAAATCTCTTTTCTGGAACAGTCTAAGTCCTTCATCTCACTTTCTCCCTTCTTGCCTCACCTCATGCTTCCATTGAGAGTTAGGAAAAATAGTTATTATGAGGAGTAAATGACTAGATGTAGCTACTGGTTAAAAAAAAATAAGTTACTGTATGTCTGACACTATGGTAAGGCCGTTGTGTAAATCACCTTCATGAACAAAACAAAAATCAAAACACCTGTGAGGTAGATTCTGTCATTTTATAGATGAGGAAACCGTTTAGAAGAGGTTAAGTAACTCGCTCAAAGTTGTTGAACTAGCAGACGGTGGAGTCAGAAGTTGAACCAGATTCTAACTCCTAAGTCCATACTTTTGATCTGTATGCCTTCTGCCCTTCTATAATTCTCATCCACTGTAGAGGCTCTGACATAGGCAACCCCAATCTCCTGGAGTTTCTCACCAGGTAGATTCCTATTACCATAAAGTTGTGGTCAAGAGAGGGCTTTCAAAGTCATGGCATGACTGCTGGTGGCATAGAAATTACAGTCTTTCTGGAAGGCAATCTCTCAATGTTTATCAAAATCCTGAGAAATATGACACTGTTTGACTTCACAATTTATCTAAATAAGACAAACAAGGATATTCAGAGACATTTAGGTACAGGTGTTCATTGGTGCTATTTAATGATGTCAAAAATGAGGAGAAACGCCCTTCTGTGAAAAATCAGGGTTTTGGTTAAATTATGAAGTACGTTGGAATCCTACAAATTCATTAACAACACAGTAATGGAAAAAACTGATGTGGAAATTCATTCACGATATAATGTGCTTAAAATAGTTTTAATATTACTAATATTGCACAGTATGTTAACTAACTGGAATTTAAATAAAAGCTTGGAAAAAGTGGTTTTTAAAATATCACATAAATATTCTGCTTAAATGTATATAGGTATATTATACATTATCTAGCAGGCTAACACCAAAAATGGGGTATGTAGAAGTTATAACTTATAGAATCATAAATTCTCGTTGTTGGGAGAATTTTAGTTCACAAGTGCCAGTCCCAGCATCCCTGAGAGATAATACTAAGCATCTGTTCTAGGGCTTCTAGTGTCTGGGAGCCCATTAATACCTTCTCTGCCCAATTTCAATGAATTTTTGTACAGCACGTGTAGTTCATAAAATCTTCTGTCTACACAGCACAGACCTATGTCAAGCTGCTGTAGTAGAAAAAAGATGGGGCAAATTTGATCCTTACAAGTGATTCAGAGCTAAGAATCCATTTTCTTCCATAACTTTCTCTTCAGGGGAAAAATGTTATATAAATCCAACTAGGTAAAACTTATGAACTTATAGTTCAAGCTGCCCCCAGTCACCAGCACTAACAGCCCAACATCTCTAACCAGCATTGGAATCTGTAACTAGTGCTGACAAAGGCTTGCTTTTTAGTGGTACTTCTGGAAAATTCTACCAGTGAAAGGCAGGCTACACAGGAGAAAAGAAAGGCAAAAATGAGAAACTTACTATGGTGTGTGGAAAACTAGGAGCTGAACTGGTTCCTCAGGGTATGTTTGAATGTTCTGGAATTTTCTAATTTGTGATCTTGCCTTCCAATCTGTGTATCACTGAGCTGTGTAGCAGAATGCTAGCCAGAGTCAAGGACTTTTCTGAAACTGGACATCCATGAGATGAGATAGTTATTTAATTTGGAATAGTGAGTCTTCCAGAGAGAGAGAGAGAGAGAGAGAGAGAGGTGTGTGTGTGTGTGTGTGTGTGTGTGTGTGTGTGTGTAAAGGCCTGAGGAATGGAATGATAAGTCCAGGAGAAAAGAGAAGGATGTATTTCAGAAAGAGTTGAAAGAGTATATGTAAAAGATCAATAACTTGAAGTAACGGCTGAACAGCCAGAAAGTTCAGTCTTACTGCAGAGAGAGAAGCTAGCCAGCTAAACAAAGATCAGATCACGAAAATTCTTTTAGGCCAGGCTCAGTGTCTGGATTTTATGTCAAGCACGGAGAATTACTTGGCCAAACAGTATAGCATAGTGGTTAAGAGCCCTAACTTTAAAATCAGTTCCTGGATTTGAAAACTATCTCTGTCGTTACTATGCTCTTGAGCCATGTGAAATTACTGATATTCTGCTGCTTTTGACCTTCAACAGTGGCAATTGCGTATGGGTCAACCTACTACACAATAGAAGAATCAGTTCTTATCTCTGAAGTATTTCCCCAAAGCCTGCCGAGGTCCCATTCATTAGAGCGGGCGGTAAGAGAGCCCATCAGGAGTCTAGCCAACAACCGGGCCTGTTTGCTGACTCCTGTCAGAAGATGTCACCTGCCTTAGCTGGCTGCAAAGGACAGGCCGTGCCCAGGGAAGGCACTGATCCCCAGCTTCCACTCAGTGCCCTCAAGCCCACCTCCCCTGTAGTGCCTGGTCAGCTTCTCCTTTCCCTGGTTTTGGTCCGAAAACATGTAACTCACAGGGCATGCTGCTTCTGCCGTCATCCCTCAGCTATCTGACCCTGCTCGAGGAATTCCTGGCAAACAAGGCCCAGAGCACACGCAGGCCGCTCTTTTTCTTTCTCTTGCTCATTTGCTCCCTTTCTTTGGCTCAAGAATCTGCCTCCTCTGGTAAGGCAGGGATGAGTTTCTGAATTGTGTTTATTTGTTGGCGCTTTGGTGTGAAAGCACTCCCCGTCAGCTGCATATTAATCTTGTCAGCAGTCTGTATCTATTTTCCTCTGCCTCCCTCCCCTGGCCTAATTTATGGCTTTCCTTCCCCTTGCTTCCTATTGTCACAGTGACAGGGCGGGCTCTGTGGTGGGTACTCAGTCCTCAGACTGGAGTGAGACCTGTCCTTATAAGACGAAGTGGTGTGAAATCCTTATAAGTGCACAGTGATGTGAAATCCTGCAGTTTGCGTGGCGAGGATAAATTGAGACCAGCCTTCCCTCATTTACTGATGTCCCAACAACACATGCTGCGTGCTGCGCTCCATGCTATCGGCAAATAGAAGAACCAGGAAGCTGGTCCCTGTCTCGTAGTGCAGAAGGCACACGGGACAGAGGCAACCCATGTGTCAGCATGTGTACTTTCATTGCTGAGCCACAGATATTAATAGCACAGACTCAGATTCGGACAAAAAGGGTTGAAGTCCAGGTTCGGACCCTTTCCAATTTTGTGGCTACTATTTGTCCATTTGTAATGACTGTCTTCATTATCTTCTACACCTCATTTTTCTTATCTCTAAAATCAGTGAAGTAATATCTACTCCATAGAGTAGTTATGTGAATTATGTCACAGAATGCACCTTAGCTCTTGTTATAATATGGGGCAGATACTAAGCCTGCAGTTTATGAGCACTTCTTTATGTGTTATTATTAGGGAGGAGAAGGTGGGGAGAGAGAGAGGAAGCAAAAGAAATTCATGAAATGGTGAACTTGCATATCAGGAAAGAGTTCTTAATGACGTTGTTTTTGAAGCTCTGCCAATTAACCTTGAGCCTTATGCTAATATTGGGTTTCTTATATAATTAGACCCATAGCAACAGGCTGTGTGTTTGAAATCTTGATAAAACCTCATGTTGGGCCACCTCGTCCTGACAGTGTCCCAGGAATCAGACTAAGTAGGCTCAAACATTTAGTGTGTCTAAATCCTCAGGTGCTGTCTTTAAAGACTGTTTATCCTGAACTGGAACTTCTTTATAATGTTAAGGAGCTAAAATGAGCTGTCATGAGCTAAATCTGATTCCATGCCTGAATCTCTGCTGCTCCTACCATCAAGGTCAACCCCGGGCTATTTTGCTAGTCCTCTCCCATGACAGAGGTCATAGTCACAGCCCTGAATTAGACTCAGCCTAACATGCTCTGAGTGCTTTGGTTTTATTGCAGAAAAAAAAAAAAAGTAGCTCAGTGTGTTACAGAATAAAACCTCACCACACAGTCTCTCAGTGGGCCCTAAGCCCCTTCCAGAAAACTAGTGTTCCATTCCCCCAAGTAGCAATTCTAGCAGAGATTTATGACTCCTCTGTGGACTCTCTCTTTATCTCAGTGTTTATGTGAAATTCTTAGAGGCCATAGGAACTCTGGTATTCCTTGAATTCTGTTACTTCTTAATTAAAAAAAGTTAAAAACAAACCCGGGAGACCCTCTGGCTGCACTCGTGGACAAGCTGGATGGATGGAACCATGGCACGAGACAGACAGCTGGGCTTTGCACAGCCTGCCTCCCTCTCAGGCCTTTCCACAGACTCTCTTGCTTTTCATGCTCTCTATCCCCACCTGGTGAACGTTACCTCATCCTTCAAGCCTCAGCTTTGATGTATTTTGGTCAGGGAAGCCTCTGTTGACCAAATCTGTCCCCTTGAGCACCTCTGCTTTCCTGCATCAGAGCACTTAGCACACTCTATCTTAGTTCCTGGTTTGTCTCCATCCCCCAGGGAGAGCAGGACCCATGCTTGTCATGTTCACTATTTACTGCTGCTCCCCAGGATGGTGCCTGGCTTTCAATGTGTATTTATTGGACAAAGGAAGAGAGAAGAAGAAGGATGCAGCCTTACTGGATACACAGTGATCTGGCCTAGATCAAAACAAAGTCAACCACATCTTCAGACTCTGGGGCTGGTACACTGACACCAAGTGCTGGTGCCCTGCGTGTGAATCAAAGGGTCTGAGCATGGCCTGCATTGGACACGAAGTGAGGAATTTTGGAAGTTTGTTTGTTTATTGTTATCTGTGGCATTAACCTTAGGTAGCTCCTAACTTACACAGGAGCTTTTCTGTCATCCTGAGACCAGAAGTCTCATGTTAAGTTCTAGCCAAAATTTTAGTCTCAAGAAATTATCATTATGTTTTCAATTCCATTTCCACTTGTGGCTAAGACGTTCTTTTGACAATGGCAACTAAGAGCTAAGAGATCGAATTTTTGGACGATGTTGGAGAGAAACATTGAGAAATAAACCAGTGCTGGGAAATAGGTGCAGTTAAGAAACATTCAAACTCAAAAAGTAAATCTCTCTCTCTCTCTCTCTCTGTGTCTCTGTCTCTGTCTCTCTCTGTCTCTCTCTGTCTCTCTCTGTCTCTCTCTCTCTCACACACACACACACACACACACATATGCACAGAGTGGCAAATTAGAAGCTGAAAGGTATCCCAGGAAGGATAGAGGCAGACATCTAGTTTCAAATTTACTAATTTTATGCCTCCAGGCCAGTGATTTGATCACACTGTCTCAATTCCATCATCTGTAAAATTGGGGTAATAATGCCTATCTGATAGGATTGTTGAGAAGATTAAAAATAATATCTGTAAAGCACCTCACACGTAGTAGGCACTCAATAAAAGACAAGACGGTGATGATATCTCTGACACTCATGGGGGAGGAGCAGAGAGAACACCACGTTCCCTGGCAAACCAAACCCCTTACAGCCTAGAGGGAAATCCTGGGCTGGACATGAGGTCAGTGAGAGCTCTGGATTCCTGGGACGGTATCATGCAAACACCATGGAGACATCTGATTACTTGACTTAGCATTGATTTATGGAACTTGCAGGATGTCCAGAACCCGAGGGCTATCTCCAGTCCAGGCCTACCTGGCTGAGAGTGTTGGTGAAATTTCTCTGCACAGTGACATTTCAGAGAGCAAGTCAGCTCTGGAGATGCTCCTTAATAAGTAGTCATTCAAACATTTCCAGTTCCATCCAAACATTTTGTTCTCCATTTTGTCCACCTGTATATTTAAAACTTGCGGCTTCTCTCATCACACCTAGCCAAGGACACAGGAACAGTCCCCCGACTCCGGGATTGTCCATCCCCCCAAGTCCCTGAGCCATGAAGACAGTCTCTTCCAATTTCCTCCTGTCAACTGAGGTCTCCAGAGTCCTTGGAGAGGTTCATCCCGTTTATGAGATCTCCCCTCCCAATTTCTGATGCCTTCCAGAAGGAAAATGCCAGGCTCGGTTGCTTTTAATCTGTCCTGCTACGTACCTGTCTGTATGAATTTTCACAAAGCTGAAATCATGGTGCATGTACAAATTTGAGTCCTACCTTTGTTTAATGTATGAAGCATCCTGCAGCTTTAGCATTTTTGATATCTTTTATTTTTACGGCAGTATAATATTTATCTATACTATTCCAAAAGGAAGGATCCAAATCTATTCCATGTTTCTCACGGCTGAATATCGAAGTTGCCCTCCTTTATTTTCTCTAATATATTGAACAAAACAATACCTTTAACCCAGGGAGAGCTAAAACAGGAAAGCACGTGAGGGCCTCTCTGTAGTCTTTGAGGGGCTTGTCTCTGGCTAAAGCTTTGGGTTTCACTTGCTCCCAGCTTTCACAAACAATTCCCTAAAACAGTGTGTTCCCTGGACATCTGATCACAGAAGACAAATACAAGGACTGGGAAGAAGACTATTGTTCAGCATTTTTTTCTGCATGGAGAGTCTGATGAACAAAGCAAAGGAAGCGTCTCTCATTTCAGTTTACAAACAAGAGCACTAACTAAGACATTTCGCCAATGACTGCAACACTCACCCCAAAATCTAAGCAGGTCAGGCTCTCTGTACACGTTAAATGTGCCATTCCTATTCCTGTACCTGAGTTTATGCTGTTCTTCTGTCTGGAACACCTTTCCCCCTGCTGTCTACCTATCCGTTCTTTAGGTTCCAACCTGCTTTCTGTACAACGCCATGTTTAACATGTTTCTACTGTGAATCCTCACCAACATCTTGATTCTTTGAACTCTTATTAAAGGCAGAAAACCCACATTTTGTGTTCAGTTGTTTTCTGCAATCTTCATGTGGGATTATCTTATCTCTTTAGCTAGGTGAAAGCTCCTTAACATAAAGAAGCTCACCTTAACTTTCTTATAAACCCCACAGCTACTATGGTATGATATAACTGGGAATTTGATACATTGTAAAGACCAAGTATAAGGGTGGGTCTAAAGATGGGTGAGACCAAGGATCTAGTAGTCCAGGGACATACAAACAGGAGACCACTTCCCAGGAGGTAAGCAGACCAGAAGGAGGAAGAAGAGATAGGAGCTCTGCAAGGTTCTGCAAGCCAGGGAGACATGGGAGGGGTCAGTAGGTGAGCCGACAGGTGCTATTGGAGAGATTTGATAGCCGGTAGCAGGAAACCGAGGAAATACACCAAGTATTTCCATGGCCATGGCCAATAGGAGGGATCAGGATGTCAGACCCTGGACACCTGGTAGATAAGGGCAGCATGTGGCCAGGCTGAGATTGAATCAAGACGTGCCCTGGCTTACTTGGGGGCAGTCACTGAGTAGAAGCTTTTACACTAGAGGTTAAAGATCCCTTTTCCTTATTTAATGCTAAAAGAGAGAACTGCTAAAGCAAGTCCTAGTACCCACTTTGTTCTCAGCCAGAATTCATCCCAAGTATGGAAAAAGGTCTCATCTACAGATAAATCGAAGTAGGAAAACTTAACATTTGGAGAATTTTTGTGGAGGGGAGGCAGGAAAGCCCATTAATTCTCTTTATGTGCTAGGTACTCAGTAAATGTTCCCTTCCCTACCCTTCCTTACCCTCCCATCCCCTCTTTCTCTTTTCTTTCTTTCTTCTTTCTTTCTTTCTTTCTTTCTTTCTTTCTTTCTTTCCTTTTCTTCTTTCTTTCTTTCCTTTGTAATTGTAGTTGGTGCTTACATTATGATGAGGACTAATTCCCTAGAGCCTCGAAATCATGACAGAGGGGACAGTTAAGAAACGAGGCAAGGGGCACCTGGGTGGCTCAGTTGGTTAAGTGTCTGACTTGATTTTGGCTCAGGACGTGATCCTGCTCGGGGCTCTGGGCTGACAACATGGAGCCTACTTGAGATTCTCTCTCTTCCTCTCTCCCTCTCCCTCCCCGCGGGTGTTCATGCTGTCTCTCTTGCTCTCTCTGTCTCAAAATAAATAAAGAAACTTAAAAAGGGAGGCAAGAATGGAGAAATGGAAAGGATGATAAAAGAGAAATTCTTAAGTAGACCTAAAACCACTGGCTCCAGTTATCTTCCTGCTGGGACCCTAAACAACCACAGCAAATAAGGAGTTGCATAGACAGGAATATAGCAGGCCAGTTTTTGAGATCTCCTAAGAGACTCTCACCTTCTGAACAAGGGCCCTAAATTAACACTGGTGTTAACTTGCTAGATCTGAGACCGTAATGTCAAGCTCCTGTCCCCCAGACCAGTGTTTCTAAGCTGACCACAGAGTCTCTGCGGGGAACAAGAATACTGTGAAATAAACACAGATGGGTAAGCACCAAGCAGGAAAGGATTTCTCCAAGGAAGACAACTGATTTGACAAAAACTCAGATAAAGTCTCAAATGCCCTTAAGTTTACCTCCCTGTTATAAGAACCGAGGGTCATTTGATGAAGTGGAGAGATCCAAACAATTAAAATAATTAAATAAATAAGTGAAGCAAGCTCACGTCAGCTGGTGTGATTTGCTGCCACTGGGGAAGTCCAAGTCAAACACTGTACTAGAGTTTGAAAACAACGGGGTCATTTAGAAACCATTCCTTGCATTCCTCTTAGGTCAGAAGAGGATAAAGATCAGAGTATTCAGGGCTGAAGTTTCAGAACATGATGTGATTACGATGGTGTTCACCCTGTCGTGTACAGCCTTCCCAGCTGGCATTGGGCATTATGAAATTCCCTGCCCCAGGCATGTGGAACCTTTGCCACGTGGGAGATTGGTGGGGACATCCCCACAGCGTGACCTATTACTCTGTGTTCTCATAAAATCAGGATGGAGTTCAACAGGCCCCTTCCCATCAGCAGAAGGAAAGCCTCACCCAGCTGCCAAGCGGGCTGCAAGGTACTGAATGGGGCAAAACACAAGGCCTGACGTATGGTTTAGAACAGCCTGCTCGCAAATTCCTTAAACAAATTAGGACTGGTTCTACCTGGATCTCTCTCTGTGTCAGGGGCAGTAGAGGGAGACAATAAAATAATAATAATAATAATAATAATAATGATAATAAGCTTGCTAATCCTACCCAGAACTCCCCAAGACTACTTTGGTCTGGGGACACACACGCTCAGCCTTCAGAGATGCATATAGGTGCATTTGGTTAATCCCCATCACTGCGTGTCAGGGATAACTGATCTATGACTAAAAATAGTGTGAGGACAGCAATACCAGCTATGTGGGGCCCAACTGAGGACACAGTGGAAAACTTGACAGCAGCACAGTAGAACCTTCCTGGCCCAAGGCCACCGGCTCAAGGGCAAGAGCCCTGGGTTCATCTGCTGGGGCAGTTTGATTGACAGCTCACCTCCCAAGAGGTACTTTCACTCCCAAGAGTTCGTTTCAGTGGTTATAATCCTCTCACATTATTGAGCGCCCTCTGAGTGTAGGGTGAAGTGTTAGGAGCAGGGGATATAATGATAGAAGTCATGGTTCTTCTCTGGAAAACGTTTCTAACTGCATGATATTTAAGAAGAATATGTGAGGTAAAACAAAAACAATCCTGCCTCACTTCACTTCACCGACCTCAGTCTGAAACTGTCTCCAGCACCCACAGTAACAGAGAAAGGAAATGAAACTGCAAAAGCAGAGAGGTTCAAGCCCTGGTCGAAGTCTCTGGGTGGGATGGAGAAGGAGAGAGGCAGAAAAAGGCCTGAAGGTCGCATTTGCCGGTTTATTCACAGGTATTATTAGTAATGCTCTCTGTAGCCTGAGGAAATGTCTGCCACTAAGCATTAGCTTTTAAAATGATAGAATCATTGAATCTCTGGATTTTTTTCCCTATGTAATTATCACAGGCCTACTCAAAGTCAGATGCTGTGCAGAGAATCTTTTTTTTTTTTTTTTTTTTTTAATTTTTTTTTTTCAACGTTTTTTATTTATTTTTGGGACAGAGAGAGACAGAGCATGAATGGGGGAGGGGCAGAGAGAGAGGGAGACACAGAATCGGAAACAGGCTCCAGGCTCCGAGCCATCAGCCCAGAGCCTGACGCGGGGCTCGAACTCACGGGCCGCGAGATCGTGACCTGGCTGAAGTCGGACGCTTAACCGACTACGCCACCCAGGCGCCCCAGAGAATCTTTTTAAAGATTGCCATAAAGAGGTGTTATGGTGATCTTGCCCGGAAGTGTGTGTGATAGGAGCATAGAGCTGAGGAAAATTGCTGGGTGTTCTTAAGAAAGCCACACGCTATATGCCACGAGAGCGGCAATCGCCAACCATAACACCAGGTCTCATGGAGAGGCTCCTTCTCCCCTTCAGAGTGCTAGACATGACTGGGCATGACCAGGGGTTCATTTCATTTCTTAGCATATACAGTGCTGGGTTCTCGAACAAGGCATTAAATAGAACTTTCACCTCGCTTGTTGGCTTCAGGCCACAGGCCTCATAGAGTGCAATAATAACTTACTTAAACAAGTTCAAATTCAATTAAATGAAAAGTGGCACCTTTCAGTCATGAGTCAAACATCAGGGGTGAGTCGTAATAAAGAGTGTAGCTCCATTTTATGATGTTTGACTGCTGACAGCTTTTAAGTCTCACCCCTAACCTCTCCTCCTGTGTTTCACACCTGGGCAAGCAGAGAACAAAGCATGGGTGGTTCCTCCTTTGGCACCAGTGGGAGGTTCTAGACCCTGCCTGAATGAAGGAACCCTTATGGTGTGGGCCCCACCCCATAACCATCTATTTTACTCATGAGAGCTTACCTACGAAAAGCACTTACAACAGCTCCTGCCACGTGGTAAATGCTACGAGGTGTCAGTCATCGGCACTAGTGTGATTGTTGTCGTTGTTGTTGATGGCATTGTCACTAGAGGAAAGGACTGAGATATCTCACCCCCACACACAGTTGTGGCTTTCGTTTCAACCCTGTGCCATTCCTGGAAAGGACTCATAGTGATTTACCTTCCCAACCTCCCAATTTTCCCTAAGGATGAACCCCTTATATTAGAAATGTGTGATTGCTCATTCTTCTTGAAGACAACAAATTCCTAAACCTCTTGGAAATCAGGTCCCCTCTATGAAGCTTTTCCTAATTTGCTCATGTAGAGTTCATCACAAGCACTGCTTCCCAAGTGTATGGCCCTACCGCATCAGAGCATTTGCCACACCGCACTGGGGTCTTTGTGTTCTTGTCACCATCAACATGTAAGATTCTTGTAGGCAAGATGTGTGCTGGCTGATCTCCTACTGTGGAGGAGAGCAAAGAAAACAAATAGAAAATTTTATTTTTATGCACATCGAAATTGAAAGCTTCAAAACATGTGAGATATATATGTATACACACTGATGAGCATGTATCCTGATATCTATATCCATACTATCTATATCTGTGTGTCTGTCTGTGATCTATCTATCCTGATGAGAATATCCATCGGGCGATTGTTAAACCGGCTGGAATTTGGAGAAGGTCGGGGCTAGAGACATACACTGAAGTGTCATTTTTCTGTGCTGATATTTCAAATGATGAGCGTGGATAAGGTGAGTGAAGGTGAGATTTTAGAGAAAGAAGAGAAGAAGGGCAAGGAAGAAAACCTGGGGAATCTGGACTTTCCTAATTCTTGCCTTTCATCCCACAGATGGGGCCCATTGCTCATTCTTCCTGTTTCTTATAGGTTCTATCCTTCTCTAAGCTCTGAGACCAGTTTTGGTCTTAGGGAAATTTAAGGAGCTCTTGATCCTTTATTAGTTTTCATTCATCTCTGAAGTTAATCCAAGATATAAACCAGGACTGGAAAGTGGGTCTCTGCTTTGTTCCTCAGGGCTCATCCTATTTGATCATCTTCCCACAGTCTCAGTTTTAACCCGACTTGGCCGTGAGGTACGCATCAGTCACATTAGTGTGCAGGTTTGAGATAGGAGTGACTGAATGAGATCATCAGGATTAGACTGGTGGTCCAAAATAAAAGCAAAATCTGAATTTGATGCCAAACCTAATACATGAATCAAAAAAAAAAAAAAGTCTTGGGTATGGAAAGAAATGGTTAATGTCAGTTCCTGACCTATGACAACAGAAGGAACAGAGCAAAAGTGTAACAATTCATGGGAGCTCCCAAAGTCAAGAGTCAGCAGAATTTACCAGTATTAATAAAAACCTGAGGAAGCAGACACTCTTATTCCCTACTAGAGGAAGTATATCAACCATCTTGGAAGATAACTGGGCAATATATTTCAAAAGCATTAAAGATGTATATACTCCTTGATCCTGTTATTTCACATCCAAGGATCTAAAGGAAATAAAGGATCTTCAGCATGGATATTGAATTTATAAGAATGATGACAAGATAAGGTGGAGAAGAAAATGCAGGCTCCCCATTAATAACTTTCCAGAACTATATGCACATGTAAATTATGACTCTGAGGCTGAAGTTTTGTTAAAATCTTGGTAAACAACTGTGGCAGTTCCATAGAAGAAACTCCATCAATCTGTGTAGAGAAATCATCCTAATGTAGGGGAAGTATAGTTAGTTGTCCATTATTCAGTCTTTTTCTTTTTTTATGCATCCTATTTAGTGTGGAGGCATGAAGAGCTTCTGGGTGAGTATTGACATCTTTGATAGAAACAGAAGTCCATAAAGTTCAGTTGTTCCTGAGTGCCTGGAAAACTAATGGATTGACCTTTCAAAAAGACCAAACCAAGCCCTAGCCGACCCATGCAATCTGATAACCAGACCTTAAATGTTAGCCATCTTACCAGTAATCTTTGATCAGCCATCCAGCCACTTACTGCTCTGTGATTGGCCATCACACAGGGGTTGTAACATGATGTCATTTACTCACCTTGGTTCAGTTAAATCATGGCACACCACAACTGTGGTAGAGATAGGTTATCTTTCCAGTTAGGGGACATTGATGATGATATATACTAAAACTTCAGTTTACCTGATGTACTTCTAAAATTTTAAAATTATTTTTTTAATGTTTATTTACTTTGAGAGAGAGCACACATGTGTGAGAGGGGCAGAGAGAGGGAGACAGAGGTTTCACAGCGGACTCCACACTGACAGCAAGGAACTGACGCAGGGCTTGAACTCATGAATGCGAGATCATGACCTGAGCAGAAGTCAGACGCTTATCCGGCTGAGCCACCTGGGTACCCCTGTACTTTTAAATTTTTAAAGGCACAGAGGAACAGAGATGCTCAGTTTGATGTGCCTATTGCCTGACAAGAGGGGAGTTCTATAGCTCTGAATAACATCAAATTGTATTTGCCTGTCATCAAAATTGGTCCCAGAGAAAGGCACACCAGAATGTGTCAGCACTCCATGCAAGAGGAATGCCAGCTGCCCAGAATGAAGAGAAAGGATGAAAATTTCTCTAAGAATAGTGCTTTACACCTTATTTGGCATTTCCATCTGGAAAATCTCAAAACATTTGGCTAATTTAATTACATATCTGTAATTATGTTTTGTACTAGGTTTCATAGAGAGAAGGAAATGAACATTTATTGAGTGCTTCCCTCCTGCCAAACATTGTGGTAGCTGTTTGACAAATGTAACAGGATGCTAAAATAGAACTTGATGCTGAGATACCAAGAGACAGCCAATTGCAGTTTGTACGATTGGCAAAGGAAGTGTTAAGAAACTCTCCTTTCTGTAAGTAAGTGAGGACTTACTCCCTCACCCACGTCAAGGATATAAAAGGTCGATGGGTATATATTGGAAGAGATTTTCTTTGGTGTGTCTACCGCCCTGCCCCCCAAGGGAGAGACAGGTAAGAGTACCACCTCCCGAACCTAAATCCACAGGGCGGGAATTGGAAGAGACCAATATGAGATCTTAACTGTTAAGTCCTATGAACTTTGGGGGACATAATGGTTTGGTGTTTGAGCCACAGCTGAGGAATGTAAACAGACAGAGGCTGGGTGGAACAGAGTAGAGGGCTGGCCTAGCTTGGGGCATTTACTGTGGACCAGATGGTTGGAGAGAACTTCCTGTGGGGGCAAGAGGATGTCAGAGCCGAGAAGCTGAAGGTGGACCTCTGGTGGATGCTAAGAAACTGTGCAGAAAGTCAAATGTTAATTAATGCCTGGGACCTGGGCTTTAGGTGAGAGGCCCTAGTGATGGCTGAGGGTGGGGTCACCAAAGAATTCCCAGAAGAACCCTGGAAAGAAAGAATCATTTAAATATCTGTCAGGTCCACAGGCTGCTGCCTTTAGAACATCTCAGATTTCCCATTCCCTTACCTCTGCCTCCTCCCCTCTGCGCTGACCCTGAGGAACTCAGAAGCACTGGTTAGAAAAGGAAAAGTCTCCCGAGGAAAGAGAAAAGTAGCCAATTGTACCTTCTTTCCAGGGCTGACTGCACACTTCCTGCTCATAGAGGCACTAGATGCAGAAGAGTAGAAACCTCAAGTTTAGCTTTGCTTGTTACATGGAGCTGTACAGTTTTTTAATTCTTGAAATGGAGCTATGTCTGTTACTTTGAAGGATGTAGCACCTGTGTGGGATATGATAGAGTAATCGCCCCCATCCCCCACCCCTAAAAGGTGATGACATCCTAATCCCTAGAACCTGTGGATATGTTGCCTTAAATGGCAAAAGGGACTCTGTAGGTGTGATTAAATTAAGGATATTGAAATGACATTATCTTGGAGTTTCCTGATTGGCCCAGTGTGATAGGAAGGGTCCTTATAAGAAGGAGGGTCATAGACCCAGAAGGCAACGTGATTACAGAAGTAGAGGTACAGACAGAGTTTGGAAGATGCTACACTGCTTGCTGGCTTTGAAGATAGAGGATGGGGCCACAAGCCAAGGAATGCAGTTGGCTTCTCGAAGCTAGAAAGAGTGAGGAAACAGATCTTCCCCTAGAGCTTCCAGAAGGAACACAGCCCTGCTAACTCATTTTAGGACTTCTGACCTCCAGAACAATAAGATAATAGTGTTTTCAGCCACCAGGTTGGAGGTAATTTATTATAGCAGCAGTTCACTAGCACAGTAATGCATAGGATTTATTAAAGTTTTCATGAAAGGGGAAGAGCAAAAACTTGCTTCACTGGTTCAAAGTAAAGGGACAGGAGGAAAAAAATCAGGGAAAGTTTTGCTTTCTGATTTTGTATTTCACAAGGCAAGTGGGTTCATGGTTTTTCTTGATTATCTCAATTAATATTCACAATAATTCTATGATTAGGTATTATAATCTCTATAATAAAATGAAAAAACAGAACTTGAGAGATTAATAGACTTGCCCAAGGTGACACAGGGGATGAGTACAGCCACAATAGGGAAAGAGCCCGAACTACTGGTGACAGGCCAGCTGGGGGTCACAAGCCCTCTTGTCCACCCTGGCTCCACAGCCTGTGATTTTTTTCATGCTACCACCCCATTTTCTCATGTGCATCCTTCTCATTTTCAGATGGATCACAAACTGAAACACCTTCCATCAATGTTACGCCCCCTAAATGTATGAGTTCCCCACAAGTCTCAAGCCTAGTTCATCCTAATTAACCTCCACGACACTCTTGAGCTGATGGTGTCCCAAGTCAGACTCTAGTCCTGACCTCTCACGATGACTGCATTTGCCAGGCTACTTCCCTGATTCAGTCTTTCTGAAAAGAATCGTAATCGTTTGGGAGTTAGGTCATCATCTGGACCTGCTTCTCTTGACTTCTAATTTCTTTTAACACTCCCGTCATTCTTCTATTCCTCCAGACTGGAAAGTTTGGAATTACCTTAGCCTCATCTATTTATTTCATTCTTTACCCCTGTGATTGCCACAGGTGGTATATTCTACTCGTTCTATCTCAGAATGAAACCCAGAGAGAAAACAAACAAACAAAAAACATTAAACAAATGAATAGAATATCAGTGATCTGTAGATAAAATGGCTTCTTCAAATGGCTTCAGATAGTATAGATAGATAAACATATAGACAATAGATAGAGAGAGAGATAGATCTAGACAGATAGAGACAGATAGACAGATAGATACAATATTGGAAACCGTGGGAGTGAAGGCTGTGTTCACCATCCTGATTGCAGTGACATTTGCAGGGGTGTAGACATACACCAAATTTTTTTTAATGAACATTTTATTTTTATTTGTTTATTAAAAAACTTTTTTTAATGTTTTATTTATTTTTGACAGAGAGAGAGAGACAGAGCACAAGCGGGGGAAAGGCAGAGAGAGAGAGGGACACACAGAATCCAAAGCAGGCTCCAGGCTCTGAGCTGTCAGCACAGAGCCTGACGCGGGGCTCGAACCCACAGACCACAAGATCATGACCTGAGCCGAAGTCGGATGCTCAACCGACTGAGCCACCCAGGCGCCCCTAATGAACATTTTAAATACGCACCTCTTATTATGTCAGTTATACCTCAACAAAGCTGAAAAATAAGGGGGAAAAGAATATATTTGAAGGAATATTCAACACTAGTTCCTCTGTCATCTTCTTTTCCTGCCTTATGATCTCTCCCTCAGGTACCCTTTTCTCTAGTATTTCTTGCCAGCCCAATCTGGGCTGTGTGCAGGCTCTCTTACCAGTCTTTTTCATGGCAAAGGATCCCTGAATATACCCTAGTTCCCTCCAGCTACAGCACAGGGCCAGGGCCAGGAGCAAATCTGACACTCCTCAGCGCACCACTTTAAATGCAAAATAAGTATCAATCAAAACGTCTTCACAGAAATTTTAAAAAGCTGTTAGGATACTAGACATTATAGGTTTTGTTTTTGTTTTTGTTTTTTTTTAAGACAAGTAAATCTAGTTAGTTAGCAACTCTGTGAATTAGCCATTTGGCAAATTGGTTCTCAGGGAACTGTCTTTTGGTAAATTGACAGACTGCCTACCTTCCTTTATCAAGGGAAACAGATGACTTAAAAAGAGTATAGTTTGGGTTGCCTGGGTGGCTCAGTTGGTTGTCTGGCTTTATCTCAGGTCATGATCTCGCAGTTTATGAGTTTGAGCCCCATATCAGGCTCTGTGCTGATGTCTCAGAGCCTGGAGCCTGCTTCGGATTCTGTGTGTGTGTGAGTCTCTCTCTCTCTCTGCCCCTCCTCCCCAAGATAAACATAAAACTTTTTTAATAATAAAAAAGAGTATAGTTTTTACATAATGTACAGTAAGAACCTGTGTATCACTTCTAGAAGACACGCTATGAATTTGCAAAAGGAGAAGAGAATATATAATATTTTGCACCATTCTCTTGCTTAGAAATTAGGCTTTCTTGATTTTTAAGGTTTCTGTCTTTAAAGTTGTGGCTGGAGAGCCAGGCAAAGTACAAGAACTCATGATTCAGTGACATGACATTAGAGTTTGGGCCAGAGCTAAATGTAAAGACATTAAAATGACTTAGGAATTATGACTAGAACTGGTTGAAAAGATGAAAAGAATGCAGAATTCGAGCACTTTAAAGAAGTAGGGGCGCCTGGGTGGCTCAGTCGGTTGAGCGTCCGACTTCGGCTCAGGTCACGATCTCACGGTCTGTGGGTTCCAGCCCCACATCGGGCTCTGTGCTGACAGCTCAGAGCCTGGAGCCTGCTTCCGATCCTGTGTCTCCCTCTCTCTCTGCCCCTCCCCCGCTCTCACTTTGTCTCACTCTGTCTCTCAAAAATAAATAAATGTAAAAAAAAAAAATTAAAAAAAAAAAAAGAAGTAAATATTGGGAACAGTCTGGGTTGGAGGGTTTGGAATTCTGTTCACCTAAATCAGGTAATAAACTGACTGTGATTATAAAGTAATCACAGAGAAGAATAAATTGAATCTTGGGATATGATATGTGAAATCTGTCCCATCTAAGGATATGTTGACTTGGGAGCCATAAAGAAAAACAAGCAGCCCATCAGAGCCTGTTGTAGTATCATCTTGCATGAAGTACTATAAGGGTCCTTTGTCCTGGTCTCATTTCTGCGTAAAATGTAACTACCACTTGGTCTCATGTATTTGCATCCAGCCACTTCCAGTCTCTCACGATGATAAAACAGTGTCCTGTAGTTTGTTCTTGATCATGTATGGCACCAGTAGAATCATAAATATTTACTGCCCTGGTCCTATATTCTTGTCTCACATCTTTCCCAGATATGAAGCCGCACTTGCTCAAGATAGGAAAACTGTTCCTCATCACAGTGGAAGTACTTTCTCAATCCTGGGAGTGATTACAGTTTAATGTAGAAATGGTGAAGTAAATCAACACATACTATAATATTTTAAATTATCTTTAGGGATAATATGATATATGTTTGTTATTTAATATGTCGCTAATGTTCAGGAAACTCTGACATATTAGTCAAACAAAAATCTAGTTACATGATAAAGTAGTAGCACTTTTCATAATAACTGTCCACACCACGATAGACAGTTTGCAAAAGCAAACAAAGGTCTTGTTTAACTTTTGACAGAATGGTAGATTAAAGATGAACTAAGCCACACTATTGCTTTATTCCTCTGCCAAGAAATTTCTGGGTCTCCTACAGCTAACAACATAGTGAGTCTAATTGAAGAAATAGTTACAGATTGGGAAAATATCATACAATCATCATTGACGATGGAACAGTGGAGTGAAGCAATTTAGCAGTCATAAGCATAAGATGTTTTATTCATGCCCTTCTACAAGGTGTTCAGAAAGAAATTGCAATGCAACGTAGTATAACAGAATTACAGACTGACCCAGAAAGACAGTGATCCACTGTGACCAGCCAGTTGATTTGATAAGTACCTTGTAATAATAAAAATAAAAAAAAAAGTTAAAATAAAACGAAATCACAGCTAGTGTAAGTTAAAAGGTTTCTTCCAGGAGCGCCTAGGTGGCTCAGTTGATTAAGCTCAGGTCTTCAGCTGACTTCAGCTCAGGTCATGATCTCGCGGTTCATGAGTTCAAGCCCCGAGTCAGGCTCTGTGCTGGCTTGGAGCCTGGCGCCTGCTTCAGATTCTGTGTCTCTCTCTCTCTCTCTCTCTCTCTTTCTGCCCCTCCCGTGCTCATTCTCTCTCTCTCTCAAAAATGAATAAAACATTAAAAAGAATTTTTTTTAAGTTTCTTCCAACAACAAAAGCCTGAGCTTTGTAACTTGTAAATTATAGTATTTACACAGCAGAATTTAACAAACACAACAGTTGCTTAGACAAAGTTTGCTGGAGCCCGATGCAAAGTAGTCAACTAAAATGCCTTGAAGGTTCCGCATTTCACAATCATGTATGGTAAAGAGCCCCTTATCACTCAACTATGGCTATTTTAACACTTGTGTGCATGCAAAGAAAGCAGCTATAGATGAAAAGACAGAGGCAGTTTAGTTATCTTGAATCCAATCATATAGCCCCAGTGCTACATCAATATAATAGATCAAACGGAAAAAATCTCAAGCAATTGGGAAAAGCAGTGATTAAAGAAGTATTAGATAAAATAAATGAGAAGAACAAATTAAGTCTACTTCTGAAAATATTCAGAAAGTATCTTCAAGCAGTACACAAATCTTCAGTTGGGGATTGCTTCAAAAGACCATCTAAAAAGCTTGTGCGCAGTGAAGGAAACGATCAATAAAACAAAAGGAATCCTACTGAATGGAAGAAAATATTTGCAAGTGATATATCTAATAAGGGGTTAATATCCAAAAGATATAAGGAACTCATACAACTCAATGGCAAATAATAGTAATAATGGTAGTCCTATTAAAAATGGTCAGAGGATCTGAGCAGACCTTTTCCAAAGACCTGCAGATGGCCGACAAGCACACAAAGAGATGCTCAACATCACTAATCATCAGGAAAATTCAAATCAAAGCCACAACGGGATATCACCTCACTTCAGTCAGAACAGCTAATATCAACAAGATAAGAAATAATAAGTGTTGGCAAGACTATGGAGGAAAGGGAACCTCATACACTGTCAGTAATAATGTAAATTGGTGCAGTCACTATGGAAAACACTATGGAGGGTTCTCAAAAAATTAAAAATAGAAATACCGTATGATCCAGTAATTCCATTGTTGGGTATTTACCCAAAGAAAATAAAAACATTAACTCAAATAGATATATGCCTCTTTAAATTTACTGCAACATTATTTACAATAGCCAAGATATGGAAAAAGAAAATGTTTTCTCAATATATATAATGGAATATTACTCAGCCATAAAGAAGAATAAAATCTTGCCATTTTTTTTTTAATGTTTATTTATTTTTGAGAGAGGGAGAGACAGGCTGCAAGCTGGGGAGGGGCAGAGAGAGAGAGGGAGACAGAGAATCCGAAGCAGGCTCCAGGCTCTGAGCTGTCCGCACAAAGCCCAACATGGGGCTCAAACTCATGAACCATGAGATCATGACCTGAGCCAAAGTTGGACGCTCAACTGACTAAGCCACCTAGGCGCCCCAAATCTTGCCATTTTTGACAACATGGATGGCCTAGAGGGTATCATACCAAGTGAAATAAGTCATACAGAGAAAGACAAATACCACTTATTTGTGACATTACATATATGTGGAATCAAAAAAACAAAATACAAACAAAAACAGACTCATAAATACCGAGAAGAAGCTGTATTTATTGTCATAGGGGAGGAGGTTGTCATAGGGGAGGAGGGGTGAATGGATGGGCAGAATAGATGAAGGGGATTAAGAGGCACAAACTTTCAGTTATAAAATAAGTAAGTCACTGGGATGAAAAGTATAACATTGGGAATGTAGCCAATATTGTTGTGATAATGTATGGTGACAGATGGTAACTACGTTTATTGTGGTGAGCACTTGTAATGGGCACAATTGTTGATAAACTATGTTGTATGTTTGAAACTAATAGAACATTGTATGTCAACTATACTTTGACGTAAAAAAATAAAAGACTGTGTGTCATAATCATTGGCCAAATCTCCAGGCTCAGGAGATAAAGAAAGAAAGTAAATTTTATCTTAGTTACTATTAAAAAGATAGAGCATTTTTCTAACAGGAGCTTGCCAAAAATAACTTTGCTTTTCCATTGACCTTAGTTAACAGTGGGTACCTATGTAGTGTCACAAGTGAGCGATATTATGTGTGATTATTTGGGGGTAATCTAACAGCTGACATATCCAAGAATGGATTGTTCTTAGAATGTCAGACTTTTAAATTTAATTTTAATTTTGTAATTAAAAATTTTTAATTTTTAATTTTAATTTTAAAAGACTTTTAAATTTAACTACCAACATTTTTTCCTTACCATTTGGAATATTTATTTATGCTTACTAGAATCAATTTTAGAGAAATTTAGACATAGTTTTATCACAATCACACCTGTGTATATGAAAAGGAAAATATAAGCAAACTAAATCGTCACCCATGACTCCAAGTCCAAATCTTCGAAATCACTTTTTTTGTATACATTTTTCAAGGCAGTGCCATATCCCGTGCCATCAAGAGTATATAAAAGCAGCGTTTCTTAGAAGAATTCTTAGAAGAATGCTGTTTAGTCAGTGGCAAGTTTCTGACAATCTGGTGTTTGATGGCTTGACAGCCCTGATCCATGCATAAAGTGGTTACAACACACTTCATCTTGTTGCTTTGAATTTTCTGTCATCTACTCCAAGGATTTGGAGACTTCCCCTTCTTCCATGCCACTACTTGGACAGTGAGAGGCAACCCTTCTGCACCTATCTTTCTAGCAAGTGTAATCCTCCCTTCATCTTCTTGTGGATGTGAACCAACAATATTATAAATAAGTAGTAATGAAAAGTTTTGAATTGTTTCAATTTATCCTTATCCCAAGAGCCGGTTTTATAATGGCAACATTTGACATAAACCTTGATTTTAGCCAGGTATTTATTTTCACTCCTGACCATTTGGCATTCTGTCACAATGTGTATTGGGTACAGCTCTGCCTTTTATGACTCTTGTTCATCATCTCAGCATTCATTATCCCCACTCTCTTCTCTCTTTGTCTCTCTCTCTCTCTCTCTCTCATTTTTTTTGCAAGAGAGACAGAGTGCAAGTGGGGGAGGGGCAGAGAGAGAGGGAAACACAGAATCCAAAGCAGGCTTCAGGCTCCGAGCTGTTAGCACAGAGCCCAACTCAGGGCTCGAACCCACGAACCCATGCTGCTAATAAGACTCAGAGAGAGCAGTTCATACCCTCAGCTTCAAGGATGTGCCCTGATAAGTCTTAGAGAAATCCCATTCCCCTTGCCAGTGATGGATTCAGAAATTAACATATTATCTAATTCTATAAGATGTGAGGGGCAATTTATTGAAGGTTTGGTGAAGGTTTTCTCTTCTATTTTAAAAGAAAGCGATTAGAGGTCTTTGTCTCTGCCACTAGATGCAAAAAGGAAAGTGGACCCAACTGCTACCAGCAGCCATCCCATTGGCATGAAAGAAAGTTGACTTAAGATGAAATTGACTCGGCCAATAGTTCAGCAGAAGAGAATGCCCAGAATTCTGAGCCATTGGGTGAACCGACTCAGAAATCTGCCTGGTTTTTTCTCTTCCATTCATGTGAGCTAATATACTTCCTTCAACAATACACAGAGATTAAGATAGTTGCAGCTGAACACATGCTGTTTGATATAAACCCATTATTTTTGGTTGGTCCGAATGAAATTTTGGACTAAGTCCTATCATTGATTCCTATACATTAAAAATTTTGAAATTATCAGCAAGACAAATCAAAAACGTACCTTATGCTTTCTCTGGTGTTAGCAAGATGGGACCTAGCAGACATCTGGATTGCTGGAATCTGCCATCAGTATTTAATCTTGGTCTTGCCAGTTAGATGATCTGATTCAATATAGCAAATTAGTCCCTCGGTCAGGGTGATAGGCCTGCCCTAAACATGCTTTGAGTTTGAGAAGTTTACTTTATCTTCACCTTGGTGAAACCGTTGTTTGCACAATGGTGCAAGTTGTTGTGGCTCTGACTCCAGCAATGTCTTTGTGTAACTGAAATAGTTGTATGAGGTGATGCTGACTTATCTGCTTTCAGATCCAAAAACATTATGTCTTTTGTTATAATACATGCAAAATCAGCTTTTACTTTCTGATTAAACTTGAAGCAAACATATTTTTATTATTGAAAGAATTTTGGTTTTTTTTTTCTTTTCCTATGTTTTCCCCCCTCTATCCCTAGTTTATTTCATAAAGCAAATAGTTACTGATTCTCTGCTGTGTCAGACATTCAGTGGGTGAAGGCAAGTCAGTATGAATAAGACTCACAACCAGCCCTCAAAACTCTCATCATGCCTAGAGGAGAGTCATACATGCCATGTGAAAGCACAGCGGTATAAGCCTCACGCTGCAGAGGAGAGAGCAAGCCATTCTTCTTGACCTCATGTGATACGCTTTCCAGAAGTCCTTTCATTCCCGCTTTATGATTTTTTAATTTTGACCGAGGTTTCACTTAAATATTGTCCATCTTCCCACACCATATCCATTAAACTGAGCTTGGTTTCTTGTAGACAATCTCAAAAATTAGTCCTGCAAAAATAACATGAACGCTCAGTAAGGATTGTGATTCTGTCTTGAAAAAGACCTTCCTTGCTCTCTTTGGCCTTCTTCCAGAGATTGGGGGTTGTCAGGGTTTCGAAGAGAGTAGAATGTGGTCTAACAACTGTAAAACAATGAATCCTTAGTGTTTCCTGGACCAGTCTCATGAAGTGTCCCTCTCTGCTTTATGGACGTGCCCATGTTCTGTCCATTTTTTCTTCTTGAGCATGGAAACTATGACAGACCAGCCCATCCTCTCTCTTAACACAGGTAAAACCAGTATTTGATGTTCTTCTCCCGTTTTCAAAGATTCATCCCCTGAAACAGTAAAGATACAGTATCCCCCTTTCTGCTCTATGTAAAAGTGCTTCAGAGTAAATAGGCTTTCCTGGTAAAATCTTATTCTGATAATCTTAATGGAGTGATGACTTTTATTTTAAAAAGGACCATATATATTGTCCTAATAAATGGCCTGGCTTCCAGAGTCCTTTAAACTTTAATATTAACTCATTCTTACTCGCTTTTTTAAAATGAGTTCTGTGCTTTGAGATATGGCTTCACTTTCTATTATGTGTATCTGCCCTTAACTGCAGCAACATTTTTCTAGCTGCCTTACCCAGGAATGACTAGTCACCCCAATACACGAGCCCTGCTAGGCAGTAGTGTTGGTGACTACCTCACACAATGGGATCCCTCACCTAATCTGGAAAGATGTGGCAGTCTGGTGATCAAGCATAAGCAAGCATATAGTAAGCTGGAAGGAGTGACCATGGGTGGCAAAGTGCTCTGGTAGATACAGAGGACCAGACTGGTAAGGGGCTCTGGAGAGGGTATCATAGTTTCTGACCTCCTGGGACTAAGATGACCCTCTGAACTGATAAACAAAACATGAATTCTCCAAACTGCACAGAGGAAGAGAGACAGAAAAAAAGAAAAACAAAAACACAGCTAACATTAATGAATCCTGCACGATGTGACAAGCGTAGTGTTAGACATTTTTATGTATTTATTAATCTTCAAGAACTCTAAGGGTACTAAAATGCCTCCTAGCTAGTGACTGGCAGAACTGGGATTTGACCCAGAACCATCTGACACCAAACTTACCTATAAATTGGCCTTCTTAAAGCACTCCTCTCTGTGTTTATCCTTTTCCTGAACCTCAGGCAGCCATGTTTTTCCAGACCCTGCAAGTGTAAAATTGATGACATAATCATGCGATGGTGTCTATGGGACTATTACAGGAGGATTAGGCTATTATCAACAAATCGGGGACTAGTATTGTTTTATCAGCATGAGAGTGTTTTCAATTAATTTGTAATTAAATAAAGGAAGCAATTTACTGGGTCTTGGAGAAGTCAGGGCTGGGGACGGCTTATCTCATCAGCCTCAGCTGTGCATTCCTCCTGCACTGCCTCATTGTTTAGATCACAGCAGTGATACATGATCTGACCTATAGGAGTAATTCAATAAAACGTCAATATTTTCCTTCCTCCTTAACCCGTGGTGCTGTGGTGACTGGAGAAATCTGCCTGGAATGGCCTCTACCATAAGCCCATCAAGAACTATAGCTCTGGCCTTACTGCTCGCTCAGCTATTCCTGCCAAACAGCCTGACCATGTCAGAAATGACCAAACTGGTTTTGTCTAGGTGTGAGATGAGTGGACTTCATGGGTTCAGAATTTTAAATGTCTTTGTGTCCTCACTTTCTGGGCACTATGTTGGCCGCTTTACCACTATGATCCAATACGATCTCCCCCCAATCATCTTGCAAAGTGGGTACAGTTATCTCATTTTTATTGGTTGAGTATATTTAGATTAGTTGGTGGCTGAGCCAGGAATAGTACCTAATTCTGGAGCATTCTCAGGGCCCAGAGCTTTTCCATCCACACTGCTCAGCCCAGGCTTTTATGCAAACTGTAAAAGGTGAAAATGTTGCTTGTCCTCCCATACAGCCAGAGGATATTGTTGTCATTTCTTTACAGGTTTTTCTTTTATTCGTGGTATGTTTTTAAGTTTTTATTTAAATTCCAATTAGTTAACATACAGTGTAATGTTAGTTTTAGGTGTACAATATAGTGATTCAACACTTCCATACACCACCCAGTGCTCATCACAAGTGCACTCCTTGGTCCCCATCACATATTTCACCCATCCCCCCAGCCTCCTTCCCTCTGATAATCATCAGTTTACTCTCTATAGTTAAGAGTATGTTTCTTGGTTTGCCTCTCTCTCTTTTTTCCTCTTTGCTCATTTTTTGTTTCTTAAATTCCACATATGAGTGAAATAATATGGTATTTGCCTTTCTCTGACTGGCTTAAGTATTATCACTTAGGATAATACTCTCTAGCTCCATCCATGTTGTTGCAAATGGCAATAGTTCATTCTTTTTAATGGCTGAGTTATATTCCTGTGTGTGTGTGTGTGTGTGTGTGTGTGTATAAATACATATATCACATCTTCCTTATCCATTCATCAGTAGATGGACACTTGGGCTGTTTCCATAATTTGGCTATTATAGACGATGCTGCTGTAAACATTGGGGTGCATGTATCCCTTTGAATTAGTACTTTTGTATTCTTTAGGTAAATACCTAGTTGTGCAATTGCTGGATCATAGGGTAGTTCTATTTTTAACTTCTGGAGAAGCCTCCATACTGTTTTCTGGATTGGCTGCACCAGTTTGCATTCCCACCAGCAGTGCAAGAGAGTTCTCCTTTCTCCATATCCTTGCCAACACCTGATGTTTCTTGTGTTGTTGATTTTTAGCCATTCTGACAGGTGTGAGGTGATAATCTCATTGTAGTTTTGATTTGCATTTCCCTGATGGTGAATGATGATGAATATTTTTTCATGTGTCTGTTGGCCATCTATATATCTTCTTTGTAGAAATGTCTGTTCATGTCTTCTGCCCATTTTTAATTGGATTGTTTGTTTTTTAGGTGTTGAGTTGTATTGTTTCTTTATATATTTTGGATTCTAACCCTTTATTGGATCTTTCATTTGCAAATACCTTGTCCCATTCCATAGGTTGCCTTTTGGTTTTGTTGATTGTTTCCTTCACTGTGCAGAAGCTTTCTATTTTGATGTAGTCCCAATAGTTTATTTTTGCTTTTGTTTCCATTGCCTCTGGAGACATATCTAACAAGATGTTGCTACTATGGATGTCAAAGAAGTTACTCCCTATATTCTCTTCTAGGATTGTTAGGGTTTCAGGTCTCACATTTAGATCTTCAATCCGTTTTGAATTTATTTTTGTGTATAGTGTAAGAAAGTGGTCGAGTTACATTCTTTTGCATGTTGCTGTGCAGTTTCCCAACATCCTTTGTTGAAGAGACTGTCTTTTTCCCACTGGATATTCTTTCCTGGAGATGGAATGATACTCTACAGAAAACCCAAAAGACTCTGCAAAAAAAACGACTAGAACTGATAAATAAATTCAGTAAAGTTATAGGATACGAGATCAACATACAGAAATCTGTTGCATTTATATACACTAATAATGAAGCAGCAGAAAGAGAAATCAAGGAATTTATCCCATTTACAATTGCTCCACAAACAATAAGATACCTCGGAATAAACGTTACCGAAGAGGTGAAAGATCTGTACCCTGAAAACTATAAAATACTGATGAAAGAAATTGAAGAAGACATACAGGAATGGAAAGACATTTCATGCTTATAGATTGGAAGAACAAATATTGCTAAAATGTCTATACTACCTAAGAGACCTGGGTAGTATAGCATCCAACTGTTGATGTCAGCTCAGGTCATGATCTCACAGTCATGGTATTAAGCCCTGTGTTGGGCTCTGTGCTGACAGTGCAGAGCCTTCTTGGGATTCTCTCTCTTCCTCTCTTTCTCTCTGCCCCTCCCCCACTCACATACACACTCTCTCTCTCTCAAAATAAATAAATAAACTTAAAAAAAAGTCTATACTACCCAAAGCAATCTACATATTCAATGCAACCCATATTAAAATACCAACAGCATTTTTCGCAGAGCAAGAGCAATCCTAAAATTGTTGTGGTACCACAAAGACTCCAAATATCCAAAGCAACCTTGAAAAAGAAAAGCAAAACTGGAGGCATCACAAATTCTGGACTTCAGGTTGTATTACAGAGCTGTAGTCTATCAAGACAGTATGGTGCTGGCACAAAAACAGACACATAGATCAATGGAATGGAATAGAAAACCCAGAAACGAATGCATAACTATATGGTCAGTTAATCTTTGATGAAGCAGGAAAGAATATCCAGTGAGAAAAAGACAGTCTCTTCATGGTATCTTAGTCATCATCCAAGTGTCTATAGAACTTGGCACAGATATTTCAGGAAACATATGCTAAATAACAATAATTATAAAGCAACCAAAAGAACAAATAAAACCTTACTGCTTACCAGCCTCCAGGGTCCCTTCTAAATGCTTAACTCATTAAAGCCTCATAAAAATGCTATGAGATAGATGCCTATTATTATACCTGTGTTACAGGTGAGGAAACATAGCGAAATAATTATCATTACATATTTATTTTTTATTACTAAATAATTATTTTTTATCTTTTAAATCCTTCGCTAACAGTTAAGATATTTTTTGATATTGGCACTTACAGTTCTGGTACTGATTTCAACGTGTGAGGGTTTTTCCCACACTTAGGACACAGCTGGGTATCCTGCAATTCAACATAATTCTGACGCTGTCTGCATGGACGTAGTATCAGATTCCACAGGTTAAGGGCCAAGTTCTACAAGACTGCACCCCCAGCCTTACCACTTGCGCTTCTGACCTACCACTTATAAAGTGGAGGCCCCAAGGAGTCCTCCTTATGTTTACTTAATTTGCTAGAGTGACTCACAGAACTCAGAGATACATTTTAGTCACAAGATCACTGGTTCCTTACAAAAGGATATAACTCAGGAACAGCCAGATGAAGAGATGCAAAGGGGCACAGGCTTCCGTGCCCATTCTGGGTATCACTCTCCCAGCACCTCCATGTGTTCACCAGTCCTGAAGCCCTTCCAAACCCTGTCCTTTGGAGTTTTTATGGAGGCTTCATTACTTATGCATGGTTGATTAAATCTGTTGGCTCTTGGTGATTGAACTCTAGCTCCTCTCCACTCCCCAAGAGGTCAGAGGGTGGGACTCAAAGTTCCAACCCTCTAACCACAGAGTTGGCTCCAGGGACAACCAGCCCCCATCCTAAGTTGCTTTCTTAAAGTTACTTCATTAACATAACAAAAGGCACCTTTCCGGCTTTCATCACACAAAATACCAAGGGTTTTAGGAGCTCCCCAAGAGAGGGGACACAGATCAAATATATATTTCTTATTATAAATCCCAGTATAATGGCACCCTTGCTTGATCTAAATGTCTGGTAGTCACATATACTGTGCAAGAAACACTAAGGAAAGAGTAGAAATCCTACACATACAACTGGGGTGGGAGTGACTGCTTTACTCTCACTGTCCTGTTGGCTGACTGCACTTTCTTGGGTCTGGCTTAGTTGCATGTGCAGATTAGAATGTCTACATTGATCTCTCTCAGCTCTCTTGCAGAATGCTATATACTTGCACTTGTAAAACAATATTAAATTGTCACCTTTGGGTACAGTCTCAAAACAACAGATTTTCGAGGTAGATGCCGGTGCCTCTTTAGCAGATTTGTATTTTCTTGTTTTTGTGGGTTGCCGTCCCCCCTGTTGCAGAGGAACTGTCTGCAAACTGTTTCTATTTTACCATCAACGTTCTTGAGAAACAAATTCAGTTTCAATACTTCATTAAACTTGCACTTCCATTTTTGAGCTGAACTGCTACTGGTGGGCTTCCTACAAAACAAAAAAAAAAAGTATCGCCAAACAATATAATACTTGTAGATTTATGCCATACAATAAATAACAAAACCACTATGGCAAAAGAACTCAGACTGCTCTCTCTATTCTATGACAAGCCTGCCAGGCCTATATTTCTTGCATATATTTCAGTTTCACCTACTCAGTAATTTCCCATGTTTCTATGGACATGACTCAAGATGACTTACTGTCATTTTCTAGTGGTCTTGCACATCTCCTAAGTCATGGCAGAGTGCAATGGGGTTTATCAATAAACACCTTGCATGCTGTCCTAGGGAAGGAAAGTGCTGCTTACATTGTACAAGGAGGCTCAGGAAAAGGCACGATAGGTCATGGATGTGGAGAAAAAGGCAAAAGAAAAAATTAAACTTCCTTATAACTTACAGTCCATTGGCAAGTCCTTGAGACAGGCAGAGTGACCTTCCTCTAGGAACTCAACTGCCTTGATGTTAATACTTTGCTAAGAGCAAAAGGCCACTTATGCTTAACATTAGTCTGACCTCCAGGATCCTGAAAGTGTCCTTAAACATATAAAAATTCCTTTGGCAACTTCCTTTATCTCTACCCACCCCTCAAGCTATATGTTAGTAATCATCCTCTAAGCATGGCCCCCTGATACACATCTGATGGGTCTCATGACTAAGGGTTTACTAGACAGTAGTAAATGATCTTTTCCTAACAACAGCTTACCCCTCAAGGGCCTGGAAACCTTGCTTCCAAATTCCTTAGAGTCTTACACTATCCCTAACCCCTTCCCAACTTAAAAGGATATAATCAGTCACCCCTCACAACAGCAGTGCTGCTCTTTGTGCCCACATGTCCTGTCCCTGTGCTTTAATAAAACCACCTTTTCCACCAAAGATGCCTCAAGAATTCTTTCTTGAACATTCACTCCCAAAACCCCAATGTTTCACATTAGTCCTCACTAGTGTCTTTTACATTTTAATATGTATTAGAGTGATAACTCTTTTTATTAACTATGTTTCTTACATACTTCTAAATGAGCCTGGAAAAATCCTGGAATAAGAAGTAAAGGTCTACCAAACTCACCCTAGCTTACTTTAATAATAAATAACAAAATGTCATTGAAAAAAATCTATAATAAATGCTAACCCAGACAGGATACCAGAACAACAAGTGTCAACTGGGACCATTCCATGCAAACCAGGTGTATAGTCAGATTCCCTTTAAAGTCACTTCCAATCCCAAGTGATGCTGAGTCAGACAACTACTCACCTCACTGTAATTTCAAGACCTGATGTCTAGAGCGGTTGAGTCCTGACAGAACTGGAGTCTCCTTCACTAGTAGTCAACTGCCATTTGTTCTTTCAACATTGATTAAGCACTAGATAAATAAAAGACTACTGAGCTAATTCCTTGCCTTAAAGGAACTCACAGCACAGCAGGAGAATCAGGAAAGAAAGCCAACAGAGTACAGCTCACTGTTCTGCCCTGTCTTGGGTCTCACCACCATTTGTTAGTAGCTTGTTCTCTCTCTCTCTCTCTCTGTCTCTCTGTCTCTGTCTCTCTCTCCGCACACACACACACACACACACACACACACACACGCAGAGTGTTTGTCTGTCTCATTACTTCTGGTGTATGCAGGACCCAGCCTAGAACCTGGTGTCAACTTAAGAATTGAATGAAGTGCTACCCTAGAGGTAAGCCTGGGGATTTGGTATCACAGGGGACAGGCAAAAATGAGATGGAAGATTGAAGATGGCAACTCAAGAAAGGGACAAATGAGCTCAACTGGAAGGGCAAGGAGAACTCAGCAAGTTGGGAAGGGCAGAAAAATGCCTTCCACACAGGGAAAATGATGTACATGAATGCACAGATGAGAGAAACAGCAGATGCTTGGGGAACTGCAAGTTATTCTGAATGAGGGGGACAAGGTGGAGGCATGGCAGGAAATGACGTTGTGGGTAGGGCTGGCTGAAGCTTGGGAATCTGAATCACCCGTAGTCATGAGGAAATCAGAGTTGCTTTGGGACACCACTCAGATTTAAATTGCTTTTCTGAGGATCTGAACTCCAGTTATCCTCAAGGCTTCCTGGTCCTGAAGAACAGTGATGCCATCAAGAGAGAAATCCAGAATCAACGTGGCTATAAACTCTTGGAAAGAAAAGGAAACAGCCCCTTCACAAGTTCAATGGTAACAGACCTCTTACAGGAGCTCAAAGGCTCATTCATCTCAGAGCTGCTGTTACATTTTTGTCATGGATGCTGGAGGGCCTGCTTTCAAGCATCAACCTCTTCCTGTAAAGAAGAAAGTAATTGAAATAATTAACCACTTAAATCAAAAAGTAATAAAAATGGGCCTGAACTCTTTAGGTTTTCTTTTCCAGCATATACCCTGCAAATTGCCTAGACTCTGCAGTTTACTTTGTGTATATCATCCCTTCCAAGGAAGAAAGTTTGGTAGGCTAGAAGCAACTAGCTTCATCGGTGATTACAAGCAGTGGGAATTTCTTATGCATTTGTGTGAGAGAGTACTTCGGTGTAGAAGAGATAGGGAAGATACACACTGTATGTTAGCCATTATGACAATAAATTATATTAAAAAAGTAATAAAATATTTAATAAAAAAATTATAACCCCCCCTAAAAAAAGAGATGGGGAAGAGGTAGCATAAAGCAGAGACTGAAAATGTCTTTTTGACAGTGACTGTGTCCACACTGCTTCTAAAATATCTAGCATTTTTTCCTAGTGTGATCTCTTGCTGAGAATATTATGGCAGTTCCCTTGCTAGAATCTCCATCTCTGGTATCCAACCATCATTATGGGGTCAGTTCCCATAAACCACAACCTCACTATTAATGCCACTTTAGCTTTATCCCCCAACACCTCTTCCCTTCACTCAACTTTCCCCAGGGACCGACCTCTAATTATTGTTCTCCAAACATATCCTGCACTTAGCCGCTTCCAATTATCTTTGCTTTTACAGTTCTCTCTGCCTGCAGTACTTACTTACTTAGACTTCTATCACAATGCCTGACTCATGGTTCAGGAAGCCAATGAACGAATGAATGAATGAACCCACAGTCTGTGGACACCTCCCTCTGCCAAAGAGGTGTGTAAGGCTGATGGCATTTCTGCGCAGAGACAAACTACAGTGCCTCTGTCTCCCCAGCTGCTGGCTTATGTGGTACTAAAGTCCCCAGCTGCAGACAGCTGTACCAGTTGGGACCAGCTGAGCTTCTAGCTGCATCCACAGAATGAAAACACTCATGCAGGGGTGAGACTTGTCTTACTGACAACTGAGTTTGTCTTAAGTAGTTGTGTCCCTGGGAAGTCCACTCACATTTCTCAGGCTTCTTTCAGGGTGGGCTTCTGGGCATTAGTACCACTTGTTAGCTACAGTCTGCAGAATTGCTTTGTTCCCTCAATAAGGGAAGTCCTGTATCTCTAGGCCCTTGGATGTTTTGGATTCTCTGCGGATAGTGGCTGGTGTTGTGATGAGCATAGTGGGAACACATGTTACAGCAAAGGATTATTATTTACCAAAACTCTTCCCTTTTCCAAAAGAACTTTAGGAAGATTACAAAAAGACACATAGCACAAAGATGTTTTTAAAGTGAAAAAACTAATGTAAGAGAAGAATAGACGTAAGACAATTAAGATGATTAAGGATTAATATAGAAAATGATTGATCTAGAACATGAAGGCCATTAAACCCTGTCTATGTACTGTAGGTATACTGCAAATCAGACTCGGAGCTTCCTAGAAACCAGGAAAAAAAGAGGGGAAAATAATCAATTACAGGAATCATAGTGTCTGTAAGACAAAAACAAACCAACTGACCAAGAGGAGCATCTCTCTTCGTATGCCCTAAGAAATGTTATTCTGTGCATTCTATAAAGAAGTGCCCTCCATGATGCACTGATATAGACAGTAATGTCTTTAAGAACATTGAAACACAGCAGCAGAGTCTGGGCCTGATGGAAATCTGATGATAGGCAGAATATGCCCGTGAGAAAGAACCACTAGAGAGACCAGTGGCTTTCTTCTGCTCCTCACAATTTCAATCCAACAAATATTTCTAGAGCTGCTACTCAGTGTCATCCAGGAGTAAATGTTTCAAGGAGCCAGACAACAGCAGAACATACTTGAAACCTAGCAAGGCTGTGGTCATTGTCCATCTGATACCAAAAGAAGAGAGAAGCTTGGTCAAAAGCTTGGTTATTATCATTGGAACCAGAAAGTCAGTGAAACCCAAATGCACAACTTGAACAGGTGAGGGGGTAGGTCTTAACAGTAACTGATTGTTTTCTTTTTTTAATGTTTATTTTTGAAAGAGAGAGAGAGAGAGAGAGAGAGAGAGAGTGATCAGGGGAGGGGCAGCGAGAGAGGGAGACACAGGATCTGAAGCAGGTTCCAGGCTCTGAGCTCTGAGCTATCAGCACAGAGCCCGTTATGGGGCTCGAACTCATGAACCATGAGAGCATGATCTGAGCTGAATTGGCGCTTAACTGACTGAGCCACCCAGGCGCCCCAACAATAGCTGATTCTTAAATTCCTACAGTCAATGTAGCCATCACTCTGGTTAGTGCTGAGTTCCTTAAAGTTTTCCTGGGAACCCAAAACTACTACCTCAACAAAGTACTCTGGCCTTTTCTCCAGACAGAGGTATATTCTTGTCATACAGAGCAAAAGGGGTATTGTGTTGGTGTAGTGGAAATAAACTGGCAAGTGATTGTTATTTTTTGTCTCCAAAGAATAGTCTCCAAATGGTAGAATCCAGAATACAATTAGGAAAGGCTCTTGTTAAAAGAAAATTATTTTATGAATTACCTTCCCACAGAGAAACTGATAATTCCCTTTAATGACTATGAGTGTGGACACCACTGTGTGGGGAAAAATATCATTATTTGAGTATTTAATATGTGCCAGCACCTATGTAAAGGCTATGTTGCATAATATAAGAAATGTATAATTCTAGGCAGCAGGACTAGAACCTTGAGTGGCAGGAAGTAGGCCTTGGTTAAATATAAGGGGTATTTTAAAAAATAATTCAAGGTGCCGAAGGGCTGCTTTAGAAGGAGGGGATATCTGGGCAGAGGCTGGTCAGCCATTTGTCAGGAAGTTATGTATCAGTAAAAAAAATAAACCTGGATAGCATTTGAGGGTACTTTTCAGTGATTCTATGAAAAGTGGGATGCTGCTACCCAGTTCTCAAAAGGAATTCTTTTTCCATCTGTATTGGAATGGGCTTTGCTAATCCAGTCACGCTCCCTTACTCTGACTTCTGAAGCCTCATGGTCCCTAAGGCATGAAAACAAAAGCTGGGGTCCAAAGGACAGGACACAAATAACTGCTTCATGTGTAGATAGAATTCATATCTATCAAAGGTAGGCAAAACAAGGCAATCTCTTTATATAGCAACAGAATCCTTGCTTCCTCAACAAACATTTACTGAGCCCTTGTGTTGTGCATAAGCTGAGAAGAGGAGGGTAATGGTGGACAAAAGAATGGGGTGAGGGTATCAGTGCTAGAAAGCTCACAGACCAGCAGGGGCAGTGAAGAAACTCAACCAGAGCCATCAGATTCATACAGCTGTGTCTGGGGCCAGGCTTTGACTTGACACAGCCTTCCTTCGCGTGGCTTTCTCAGACACTCGCCTGGTGCTCCACACCCAGAAATCTCATTCTTGTTGGCAAAGTCCACTTCCCCTGTTCATGGAGAAAGAGGCAACAGAAATCATGGCAGCTTTGCATGGCCTTTGTGGCTGAGACAGAGTGAAGGAGGGAGAATGGTAAGAATTGATGTTAGAGAGATGGTTGGGGGCAGATCCCAGGGGCCTGGGGAGTAATTATAAATACTTTCACTCTGAATGAGATAGGAAGCCATTGGAGAATTTTGAGCAGAGGAGAAATACTGGATTTTATCACTAAGGGATGCCTCTGTGGCATCTGAGGCTACTGTTTTGAATATTCATCATAGGGAGATAGAGGAAGGAGCAGGGAGGGTGACTGAGTGATTTGGGATGATTCAGGTAAGACTCAGAGAGAAGATGGCCATGGCAGGGTACAGCAAGAAGGAAGAACACAGCATTAGGGCATGGAAATGATCAAGGTTCCAAGAAAATCAGTCTAGCAACAGGGATGAGAGGAAGGAGTATATTGGTAGTAGGAAGAAATTGGAAGTCCTAAGAGTATTCTCGAAGGAGGGCCACAGACCACCTACATTTGAATCATCTGTAGAGCTTGTCAAAATACATATTCCTGGACCCCTGACCAAATCTATAGAATTAGAATCTTGATGGAGCCATTGTGAAGCCCTCACCAGGTTATTTTGAACACCAAAGTTTGGGAATCACAAAGGGACTGAAGTCCTTAAAATTGAAAATCAACAGTGTCTATTGATGGAAATTTCAAGTTCAAAGAGAACAGATGGATGAATATTAGACCTTTTCCCCCCCTCTAAAATGACATTATTTCATAGTAGTATGCTAGAAGCAAATATTTTTTTGTGCATATACTATGTACCAGACACAGTCCTAATTAGTTTACCTGCATGTCAGGGAAAAACTATGTCTGACTAGGAAAATGTCTTGCTAGTGACAACCCTCCCCTCCCTGCACCCCCCTCCCCAGCCATCTAAGACCAGGGGACCCTAAGAAGAATCCTTAGCCTGCTGAGCACAGCCATGCATGTGGAGTTGCTGATCAGAAGCCGGGAAGGTGTGACGAGGACAGGGCTCTGTATAAGAAAAGGTTGGAGAGGAAGCCTGGCTCGGCTGGGGGCAGGGCTGGAGCCTCAGCTGAGCATGGGGCCCAGGAGGAAAGGAAGACAGAAAGACTGGCCTTGAGCAGGAGAACCGGGGAGACAAGAAAGAAGAAGTGGCAAAGGCCCACAGAGGGACTCTTGGAGATTGGCAGAGATGTTGCAACAGGATTTTATGAAGCTTTGTCAGGTAGTCTGTGATGTTTACCCTCTTCCCTGCCACCTCCCTTGTCGAGTCTTTACTTTTATCACTTGTCAGATCTGTTTTGGGGACGCAGTGACGTGCCGGGTTGTGCACTGAGGGGGCACAGAGACTGCCCAGTCACCTCTGGTTTGCACCACCAGCAACTCATTCAAGCTAACAGCAACTGCACGGGGCTTGCCAACTTTGCCACCCAAGGCCATCCCACTCGCCTCCACTCTCTCTCCCGTGTGAACCCCTTGCGGCTTTTACAGAATCTGTGTGGTAATTTTATTTATTGCCTCGGCGTTTTCTAGGCAGAGAATCTGGAATTAGAGTGACCTTTCGCCCACAGCAGCTGCTGATTTATCACAGAATCTGTTAGAGTCTTGTCCAGATGTTCCTGACATGAAGTTATTTAATTTGAAATTGGCTCAGCTGGAAAATTAGGTTAAGGGTTTTTATAGTCACAATGCAAGGCAGAAATTTTACCCTTCTTTTATAAACCCAAGGTGCTAGTGGTACAAACCACAATTCAAAGAAGTTTAAATTCTGGACCAGGCAATGAATGTTAATGTTGTATCTGGAGAAAGGCAAAAGGTGGGAGGAAAATTCAGTTGTTCTTACCAGGGGAGTCACCTCTGGGGCCTCAAGAATGGCTGCCAGAAGCCATAAAGAGACTACAGATGTGTGGGAGCCTCAGCAGAGCTCAGGTGAGAAAAGAGGGCAATCCTCTGGCACAAAGAGGGAGCATGCTTTTTTTTGCTCCTCACCTCTGCCCTAAGCACTAGAATCGCTGCTGTTGATTAACTGCCTGCTGGGTCAAACTTTCCGTCATTAGGTGGTCCAGGGTACCTGTCAGAGTCCCCGACCTATTTAGCGCTGTGTAAAAGTTTCAGAGCCCTCACCTTATCTTGGAGCCCTGCCAGGAAGAAGGTGGGTGGTAGTTGCTGCTGCTGTGAGAAGCAGTTTGCTGTGTTGGAAGGAGGCATTACTCAAGTTTCTATTCATTGTCAGAAAATCAGGCCTCTGAGGTGAGGATGAACTCAGAGGTGAAGCAGAGACCAGGGTAGAAGCCATCTTGCTCTGGTCCACCTTGGTGGTATGCAGCCAGACTCAAGGCAAAGTCAGAGGCTCAAGGGAGGGGAGCCTCAAGGAAGCACGGCCTTCCCAGAATCTACTGCTTTAAGAGGAACAAACAAACTGGAACACATTCGGGGAAGAACCTCAGATCTTAGGATGGGAAGGACAGAAGTGACTAGACAAGTCTTGGCTGAAATTTCAGGACAAGTGGGTGGTGAGGGGTGACGGATGTGACAAGTTATTTCACATACCAAAAGACAGCCTGACTTGTTCTGTGGGGCCAACGGGGAAGTCAGGGTTCAGCAAATGGAAAGAGAGGTAGATTCTTAGGTAAATATTAAAAATAATAAGGCCATTCCCTGTCTCCAGAACTGCTTGGATATCCACTCAACAAATGTGCCAAATGGGCATCCGGATGAGGATTTTCCTTAAAAGACCTTTCAACTCCCTCAAATCTAAAAATCTCAACTCAGGTCTACTCTTAAAATGTTTTCTACCTTTGATGTAAAACGGTCTACCTCACCCTAGTCATTTGATAAATTAAGATGATAAAACTCTTTTCACTGGAATATTGAAAGAATATAAAAGGCATCATGTGTTCAGTACTTCAAGTCTTTCATAATGGCAATTAGTGTCTCAATGCAAACTATGTGTTTTTCATTTAATTATATTAAGGGGCAAGTTAGGGAAATTATGCAAACTGAATGAATTGGATAGTGTGGATATTTTGAAATATTTACCACAATTCTGCAGCCAAGGAAGATTCAAGTTCCCGATTCTTATTCCCTTGAACTTTTTTGCATCTGGATCTACTTATGCTGGGAATGATACCCACTTCCTAACCCACAGTTCTGCATGGTAACAACCCATCACATCCACCCAGGACAAGCCGCTGCCCCATCCTTGGTCAGACTAGTGAGTCAGAGGTTCTTTTCACACTGGGACTGAATCTCCCAGAAACTACCATTCTTTACAGAGTGCACACAGTTGAGCTGTGTCTTTATCAATCAAGGCAGTGAGACGAAAATGTTGATGGTAGGAGGAATCATTCATTATCCAGAAGTATCATCCATACTTGCCAAACATCTGGATTTGGTGGAGAAACATCTGAGTGGTTCAACTGAATTTTTCTTTTTCATTTGGATGTTTTTGTGTCATGGAGGCCCAGCCTCAGTCAAGACTTGGAGGAAAAAACTTGGCAGAAAAAAAAACAGAATGACTTAATGCAAGCATAACAGTCTAAAAAGAATAAATACTTTTTTTGTTTATGATTGTCATGATGCGAGAAGACACTGGGAAAAAATTTCTTCTAAGTAAGTCTGCGAATAATGACCAGGCAACAGAAAATAATGAACTAAGTTTTTAAGACCTCTTGTACAATTCGGGCAAATGATTGGTAAACTAGGAAGCCATGAAAATGGTACAATGTAAGAAGAACTGCGAAGCATTTTAGCAGATATATTTGGAAATCCTGAATGCACCGAGATTGGCAGAAGACAATAAGCTACGGTGTGGAGCGTGAAAAAGTGTAGGGAAGAAACCATGTATCTTTTTGAAGGCTAATGAAAATTGGAGAAGAATCTCAGGAATCTAGCTAATAATAAATACCATAGACCAAGCAGGGAAGGGAAGAAAGGGATTTTGAACAGTATTCCTCATTAGAACATGGCTCTTTTTTAAAATTTTTTTAACCTTTATTTATTTTTGAGACAGAGAGAGACAGAGCATGAATGGGGGAGGGTCAGAGAGAGAGGGAGACACAGAATCTGAAACAGGCTCCAGGCTCTGAGCCATCAGCACAGAGCCTGACGCGGGGCTTGAACTCACGAACCGCGAGATCATGACCTGAGCCGAAGTCGGACGCTTAACCGACTGAGCCACCCAGGTGCCCCAGAACATGGCTCTTTAGCTACTGAGGATAGATGAGTCCCACCTCCTTCCAGACCTCCTACAGGCTCATGAAGGGGAAAGGGTTTAGGTGAATGCATTGGGGGCAATGCGACTCTTAAGGCTTGATAATTAAATTGGTGCCATAGTTGTGCAGCTCTTCTCAGAGCAAGGAAATTCATAACATTATCCGTTCTTCATTTCCCCCCTCTCCTGGTCCTTCCTACATCACTTCCAGGTTAGTGAGGCTCCTATATACCCTCTCCATTCCTGGTCTGGAAGATGGGAACCCTAAATGTTGGTTTCTTCCATACTGCACCCTGACAATTGTACACTTACATTCTCTGGGCCTGTTCCTTCATGGGAGTATTGGATAATATTACTTTAATGACAGTACCTAACTGCAGGATGTTAAAATCCATAAGAATGAAGCAATTATTAGAGAAAGCAGCAGCACTTGGAACGTTTAAATGCATTCACAAAGTGATGTTTCTTACTAAGCACTAGGATCCGAGTGCCATCCTTAAGAGCAGGCATTGGGCTGTGAGGTAATAGGCGAAGAGACAGGAGGAAAAGTATTAGGCCCAGTGTGCTTTAAAAAAGATTAATGGAGCCATGCCAATGGTACCAGGTTAGAAGAAGCAGACCCCAGTGTGGGCAAGCATTGAACACATGAATGATATTAAGAGATTATAGAAGTATGGGTGGGAAAGAATGAGACAGGATTCAACTTGGAAAAATGCAAAGTAATGCATTTGGAAGCAAGTAACCAAAAACATATGAGCTTGCGCTGCTATGTGGCAACAGAATTAGCTGGAGACATAATCATCATGCCAGTGAATTGGATTATCTCTGCACCCCTAGGGGAGGCCACACTTGGAATTCCGAGTTCAAATCTCTCCCTTGGAAACTAAGGGTTTGGAAAGAAAAATGAAGAGGTCAGGAAAGTACAAAACTAATAATTAGGTAGTTAAAGATCATTGACTTGAGGGGAAGATTTTACAATTTCACAGAGTGGGCTGGCTGGTATCGGGCTGTGGTAGGAACATAGAGCATTGAGAATCCCACTTTAATCTGTCGTGGGATTAGAGACTGTTAGAGAAGGAGGTGGTCTTAGAAACCTACTCCATTCCTCCTCCATTTTGCAAATGAAGCCAAGACTCAAATAGTTCAAAAAAGGCTATAGTTGGTTAAAGTGTTGTCTCAAGCAATAGCAGTAAATATGAAACCTCAGGGCCTCTTGGTTATTAAGCCCTTAGCCGGATAATCTCTGAATGTGGCATCACTTTTGATGTCTTCTTGTCTTTGAGCAAAAAATTCATTCGGTCTTTGTTCTGGCATCTTTCCCTCAGGTCCCTCTCCCTGGTCTTCCTTTCTCTAGTGAGTATCTCCTCCTCACCTGTGTTTCCACTTGTAAATACGTGGATTTCTTCTTCATCCCACAGGGCAGATCTGGGAGGGAGCCACCTTCTCCTTCAGAAACCTCTTTCCTTCAATCAGAATTACCAGTTGTCCCTCCTGCCTGTTCTCTTAGGCCTTTGCTTTCTAAGCTTCCTCTAGGACGGTGATCACACAATGCCCTGCAAGCCTGTGTGCTCACCTCATGCTTTCATAGCACTGCTTCTGAGCCACAAGGCCTGACATAAACAACTATCTTTTGTATGAATGTTCAATGAACGAAATATTCCGTGTTCTCTCCATCACTCACTTCCTATACATTTGTTTCAAGGCAGGGAGATTTGGGGAAGGAATCCATGTGATTGGTGTCTAAGAGCAACATCACCTGCTCCCCTCACACGCTTTCCCCTGTATCAGCAGAAGTGCTTTCCAGAAGTCAAGTCTTCCAAAACACCCAAAATGGAACCACCCTCCTGCCAGCACAACTGATTGGCCAGTTTTGTCACTCAGCCCTTGCACAGGTAGGTTTTGTATAACCCTCTATTTAGAGATATATTTCACCACTGAAGGAGGATTCCATGGGGAAAGAAATGGGAAATGTTGGGTTTAAAACATAAAAGTAACTTGTATTCTTTTACTGGTCCGTGTATCAACGCATCTCAAGGCTGGGGATCAACCAATTTAATTTCAGAACTCTTTCCTCACGTGGCATCTTTAGGAAGGCATCTTTTGTGGAAAATACTTCGAGATACATTGAGCTTCCTCGCAGGTGGCCTTGCCTCATCTTCTTGCAGTAATAAGAATAGCCAGTGCTCGCTGTGTGGCAGACACTGGTGCAACACTTTCTACGTATTAACTCATGTAATTCTCACAGCCCCACAAAGTGCAATTATTATCCCCACTTTACAAATGAGAAAAGCAAGGTATAGAGAGGTTAAGAAATTTGCCCATCATCAGACTGCTAAGAAGTGGCAGAAGCAGAATTCGGTCCAAGACCTTGTGACCCCAGTGTCCTGCATATCAAGCTAAAACCCCACTCCCTATAATTGTCACCCCATGTGGACCTCTGGGTGCTACAAAATGAGTCTAGCCTCTTACAGCATGTGAACCCTTTATCTGAAAACAGTGAACATTCTTTCTGAGCCCTCTCTGCTCTGAATGTTCGAATTCTTCAACTGCTCTTCAAATCACAAGGTTTATAATTCTTTTACCTTCTTGATGGTTGGCCTCTGAACCACCTCCATGACTCGATGTCCTCATTAAATTTAGGTCTTGGAAATATCCAGCCAGCCTGACATGGCTCAGCCGACTCTAAAAACAGCAAACTGTGGCCTTTCTAGGCACACATTGGATTTGGGGAGTTTCATTTTTGTGTTTGTTTGGGGTATCCATATTGTGCCATTGGCCCACGTTTAGCTCAATAATAACTAAATCACTACAAAGCATGGGTTTGAGGAATCGTTCATGGGATCCTTTTATAAGTGACAGAAACAATAAGCGAAGACTGCCTTCAACTAAAAATGTTCCCACTCAGGCTAAGTCTGCAAGTGTCGCATAAGCCATTTCCTACCTCCTGTCTTCACAGTTGTGACCTTTCATTGACCAGCTGGCAGCTGTAGCCAGCCTTCCCAGGAGGTAATCATGAGGAGGTACCAGTGATAGCCCAGGAAGTACGCTTTAGTAAGAGGAACTTCTTCTAAATTTTTTTTAAATGTTTATTTATTTTTGAGAGAGACAGAGACAGAATGCGAGTGGGTTGGGGCAGGGAGAGAGGGAGGCACAGAATCCGAATCAGGCCCAAGGCTCCGAGCTGTCAGCACAGAGCCCAACATGGGGCTCAAACCCACAAGCTGTGATATCATGACCTGAGCTGAAGTCGGACACTCAACTGACTGACCACCCAGACACCCCAAGAGGAACTTCTTCTAATGATGTTCCCATTGAATTAATATTAGCAGCAGTGTGGGAGAGAAGATGAGAGAAGAGGTGATTTTTCCATTATGAATTAGATTATACAGATACAGAGAGACATGTGTACAGCCAAACAGACACTTGGAAACGAAGCTCTCACATTCCATTAGGACCACTTAGTTCAGAAGAGCAGACCACAAGTGGTCTATCACCTGGATAGAGCGGTCAGGCCTCCGCTTGAATGGGAATTTCCTCACTTGACAGATGGGGATTGAGTGTCTGTTGGCTAACATTTTTCCTCTAATTACTAATTATACCAGAGAAAGGGGCTTCATGGCCAGAGTCCTGGAAATGTGAAATGTGATCGGTAGAGATTTGCAGTAAAGATGGAAGGTTGATGTGTGACGTCAGGCAGCTGGCTGGGAGGCTCATGGGCCAGGGGGCCCGCAGCTGCTCACAGTGGATTTGAGAGGGTGGGGGCGGGGGGGATCCGGGAGAGGGAGGGGTCAGAAAAGGATCCGGGAGAGGAGAGATAAGGAGAACCATGTTAACAATTTTGTTTCCCCCTCTTCCCCTCTCTGTCATTTCAGAGAAGAACATATTAATCCTCTGAATGTGAAGCTATAGCCAACAGGTGGCAAGGCCCATCCCTGCACAGAAGGCAGCTGCTGAGAGTGAGAAAGGGTGCCAGGAAGAAGGAGCTTCAGGTGGGAATCTGCACAGAGCAATTAACCTTCACCCTGAAACACACCCCACTCTAGTCCCACCACTCGTAAAGGAGACCACAACCCTTAGGGTCACACACTTAGAACATTCCATAGAGCAGTAGTGCTAGATGGACTGCCCAGGGGCCAGCTGCAGTGGGATCCACTGAACCTTCTGGTTGACAGCAGAGATTCCTGGACCCCGCCCCAGGCCTCCAGAGTCTGAAGCTAGGGTAGTTCACCTCCCCCATCACTTTGTCTTGCGCCATCCCATTGATTTTCTTCTTTGCACATAAACCAGTATCTGAAATGATAACATCTATTTACTGGTTTCCCGTCTTCCCGTTGCTAGTGTGCATCCCAAAGCAACAGGGACTACTTGCTCAGAACAGTGCCGACCACACAGGATGTGCATCATAAATACCTGTTAGGTGAATAGGTGAATTGAGGGGAGATGGGGAGGAGGAGGAATGCCTGTCCTGGTGAATAACTAAGCCGAGCTGAGCCCGGTTCCTATGCTCTAGTATCCTCAGGCAGCATGAGTTGGGGTGACAGACAAGAAAGAGGGAGGCTGTTCACCATTTGGGTTGAAAAAACAATGGAAGACTGACAATCTTATACAAGCACTAAGCCCTGAATGCATTCACACAGGTTTCATGTAGGGAAATGTGTTAACTCCAGCCAAACATATAGACCCCCCCCCCCCCCCAGCACTTTGGCAGAGAACACGGACCGCCTTTTTGCACCTCTTATCACAGGAAAGTCTCAAATGCACACCTGTCATTATTCTTAAATTGTCCTTGAGACATCAATATGAGACCAGCATTGCTACCCCTAGTTTGAGAGACACAGAAATGAAGGCCCTGTCAATAATGGCAACGTGCTGTAGGTAACAAAACAAAAAGGGGAGAAAAAGGCTAACACGTGGCCATCCTGCCTCATAACCAACTGTATCTTCCAACCAGCTGCCTCCTATATATTCTTTGATGCTTATTCTTGAAACTACTATGGTGTTCGTGATGGGCAGGAAGGAGAATTACACCGTTTTGAATAATGCACGTTGTACTTAATCTACCCATGACTCTTTTTCCTACTTTTATGTGATAAAGTTGTTAATATACTACTATCCATAAAGATGACTAGAGTACTCACAAATGCAGCCTAGTAAATATGACACCTGTCTTATTATATAATGCTTTCTTAGAAACAGGTACTATTAAATCACTCTCTTTTTTTTAAGTTTATTTATTTATTTTTGAGAGAGAGCACACACATGAGTGGGGTGGGGGGCAGAGAGAGAGAGACTCCCAAGCAGGCTCTGTGCTGACAGTGCAGAGCCTGGTGCAGGGCTCGAGCTCACAAACCGTGAGACCATGACGGGCCTTAATTTCTGTGTCTCTCAAATCTGGAGTCGGGTGCTTAACTGATTGAGTCACCCAGGTGCCCCTAAATCACTCTTTAAAATCCCCACTCCCATATAATAAGTGTAGTATCCGGGTTTAAGAGTGAGAATCTTAAGTACAGTTGAAGTCAGATGATCACAGGCTACTAGGTCTAGCTGTGAAGAACCATAGGATCTAAATTCTGCCCTCCTTACCGTATCGTAAGGAAACAGAGGCCCAGGGATTTCACATGGCATAAGATCCAATATGGCCAGCATTCCTATTTCTCGTTTGCAAGACTTTTCATGGGAAGTACGGTGTTCAGAATAAGTCTGAGCACCAATGCAGGGCCTGGCTGGCATTATTTGTCCTTTTCACCATTGACTGATTAGATAAAAAATCTCTGTAAGTCTGAGGCTTCGGGCTGCCTTAGAAATGTCTGCCTGTTCTTTTGCACTATACCTGTATGCCCTCGATCCTCAGGGCAGCTCTGCCCATACAGAGCCAACGAATGTCTTGGTGGCTATAAGCTCCTGGTGACTATAAGGAGACTCTTACTTGTAACACTATTTAGAGTAAATGAGCAACTGAGCTCATGTCTCCTAGACAGCTGTGTAAGAAAGGCCTCCCGCTGAAATGGTGGGACAAGGGGACCCCAGCCTCCAAGGGAGGTGGGGAGGGGGCTGCTCACCCTTCGGGCACTACACAGGTCTCTCCCACAGCAGCTCTGAGAGCCCTCATTGCCACAAGCTGTGCAGTCCCAGCATCAGCATGAGCCAGGATGGGATAAAGAAGCCAGCTGTGAGCGGGTCTTCTCCTCCCATTTGCCAAGGGAAAAAAGATTAACAAGCATTCCCTGGCACGGGTTAGAAAAGCCATCAGAAGTTCTAAGACTAATGTGGCATCATTTTTCTGGTGGGGCTTGAGTGCTTTGGCACTCATGGAGGAGTTAAACTCCCAAGTCTACTGTGTTTCATGTATCTGTTCTTAATATATTTCTGAGAGGTAAGTAGAATTATACCTTTTTTAAGGACTGAACAACTGGGCATGTCTTTTCTCCTTCCCTACCCAGGGAATTCTTCATTTCCCAGAATTCAGCTCATTGTGAAACTGCCTCTAGGATGCCTTGTCAAGTTCCCCATGTAGTCTCCTGGAAGCAATGAGTCTTCTTCCTGTGTGCTCCCACAGCACCCTGCACACCCCTTCGTGACGGTCCTGTCTGGTGGTTTTCTAATCATTGGCTTTAGAAGTCTACTTCCTCAGTAGTCTGCTTTTCTCCAGAGTAGGGGGCAGGTTTTCTTTATCTTTGTCGACACTTCCCCTCCCCACCCTCCTACTGTCTCCTCCATTCTAAATCCAGTGTTAAAGACGGGCCCATCAAAGATACTGGAAGAACAGAAAAGCAAAAACAAAAGGAGGAAACTTAAGTGGCTTACCCGAAGTCACACCATTCAGCATCAGAGTTCCGACATTTAGTGGCCTACTCAGTTCTAAACTAGGCTGTCATCGTGTTTATTTGATTGTCCACAAAGAGTGACATATTTTTGCGAATGGTTTTACTACTAAAGAAATGAAGAACATATAGCTCGGGCCAGCTAATTCTTAAGTATGATTAGATGGTGGCTTATGGACTCCATCTATGCCTTAAATCAGGATCATTTTTAGGTCTAATGGAAATTACATGGTGGCTTTGGCTTCACAGGGAAGGAACTTCAAGCTAATCAGCCTTGGGAATGCCACCATCTGAGATGCCAAGGCAAAAACAAAGGAATGCAATCGATTAAGTCTCCCTTCAAGAACTTTCCAAGACCTCGGGGCTGCTGAGATGAGATGGGACTGGAATCCTACCCACAGGCTTAATTGCTTTGCAAGAGGCCACAGCTGTTGTTGCAGGAAAGTGCAGGGTAAAATCCTGTTTTCTTACTTTCAGCTCTCTGCTGACCTTCTTTGAGATTGTTTCTGATCTGCCTAGTGGCCCGTGCCTATTGTGAGAGGTTCTTTCTTTAGTGTCCTGTGTCTTGTCTTTGCTTTTCATTATATCCCTAGCGTTTAATGTAGGGCCTGTTATTTGCTTAGTAAATATCTGTTTGATACATTAATTAAGCCACCAAAAGTAGAGCTTTAATAGGAAATGGTCATTCTCTGGCACACGAGAGAGATGCCCCTTCACTTTTCCAACCAACATTTCCCTGGGCCCTTTTGCCAGAATGTAGGAACATGAGGAAAGGAGTAGTGTGAAAAACATTTTAGTATTGTCCAGCCTATAACTATGTCTACTCAAATTTTCCCATGCATGTTCCATTACCAAATCTACTTTTGGGGGACTGTTTTGTTTTGTTTTTGTTTTTTTGCTTCTATAATGACAACCAATCCCTGAATAATTAATGACTCGTCACACATTTACAACCTCTTCTGGCCTTTGAAATAGCTAAAAATGACCTGTGGACTAGCAGAAGAGAGGCACGATTGGACTTTGCCAGAAGTTGGGCCCATGGGGTAAGATCTAGAGAGTTACTGGCTTAAGTGGTGTTAAGCATTGGAAAATAAAAGGAAATAGAATCCCCTCAGAGAATCAAGAATAGCTAGGCCTCATCCTAAAATAAATAGGCCAAAGAAACATGGGTGGCAATGGCTTAATCCTCAAACCTGTTCTCCACCTCCCCCCCCGCTTATTTCCCTTAAGTTTCCAAACATTTGTCTCTGCCTTTTTTCTGTAGTCTTATACCCAAACGTGTTTTAAGACTTTATGCAATGTAGGTTTGTCCCCTTCTGTTATCTTTTGAGAAGAAACGTGCATTCTGTATGTATTTTATCGATATTAGTGATGAAAAAGCCCAGGGAGTTAATCCCATGACTAATCACTATCAGTCCTTCGTGTTACTGTCCATCAAATCAAAATGCTTTCCAGTGGCTACTTACTTTCCAAAGTCAAAACCTTAGGGTTGTGTGTGCTTTTTTGTTAACATTTTACTTACTATAGCCAAGGGTTTGCTTTATTCTAGGAATATTTTAGGTCCTCTCCATGTTCTCCATAGTGTTTTCCCTTCATTTGTGTACCTTGGATCATTTGAAAGGTCCATTTACACTTAACTCTCAAGTCCCTCAATTAGTATAAGCTTAGAATTCTGAGTCTGTTTATTTTGTGCCACCTACCCCCAAGTGACTATATTGGTGTGACTTTCGAGCCTTAAAACCACCATTCAGAACCTAGAGCAAAGCCACCACTGTCGGTGGGTGTCTGCCAGGTGCTCTGGAAAACGCATCTGCTCGTTGCCGAGGGCCAGTTCTTTCACAGTGAGGGGAGAGGTGTTGCTTCCACAAAACAGCCCAGGGAAGTGAAGTTGAAATTGATTGAAGGAAATTACTCGTAAAGCCTTGCTTCTCCACTCCTTTGAAGATAGGAGTAAATTTGCTTTCCTGCATCCAGGTGGTCCTCAGATGTCCTACATCAAAACCTAGTGAGGATGGGATTTTCACAACTCTACCCTGACCAGTCCACCAGGGCCTCCGTCCCCGTGCTGTGTTTCTGCACCGCCATCCACCCCGTGGCAACTACAGGGGCAAGCGGGCAGTGCTGACGCTCAGTTCCTTTCCCCTGGTTGGAAATAGGCCAAGACTGTGAATGTTAATCACCCAATTCCTCTAAAAGGTACCACGGGGCCTTTAATAAGCACAAAAGTCCGGAGTCTCGGTTTTACACTTCATCCATGAGTTTGTCAGAGGGAGGTGGCAGTTCTAAATGACTATTCATGCAATACCTCAGACTAGAAGTGGAAGGAGCCCTGCGGTTGTTGATCACGGAGACCAGAAACCTGGTGAAAGACAGGCTCTGAGGAATGGTTTTCCTTTGCTTTTGAGGTCAAGTCTAAAAATCAAGCATTTCGGGGAGCAAATGCCTGTCTTTAAATGTCTTCTGTGCTCTCATGCATGCTGCTACCATCCCGGGGATTTGGAGTTCCCATCTGGGCTGCCGGTCTCAGGAATATAGTCTTTCTTTTCCTTCCGCTTCCGGCCTGCCCTGAAAACAGTGATGGTGGCACGTGCTTCGTCTTCTATCTTCTTTAATTACTTTATTCTAGGTGGGAAAATTAAAGAGGCACAAACCGCAGAGAAACAGGACCAGTGTGGACCTTAACTTTGTCCTGCTTAGTTGTGTGTCTCTACCAAGTAGCTTCAGCTCTCTAAATGTAAATATTGTCATCTATCAAGTGTATCTAAACAATAATTATCAGGATAAATTGACAAAAAAGTTAATGATGGGCTTTGTAAATTACAGAGTAATCTATAGATGTAAGCCATGTATTATTATTCTTACATTGTATAGCTATTTATGATGATTATTTATTATGCAGAGGACTTCTAGGAGAGTACATTTTTAAGGAATATATTCTTTTTTTCAAGTTTCTACTGTTATTATGTCCAAGAAAGAGGAACTATTGTAGTCTCCGCAGTGCTCAGAGAAACCGAGGAAAACCAATTATTTTCTTTGATCCAGTAGAGCATTTGGAGGAAGAGATAGAAAATATTTTTGTGTTGTTGGTGAAGTGATGGAGAAAACATTATTTATGCATTAAAATTTTTTAATTTTTTTTAATGTTTATTCATTTTTGAGGGACAGAGCACAAGTTGGGGGGGTGGGTACGCAGAGAGAGGGAGACACAGAATCTGAATCAGGCTCCAGGCTCTGTGCTGTCAGCACAGAGCCTGATGCAGGGGCCCCAAGCCAGGAACCATGAGATCATGACCTGAGCTGAAGTTGGATGCTTAACCAACTGAGCCACCCAGGCGCCCCTACAAATAATTCTCAAAGCTTGTTATTCACAAGGAAAAGATGGCTCCAAATCCAAATTTTTAAAGTAGCAGAAGTCCTTTAACAACAAAGAACAATCAGTCATCAAAAATTTTCTTTATGAACCAGAGCTTTTTTCTACTCTATTGGGTTTTGAATGGAGTTCAGTAGATTGGTTAATATTAACGTTTAAAAAAAAAAAAAAAAAAGGACATGCAAACCTCAGGTTTTTTCATTTTATTATTTAATTAATTAATTAATTTATTTATTTATTTACTTACTTATTTTAACGTTTATTTATTTTTGAGACAGAGAGAGACAGAGCATGAACGGGGGAGGGTCAGAGAGAGAGAGAGACACAGAATCTGAAACAGGCTCCAGGCTCTGAGCTGTCAGCACAGAACCCGACGCGGGGCTCGAACTCACGGACCCCGAGATCATGACCTGAGCCGAAGTTGGCCGCTTAACTGACTGAGCCACCCAGGCGCCCCTTCATTTTAAGTACAGCTTATTGAAGTATAATTGATACACAAAAACTGTACGTATTTAATGAATACAATTTGATGTGTTTGGACATGTGCGTACAACTTTGGGAAAAAATGGTCACTAGAAAAGAGTTCAGTTTGGTTTTGCAGTGAAAAGAGAGTAAGGCTGACTGATGGTGGTTAACTCCCTGGGCTTCATCATCACCAATATTTATGAAATACATAAAGAATGCACATTTCTTCTCTAAAGATAAAGTTGACAAATCTGTATGAATTTTGTTTCCATTAACAGTAGGTTTTGAGAGATACCTCTTAGGAAAGTATGTCGAATTTCCTCAACAAGTATTTTGCTTCTTTACTTAGTAACGTCTTTATTTTGTTATGAGCTCCCGAATATAAAATGTTTTTGTGAGTCCACTTGGCAGAGAGTTTTCACCACACCTGCAGAAATGATGCATACACCACGAATTTTGTTTTGGCCTTCCTTACGTTCACCTGTGTCACTTCCTCTCATTATTATTACCGATTGCTACTTCTTTTTCCACTTTTTTTTTTTTTTTGAGAATCTAATAAAAGCAAGCATCCATCTACAAAACATTCCCTATGATCATAGATTCATAGTACAATAAAGTCACAAGGACCTCGAAAGTAGCCTAGAAAACTTTGCGCACCAGGATAAGGTCTGATCAACATTACCTGACACATTTCCTTTTCACTATAGACTAAATAAAAGTCTAAATATTTTCAGTTGTTCCTGAATGTCACTAAGCTTGGCCTGATTTCTATAAGAACATAAGCCTTTAGATTTACATTCCAAGTCATTGAAGATGGTGTTAAGTATGTAGGAGTTTTCCTCAAAAAGAAGGGGCTGTGTCCCCTTGGTATTTCAAAATAATGTTTTTTACTAAAGTTGGGGATTACATCAAAGGCTATTTTTCTAAGCAACAAAATTCTCAACAATCACTAATTAAGGGACATGAAATTACAGGAAAATTTTATGTTTTTTTAAAATAAGATCATCTGAAACATACTAAAATTCTTTATGCACATATCTGTATTTTTCTCATCATTCATTCAACAAATATAAATATAAAAAGAGGATGATGCTCTGTGAAGACGGAACAGATTTGGGAGGGGGCGAGGGAGAGAGTAGAGAGGAGAGAGAAGCAATTGTAGACACAGAGTACTGGGAAGCACTCTTGTAAAGAGACAGCTGAGAAACAAAGCCCTGAAAGACATGAGAGAAAGAATGATGAAGATAATCCTTAAAGAGCTTTAGAGAGAGAGAGAAAATGGCACCTGTAAAGGCCCTGTGGCAGGAAGGCATGTGGCATGTTGTAGGAACAGAGAGAAACCTGGGCAAAGGGGACCCAGTAGGCAAGGGGAGCATGGGAGACTGGGAGTCCAGAGAGGTGTCAAGGGGCCATATCACATCACCCCTTTGGGTTGTGGTTAAAATTTGGGATTTTCTCAGAGTAAGATAGGATGCTAGTTAAGGATTTATGGACACAGGGGGACATAGACTGACAAGTTTGAAAAGCATCACTTTGGCTGCAGAATTGATCATTCAGGGCAAGGATAGAAGAAATAAGCTGCTAGAAGGCTACTGCACTAGTCCAAAGGACAAAGGATGCTGGCTTGGACCAGAAGGGATGCCAGGGAGGTGCTGAGATGTGATTGGATTCTAGTTATATTGAAGGAAGAATCTTCAGGGCATTGATTGGAATTGGACATGAGGTGTGATTGAAATAGAAGGGATAAACTCTATTCCAAAGCTTTATCCTGAGAAACTGGAACAATATTTATGAAATGAGGAATAATATAAGAGGTGCAAAGTTGGAGGGCAGTTCAGAAAACCAAGAACTCAGTTTTGAGCAAGTCAATCTCAAAATGTTTATTGGCCTGCAGATAGAGAAGTCTGTGGTTCAGGGCACACTTGGAATTAAAGCCACAAACTTGAGAGTCATCAGCATAGAGATAGCTTGTGAGGCCAAGACACTAGACTGAGATTACCTCCAAGAGAGTGTAGTCAGAGAAGAAGTCTAAGGACTGAGCCCATGGAACTCCACCGTTAAAAGAGGTAGCAGAAATGAGGAGAAACAAGCAAGAAACAGGAACGGAGTGACTAGACAGGGACCAGAGTAACCAAACCGAAAAGAGGAGGCCCAGAAGCCAAGAGAAGTCTTTCAAAAGAAACCATATCAGATATTCTGAGTAAGATGAGTACTGAGGAAAGTCCACTTTGCCTAGGTCACTGCTGAATTTACATAAGGCTGTTTTGATGGAGTGGTAGCGCTGAAAGCCCACCTAGGGTTGGTTCAGAGGAGTCTGAGAGGAGAATGAATGGAGACCGTGAATAGAGACAATTCCTAGAAGAGGGGTTTTCTTGTAAAGGGAGCAGAGCTGGAAGGCAATGTGAGGCCAAGGCAGAATTTTGTTTTGTTTTGTTTTAACAACAGAAGACAGTAAGTATATAGCTTGTTTTTATGCTGATATTAATAGTTCAGTTGAAAGGAAAAATGTGCTAATACAAGAAAAATATGAAGAATTTGAAGACAGAAGCTGCATTAGTTTTCCAGGGCTGCCATAACAAAATGCCACAGACTGTGTGGCTAAAACAACAGAAATGTATTGTGTGTTTTGGAGGCAAGAAGTCCCAGATAAGGTATCAGCAGGGTCAGTTCCTGCTGAAGGCCTCTCTTCTTGGCTTGTAGATGACTGTCTTCTGCTGTCTTCCTGTGACCTCTCTGTGTGCCTCTCTGCGTCGTAATCTTCTCCTCTTATAAGGACAGCAGTCACACTGGATTAAAGCTCATCCTTGGTACATTATTTAATCTTAATTGCATCTTTAAAGACCTTATTTCTAAATATAGTCACATTCTGAGATCCCGGAGGTTAAGACTTCCACATACGAACTTTGGAGGGGCACAGTTCATCCCACAAGAGATGCCCTGTGGTAGGAGAGGGGATTGACTCTAGTGCATGGTTTTAGCACATCCATAATAAGAGAATGAAAGAAGGAAAATATAGAAACAGATGTATGAAATTTCCTAGTATTAGTGTTTTCATCATGGAATAAGAAGGCAGATAATGGCTGAGAGGGGAGTGGGAGGAGATGCTGGAGGCTTCAGAAGAATAGAGAAGAGGTAGCACAGTCACAGGGGAGAGTGGTGGAGTGACTGGTAAAGGGAAATGGACTGTAGACTCGCTGGGCAGCACTGGGGCCCACCTGCTATGTGCGCTCGTGCCTCAAATGAGACATCAGCCTATAAAGTTGAGTGTTTTTTTCCCCCGGCTATGTTTAGCCTTTGGGGAATGATACGGAGTAGACAGATTCTGGTTTAATTAGTGTTGTGGTTTTGCTAGATGAGTACGGTGGAGGGAGAGGGGAACCAGAAGGTTGAGTATGTGTATAAGGTCGGATTGTAATGTTGAACCACAGAATCCAAGGGAGTAGGAAAAGAGGAGATAAGAAAATATGAGTGACAGTGCAAACGGAGTAGAACCAAAAGCTTCCTGTGGAGTTGGGGACTGTTGGAGATAGGAGGTTAGATGGAATGAGTTAAGTAGATGGGAAGGGCCGATCACGAAGAGGAATACTTGAAGTGAGATCTGGAGGAGCCACAGGAAACGGTAGTAGACAGCAGAGCCTGCGAGCCCAAACTTCCAGTGAGCTGGGTGAGGGAGGCAGGGGGAAGAGGGAAAGGAGAATGGTCCAGAAGAGCCAGTGAAGAGTAATGAAGGAAGAGTAAGGAGGCCAACTCAGGAACCCTGGGCATAGGAAAGGAAATGCACATGGCCTGAGAGGGCTATGGAAAAGTATCCTCAGAGAAGAGCTAGGCTTGGATTGAGATAAGAGAGGGAAGGGGTTGAGGATCAGAGGATTTTTGCTGGAGATGGACAGTGAGTTCCAGAGGTTATGGTGCGTGTGCCTGGGATTGAAGGGGGCTGAGCCTATGGCTCAGTTTAGGGGAGGAGAGTTTGGTGGCAAGGAATGAGCTGGGAGTCTTGGGCTTTCTGTCTGCCTGAGATACAGGGACAGGGGGGTAGAAGCGATAAATCTTGACAGTCTCTAATCCCCAGGTCAGGGTGGCCGTGTTTGAGGTGGAAGACAGGAGCCTTTCACGGGGACAAGCTGTGCAGGCAGGCTAAGGGTGACGTGGCGATTGCCACTTGGCTGCTCTCCTAAGAAGGGGTGTGGGCAGCAGAGTCAGGTGCTGGAGATACAAAGTCCTGCCATTAGGGGCCAGAGAACCTATGGCAGAGAAAGTGGGAGGAGGCAGGGAATGTTCAGTCTCACTCCTCACGGAATCACTGTATTCAGTACACAAACAGGAAGCTACAATCCTACTGAGCATAGAAAACAGCTCCCAAGAGTGTGTGTGTGGCTGTGACAATGTAGTGGTGAGGATGGTTTTTAATGTGCTTGTTTGATCAATCATATTATATGGCCCTTCTTTGTCTGAATTTTAAGTACACATTATGATAGCCTACCAGGAAATTATACCCAAGACAGGCCTATGGGCATCTAGGACAATGCCGGAGAAAAAAACCATGAGATTTACTGTGCAGAGCACCTGAGCTCAAGGTCAGGTTTTGTCCCTGTCCACCTGTCAGGCACAGGGCAAGCAATTTAAATACTCTGAGCTCTAGTTTACTATTCCGGAAAATAGAGTTAATGGTATCATCACAACAGGGTAGTTGTGAGTACATGGTGGTAATTCATATAATGCTACGTGTTAAGTATTGTTATTAAAATGATGTTATGACACAACATCATAGACGCATGTGCTTTCAGCTTAGAAATGGACAGAATATGGGAATGCAAGCTGGTGCGGCCACTCTAGAAAACAGTATGGAGGCTCCTCAAAAAACTAAAAATAGAACTACCCTACAACCCAGCAATTGCACTACTAGGCGTTTATCCACGGGATACTGGTGTGCTGTTTCGAAGGGACACATGCACCCCCCCCCCATGTTTATAGCAGCACTATCAACAATAGCCAAAGTATGGAAAGAGCCCGAGTGTCCATCGATGGATGAATGGATAAAGAAGGTGTGGTATAGATATACAATGGAGTATTACTCAGCAATCAAAAAGAATGAAATCTTGCCATTTGCAACTGTGTGGATGGAACTGGAGGGTATTATACTAAGTGAAATTAGTCAGAGAAAGACAAAAATCATATGACTTCACTCCTATGAGGACTTTAAGAGACAAAACAGATGAACACAAGGGAAGGGAAGCAAAAATAATATAAAAACAGGGAGGGGGACAAAACATAAGAGACTCTTAAATATGGAGAATAAACAGGGTTGCTGGAGGGGTTGTGGGAGGGGGGATGACTAAATAGGTAAGGGACATTAAGGAATCTACTCCTGAAATCATTGTTGCACTATATGCTAACTAATTTGGATGTAAATTTTTTTTAAAAATTTAAAAAATGAAGCCTTCAAAAAAATAAATAAAATAATAAAATTGTTAAAAAAAAAAAAAGGAAAAAATGGACAGAATAGTTGAGAGGTTAAACCTCACTTTGCTCAGCCTGGGAACCCACTGCTAAGTCCCCCAGCTGGGGAGACCTCCAAGACAAGTCAGATCAGCTTCCATCTAGGAGAGGGCAGTCAGGAGGTATATGTGTTAAGTACCTTGGAATTTATTTAAAAAAAAAATTTTTTTTTAACGTTTATTTATTTTTGAGACAGAGAGAGACAGAGCATGAACAGGGGAGGGGCAGAGAGAGAGGGAGACACAGAATTGGAAACAGGCTCCAGGCTCTGAGCTGTCAGCACAGAGCCCGATGCGGGGCTCGAACTCACGGACCATGAGATCATGACCTGAGCTGAAGTCGGACGCTTAACCGACCAAGCCACCCAGGCGCCCCACCTTGGAATTTATTAAGATGAGAATTTAAGCTGCTCTTCTGAGGCATCTTCCAAGAGAGGCCCCTGCTAAGAACTGACCTGCCTCTAGACTTCTTGCTAGACGTGCAATAATGAACGTCTTAGTTGTTTTGTTTTGTTTTTTTTAAGGTGGCATCAACCAGGTGCTTCCCTGAAGTTGAATTCCTTGAGTGGGACCACCTTAGCAATTTGTTGTGCGTGTGTGTGTGTGTGTGTGTGTTTCCGTGTGAAACATATATACAGACAACTACTGCTCACGCAGCCCTGGGAACTCATAAATGAGAGCACACTGCTAAAAAGCGCTTCCCAGGGAAATGCTCATAAATGATAATTCAACCTTGGCCTCACCTTAAGCTATCAGCACAGCACAGGGTTGCTTCCATATAGAGGCGATTTTATAGTGATTACTATCCACCACTTGACATTTTTCTCCTATAACTGGGAACTGGGGAAAGCTTTGATTTTTCCTCCACCATTATGATCTGGGACAGGACTCTCAGTGTAGCTACGTCTTGCAAGCCTCCCAGGCATTCATACTTCTCCCCCCAAAAGGGGAGTGATTCAGTGATTTGGGTGCTTATTTTGTGTTCTTAGATATCCTGCTAAAATATAAACTCATCGAAAGCAAAAGAGATTCAGTGTTTTCGAAACTCCCACAGGGAATGCTTCACAAATATTTCTGCCAATTAATTCACTTCAAGATGTGATCTGTAGAGAATCATTTCTGATCTTATCGTCTTAAAGAAAGGAGTGCAAATCTATAGAGCCAAAAATGGACCAAACCAAGGGTTAATTTCTCACAAACCACTGGCTCCTATAGATTCTAGAATCTGCTATTGAAAAACTGTGACTATTAAGCATGAATACACAATGAATATGTATGCTTTTTATGCTCTCAAAGCCGGCTATGACAGGATCACTCACATGTGGTCCCTTTGTGGACACAAGCTCCCACACTTCTCTGGAACTCACCTAAAATCTCTAAAAGTGTCAGAACTGAGACCCACAACTATGAGCCTTGACTGTTTAGCCACCAGTAAAGATGGCTCATCTCTGCCCCACCCCACGTTGAGGTGCTGTGCAGGTGTCTGTCAGCAACTCTTTGTTGGGTGCGGCTGTCTGCCTGAGCAAGGGACAGAAGTCCTACTCTCTTCCTCCCAATAATCTGACCCTGTCCTTCATAACAGCTGGTATGGGGCTGCCCCCTGGAGGTCTAAGAAAGCCTGTTTCCTTAAAGGCAGGCCAGAGAATCTAGGAGAGGCAGTACAGATACCGAATCTGGAACAATTCATCCAACCGTCTAGCCCAGGCCTGTCACAAAGAGGACAGTGAGGCCTCAACATTGGTGGAATGAACTCACACAGATGCAATCATTTTCAGGGATTCTGCCCAGCAATGCCAGGAGGTAGGACCCACTGTAAATTCCTCACCGGGGAACTTAACTGCAGCTTAAGACTGGGAAGAAATGGCTTCAAGTTTATCTTATCAATGTCCAGATTTTTCAGGCAGATCATGTCTTGATGGCACTTCCTGGACGTCTACTGCAGATAAGACGATGAGCTTAACATTATCCATTAGTTATCTGTTTCCTGATCATAGTAGCTAATCCTTTAATCCCCAAATACCTAAATCCTGGAAATAAATGATTCGAAGTAGCTTCTCCACTTTCTGGTGCTGTGGCAATGATTGTGCTTAAAAGCAGTAATCCTCTGACCTCTCTTGAAGCAGGCAAATGCCAGTGTCGCCAAGTAACAGGCTGTGCTTTTTGTGTCTCTAATTTCAATCCATTAGCACTGGTTTCCCCAGACTATACACACTGGGCCCCAACCGTGCGTGATCCTCACCGGGCTGGGCACTTGCCGAATATGTAGCAATGAGCGTCCAAGGCCGAGAGAGTAAATGTTGATGAGTATGGAACACCCTGAGTTATCTCCCTACCTTTGAAACTACAGTTTGGGGGGATTTGCATTACAGCTTCCTTCTCTTGATATAGTCAGAAGTGAATTAAATATGCTACAAAGAGGTGATCACAATGTTACTAACTAGGAGAAAAGCAGATCATAGAGCCATCCAATAATAGTTGAGAAAATAAAATTACGTGTCTAAGCCTAGAAAAGCTATTATGTTGGGATATTAATGATATTCTCTTGCTGGGAGGATAATGATAGATTTTTATTTTCTCTGGGAGAATCAATTAAGAAAAAGAAAGTACAATACTTATTGGAATTCTAGGAGGCAGAGTCCAGTCCTTCTCAATTGGTGGTTTGAAATCAAAACAAGCATAAAAGTGAAGGAAAAAATAGGTGCTGGACTGTAACCAGTGCGTGTAAGATTCTTGCTCCCTACAGAGGAAAAAAAGGAAAGATTAAAGATTTGTTATCATTTCTTTTCTAAGCAACAAGACTACTCTTGAAGTTTTGAAATAGCTAAAATTCTCTGTCTTTGGAGATGTACGTTGCTGGACTCTATTTCATATTGACTAAAGCTGAAAGTTGTCCAAACTGCTTTGAATAAGAGATTTAAGGACGAAGGCCATCCCCACTTTCAGAGGGGGATTTCCCTGCTCAGTGGAGCTAAGCGGTATTTTTAAAATATTTGGCTGGATCTTAAAAGTCATTCATGACAGGTGATAATTGATTACATATTGAATTTTGCCAGAAACTCTAATGTCATTGGCATATAGAGACACAGCATTACCACAGTGTGTATGTGCAGGGGACTGGAACACAAATAGAGGGCTTCATAAATTAAATTTAATGTTTCGTAGCTCTTCTTTAAACAAAGTAGGTGTGGAAATTATTTTAAGCTAAAATTTATTTCTGTGTAAAATAAAAACCAGTCTCTGGATGTAGATGTGGGACAAGAAAGCAGAGTTTAAGATGTATAGACCTAACTGAACACTGAAAGAAAGGAAAGATATTTTTATATGCTAAGTAAAAAGTCAAATATTGAAATTTCAAATATTTTCAAACATGGGTTGTGTACAAAATAAGGACAATAATGACAGTGACAGTTACACACACATACCACTGAATGGGAAGGTTGTTGTCAGTGAGTAGCTTTTAATTGGATAAACTGATCGGTGCATCTCATTTTATTTTTTTTTTAATTTTTTAATGTTTATTTTTGAGAGAGAGAGAGACCGAGCATGAGCAGGGGAGGGGCAGAGAGAGAGGGAGACACAGAATCCGAAGCAGGCTCCAGGCTCTGAGCTGTCAGCACAGAGCCCGCCTCGGGCTGGAACTTACAGACTGCCAGATCATGACCTGAGCCACCCAGGCGCCCCGCATCTCATTTTAAATTGAATGTAATTGTGTTGATTTTATTAAAAGGTCCAGTTCCTTCAATTACCGTTAAGGCGCTCGAAGAGAGAAGAAATTGAAGGTAATTGTGTTGATTTTATTAAAAGGTCCAGTTCCTTCAATTACCGTTAAGGTGCTCGAAGAGAGAAGAAATTGAAGGTAGGTGAAGAAACTCAATGACTTTGAGTGCAATGAAGCCCTCCTATTTAAGACATTTGGATTTGCTTACAGAGCAGAAGTAACAAACCAAGGACCCTATGTCGGGTCAGGCTTATTTGGCTTACAGGATACATTTTGTTTTACTTTGCATTTGCTTTGCTGTAGTCGTTGTTCCTCTTTTTGAAACTTTTTATTTTATTTTTTTTTTTTAATGTTTATTTATTTATTTATTTATTTATTTGCTTTTGAGACAGAGAGAGACAGAGCATGAACAGGGAGGGGAGGGGGCAGAGAGAGAGGGAGACACAGAATCTGAAACAGGCTCCAGGCTGAGCGGTCAGCACAGAGCCCAATGTGGGGCTCGAACTCACGGACCGCGAGATAATGACCTGAGCCGAAGTCGGCCGCTTAACTGACCGAGCCACCCAGGCGCCCCTTTTTGAAACTTTTTAAGTGCCCTTGAAAGGTTGCGCAGTTTATCCGCAGGCCAGCTACCGCCCTACCAGCAAATTCACACACTCACAGTAACAGTTTGGCTTCTGTGTGCATTTTTGTTTTGTTTTATTCTGTTTCCATTTTGGTCTATACGCTAGAGCAGTTCATTTCTTAACCTGTCTGTCTCCATTCATTGGAGACTGGGAAGTGTATTCAGTGGGTCTGGGATGGCCACTGTTTCTCACCAGCTACAATAGAGTAAAAATTAGCAGTGCAGCACAGGTGTGAAAGTAAACCTGTTTTATGAACTTTCACCTTGTGTACATATACGGGTGTATATGCACATGTACGGGCATGCGTGCCTCCATATGCAAACACAGGCTATAGGTACAAATTAAAAATGCATTTCTTACTATGACGGTAGTCCAAGAAGTTTGGAAAATACTGCTCTAGAGGGTATCTCTTAATTCTTAGGATGATATTCAAATTATGCATTCCACACACACATAATCTATTCCGTATTCCACAAAGGCAGGTGACATTCATTCCACAAATATTTATTTTCTACCGTAAGCACTAAGAATTTTTCAAATTCCTTTGCCTTCCAGGAGCTTACATTTTTATCACTTAGGATACATTCTCAAAATATTTGATTACCTACCTACCAAGTCCTTTGAGTCTTTTCTCCTCCTCAGTCCAAATTCTCCTCACTTCCTGTTCATCTCCCCCATCAATTCTTTCTTGCTCACCTTGGACAAAAGTAAAGAGTTCCTTCCCTGACTGCCTGCCTTAGGTGACCCATTTAGCCGTTATTATATAGGACTATGTGGCAATTCCTCTGTTGCTTTAGTAAATGGCATTGTAATGTTGCTGGTGAGCGCACATGCACGCACACACACACAGACACACACACACAACACCCTAATTTTTCTTTCTCTCACCTTCCAGGGAGGATCTTATGCTGCATTGCTTGACTGTTGAGCCCTTATGGTCCTAAGCACCATCACAAGCCAAAATGCAGAATTTAAGAAGCACAGAGAATGCTATAGGTCATGCTATGTTAGAAAAAGCATAAGGACACCTGGGTGACTTGGTTAGTTAAGCATCCAACTCTCAGTTCTGGCTCAGGTCATGATCTCATGGTTTGTGGGATCAAGCCCCTCATGGGGCTGTGCACTGACAGCCTGGAGCCTGCTCGGTTTTCTCTCCCTCCCTCTCTCTCTCTCTCTCTCCACCCCTCCCCACAAGCATGTACTCTTTCTCTCCCTCTCTCTCTCAAAAAATAAATAAACCTTGGGGCGCCTTGTGGCTTAGTGAGTTAAGCGTCTGACTTCGGCTCAGGTCATGATCTCACGGCTTGTGGGTTTGAGCCCCGTGTCCGGGTCTGTGCTGACAACTCAGAGCCTGGAGCCTGTTTCAGATTCTGTGTCTCCCTCCCTCTCTCTCTCTCTGCCCCTCCCCCACTCATGCTCTGTCTTTCTCTCTCTCAAAAATAAGTAAACATTAAAAAAATTAAAAATAAATAAATAAACCTAAAAAAAAAAATCCAGAAAGTGGGGACAAGAGAGTAAAAGGGACCAGTGATGAATTAAATAGGAGAGCCAGTTGGTCTAGAGTTTTGCTGAGAGACATAAGGGAAATTTTAGGAATTTTTCTGAATTAAAAAAAATTTCTCCTTTGCTACTTGTTCAAGAGAAGTTTAGTAACAGCTTTTATTTTTGTTTAATGTTTACTTGTTTATTTATTTATTTTGAGACAGAGAGAGAGAGAGAGAGAGAGAGAGAGAGAGAGAGAATGAGCCGGGGGAGAGACAGAAAGAGTGCTGAGGGTGCAGAGCCCGACATGGGGCTTGAACCCATGAACCGTGAGATCGAGACCTGAGCCGAAATCAGGTCTGAGCCACCCAAGTGCCCCTAGTACAAACTTTTTATTATATTTCAGGGCTGTACGGAGTCATATCTATAACATTTAGGGATACTTCACAGAGCCGCTAGGAACCCAGATTTACTTGGATCACTCCTATATTATTTAATACTTCCCAGGACTGTGCTTTGCCTTCTCAGTCAGATTGTGACATTTGAAGAAGGCGTGTTGGACTGTTTTTGCCAACTTCATGAACCTCAGCTCGCAGGATTCGCAACGAAGGGCTGTTTTTTAGTTTTCCCACTACTGTGAAGACTCAGTGCATTTGAAGGTAATTTTCAACCTACCCAGAGTTCAGGGTTTGGTTGGACCTTTAAAATCATCAGAAGAAAGACATTACACCTGCGTGCTTGTTGCATAACTTGCCTATAATGATTTCAGAAAGAGTCTATGAAAGTCATCAATAAGATATTGGAGAAAAAACTTGCAGCAGCAGGCACAGTACCCCTTTTTGTCTTGCACTGTGTCAAAGGAAACTAATATATTTGGATTTATTACCAATAAATCTAAAGTTATTTTTCTGCCCAATTCTTGACCTCAAACTTGAAGGTCTGTAACTATAACTTACATGACATCAGACAGAATCATTCTGGGAATAAGGCCATTTCACTGCTCCCTGCATTAAAAATGTCATGTCACATGATCATTCTAACTCCGTGGTCCCATGAGCACGTAGATGTGTGTACGTACACATTAGTGTCAGTTTATCACCACATGTAACTTATCAGCTCAGGAACAATAGTCTGTCCACTGTGTGTAATGCCGTGTGAGAAAATCTCAGAAAGAAGCTCTTATCTCCACGTTTAAGGAAGCCATTCTCCAGCAGACAGAGCCAAATATTGGTATTTCTGTGCCTTAAGTCCATCATCTATTGATTCCTTTTATAGTATGAGCATTAACTATATACATTGTAACCATGTATCGTTTAAATAATATTTTTCTTGCTTTCAGGGTATCTTTTTATATGCACTGGCACCTCTGTACTATTAATTTCCACTTCTATAAGTTGTTTATGTTATATTATGCAGCACTAGCCAGTCATCAAGATAATAATGTGCATTTCTTTGATGTACCTCAGTCTGCACATCTGCTTCAGCCCCTCTCCAGATGTTCGTATTTATTTATATTCTTTGCTTACGTTTTCGAGATACTTCTGCTCTGGGGAAAGACATATTAGTACAATAAACTATACTGTACAGAATGTCAAAATAGTGTGGTCACCAGAATTAAACATAACTACCCCAGTCAACTAAAAGTGATATGATTCTAGAATTTTCTTGAATGCATACTTATAATGAGCTCTAAAATCCTTTCTTGATTCATTATTGAAGTGTCCACTGGCATAGTGCAAAGTGGTCTTTTTTTAATTGTTTCTTTTTTGCAAATTGTCTGGTGTGGCCAACTCAATTGTATCCATCTGTGATCATTTAGTACCTATAACTGTATCTGAATCACCTCTAAAATTATTTCCATAGCAAGTAACTCCAACAGTTTATATGTACTGAACACTTACTATGTGACAGACACATGCTGTCTGCTTTACAAACATTTCGTTGAATCCTCACAACTCCATGAAGCAATTGCCATCTCACAGATGAGGAAACCATGTGATTATATTGTTGGTTTCACAGAGCGAGGAATCAAGCCTAGAACCGCCTAGCTCTCTCCTAACTTCTGTGCTATCGCATCACATAGAATGATTTTATCTACAAATCAGACATTTGTTAATAGACGCAATCACAAAATAAGTACCTTACAACCCCTCCAGGCAGGAAGTTGCTTTCGGTTCATTTGTAGAATTTCAGGTGGAGGGAGGCCAGCTGATGGAGATTTGGATAGGAGCAGGGACTGGTTCCCCAGGGCCCAGTTTCTCAAGCTTACAGCACACACCCTTGGGACAAAGCAGTATATCCTCCTGGAGCATTAATTTTTCCTCAACAATAAGTAGTTTAAAATGATAATTTTTTTATGAAAACAATGGTTATATTATGGAACAGATCAAGGCAAATTTACTCGAATTTTTAAATGAAAAGTGAGATTTCCAGAAGCCTCCTCTTTCTGGGAGAATGGCTCCAGCCAGGTGTCCTGGAGGTCAGGCAGCTCCTTGCTCTGCATTCAGGGTATGTAGACCCACAGCTGTAGGAGCAGGGAAGCCCTTGAAAAGTCTGAAGCAGGTTCTGGGGTGCATTTCATTCTACTGACAGTTTGGAAGATGGATATGAAAGAAGAAAGACCAGAAGCAGAGAAAAAGAAAGTCTGAATAAAGGGTAAGAAGTAACACACTCGGCCATTTCACACACACACACACACACACACACACACACACACAGCTTGCAAAATGAAGATGTAAAAGATTTAAAAGGCACATGTCCAAATATCTCATTCACTACCCACCACCCCGCCTCTGTCTTCCTCTTCACAATAAACCTTGGCCACATCTGTGTGAGCCTGGCCTGGGTTGCTCATTTAACCTGCCTTACACTGCAGAGCCCTCCAGCAATGACCCTAACTAAACATTTTCACACCCTGGGCAGTTTGCCATGGTCATTTGGTCACAGCCAGTTATATTTCTGGGCAAGGCCTGAAGATGTCCGAGTTGTCTGCATAATGGTGCTCTGTATAGTCCGATAGGGACATACGTTAAGAGAAAGAGAGTTTCGTGGAGGGAAGGAATGTTTCATTTTTTTTCTTTGTTTTATTTTTTTTCTCCTCTTCAGCTGATGATTGTTGTTTCAGGATGTAGCAACTTCCACTAGTGAGAGAGATTTATTACTTACTTCCTGGGGAAAGCCGTTTTCTCTCGAGTGGGAACATTTAGACGGGGGCATCCAAAAGAGTCACGAATTTTTTACTTTTGCAACTTAGAGGGAAAGAGAAATTTAAATCTGCCCGATTTTCCCGTCTCGTCAGGAATGAGCAGTGATATGCTCTCCAAAACCACAAGGCGAGAGGCCCCTGTGCTCCTTCTTTGCAGTCAGAGTCCAAAGTCACCAGCTGCAGCAGACTCTGTAACCACAGGCTGACACGTTCTTTTAGTGCCTTGGGGGACCACTGCAGCAAAGGCACAGCTACACAACTGCTTACTACCCCCGCCTCCGTCACATCCCAGTGGTGGCTCCAGAGATGGGCTTTTTTCTTGTAATGGTTTCACTGGTGGCGGTGGCTCTCAATGTCCCCTACGCCTTTTGGTCCCCCTGTACCTTCCCTCCCTGGTCAGTTGCATCCCTTCTCATTGCTGTCCTCGGCATTTACAGGCAGATGCCTGGCCAAGCCGACCACAGCCACACCCGTATCTCTCTGCAGAGCACCAACCATACAGCAGCCGCCTAACAGACCTCTTCCCTCAGAGCGCACACTCCACAGTCAAAGCCTGAGCTCCTCACCTCCCCTCTCAACCCTGTTCAATCCGGAGTGTTTCGTATTTCAGTGACCAGCACCATTGTCCACTCACTTTCTCAAACCAGAAACCCTGAGCATCCTTCTGTCTCTCTTTCTTAACACCCAGCTTATGCAAGTAATCACCAGCTCCAGGCGGTTCTAACTCTTAACACTTCCAGAGGCTGTTTGCTTTACTTTTCTCCACCTCCACTTCCACCACCCCCAACTGGTCTGTGTGCCCCCCTCCGCTTTCTCTATCTAATTCCCTACCCCTGTCTCCACATGGCTGCCAGAGGGAATATTCTAAAAAACAGGTCTAGTCCTACCACGGCAAAGAATAAAAGGAAGGAAGGAAGGAAGGAAGGAAGGAAGGAAGGAAGGAAGGAAGATCCCTGGGGCACCTGGATGGCTCAGTCAGGTAAGCATCTGATTCTTGGTTTCCGCTCAGGTCATGACCTCATGGTTCCTGGGCTGGAGCCCCCAGGGAGCCTGCTTGGAATTCTCTCTCTCCCTCTCTCTCTCTGCCCCTCCCCTGCATGTGCATGTGCACATTCTCTCTCTCTCTCTCTCTTTATCAAAATAAATAAACTTAAAAAAAACAACAACCCTGATGCATACCCTTTAGCCTAAGGAGAAAGTTCAAACACCCTAATTTATTTTACAAGACATTTCATGAGCTGGCCCTGTTCACCTTTCATCTTTCATACCTATGGCCTTAACTCTGCTCCCAAATGTAGACACCCAAAGGCACTTGGGGTTCCTAAAGTTCTCTCTTGCCCCTAAGCCTTTGGCACCTGACGTTCTCTTTGCCTACACCTGTTTCTATTGTCTTCCTATGGCTAACTTCATGCATACTGTCCAATTATACACTCGCCATCCAGGACTAGGGTGAGTGCATGGTCCCAACCGAGTGTACCCCTGTTATAACTCTGCTTCTTTTGCTCTCCCCTAGCTTCAGCCCCACATATACCTCATATCTCTTTCCTCCTGATCCCTGGCGTCTCTCTTCCTCAAAATAGGTTAAGTGCCTGTCCCACGTCCCCCATTTGTACCCACTGTCCCTCCCCTCACTGTAGCATTTATTCTGCTCTATTGTAATTGCCTTTGTACTTGTTTATCTTTCCTATTAAACAGTAAGTTCTTTGAGGGCAGGGACCTTATATTTACTATCTTTGTCATAGTGCTTGACATGCAGTAGGCAGTTAATGTGTATTGCATAAATGAATACATGATGACATACCTGTAGAATTTAAGAAAGTTGGACTTGGGAGGGACCCCATAAATCATCAGGCCAAACCCCGCATTTTACAAATGAAGAAACTGAGGTCGAGAAGGTCAGGACAAGACTGTTTCTCAAAATGACGTAAGCTGGAAAAGCATCCTAGTATCTTATTTTTAGCGGATATCAGTTGCCACTGCAATGAAACATAAGCTATTCACCGATGATATTTAATATTCAAGCCAAATAATGTAATTTGTCGACCAAAATGATTTTATAGCTCCTTATAATATAAAATAAAGCAAGTTTTTCTGAGATATTTTTCTTCAGTCAGTATGTAAGTACCTCCCTGCTCCAAATACCACCCACATTTCGCCGTTGAAACTGGGAAAATGCCAGAAAGAATAAGGAAAAATGCAACTCGAAAGAAGAGTGTTTACCAATTTGTGATGCTAGGTGGCTAAGCAAGACCTTTCCTTCAACTTGTGGAGCGGACAGGACAGAGGAGGTCTCTAGTCTCTTAGAAACTTCTCCTCTGTGAAATTCTCAGAGCCTTGTGAACTATTAGAGGTGGGGATTGTCATGAGTGTGCAGTCCAGGCAGGGCATTGCTCATAGATGGTGTTTATGTCTGTATGTGAAGATATAGGTGGTATATGAAGGAATTAAATCCTTCATATTTGGAGCCCTCAGACAATTATACTGAATATCATTTAATAAAATGGTAATTCATTAGACATTTTTTTTTAAGTTTATTTTTATTATTTATTTTGAGAGAGAGAGAGCACAAGCAGGGGAGGGGCAGAAAGGAGGAGAGACAGAATCCCAAGCGGGCTCCACGCCATCAGTGCAGAGCCCGATGTGGGGCTTGAACTCACAAACTGTGAGATCATGACCTGAGCCGAGATCAAGAATTGGATGCTTAACTGCACGGCCCAGGTGCCCCAAGGCTTTTAAATTTAACATCAGACTTCCAGCAAATCAACCTTGAATCTGTTTGGTTTGTATTCACGAAGGATTGTGGTGAGAAAGGGGAAAGAAATGCATGCAAGTAGCTAAGTCAGAATGAAAGCAGCCAGTTTCTGCTGCTCCCTTGAAAATCCGAAAGGCACAGAGGCCCTGCTGGGGGTTGCCGACTCACGGTGGAAGGAGACACTGGCATTCCTATCCTGTGCAAAGGTAACAGCTGAGATAAAATGAGCTCAGAATCCTGAGGTTTAGGATATGCTGTCAAAGACAGGATTCTAGCACTTTATCCTAGCATGTAGAGAAAACCGCAAGTCACAGAGTGTCTCTCTACCAAATTTTCTCTTCCAGAAAATGTAAGAAAGAGTTAAGGGCTGAAAGGGGTTCTTATTTCCCAAAGGCCCTCCTTTCCCATTTCCTACTCCCCACCTTGACTCTCTCTGCAGAGACTTGAAACCAGTGGAATGCTGGTAAATGTATAGCAGCCAGTTTGCCAGGGTGGGCGGGAAATGACATGACCTGTAGCCTTTGCCGGTTTCTGTGGAGTGACCACTCCCGCCAGAGCCAATCACAAGTTACCAGGGCAACGTCACTGAATGCAAGGTGGGGACAAGGTGTGCGCGATCCATTGGCTGCTCAAGCCTGGCATGAGCCCGCCCCAGCACACCGCTGCTTGAAAGCCCGGGACAGACCAGGGTAGCTCCCGCCAGAGCAGGTCCTCGGGCTTCCTTGCCTTGAACCCAAATTCCTCGGTATTTGTCACGATTAGCGAGGTTATGCTGCATAACAGATTAGCCGTGAAATCTCAGTGGCTTAAAACAGCAAAGGTTTCTGCTTCATTCATGATATATGTCCAGCACGGGTCCATTGTGGGATGGTACTTTGCTTATCAGAATCACTCAGGTCTTAGGCTGATGGGGGCTTCACCATCTGGAAAGTGCTGGTGGCAGTGAGAGCCTGGAGATTTGCACATAGGCTTTTCACCATCTCAGCTCACATTTCATTAGTCAGAACTAGCCTCGTGGCCCCCCCTAAATGCAAGGGATTTGGCAAGTGCGACGGAGCAGATGGAATGTGCGGGGAGTACCACTGTCTCGTCACAGGGGTGATGATTTCACCAGGCAACTTTGTTTCTTGATGGTTCAGGACACTCCACGTACAGGGGACCCGGTAAGGTTAAGAAGAAACGAAGGACCTCACTGAATGCTTTGGGACAACCAGAGGCTCAGGAAAAATCTTCCAAGTTATGATGTTTTATTTTATTTTATTTTATTTTATTTTATTTTATTTTATTTTATTTTACTGTTATAAATATTAATGTGCCAAACGAGTTGTTCTTTGGGAGGGAAACCCAAGAGTTCAACAAGCATCCCAAGCAGGCTTTGCTCTGGTCCTCTTTTACACTTGAGAGATGCAGCAAGTTATTATGAATTTGCTTGTATAAACAGTAAACTGGCAATTTGGGGTTTTTCTGCCTGAGCCTAAAAGCTCAGAGACCATTTCCAGAAGCATAGAACATTCCTGGGGGAAGGCGGCTCCTCAGAGTCCTACTCTCGTTGACACAGGGAATGTCTCACACTGGAGGTGGAGGGTAGGTAGACTGTGGGCTCCCTGAGACTCTTGCCTGAAACCACAGCATTTCATCCCAATTCAAAAGATGTGTATTTTGCCCTCAGGAAGGACCTGGTCTGGAGGCTTCCACTAGGGCTCCTACAGAAGAGAGGGCATCAGGTTCCTCAAATTCTCCCACTGCTTCTTGTATCTCCCAGCCCATGAGACACGACATCACTGGAACCACCCCTCTTCTGAAAGCAAATAGCTGTGAGTCCAGGGCTAGGATAATGCACTGCGATCAGGACCAGAAGAATGTGATTTCAGTCCCAACTCGATCCCTAACTAATTACTGACCCTTGGACAATCTCTTAATCCCTAGTTTCCTCATCTACAAATTGGAGGAGTTGGACCAGAGCTATAGTTTTCACTCTTGCTCTGTGAAGCCCTCAGGGATGGATTTGCATATGGGGAGAGAAGCTAGTGGGTAAGACCTCAGGACCACATTCTAATTTCCAAGCAGGGCAGGCATATATTTTTTTTATTTGATTTTAGAGATTTTTGTGCTTGTTTTCCAAAGGGGTGTCATTGCTTCATAAGAACATCTTAAGAAGAAGATGATTCTAATGTGATGTTGTTGGTTTTTTTTAAGCTTAAAAACTACCGGACTGATCTGATGGCACGAGAGCACTGGAGACGATAACATGGGGTAACAATTCGGTCCCGGTAAGTAAGGATCCCTGATGGCTCACGTGGCACTCAGCTGGGATGCTCCTCAAGGAGACTGGTAGCCACACTTCCATATCTTCCACACTTCCGCTGTCCAGGCCCCTCCAATTGCAGCCCGCAGGCAGCCTCCCCATCTGATCCTGCCAGCATGTTACAAAGAAGCTCAGACCAAGTAAGTAATACGCAGACTAATGGGTAGTAGGACTTTCCTGAAATGAAGGTAAAAGACCTCAGCCTGCACAGAGAGTGTGTGGTTTGGACTATTTCCACAGCATATTAAATCATACAAGAATTTTCACTCATCTTCGTCTTGGAGGTCACAACATGACTCTCCTCTAATGAATTCTTTACATTGGCAGCTCTTCTGTTTTTCTCCCTTCCTCTGCTGGTTCCGCACTTCCGCCTCTACCCTCCTCCCCGGCTACAGCGGCTTTTGCTCCTCTGGTCTCTGCATGGGAACATATGGAAATACTTTTCCTTGATTTAGGCCTGGAATTTGGTCTACACCTGTGTAGGCCTTTAAGTAACGGCTCAGCAGGCGTTTCGGCGAGGTCGTGCTCCAGAAGTGCTCTGTGCACACATTTGCTCTGGCTCCCTCACAGGCACGCCCGCACCTCGCCTCCTTTCCCCAGGTGTTCACGCACCTCCAGATGGTGCTCCTGATATGCTGCTTTGCTATTCAGGATTCCAGAGATTATTCTTCAGAGCATGGTATCCCACCCCAGGATGGTCTTCCTCATAAAGCAGATGGTTGACGTCCAAAAGCCCTGCAGCCCCAAAAGGAAAAGAAAAAAGAGACTTTTTCTGTCGCAGGCACTACCCTGACTTAACCTTGTGAAGTTGATACCATTTGTTTGCTCAGAGAAGTCAAGGGACATGCTCAAGGTCATAGAGCCAGGACGCGGCAGAATCCAGATTTAAAGACAGACCTTACTTCCAGTTCAGCATTCTCCCTGATTGCCAAGCCACGGTTCTTTGTTTTTGGAGATATCCCCCCATATCATAACTATAAACCCAGATACTGTACTAGGTGCCCTATAGCCACTGTCTTCTTTTTACAGTAGCTCAGCAAGGAAGGTTCTAGATTAGTCTGCTTACAGATTTTACGGACGTATCTCATAAAGGTTTTGGTGCCCAAGCTCACAGAGCCAAATGCAGAAATGATCTTGATGCCCTAAATCTAGCAGTTACTTTCCTTAACTTTCAAGAATAAAAATCTCCTCGGAGCTTTCCGTATGCTTTCCGAATAATAGCAAATCCTTATCTTAACACACCAGGCCCATCGCGATCTGGTTTCTGCCCGCCTTTTCTTTTGCTCCCCTGCTGACACTGATCTTTCCAATCATGTGGAGCTCTTTTTGGCTCCGCCAACTGCTGTCTCAGTCCTTTCTGCAGCCTTTCCTCCATTTTTACCTATGTTCAACTGCCTGCCGCTTAGCTGGTGGCCCCTTTTCTGGCAAGCACTCTGCTCCCACACGCCCACTCCCAACCACCTCGTCACAAAACCCGTTGTGATTAACAGTCCTTTTGCTCTTGCACCCTCTTCTGACCTTCTAGACCAAAGCACTGACCACGCCGTAGTGTCATTGTCTATCGGGTTAGCTCCTGCCTCCACCGGACCCCACCCTCCTTGAAGACACAGAACACATCCTGTATAACTTTTATCCGGAAAGCGTACATAACACCTAAAACAAAGTAGAGTTCAAGAAAGTTTGTGGAAGGAACGAAGGGATGAAGAAATGGAAAGGAGAGGGGCGGGAAGGAGAGTGGTCAGGGTAACAAGGGGGAGATGTTAAGGACTGAACCCAGATGCGTCAGATTCTAAAACAGACAAGACTTCTACCGTCCTATACACAACCCAAGATGCTACTCACCCTGTCAGAGATGTGATTACATGCTCATTGTCCCTTCTTGTTTTTACACACGCACAAAAGCTTAATTCTCTGCTCTGGCTCTCAAGGCAGTCCATCTGGCTCTGCTCCTATCACTAAGTAGCTCCCTCTAGGATTTTCCAGAGTTCTCCGTTGAACTTCTCTCTCTGTGTTTGTCTGTTTGGATCTTTAGAAGTCATAGGGTTCATCTAACAAAAACAAAAAAAACCAAAAAATCAGAGTCTGGTATTACCAAGGACAATAGCTTACAGTGCCTTCTCCAAATAAATATGTAGCATTGAACAGGATCTTGAATCCAGAAGAATGACCTAATAGAACTTTTTGCACTTCAGATTAATTTATTTGTGGATGTATTTTTACACCGTCTATAGAATCCTCCTGGCATAAAAGCAAAACCAGTGTTCTGTATTTTAATGATAAACTTCCCTTTTAAATCACTTTCACTAAATGTTTTCATATGATAAAAACATTATATAATTACATAATAATTACATGTAATTATTATATAAGTTTCATAGGTATAAATATGCAAAATGAAGAAAATAAAAATAACCCACAATCATACCATGCAGAGATAATCACTCTGGTTTTGGTATGTATCCTTCCTTTTTATCTATGCATAGATATATGTTTTTATCTATGCATATCTATATATAATTATATATGTCTATATATAATTATGTAAAAATGGCTAATGTCTGCTGCATAAATGCTGTGAGTTGACATTGTTGCGTACACTCTATGTGGATTAATTTTAACCCTCAGAAGAGTCTCATGAGATTGACACAATTACTATTACTATGTCCGTTTACCATATGAGGAAACTGAGGCATGGAGAGACAGGGAGACTTTCCAGGGGCCACACACATATTAAGTGGTAGAGCTGGCATTTGAACCAAGGCTGCCTAACTCCTGACATCGTGCTTTAAGTCCCTAAGGTACACGGCTTCACAGACACATAAAAACTTGAGATTAGACTGTACAAAACCAACTGTGTCAGTAACTTGCTTTTTTATAGTTAAAATAGCTTGAAGAGTTTTCATGTAATTTAATACTTTTTTGAAACATCATTATGATAAGTACATAATATTTCATCATAATGAGGCAATCAACGAAATTGATGAAATTAATCAATTTCCTATTGATAGAAATTCACATTATTTTCCAATCTACTATAAATAAATGCACTGTGCTGAACAATTCCATAACTAATTTCTTGTTTACAACCTAGAATTGAAATCACTGTTCCAAGAGGTAAGACATTTACACACATCCATCATCCATACCCTCCAGCGTAGCTCCATGTAAAGGGAATATACCTCAGTAGTTGATCGTCAGAAATGCTGAGGAGCACAGCCTGCCCTCTGGCGCTTTTCTGCCAAGTTCTTCCCTATTCTTAGAGCTGGTCAAAACAAATGGAGAAAAAAATATCCTAAGCCAGGCATGTGCTGTTGTCAAAGATTGTCCAGATACTTCTCCTTGGACCAGTGCCACCACCACCACTTGGGTGCAAGCCTCCCTCAGCCTTTCTCCTCTGTCAGCGCCACATCAGAATGAGTTATCATTTGCAGTTCAGCAGTTGGTCTCACCAACATGGGGGCCCTTCCCATTTGGTATTCCTATCATAGGAACGACAGCAGGGAAGAGGAGATGCAGAAAGTTCCTGGAGGAGACGTGTGAGAGGGATCCCTAACAGCTAGCCTGCCCCAGTAACCTACATGGCATCTCCAGGGAGGATTCAGGAGAGGGGATAAGCGAAGCCTCTCCTTCAAAGGTGGTGAACCCCACTTAGGATGGAGAGACCATGTAAAAGGACCCAAGTGAGAAAAAAAATAAACACTAAAGCATGTTTTTAGTGTCTAGTAAGATGGTGAGGATAGCTGGAAAACCTTTTCTGAGCTCATTAAAATGAAGAAGAACATTTAGAAAATAACAAAGAAAGACCTTTAAAAAGAGCACAGCAAATACAGAGGAGATGTCTTGTGAGTTTTCTGTCAGACCGTGTTGTCATAAATTTCAGAACCTCCTCATCTGGACACCACACGTGGAATGATGAGAGATTCTCCGGCACAGTCATTCAAGCAAGTTCTGTTGAGCCCCTAACACTACCTGATATTTACCAAGCACTTTATGGTTTATAAAACTCTGTTCATACACACTACACATCTTGTCTTCCCCTCAGTCCTGTGGGGCAATTATTTTTATTACTTAATTATTGTTTGTGAGTTAACTGAGGCTAACGAACTTAGGCAGCTTACCCAAGACGGTACAGTGTGATGGTTAATTTTATGTCAACTTGGGGCGCCTGGGTGGCTCAGTCGGTTAAGCGTCCGACTTCAGCTCAGGTCACGATCTCGCGGTCCGTGGGTTTGAGCCCCGCGTCGGGCTCTGGGCTGATGGCTCAGAGCCTGGAGCCTGCTTTGGATTCTGTGTCTCCCTCTCTCTCTGCCCCTCCCCCGCTCATGCTCTGTCTCTCTCTGTCCCAAAGATGAATAAACGTTAAAAAAAAAAAAAAAATTTATGTCAACTTGATCGGGTCTTGGAGTGCCCAGATACTTGGTTAAATATTATTTCTGGAAGTGTCTGTAAGAGTGTTTCCAAAAGAGGTTAAACCGAGTCTAACTCAGTAGACTGAGTAAAGTAGATTGTATCCTTTGGTTTTGTTTCTCTGGAGAACCCTAATACACATGGCTGTAGCCAGATTTTGGACAGGGGCTTCTTGACTCCGAATTCTCTGGCACCTACTAAGTGCAAGACCCGCCCAGCAAGGCAGACATGAAAGACCAGAGCCTGTAGAGAGAGCCCGTGACAGTCTAGTGGGGAGGAAACTGCCTTTTCTATACTTGGGACCCAGGCATCCAGCAATCAATAACAAGACTGCAAGCACAGAGTTCTACTGTGTACCCAACACTGATGTGGGCATGGTGGAAACAAAGAGAGAAATAAAATATGTATAATCCTTTCCCTAGGCATGTACCCTACTAATGCACACAAAATAATTAGGAAAAAATGGAGTTTCTAGTGTTGGCAAGAATGAAGAATGAAACTTTCCTAAAGGAGGCAAGGCTTTATCTGAGAAAAACTTACAGAGGAGAAAGGATAATTTAGTGGATGATCGTAATGAGCAAAGGCATGGAAATAACGGTATTTGTATTTATTAGCATCCGTAATGATGTTGTAGAGGGAGGAGGTGGAGGATGGGAAGAGCTATCCAAAGACAAGTTTAAATGGAATCTAATGTATGTGTTAAAAAGAAGAAGAGGAGGGAAGTTAGAATGAGACCAGATTATAGGAGAAGACTTAGAAATCAATCAAAATCCATCCTTTTAACAAAGGCTTACTGAGTGCCTTCTATGTGCCAAGCCCTCAGCCTAAATAAATATGAATAAAGCATGCTATCTTCTCTCCAAAAGGAACTCACCCCTAGTCTTGGGAACGTGGATTCCATATTGCAAATGATAGGGAGTTATGAAAGTTTCCTGAGTCGGGGAAGACAAAAAGAAAATTTATCTCCACATAGCTATAATCTCTTAAACCAGCAAACAGAGAGGATGAAGAGACAACAGAACTGTTACAGACCCACCCATTGTTAGGATAGTCCATAGGGCAGGTTACAGGGGCTATTTTCTAAAAGAAACGTGTTCAAATCTGAAAGAGTTCTGGTGTGAGGTGACAGGAACTAGCTTTCATGAAAAGAAGCCAAAATATACAGACAGAAAGGCAATAAAAGGGTAAGAGGCAGGAGAAGTTAAACAGGGAGGAAGGATTTTAGCACAAGAGGAAGGCACTGTTTTTCTAGAATCTGGACAAGGTAAGACCCCAGGAATGGGGGAACAATATAGATACTCAAACACTAGGATCAGGGCACAGGGGCAGGCCTCATACCCAGGGACCAGGCAAAAGCTTGATGATTAAACTCAGAATACAAAATGAGTCTAGTTCCAGAAGCATGACAGTCTGTCCCTTGACCTGGGTTAAAGCTGAGCCTATGGATGGAGATTAGGCTGATCTATGGGAAAATCTAGTATGACTCAAGACCCAGGAGTCAAACACATCTCCATGCACATCTCTGAAATTTTCTAAGGGAAAGCTCTATAATCTGGCTTCACACTGGCTGCAACCTTCTATCCTGCCGGTCTTTATTGTAACACACTCTTGATTCCAGTCATCCTGGTCCCATCATTTTGTACCCCCCCCCTACTCACCCCAGCTGACCAACGCACCATAAAGACACACAGGCACACACACTTCTGTTGTGGTTGGTTTTGCCTGTACTGACTCTCTTACCTATAATGTTCTCTTTCTTCTTCCGAGTCCTTTCCAGCTTTTCTCTGAAATTGCCCGGGTTTGGGGGTTCCTTTCTCTGAAACAGAGCACAGCTTCACCTGGTCCTCTCATTGATTAGCTTCTTTATTGTCATGGCTTGGGGAACATTTTATAGGCCTGAATGTCACTTACTCATTTTGGTTACCTCCACTTAGACTTTGTTTCTAAGGGAAATTCGTTCTGATTTTCAACTTGGGGAGATTTGGAAAATATCCATCCCTTCCCTTTTCCTGGGCTGAAGAAGGCAGAGAATTCTGTTTCCTAACATTGAGACAGCATCAGCAGCAGAAAAATAAGATAAAGACTCCAGTGAGAGTGAGAGGTCAAGGGAAGAGATAGAATGTGGGAGGTTTCTATCCAATATGGCATTAGTGGCCAGAATAAAATAATAGAGAAAACAGACATGGGTATTTTATATATGTGAGTTGGTGTTTGTTTTTCAGAGACTGTCAGCACAAACAGGTTATAATTGCTAGTAAAATCTACTTATAAGGTCAGTAATAATCATAATAAAAATTGGGGCGCCAGGGTGGCACAGTTCATTGAGTGTCCAACTCTGGATTTGGGCTCAGGTCATGATCCCAGGATCATGGGATCAAACCCTGTATTGGGCTCCACACTCAGCATGGGGTCTGCTTAAGATTCTCTCTCTCAAACGGGAACCCTCTTGCACTGTTGGTGGGAATGCAAATTGGTGCAGCCACTCTGGAAAACAGTGTGGAGGTTCCTCAAAAAATTAAAAATAGACCTACCCTATGACCCAGCAATAGCACTGCTAAGAATTTACCCAAGGGATACAGGAGTACTGATGCATAGGGGGCACTTGTACCCCAATGTTTATAGCAGCACTCCCAACAATAGCCAAATTATGGAAAGAGCCTAAATGTCCATCAACTGATGAATGGATAAAGAAATTGTGGTTTATATACACAATGGAGTACTACGTGGCAATGAGAAAGAATGAAATATGGCCCTTTGTAGCAACATGGATGGAACTGAAGAGTGTGATGCTAAGTGAAATAAGCCATACAGAGAAAGACAGATACCATATGGTTTCACTCTTATGTAGATCCTGAGAAACTTAACAGAAACCCATGGGGGAGGGGAAGGAAAAAAAAAAAAGGAGGTTAGAGTGGGAGAGAGCCAAAGCATAAGAGACTCTTAAAAACGGAGAACAAACTGAGGGTTGATGGGGGGTGGGTGATGGGTATTGAGGAGGGCACCTTTTGGGATGAGCACTGGGTGTTGTATGGAAACCAATTTGACAATAAACTTCATATATTGAAAAAAAAAAATTCTCTCTCTCCCTGTCTACCCCTCTCCCCCATTCTCTCTCTAAAATTAAAAATTAAAAAAAAAAAGAGTACATAATGGCTACCATTTATTGATGCTTATATGTGCCAAACTGTGATAATGTTGATTTTACAGAGGCTTTTTTTTTTTTTTTAACGTATTGTGGAGAGGGTCTTCCGGTAAAAACCGGAAAACCTGCTAGACAAATTCTAAAAGAGCTGTAACACTTACAGAGGCTTTTTAAACTCTGCCGCTGGTGTCCTGGGATGCATGATATTAAAAAGAATTTTAATATGTATTTATTTATTTTGAGAGAGTAAGAGGGAGCCCAAGCATGCTCCCAACACAAGGCTCAATCTCACAATTTCTGAGATCCTGACCTGAGCTGTAATCAAGAGTCTGATGCTTAACCAACTGAGCCACCCAGGTGCCCCTGGAATACCTGATATTTTTCAGAGTATTTGTGAGAATAATTGCCAAAGCAAGAATCAGTAATTCTGTCTCCTTTTTGTGCCAGCATCTCTCCGCAAACTTACAAAAAAGTCTTCTCATTGTAACTATCAACCATGATCAGAATTATTATTTTAATTAGGATTACGGTGACAATACACAATGCCTGGGGAAGGGGTGACTAACTCTTGATTTCAGAGCCACAACATTCTGGATTGGACATTTTAGCTGAACTTCAGTGTTCTGAATTTCTGCAAAGTTTCAGCACATATGCTTACCTCAGCTTGAATTCTTGAATTCCAATCAGCAAGGACTAGGTAATGTTAAGTACAGTTCATCTTTTCAGACAAATAGCCATAGTAAGGCTCCAAGAGAATGAAAGAAGTAAGTAAAGTAAAAACCATATTCTACTTCATGTAATACTGGAAAGATGCTGAATTTTCACTTGGGAGGTTTGGGAGATATCTGCCCCTTCTCTTTTCCTGTGTTGCCAAATGGAATTTATTAAGTATAAAACTACTCTTATTATAGTTGTGGTTTTCAGGTAGATTAATTTTAGAACAGATCTCTTTATATCAGCATTTCAGAGTTGGAAATACAATTTATGAAGACAAATCAGATATTTTTGTTTAAGGAAGTTTAGCAGGAAGTTGAATACAAAAATCTTCCATCATTCCATATTGTCACTGGATATAAGTGTGGTGTGTGTGGCGGGTGGTGGGGGGGGGTGGGGTAGTTGCAATCATAAAGGGGCTCTGAATCAAGCCAAAATCAAGTTTCCTTATTGAACCAGAGAATATCCAAACAAGTTCCCCAGACGTCTCTCCATCTGGTTGCCACAACTAGTCTTTCTGTTCTGCAAACCTCAGCCCCCGTACCTTCCTCCTCTTGTTCTTCATACTTTCCTCTTCTGTTCTCTCCCACTTCAAAATGCTCAAGAAACGCAATTCAGAGTCATTATACTGCCAGCAGCCTGCTCCATCTGTTTCTATCCACCAAGCTCCGTCTTAATATTTCTTAGTGCATTGTTCATTTCCCAAGGGCAACATAGGGCCCCATACACCAGGAAGAAGGAGTAAATCCAGGGTGTGGTTTCATTCAAATCTGCATTTGAGATCTATGCTCTTCCCCAGTAAGTGATTTTGTATAGTTTGTTGCCTATTAACGTGTGACCTTTGACTGGAGGGTTTCCTGTGCACTGCATATGTGCTCAGTATCCCTCTCATGTGGTAGATAATGTCTTTGATTGCAATGACACTTACTGATGCTTAGAAGATTTATTCAGGCTCACTCTTGGAAGATCCTTCTGTTGCATTTTTGGCTTATACTAGTTTTCAAAGTCTTTGGGGGAATTAGAATGAAAGAGCCTACCTTTGACTCTTCCTAAGAATATTCCTATGGTTATTTTATTTTTTTTTTAGAGATTTTTACCACCTTACATATGTTCTCTCCCTTACATTCAAGAGTTCCTGTCATTGGACAATGTCAGAATATATACTGAAAATGTCATTCATTTTCAGTATATATAAGCAAGAGCAAGTATCAGTTTAAGGGAAATACATTCATAAAGCTCACTCACACAAAAAAATGATTCTTCCTAAAAGATAGAAATACACATGAGGCTGCATATGTTGAAGCAGAATTATTGGATGTCCACCAACCAGCCAGACAGGAATTCTTAAATGTGGAGATAATCAATTTAAAAAGAAAGATGTTTCCTATTGCACCATCGTTTTGTTGTTTTAATTTGAAAGCTGCTTTGTCTAGGATGGACATCGGTTAAAAATAGATTATAATACTTATGTTTCTGACAGTGTGATACCTTAAATACAATGAGCAACTTGCTCCTTACCAAAAACTTCTGAATAAGCATTCAGAATAAAAATAAAAACATTCTGAATAAAATTATATTTGAAAAAATATTAAAATATACTATTGAGCTGAACAGAATGTAAGAAATCTCCAAGACCAAAAACAAAGTAAAAGCAGGAAACCAGAAAAGTATGAAAACACCAAAGTGACCATGAACTTTTGTACTATCAATTCTGCCAGGAGTGGATGGGCTATCAGTAGTTACCCCCACATAAAACTGAAACTACAGGGATGCCTTGGTGGCTCAGTCGGCTAAGCGTCTAATTTCGGCTCAGGTCATGATCTCAGTTTGTGAGTTTAAGCCCTGCATTAGGTTCTGTGCTGAAAGCTCAGAGCCTAGAGTCTGCTTCACAATCTGTGTCTCCCTCTCTCTCTGCCCCTCCCCTGCTCATGCTCTGTCTCTCTCAAAAACTGAGAACAAACAGAGGGTTTATGGGGGGTGGGAAGGAGGGGAGGGTGGGTGATGGATATTGAGGAGGGCACCTTTTGGGATGAGCACTGGGTGTTGTATGGAAACCAATTTGACAATAAATTTCATATATTGAAAAAATAAAAAAAAAATAAAATAAATAAATAAACATTTAAAAAAACTTTTTTTTTAAACTGAAACTACAGAGCAGTACACCTTTGGTGAAATAGAAGGCCTAAATACATACATATATAAATCCCACTCCAGAAAGGGTGACAGCAAGGAAACTAGCTTGCCCTAGCATCAGTAGAGAGGAAAAGCTAACTCTCTCTGGAGACTGCAAAATGACAAGCCCACCCGCATAGATTTGTAGGTTTGTGACCACAAAACTTCAAATATAGAATTAGTATCCACATACTTATGGGAGAAAGACACATTCAATTCATGCCTTAAAGATTTCATTAATATAAACTCAGAGAAAATAGTAACAAAATGTATCAAGAAAACAGTGCTCCATAAATGAGAACAAAACCAACAAGGATATATTCAGACACAGTTAACACTTCAAACAACAGAATTATCACATAAGAATATAAAATAAGTATGCTTACTATGTTAATAGAAAAAATAAGAATATCAAGTAGGTTAAGAAATAAGACACTCGAAACAAAGAAAATGACCAGGCAGATTTGAAAAAAAAAAAAAAAATCACATAGACCTACTAGGGCTGAAATTAAAAAGAAAGAAAGAAATGTTAACAGCAATTTAGACATGGATGAAGAGAGAATTAGTGAGTTAGAAAGTAAGTTTGAATGAATTGCAGAAAACTCAGTACGGAGAAACAAAAATATGGAAAATACAAGAGAATTAATAAATGTGAGGAACAGTGTAGGAAGATCAAATATAAATCATGGAGTTTCAAATGAAAACAATAGAAAAAAATAGAAGACAGGATCTATGTGAAGACATAACTGCTGAGAAAATTCCCAGAATTTATTAAAGATATTACTTGGCAGATTCAGGAAGCAGAATGAATCCCAAGCTGCATAAATAAAAAGCAATCCATAACTAGGTACATCATAGCGAAACTATAGAAAACTAAAGGTAAAGGGAAGATCCTGATAAAACCAGAGACAACATAATGACTACACATAAAGAAACAACAATTAAACTTATTGCTGACTTATCAGCAACCATGGAAGCCAGAAAATTGGAAAATAATTTCTTCAACATTCTGAAAGAAATAAATTATCAGTTTAGAATTGTATGCCAAATGAAATGATCTTTTTTAATTTATTTTTAAATTTTTTAATGTTTATTTATTTTTGATAGACAGAGCATGAGCAGGGGAGGGGCAGAGAGAGAGAAACACAAAATCGGAAGCAGGCTCCAGGCTCTGAGCTGTCAAACTCATGAACTGCGAAATCATGACCTGAGTAGAAGTCAGACGCTTAACTGGCTGAGCCACCCAGGCGCCCCTACCAAATGAAATGATCTTTGACAATTCAATCTTTGAATGCTTTTTCATACAAATGAAATCTAAAATATTTATCACTAACACATAATCATTAAAATAAATTGTAAGGGTTGAACTGCACAAGGATAGGAAATTATATAAGAGGAAAGGTCTGAAATGGAAGAAGATATAATGAGTAAAGAATAACCCAAATTGTGGGTAAATCTAAGCATCTAAGCAAACACTGGCTGTCTTTTGGAGGAGAGATCAAAATGGAATGATATGCTGGCCAACAGTGGTGTACAAATGACAAGGGATTGGTGGAATTTAAAGCAGTCCAAAGTTCTTGTTTTGTTTATGAGGAGACTTTGATAACATAAGTATGCATGTTAAGATTTCTAAGATAATCTTTAAAAGAATGTACATGGAGTGTTTAACTTGTAACTAGTAGAGGCTAAAAATGAAATAGTAAACAAAAGTTTCGGCAAATAAAAAAAATAATAATAAAATAGCAAGAAAGAAGACAAAAACACAGCTAGAAAAGCAGAACAAAGAGAAACTACAAAATAATAAAATAATATAGTGGAAATAAATTCAGATAAATTGGCAATAATGATAATCAGTATATAAAAAATAATAGACTTTAAGGCAAAAATCATTCTTTAGAAGCCACAGAATCACTATACAATGATAGAAACTTGCATATTACTAATGAGACATAATAATTCTGAACTTGTATGAATCAACTGACTCAGCTTCAACAGATATAGAATAAAATTTGATAAAATCTCAAGGATGGTTTTAAAAATTTAAATTTAAGAAAAGAATTTTAACACCTCTCTAAATAATTGATAGATTAACCAGGCAATAAATCAGTAGTAATATTGAAAAAAAATGAATAATATGTACTCGATCATAGGTCTTCACACAGGCCACTGCTTCCATCAATTAGGGAATACTCGTTCATTTTAAGTACACATAAAACATTTACAAAAATGTCTCACAGGTGTTTCCATAAATTGTGTGTCAGTAAATTTCAAAGAAAAAACATCATTCAGAACAAATTAACCATAATACAATTAAGTTAAAAATGAAGATTAAAAGAGGTGCCTGGGTGGCTCAGTCCGTTGAGCGTCCGACTCTTTGTTTCAGCTCAGGTCATGATCTTATGGTTTGTGAGCTCGAGCCCCATATCGGGATCCATGCTGACAGAGCCTCTCACTCCGTCTCTCTCAAAAATAAATAAACTTAAAAAATTAAAAATAAATAAGTAAACATTAAAACAAATTTTAATATAAATATTAAAGTGATAACTGGGAAAAAATCCACACATTTGGAAACATAAAATTACAATTCTAGTAACCAATGGGTCAAAAAAGAAATTACAAAGCAATACCAACCGATAATAAAATACTGCTTATCAAAACTTGTGATATAAAGCTAAAATAGTACTTACAGCAAAATCTGAAGTCTTAAATGATTATATTAGCAAAGAAAAAAGGCTAAAATTAATGTACTAAACATCCATCTTTATAAATTTAAAAATAACAGAATACAACACAGTAAATAGAAGGAAAAACAAAGGTAAGAGTAAAAAATAATAAAATAAGAGACAAACATTCAGTTTGCCCTGTAATTTTTAGAAAAGCCCTGTAATTTTTAGAGAAGACTAATAAAATTAGCAAATCTCTGGAAAGATTACTCAAGAAAAAAGAATGGAGGTAGACATACATAACCTTCAGAATGAAGGAAGAGATATAGAGATATAGTTCCCTTCAATTATAAAAATAATGAGAGATTATAACAACTTCGTATCATTAATTGTAAAACAAAAAATGCAAATTTTTTAAGAAAAGTGTAACTTCTTGAAACTAACTCAAGAACAACTAGAAAACCTAAATAGTGTTAAAACCATTAAGGAAATCAAATCCGAGGCCAAATACATAAAACAAACAAACACAAAAGACGTCACCAGGCCCGTACAGTTGTATAAGTGATCTACTCCAAACAATCTAGGGACTGATAATTCTAGACTTACTCGAACTCTATCAGCAAACAGAAAAAGAATACTTCCCAATCCATTTTATAGACTAATATAATTTTGTTATCAAAACAAAACTAGGACAGTATGAAAAAGAAAATTACAAGTGAATTTCTTTTGTGGACAGAGATAGTTTTAATTCCCCTCAAGCAATGAGAAGGATTGGGTTGAATTCAACTTACAGTAATAAAAATATTTACAAACTGTAACAATATAAGAAAATATCAAGAAATTTTCTTTTCATCGAGCAGCAAATAAAAGTACTAAAACTGGAGACCCTAGAGTTTCACACCAGTAGAGATTCTGTATCTACATGGATGAGTAACGCATGGCCTCCAATTCCTGACAGCGGGAGTCGGGTGAATAGACCATGTGGGGCCTCCTCTCTGACGCATCCCGTGCAAATTCATACAGGTCTGTAGTAATCATAAGACGCCACTATGGACAAACACCTTAGTAATAATCTGATCATTCTTTAAGGAACTCTGCAGTCAAAAATGAGATGAGAAGAAGGTTAAGAATGTGCCATACAAATGGGGAGTAGTAATATGTTGAGTGTGTTTTAATGAGAGGTGAAAATCCCCACAGAACAAGGAGTTGTAGGAAGAGAAATGAGGGTAGAGAGGGAAAAGGATGGTCAATGGCGATGGTACAGTTTTGAAAGTGGGGAAATGGAGTGTGGTGGGCAAAAACAGACTACTGAAAACAGACTACTGAAAACAGACTACTGTGAGTGTGAATGGTGTCAGTTCTTGGTAGTACCAAAAAAGTAAGGTAAAAAAATTATGCTGGTAACTGAATTCTAAGCCACATGAGAGTAGGAAGAGCATCTACCATGTTCTAAGCATAGGTCCTGGCATATGATAGACACTCAGCATACTCTGTTGCATGAATGGGTGTGTGAATGAATGCATAGCTAATAAAATATTAGCAGGGTAGAAGGAACCATGTGGTATTGGATTAGAGTGGTACACATCTGCATGAATTTATGTTTACCCAAATGGGCAGATAGAGATAATTATTGTGTATATGTGTATATACACGTGTTAGTTCTTAATTCTGTCTAGTGACAGCCCCGGAAACAGGTACCACTCTGGTAGCTACAAGCATTCCCAGCACCCAAATCTGGGGTTTTAAACCCATTCTCCAATAAAAAAGAAGCAGGGCTCTGGAGATTCTAGGGCTGGGGCAGGGAATATGCAATATGAGACTGGGGCATCTGGGAGTGCCAGAAAGTAAAGAGGGGATAAAAGAGAGAGAGAGGAGAAAAGGAAAGACAGAACAATGAGGGAAGAATATGTCAAGGGGACCCAGGAGTCAACTGAAGGAACTCCCTATGGTCAAAACTGGAACAACTAAGCTAAGCACTCAATAAACATGGTAGTATTGGATTAGAACCTGAAAGATCAAAAATACTCACGACTCCTTACTGACACAAAGAAATGATTGAATAAATAAATGGGAGAGAGTAGATTTCTGATACAGAAGAATTCCAAATACTTACCTAGATACTGCCCCCCTCAGGGAGGCAGAGCATAACTCCTTAAACCTTAAGTGTGGGTTTAAGTCACTACACATAGTGACTTCCTTTCAAAGAAAGGAAGCATCAAATCATCAAAAGGTGGTGCTAGAGGGGGGTACTTTATAGTGGAGAACCCTACCAACCACTACCTTAGTCAGGTGTTTGAGGTTAACATCATCAATGATAAGTCATGTTGATAGCATATACCCTTGGTATCATGTGATGTCCTACTCTTAACTGGCACTCTATGCCTTTATTCTTTCTCCTCAATCCTGTAACTCCAGTCTAAGCATAAGGAAAACAGGCAAATCAAAATTGAGGGATATTCTATAAAATATCTTACCACTTGAAACTGTCAAAGTCATCAAAAACAAGGAAAGTTTGAGAAATTATCACAGTTTAGAGGAACCCAAAGAGACAAGATATCTAAGTGTAGTGCAGTATCCTGGATACGATCTTGGAACAAAGAAGTAGGTAAAAACTATTAGTTAATAATAGCATATCAATATTGGTTCATTAGTTGTCGCAAATTTACCATACTAATTTAAGATGTTAACAATAGGGGAAGCTGGACAGAGTAAATGGGGCTTCTGGATGCTGTCTTTGCAACTTTTCTGTAAAGCCCAACTACTCTAAAATAAAAACTTTATTTAAAGAAAAATAGTAGCTAACATTTCCTGAGGGCACTGCATATGCCAAGTGTTTTAAGTAGTTGGCTACTAAGTACTTTAATCTTCACGACAACCCTATAATGCACACATGATTATCCCATTTCATAAAGAAACTGAAGCAAAGAGGGGCTAAGTAGTTTGTTCAAGGCTGTCACACAGCCTACAAGGGCTGGAGAGGGGAATGGGGAGAAAGAATGTATTAGATGATCTCTAGAAATGTCTCTTAGCACCATAATTTGATTCTCTGATTTTTAAAAGATCTGTTGCATTGAGGAAGGAGTACATGGCAAGTTTAAAAAAACAAAACAAAACTAATATTGAGGCATTTTTGGAAACTATGGTAACAAATAGATTAATAGGGTTTCAAACTCTTACCGGAGTAAAGGGGGAGGGAGAGAGATTATGGGTATATATGTGAGTAACTTAAGCTTTATAAAAACAATTTCAATAAAGTGAGGAATTTACTTCGTGGGATGAATTGGCAATGGTTATTACCCAGAAGTACAGTAGGGAAAATGGCCACACTCTAAAGGATTAAGACAGCTGGCTCAGGTAGAGTGCATACCGTTACGTGAAAATAATCATAAAAGTTTTAAAATGTGGATGATTGTCAAATTGTATAACTTGATTATGAACAAAAGTAGAAGCCTAGAGATTATAGCCAGAGGAAGGTGGAAAAAAAACTCTTGAGAGCATAAAGAAAGCCCTGCTATGCATAAGAGAAAAGTGCAACAATCAAAGCATAACAAAGAATGAGGTTTTATTTTGTTTAATATGGTAGAGAGTTGAAATATAAGAAAGAGTCAATGAAGCCATTATTTTGGTAGGCAAACCTAGAAACGGTTGGCTCCTGTAAAGGAAATGGTGGAAGACGTGAATAGATTCATTCAGAAATGGGGTGAGGCAGGGAAAGCAGCCTCTAATAGGACCTTTGGAAGCAGCATTTGTTCTGCTGATTGACTTGTGCACTGGCTGAAATTATTTTCTGTTTCAACGAGCCTTTTCTTATAATCTTCCTTTTCTTCCTAATATTGGACTTCAAGTGTTTTCTCTTCCCTCGTCTTCTTTCCTTATTTCCATTTGTATCAGCCATAAGGTGAGCTTTCATCGGAGACTGTGCATTCAGAAAAGGACAGAGATGGAGTGTAGGAACTTTTCCTTAATATTAACAAATCCCTCCTCCTTTTGCAGACTGACATGTTCACAAAACAGGTTTCAATGAGAAGGTTTCCTTCCTATTACATTGTTACTAGTAAGATTCTTTACATTTCAATGAAATCTTCTCTTAACCTTCTTAAAAACATAAAAGATGCCAGTGTCGTGAATATTTCTTTATATTTCACATAGAAGCCAACGCTGATCAATATCGAGACAAAGATGTCAAATAAAATATATATGGTAAGAACTGTGTTGTAATAAATTTGATTTTTCAAAGAATTCACCACATATCAAACTATAGGAAATGTAATTTTTTAAAAATGTGCTCTTAAAGATCAGTGTACTAGTCAATGTTCTCCAGGGAAACATCAACAACAGAATAGATAGATAAAGATACGGATAGAGATACAGATATAGACACAGAGAGACATATAAAATCTTTTCTTCCCAAAAGATCGTTCCGTGGTCTGGCACATGATTTAGCGTAGGCTCACCTCGTCCATAGCTTTTGAAGCTTGTACACAGTAAAAAGAAAGCTATTATTTCACATAGCACAAATTTATAAGTGACGGACATCTGATAAAACATTAAGAAATCAAACATTTAGTTAAGCATTTAGAGAAATGACTTACCATGAGTTATGGATTCTGAAATAGTCCCCAAAGGATTTACAGCAAATCCCTTCACTGAAGACGTTTAAAATTAGATTCAAAGAAAACTTTGAGTGAGAGCACGCTGGTGTGGAAACTCCCACACTAACAAATATGAAACAGATGAATTTTAGCTTTTTCTATTTTTAATATATACAACCGCTATTTTTCGGATTCATTAAAAAATAGACTTGGCATTCTACACTCTTGGCCACAAATAACATAAAGTGAAATAAAAATTAAATCAACATCACTTAATTACAGCTCCAGAGACCTACAGTTCTAAGAGACAAGACATTCAAGGCTCAAACTGTAACCTTCGAGTATTTTTATCATTCACAGAAACATAGGGTTCTCAGGGAAGTTCTTCTTTAGAAAGTGATCTACTCCCAAACGCCCCACAGTTCACTGGGGATTAGGACCTGAAGCACTGCAGGTGATTTTAATTGTCACGATGATGCATAGAGAGAGATGTGACATCTGGAGTAAGTGGCTTCTAAACAATGAGGGGCTTTAAAGATTAAAGTCAACACTTTAAATTGCACTCACGACGGAATAGGCAGCTAATGCTGACCATAGACTGCAGGTGTAATATTCTCCATATGTTTTGAAACTTGTAGCTGAAAGAGATCAAGCCCTCTGCATCACACGCAATAAAAACTCAAGGACAGTGCATTATAACGTTGCATTTTGAAGGTTAGCAGCACAAAGATCATGATGGTAAATAACACAAACAGATTGTGGGAAGTGTTCTTAGATGTAGAATGCCAATCTGAGAAGTCCGTGAACACCTGTGAGGCCTTCTTAGCCAAAGGCAAGCAGATCGTTGGAGCTAAATGTACTTTGAATACCTGAAATGTTGGCCTAGAATTGGATTGGTCCAGAGCTCCTGATGTTACCTGACAACAGTGAGAATGCTGGATGCATCTAGAGCTGGCTAGACCCTTTCAGGTATGAGAAATAATGCTTAGACTGCATGCCTAAATAAGAGTTCACGGAACACTATGAGATTGAAATAGAAAACTTTAAAAAGTAACTTATTCAGTGATCATAGTATCCTAAAGAAATAGAGCATCCCTAGAAGTAGACAGTCCTTGGTGAACTAAACAATATTAAATGCAAAAATCAAACTAAACAAGCCAGGAGTAACCCTGACAATGTGAAAGAAAATTCTCCACATAGTCTAGTTTTGTTTTAGCCACTGACATATGGGAAAATTTATGTAGTAAAGTTTATGCTTATAAAGTTTCAACTTATATTTAGTTGGGGAAACAATTTATTATACCAAAAAAAAAAAAAAAAGCATAAATGTATGACAGATGGCAATGCTTTTTTTTTTTTTCCTATTCTTGGCAAGGTCCCTTTTTAGCTGAACCGGCTCTCACTTCTTAAAACTATGAACATTGTTATTCACACCTATTTTCTGAAATTAAACAGACCAATTCTATGATGAAACATCCTATAAATTTGGTTCCTGTATAATGTCTCCCCATTTTGTATCATAAATTATCTAGAGTGCCACCTTCCCTAGAATAATGAAATAGACCCAAAGTAGGCAAAAGGCATAAAACTTTCATTTCAAATTCTCTAAATCAGTTTTCAAAATTTTTCTACGTAAAAAAATCTTCTATAAAATCTTCCATTCTGTTAGGACTTTTACAAAGGAAACCATCAAAGATTATCTGGCAAGTACATTCTAACATCCTGAAATCTTTATTTTTGACATTTAAACCACGCACCATTCCTTTAAATCATTTGCTAAATTATGATTTATGTTCATAGATGTCTTAGTGACACGGTTCATTTTCTGAAAAATGAGCAAAACTTTCCATAGGTGTATGTGACCGTAAGCAGGCTAATTTATTGGATTACTTTAATATGCAAACCACTTCTTTAAAGTTAAAAGCTTATTAATTGATAAAGTGAAAGAATGTACTGTATAAGGGGGTGGAAGGCAAGGTGAAGGGTGCAAGTGGGTTAGTAATACTAGATGCAGTCTCCCTCTTCCTCCCTTCCAGGGACTAACCTAAGAGCAAAGATTAGATTGTAGCCAAGCGTTGTAGCCTACTTGAAAGTAACCAGGTTGTTTTCTCAGCCTATTGTGGGAAGGCTGGCTACTGTCAGGTTTATTAAAAGCTGACTCTCAAATGAAAATTATCAAAAATGTTAGAGTAGTTAGGGTAGCTCCAGCTGCTATAGCAAACTCCAGTATTTCAGCAGCTTAAGAAAATAAGTCTATTTTTCATGCACTTAATAGTCCCAAGCAATGCCTTTGGTGGAGAAAGTGGGGTGAAGCTCAGGGGTAAAGGAGACTTTGGAACCTCTGTGCCACAGCAGTCATTCAGAAATCCAAAGCTTTCAGTGTCACCCCAATATCCAGGCAGATCAGGAAGCACATGAATAATATTGGGAGATATTTTTAAGGGCCAGGCTTGGATGTGGTGATTTATCACTCTGCTCATGTCCCATGCCTAGAACTCAGTCACAAGTTGCCATCTAAGGATAAAGAGGGAAGAAAAATGTCTGACTCTCATAGTAGGAGGAAAGAAAATGAAATGTTTGATGAACAGCTAGTCACTTTTTTCCACAATATATGTCACAAAAATTTTGTTGCTGCAAAAATTGGGGTTAGACAGCTGTCACTTGTAAGACAAAGCTAGGGACATTTTCTCTGCAATGTTAAAAACACTTAATTTTACTTTTTTCTCCTTATTCCATTTTTCCTTCATTTCTCTTATCTGCAACCTATTTTATTAATCATCTGCCGGTGATTTGGCTGAACTGATTGTCCATAATGTTTTATTTTGAAATCTGTATTCACATTGAAGAAGAAAGAAAATTAGTAACGTAGTATGACATGCATAAACATCTAGTTAATTTTTTTTTTTATAAAATCTAACTGGAAGGCCAACAAACTCTTCACTGCTTTTCTAATACAAACACAAGACTGTTTTCCCAAATGGTTTAAAGCTATGGGAAGAATTATGATCAAAATGAAGAATGATGTCATCAATGATTACTTACTTTTTAGTCTGTAAGCAATTCATCTTTATATTCAAGCTGCAATCCAAAGACAGTTTCATCTTATAAAAAAAATTTTAATGAAGGACAAAATTTTGGAAAAATTTCTATGATAATGTATCAGTGGCAGTCTAGGTGGTTGCTATGGAGACTCTCAGGAAAATCTCTTTCTGGCATGAGTCCTCTGGATTCACTATGCATCAGACATTTTATTGTCATGACAAGAAGAGAGGGCTTGGAGATAGGACTTGTGACTAGGCTGCGTGGATCTAGTCTCTCCCACAAGATAAATACGTACATTGCAACAAGAAAGGAAAGTCAACAGTTTTTTGAATTGCCTGTGAAAAGACTGCTTCTGGAAATTGTGCTTTCTCTTTAATATCTATATTAAAGAATTAGGGTGGCCAGAGAAACTTCACCTTGGTAGGTCCAAATTATGAACAGGAGTTGTGAAGCAGCAGCATTTTTAAACCTGCTCCCTGCCCCCCAGAATGAAGTAAAATTGTAGGGTCTGGATATCACTACGTCCCTCACACACATTTTTTTCCCCAAAGAAAGCAATCATAAGAGTTAGAATGTCTTCACCTATAGAAGGTCAGCTGGCAGGCCCTTCTGAATGAAATTAAGCTGCAGGTCACGTGCATCACCTTAGCCATCCCTGGTCCGTTGGGATAATTGAAGCATCTCACAGCAAGAGCAGGGTTTGGGAGGAATAGTTAAGCATTGTATTTTATAGGTACTAAAAGCAAAACACCTCTGGTTGAGTTCTGCCCCTGTCTGTCCTGAAATTAGTCTTAATGCAATAAAAAAATAAATAAAAGTAAGTCTGCCCTCCCCCCCCCCCACCCCAAGAGGGGCATCTCTCATTTTGGCAGTCCTAAAACAGGTGTTGTAAAGGTTAATTAAACAAGATGGATCTGAGATTCAGGTAATCTGGCTTCTAACTCTGGTGCCATCAGTCATACACTGTGAGACTTGGAATAAGGCTGTTGTAAGAATAAGATGATATAACTATGTACAAGATATAGCCAGTGATCATGAGCAGGAGTTGTTGTTATTACCATTATTATTATTACTATCATTATTTGGGGGATTCTGACGGCGATCTTTTAGATAGTGGTGACTGTGGGGTGGGAAAAAAAAAAAAAAAAAAAAAAGATTCCACTTACCAGTGAAGGACAATTTGAAAGAACTGGGGCTGATTAGGCCGAGAAGACGGTTTAGAAAGACATTAATCCCGACTACAGTTAGATAAAGGATCTCTTGGAGAAGTGAGCCCACTGGTTTAGGAAGTCCCTGGGAGGAGGACTCAAGACGGAAGCAAAAGATGTGGGTCGGGGAGATAAATTTGACTTCACATAAGGAAGCATTTGGGGCAGAGTAGAATGGAGAAGAAAATGGCATGGGACGTCTCTTGAGAGAGCCAGTTCTCCATTTTAGGTTAACCAGGATCGAAGAAATTTTGAAAGGTGTTGAAATCGTGGGCGGGATTCCAGGGATTCTGAGTTTCTAGACAATACCTCGGACCACAGGGTCTCCAAGAAGCAACAGAGCGGGGGCAAAGCGAGTTAAAGGAAGCCAGACAATCTCGAGGCTAGCCTCGTCCTGACCTCACCATCTTGCACAGTTGCCCTACTGGAAAATCCTAAAATTTAATCTGGGAGTCCGGCCTCAGAGTTGCAGGGAGCTGGGAAGCTCGGTTGCTATGGCTACGGGAGCAGTTGGCCGGAGGATTCAGGGCAGGTTTGGGGGAGGGGCACCGCCTACGTTCAGGGAATGGGGCGTGGCTTCGGTTACTATGGCAGCGGGGACGCTTAGTGCGGGCCTGAGCCCAGTTTAGACGCCAATGCCCCTCCCGTCCTTTGCATGGCACCCAAGAAAGAGAAAGGTGGGACTCCAAGCACCAGTTCTAAGATATGGGAACCCTCGCTCATCGCTGCACACTTCAATCAGGTGAGCCCAGAGCCCTGAAAGTCCTCTCTGACCCCGGCAATGCCAAAGCCCCGCCAGACCCTCCAGGAAAGGCAGCCAGGCTCGCCCTCTTTTCCAGACGCCACCGCCGCCCCTTCTGAAAACTGTTCTCGATTCCGCTGTCCTATGCTTGGGAGTTCCGCCCACTAAACGCCCCACGCTCCCATCCGCGCAGAGTGGGCGTTAAAGGAAGAAGGAAGGGGGCGCCGGTCAATCAGTGCGATTTCAAAGGGTGGAGAAACCGGAGTGAGGGGGAAGGGAGGTGGTGTAGCTCTGACTCCTCAAGATCCTTTTCAGTGAAGTCGCCTAGATGGCACTCCAAAATTACACTGGAGTTGTCTTTATGAACTGTTTGCTTCCTGCGGACATCTGAAGGAATCATCCTGTTAAATCATCCGTAGCCTGGCCTGTGGTAAGGCTTACTAAATGCTGTAGGAAGAGAGACATGGAGTAGTTAAGATACCAACGTATTTAATGCAAGTGAGCCTTCTGCAGAGAGGAAAAGATGAGATTCTTCTGCAATGCCCTGATACCACAACACCAAAGTTTTGATATATTTTGAAGGTACTGTAAGAGATCAGAGTACTGAGGGGTTGGCTGGTGGACTCATCCCTAGCGTAGCAAAAAGGTACCAGGCAATCTATAACGCCCCTGCCACATGACTTCAAATTGCACCATGTCCCAACCAGACTAGCTCCCCACCGCATTCATACCCACCAACACTTAGTTGGTTGGGGAGCCCAATAACTCTTGTCACCTGCTCCTGGAAATCCACTGCTACACTTAGTTGCTTCTAAATCCAAGATGACATTTGGATGGAGAAAGGTTGATTCTGGGAATTCTGGCCTGCCATTAATTCCAAAGTACTTTAAAAACTGGAAAAACATTTTTTTTTCATTTTCCATGTGTACATACAGTGCACTAGAGAATCAGTACTTAAAGGAAAAATATACCTAAAGTCTTATGATACCCTCATGAGAAATTCGTACTTATGTGTCCTTATTTTCTACTGTAATTGTTTTTTTTTTTTCTCTAAGAATGGTATTCTGTCTGATAAGGAATTCTACCTGATGAAGAATTTCATGAAAGTGGTTAAGACACTGCTGATGCTGACATGACATCATGGAATTTGGGGTTATTTCTATAACTTTTAAGAATGAAGGATGTCAGCTCAGTAGTTCTCAGTTACATTCTCAAATTCTCAAAGATGTTTTTCAAAATACTCTGTTAAAAGCCCCCTCTCTTTTGCTTTTATAAGTCAGCACTGGCCAAAATAACTTTTTCTCCATTTTCTTTGAGATTGTGTAGGCCAAGTCTGGGCTTGGAGTGAACCTTTCTGCTTGAATTATAAAGTGCTGAACAACAGAATTTGATGGGGGTGCTGACACTGCATTAGCTTTAGTGTTGCAAATATGAAGCTATAATTTTCCTAGTTGAATGGAAAACCTAAAGACACTATTTTTCCTTATGGCTCGAAAACCTGAAATAATACTCAGCTTTCTCAGTTCTGCTCAAACAGTATAATTTCAATAAATCTTATTTATTAAGAGAAAGAATTTGAACCCAAAGTAATATATAGTTTTAAAAACAAAGGCTGAACTTCTTCAGTTTGTTGGAATACACGTGTTTTGACAGCAGGGGAAGACAACTCTCCCCTACCTCCTCTCCTAATTTTTATTTTCTCAGTTTGAGTTCATGTCTGCTCCAAGAGGAAAATTCCCAGATTACTTAACCCAGCAGTCCAATGTTCAGAGGCATGACTTAACCACCAATGTAATAGATTCTGGAGTGGGGTTAAAGAGGACTTCTAGAGGTGTGAATTCCTGATTCATAGGGTTTAGCAAAGTGCTTTGCACATAGTAGGTGCTCAAAAAATGTTTTGCTTTGGCACCCAAAATTTCTCTCTGTACAGTTGCTACTCAAGGAAATATTGTGTGCCAATATGTATAGTTGAGTGTGTGTGTGTATGTGTGTGTATATGCGTGGGGGGGGGGGTGAGAAAGGAAAAGTCTCAGCATTCCATAAGCTAGTTTTTTAGAATTAACGGATTCAAGAGTCACATCAGTAATGATTTTGAACTCGTGCACATGTGGAGCTGTACTAGACTTTAATGAGAATCAGTAAGTCCACAATCTGGTTTCAGTGAAGTTACCTTGTATCAGTATTTTGGGCTGTCCTTTCAGGCTGGAATAATTGCTAATTTTTCCCGCACGTTTTAGGTGGTCCTAAAACACAAAATGATAGCAAATGATACAAGGTAGTCTGTTACTAAGCTCTAAACGAGTAGATAGAGACTAGACTAAGCATTAAATGACTAACTAGAGGTTAGGAAGATGAATGTGGGCTGGGATTGTCAGGAAATGTTTTACAAAATTACTTGCCTTTAGCTAGGCCCTAAAGAATGGGTAGAATTTGAGCTGGTAGAATGAAGGAGGATGATTATTTTACATAAGGAGACCAATATAGGCCTTAAATAAATCTGGGACATTTAAATTGAAAGAGAAATGTGGATTAGACTGCTTCTGGGGTACATTGCTCCTAAAATAATCCTGCCAATCAAAAAGTCATTTACTAACTTTGCTATCCAGGCATTGAAACATTTATCTTATTAATATATGTGAAATATCACACCTCAAATTCGATAAAAATATTTAGGCACATTGGCAATAAGATAATAAAAATATCTTAGTGTGGGCTTGTATGTGACATAGACATTATATTTATGATATCCAGCAGCGTTAGGGAGTTAAAGATGCTTTAAAAAAAAAAAAAGTTAGGGAGGGAGCCAAACCATAAGAGACTCTTAAAAACAGAATAAACTGAGGGCTGATGGGGGGTGGGAGGAAGGGAAGGGTGGGTGATGGGTACTGAGGAGGGCACCTGTTGGGATGAGCACTGGGTGTTGTATGGAACCCAATTTGACAATAAATTTCATATTAAAAAAAGAAAAAAAAAAACAAGATAAATTAAAATCTTAATGCAACTGTCAAGGCCGCCTCTACTGGCCACAGTGAGAGGAAAAGGTATTAACCTAAACACTTGGTGACTGAAGGCACTATTTGGAGAACTTCTGGTCTAAGATATTTTTATTTGTACTGTTTTATCATGGTAAAATATAATAACGAAATTTGCCATTTCCACCATTTTTTTTTAAGTTTATTTATTTTTGAGACAGAGACAGAGCATGAATGGGGGAGGGGCAGAGAGAGAGAGGGAGACACAGAATCCGAAGCAGGCTCCAGGCTCTGAGCCATCAGCCCAGAGCTAGACGCGGGGCTCGAACTCACGGACCGCGAGATCGTGACCTGAGCTGAAGTCGGACGCTTAACCGACTGAGCCACCCAGGCGCCCCATCCACCATTTTTAAATGTACCATTGGTGGCATTAAGTACATTCTTGTTGTTTAACCATCATCACCATCCCTCTCCAGAACTCTTTCATGTTCCCTGACTGAAACTATACCCATTAAAGAATTCCCTATACCTCCCTCCCCCCAGCTCCCGGCAACCACCATTCTAGTTTTTGTATCTGTGACTTTAACTAAATATTTCATTGTAAATGTAATCATCTAGTACTTGTCTTCCAGTGACCGGCTTATTTCACTTAGCATAATGTCCTCAAGGTTCATTCATGTTGTAGCATGTATTAAAACTGCCTTGTTTTTAAGGCTGAATAATATTCCATCGTATGTACAGGGTACGTTTTATTTATCCATTCATCCATCAATGGGCACTTCTAATTCTTAGTTATTGTGAATAATGCTGTTATTAATAAGAGTGGACCCATTTTACAAAAAGAATACGAGTGTCCAAAAATCTGCTTGAGTCCCTACTTTCAATTTTCTTAGTATATAACTAGAAGTGAGAATTGCTGGATACTATGGTAATTGTACGTTTAATTTTTTGATGAACCACCATAACATTTTCCACAGTGGCTATACCATTTTATATTCCCACCAACAATGCAAAAGTGTTCCAATTTCTCCACATCCTTACCAGTACTTTTAAAATTCTGGGGAGAGATAGGTAGATAGATGATAGATAGAGAGATAGATAGATAGATAGATAGATAGATAGATAGATAGATAGATAGCTAGAGAGATAGAGAGATAGAGAGATAGATAGATAGATAGATTCAGCCATCCTAATGAATGTGAAGTGGTATTTTAGTGTAGTTTTAATTTGCATTTCCCTAATGATTAATGATATCAAGCATCTTTTTATGTACTTCTTGGCCATTTGTATATCTTCTTTTGCCCACATTTTAAATGGAGTTGTTGGGGTTTTATTACTGTTGAATTGTGGGACTAATTTATATATTCTGGCTACTAACCCTTTATGAGGTATGTGATTTGCAAATACTTTCTCTTATTTCCATGGGTTTCCTCTGCATTCTGTTGACAGTGTCCTTTGATGCACAAAGAGTTTAGTTTTGATGATATTCAATTTATCTAGTCTTTCTTTTCTTTCTTGCCTATGCAAGAAATCACTACCAAACCCAGTGTCATGATGCTTTTCCCCTATGTTTTCCTCTAAGATTTTTATGGTTTTAGTATTGAATTTAGATGCATGGTCTATTTTGAGTTAATTTTTGTGTATGGTGTGAGATTATGGTCCAACATTATATATATACACACATGTATATACATGTATATAACCATACCTATGTATACATATTTATGTATATACATCTACATATACATATGTGTGTGCGTATACACATATGTATACATGTAATATACATACATGTATATTAAATATATGTATTATGCATGTGTGTGTATATATGTGTGTGTGTGTGTGTGTGTGTGTGTGTGTGTGTGTGTATATATGTATATCCGCATGTGGATATCCAGTTTTCCCAGCACCAATTGTTGAAAAGGCTGTCCTTTCTCATGGAGAAAGGGTGGGGCAAGGGAGAGTACAAGAGCCAAAAAATTTCCTACCTTATTGAATGTGGCTTTTTCTTCATTGGGCATTGCTTGGTGCTTTAGATCTTTGACTGGTTTCAGTGCTCCTATAAAGTAATTTCAGCCAGTTTCAAGTTGTTTTTCTAATGTTTCCAGGGGACGCAGAGGGCATGTAACTGCCTAATCTGCCATTTTTTTGATGTCACTGTGGTCTAAGAGAACTTGTAATCAATTATGATCTTCCCATTTCTTCCAAGCCTATTATAGGACAGGTGATGCTGAGAAAGTGGAGATTAGTAGAAGCTTTGTTCATGACAACTTAGGAAAATTTTTCACAGTTGTCCAAACAATATAGCCATTCCCTCTAGGAGCTTACAGATTGCACAAGACCTGCCTCTGGGTAATCTCACGTAGCTTCAGAATGAGTGGGCTACATGTTTCAATTGGACTTTTGTGTTATGTTCCAAGCTTTGGTGCCACTATGGTATAAAAGAATCTCGCAATGTTTTCTATGTTAAGTGACAACATGATAACACTACAGGAAATATTCAGAAGTCAGATACAAATCCTTTTTTTTTTCTTTAAGATGTTATGAACATGTGTCTCAAACGCGTTCTTCACAGTTCCAGGTTCCGCAAAAGTTTGTTTGGGTTGATTTAGATATCTCACAGGTAGAATTCTGGAGATTTTGCTAATTTTAATTGTTAACCCCTTTCATATTTTCAGATTATCTGAGGATGTTTATTTCTTTTCATTTGTTCCTGGTTTAAGGTCTCAAATTTTTTAAGTTTGGTTTTATTTATTTTTGACAGAGCAAGAGAAAGAGAGAGAGAGAGAGAGAGAGAGTGTGTGTGTGTGTGTGTGTGTGTGTGTGTGTGTGTGTGTGTGTGTATGTGTGCCAGAGAGGAACACAGAGAGGGAGAGAGATAGAATCCCAAGCAGGTTCCATACTATCAGTGCAGAGCCTGATGCAGGGCTCAGTCTCATGAACCATGAGATCATGACCTGAGCGGAGATCAAGAGTTGGACTCTGGGGGCACCTGTGTGGCTCAGTTGGTTAAGCGTCTGACTTTGGCTTAGGTCATGATCTCATGGTTCTTGAGTTTGAGCTCCATGTTGGGCTCTGTACTGACAGCTCAAAGCCTGGAACCTGCTTCAGATTCTGTGTCTCCTTCTTTCTCTGTCTGCCCCCCCCCCCAACTCATGCTCTGTTTCTGTCTTAAATAAATGTAAAATTTTTTTTTAATTTGTTTAAGAGTTGGATGCTGAATCAACTGAGGCACCCAGGTGCCCCTAAGGTTTCATTTTTATGTGTAGTAAAAAGGCAGCTTCAACTCAAGAGACCATCTTTTGGCATAGCAACTATTCCATTTGCTTACTGTGACCCACCACAAAAAAAAACAAAAACAAAAAAAAAAAAAAACCAGAAAAAAAGTTTTATGGCAATTCACATACCCTTTAACCCAGTCAGCTTTGCTATTGTAATTCGCTGATTTCATTTTGTAATTATGATTTTAGTTCCCTAATGCCCAACTTAAGGGACTCGATACTTCTTGTCATTTGCCTTACATTTATCATTAAGATTTTACTTCTTGATTAATACTTCAATTCTTATTTAATATGATTACTTACATACTTAAAAATATTTGGGGGGTGCCTGGGTGGCTCAGTCAGTTCAGTGCCCAACTCTTGATTTCCACTGAGGTCATGATCTCATGGTTTGTGAATTCAAGCCCACACTGATAGTGCAGAGCTTGCTTGAGATTCTCTCTCTCTCTCTCTCTCTCTCTCTCCCCCTGTGTGTGTGTGTGTGTGTCTCCCTGCCCCTCCTCTACTTGCTCGCTCTCTCAAAATAAATAAATAAACTTAAAAAATATATTTGGGGACATCTACCATAATATGTCGAGGTCCTTACTGAGACTCAGGAGGTCTTGCTTCCAATTTCTGTATTTTCATTTTCAATGTATGTTTTTACACATTGAAATGTATGATGCAGGGCACCTGGGTGGCTCAGTCAGTTGAGCCTCCAACTTCAGGTCAGGTCATGATCTCAAGGTTCATGAGTTTGAGCCCCGCATCAGGTTCACTGCTGTTAGCATGGAGCCTGTTTTGGATCTTTGGTCCCTCTTTCTCCCTGTGCCTCCCCCACTCATGCTCTGGCTCTCAAAAATAAATAGACATTTAAAAAAGAAGAAATTCATGATACCTTTCAAGTAAGTAAGAATATTGGCATCAAAGACGCAAGCTGAGGACATACATGGTCGTGCCATCCTTTACTGTGTTCACCCAGAGGTGGAGACTCCTTGGGTATCTGGGCTAACCCGCCCCTTTCATACCACTGAGGATCTAAGCATGGCAAGGTCGAGACATTCAGTGATTTATCTTCCCTCACTTTAGCTCTAGGCTTTATCTTATAACTTAGTATTTACAGAATGCCTTGAATTATGTGCTATCAATTCATGTTTTGTAGAACACAAGTATAATATGAGCTGCTTTGTAGCAAAATCATATCTTTATACTTCTTGTACCTACCCCATAATGACTTGCATGGTTCTAAGCACATGGTACCACACTCAAGCTATATTAATGGAATTAATTCACTGATCTACTTTGAAATATGAAGAAATATATATTGTGGAAATCAGGACAATTAGTAGACCAAAGAGATGTATTCTAAGAGAAGAGGAAGGGACAGAAAACATTCATTCACATAAAAGAGCATCCCAGCAGGTACATAGCATGATTATGACAGTGTCCAGAAAATAACTATGCAATGATACCATTTCAAAACTTCTCAGATATTTCAGCTGCCAGCCAGGAGGTATTCAAGTGAAAGTTCTTCAGAATATTTAGTTAGTAGTGTCTCATTATAGTTCAGTTGCAGAAGATTTTTTTTCTCTTATTAACTGTAGCTTAGTGACAATAGCTGAGTTGTGCACATTTGAAAAATAATAATAGAGTTCCTTAGAGTCTTGGACAAAGTTTATAATTCTTGTAAAGGTTTAATAATGTGGATAAGGGTTCAAGATAGGTATTGCTGAAATGTTAATATCCCAGACCTCTTAAACAAACAAAGTTGTAAAACACATAGATGTTAGGATTATAATAAACTGAGTTTAAGTCAGTTTTGGGGGGAAATGTTCAACTGAAATGAAGCGCTTGAGCCATTACGAATGCACTTTATCAAAAAGGGAAATACATTTTATTAGGCAGAATCCTTGAGCAGTTTTTGAGAGGCAGTGAAGGATTTTTCAACTTTTTTGATCTTAGACAGTGAGCTATTTCTCATGTTAATGTGTATTTAAGACTTACTGGAAATACTCATAATATGAGCTGAAGACTGATGTCTGGCAGCGAGCATATTTCTGAAATTGGGTTGGTTTTTATTACTATATTTTCTGAAATATGCTTTCATTGATATTTACAAAACAAATTGCCAGTTCACACAAAGGTTGTTTTAATAAAAGCCAACGAAAACAACTGAGTTGCTAGGAAGAATGTTAAGAGGGAAATGGACTTTTCGTAACCTCACATTATAATTTCTCTTTTCTGGACAAAAATGTATTATTTGAATGAGTTTGGAACTGAAAGGAATTAGCATGTCAAAATATCTACCTAGATGTTATATGTGATCACTTTTATTACAAATGAAAAATATTAAATATAAGTAAAATGTAAGTGTTGCCAATGTGAGTTTGGCAACACCCTAGGAAAATGTTAGTTAAGAAATGGTGAATGTTGACCATGTTTCAACTCTAGCCTTAGAAACCATCATTGGCTCCCAGTTACCCATGGGATAAAATCCAAGATGTTCTGCCTGGCTTTCACAGCGCTGCCTAATTTGGCCTTTCTCTGTCCATCCATCTTTTTCTCTGTCTACTCCAGTTGAATGGTCTCCGTGGTATTCCCAGGCACGTACTGACTGACTATACCCATGCAGGTTCCTGGCCTGAAGACCATCCAACTCCTTCTCATTAAAATCCTCCCTCATATCTTCCAGAAAGGAGCTCAAGTCACATATTTCTGCCCATCACTGACTTTTCTCCTTCTACCGAACTATTCCAGTGATTGTTATCTTTAATGCGATCCTATTTTGAGCTGTGGTCCAACAATTTCAGAGTCATCTATTGTATCTCAATTCCCTTACAACATTGCAAATTCCTGGAAGGTAGCAGAAGGAACATGTGATTCCTTCCTTCCTGATCACAACACCTAAGAGTGCTAAGTAAGTACATAGTGATCTTCAAGAAATACTTTTGAATCAGATTCATTGATTGGATTTTACAGTGTCAGCCTCCTGGCCTATTTTCTCCTTTGAGCTCTAGCATTAGTCTCAACCCATTGGCTGTAAGAACTTAAATTGAAGAAAATCTCAAAGCCTTAGTTTTTACAACCATAAAAGAGGGACAGTGGTCATACCTCCATTACAGATATGAAAGCAATTGTTGAGAGGATTTAAAGGCATCTAACATGTAATATCTCAGACTCCAAACCCAAATCCCGTATTTTCCCCCTTCAAACCTGTTCCTCCTACGTCTTCACCTCATTGAGTGGATTCGCCATTCACCCAGTGAGTCACTAGGGCCAAAAATCTTGCATTTGTTATTTTCTTCCTCTTTTCTGCACTCTATAATTAATTTTTAGTAAATCCTGTTCGTTCCACCTTTGAAATGTTTCTAAAATCTGTCCTGTTGGTCTCAACTCCACTGTTACATCCTATTCTAAGCCATCATCATCACCTGCCTAAGCTACAGGTAGCTCAAGAGCTTTAGAACTTGGTTTCTTACTTCCATTCTTGCTGACTTAGAGTCTTGTCACCATATAGCAGTCAGAGTGTTTCTCTTAATACACAAGACTTTGAGTAAAATCCCGAGTGGTCTACCATGGGCTTTAAAGACCGTGTGTGTGTGTGTGTGTGTGTGTGTGTGTGTGTGTGTGTCTCCTCTGCTAACTACTTTGACTTCATCTCAAATCTTCTGTGACTCTCCCCTTCACTCAGTCCATGGTAGCCACACTGGCCTTTTTGCTGATCTTCAGACCCATCAAAAACACATTGCCATCTTTGCTCTTACTGTGCCCTCTTCCCAGAATGACCCTTCCCAAAATAATCATGTGAGTCGCTCTTTCCCTTCCTTTAGGATTCTGTCCAAATATCTCCTTCCCCAACCATCCTATTTAAACTACACCATCACATTCCATCCACTTAACCCTGACTCTGTTCCTGACCTTCTACTTTACATATATTTCATTATTGTCTATTTTCCTCCATGAGAACGTCCGCTCCATGAGGGCAGGGATTCATCTTACTGACTGATACATCACCAACCCCTGGCCTATAGAGGGGCTCAAATAACATTGCTGAATGCAGGAATAGTAGGGCCTCAATAACGAGGAGCTCCTGGTAATAATAGCGTGACTATATTTACTGGAGCAGCATGAAAATCAAATACAGTATCTGAAGGAATGTGGAACACTATGTAGCCCAGTATAAATATTTATAATAATAATCATTATTATGTTATTATAGAATAATATACTAATTATTGTTGTTATTACTCTTTTATATATTTTCATCTGGTCGTTACACATGTCTTCAAACTCAGTGTGTTCAGAACTTGTACTAACTATCCTGTTCATTGAAGTTAGAAACACCCTAGCCCCATCTCTTCTCATAACAAATTGGTCAGCAAATCTTATTACTGTGGCCTCTCTAGTTCACTTCCTTCTTTTTCACGCCTCATAACTTCCAACACCATTACGATCACCTTCTCAACTTCTTCTTGCCTGCCTTCATCCAGGAGGGAAAATTAAAAATATGTTAACTGGCACAATTACATGGAAATCAACATATAAATTTAACAGTTAAATTACTTTTTCTTTCTTTTTTTTTTACAATTAAATTACTTTTTATTCTTTATATAAACTCAATTATGTGTACCTTATGAAACTCCTTGCCAGATGGTATAGTTTTTCGTCCTTATCAGTCATCACATTTTTCCGATGATTTCCAAATCATTTGTTGGTTTTCAGAAGTGTTGGTGCAGCCTTTGGTTGATGGGTTTCACTTCCTAAAAGTTGCCCTTGTCTGAGCCATGAGGTAACATGAAGAAATGTGCATAGGCTCTTCTGTGACTTTCCTTTTAAAATGGTAGTTGTTATGCAATTTGTAGTTCTCTGTATGTAGAGGATTTCTCTCAATATCAACAATATCATTTGTCATACTAAAAGTAAATTATACTTTTGGATTTCTTATAATTGCAGCCTTTGAACTGCGAATAATTATGTTGAAATTTTTTCTAGCCTTCATAATATTGTGTGAGTTTTTTTATATTTAATTTATTTATGATCAATTAAGTCACAAAACCATTTCTTGGAATGTCACATTCAATTAGTTGACTTAATTTTATAAATTTTTGATCACCCTAAATCTACTTGGTTAACATTGCATACTGTGGCTAAAGTTTAAGATTGAATAAATTGAAAGAGGTTAATAATTCATTGTGCTCTGCATTTTTGTCATAAAATAATAAACCCATTTCTGTATAATTTATTAAACAAAAAATTATTTTTCTCTTATAATTGATTACTTTGCTTTGTTTCAAGTTGTACTCTTTATTCATTTGTTTCTATATATCTTCTGCATCTCTTTTAATGGTTCACTTTATTAATTTTATATGGGCAAAATGTTTTCATTTCTCTCTGACAAAGCTAAAGAAAGTATTGAAATTCATAGTAGAATATTTCACTAAAGCCAAATCCCTAAAAGTTAGTTGCACTTTTCAAATGTTTAACTACTCCCACTTCAGATTTACATTAAAATGAACACACGGTCTTGGCATGATTTCTTCTCAGTCAGTGCAATGCTAGCACTATGTGTTGCCCAGCTGGGTTCTAATATTTCTCTAATGTCCAATCTTGAGCTCTCTTCAGATATATTATTTAATTATCTCTAGTGTTTGTTTAACATATGGTAATAAATAGGGGCTCCTGGGTGGCTCAGTTGGTTAAGCGTCCAACTTTGGCTCAGGTCATGATCTCACGGTTCATGAGTTCAAGCCCTGCATCAGGCTCTGTGCTGATAGCTCAGAGCCTGGAGCCTGTTTCAGATTCTGTGTCTCCCTCTCTCTCTGCCCCTCCCCTGCTCACATTCTGTCTCTCTCTTTCTCTCAAAAGTAAATAAATTTTAAAAATATGTATTAAAACCCCTTATGGTAACAAATGGAAAATTTATAAAGAAGGTACTAATATTGACTTCATATACATCTCTTATTGTATCAGCTGAATATATTGAATACATACTGAGTTGGGATGAAAACGAAACATCTGAAATTTTCTTCAAAACTGTGGGCTGTTGGAGTCCCTGGATGGCTCAGTGGGTTAAATGTCCCACTCTTGATCTCAGCTCAGACTGAGCTTGATCTCAGGGTCTTGTTCTCAGGGCACTGAGTTCAAGCCCCCTGTTGGGCTCCACACTGGGTGTGAAGCCTACTTAAAAAAAAAAATGTGGGCTGCAACTCCAGACTTTATGCATGTTACCACTCTGGCACTGTTGTCAAGTAAATACTTCTCGGTGAAACCATTTTTCTTGGTACCCATTGAAATAGTTTGAGATATCACAAATGCTTTTCCATCTTGCTATACCAGATCAATAAAAAATACCTAATTACCTTCAGCATCTTGAACTTTGCATATTAGGTATTATTAAAATACTTTTACATGGAACTTTTACAGCTCTATCAATAGTGATTAAAATTTTACTAGTCTGATTTATATGTTTTCCAAAAGGTTGCTCTATCATTTCAGTAGATAAATGCTTTGCCCCTGCAAGATCATAAGGCTACATTACTATGATATGCCCATACAAATTATTTTTCACGGTTCAACTAAGTATTTCATGTCTAAAAATGTTCACTTATGTTTAACTACATAATAGATTGTGTTAAAAGTTCTGATTATATGTTTAAAAATGTTTAGTAATTACCTTATTGACACCCTTGATTTAAAAGATTTTATTTGAAACACTTTATTGCATGAAACTGATTTATTGTGTTCTTTAATTTTTCCTTCATTAGTGATTAAAAATTTTCTTTATTGGAATCATGACCTTTAACAAAACATGATAGGCAGTTTGATTTAAAAAACTGTTTTGCCTGTTCAACTTTTAACAATACAACCTTTGAGCTCTATTTCCATCCAACATTTATATCACTTGTAATAATAAGTTAATCAGATTTTTATGTTGAAAGAATCAAGTTGTTTTCATTTTAGAAATGCAAACATTTTTAATGTTGTAATGATTTTTGCACAGTACCAGAACATGCCTCAGGTTGTGGTTGATTATTATTTTCTTCTTTGATCTCATGAAAATCCAGAATATTTACCTGAGTACATGATACTTAAAAGAAATTTTAGAAACATATCCAGACTTTGAAGTCTCTTCATTGTGGGTTTCCATTTAAAATATTTACCATAATTGTGTATGTTATATCAAAAACTACACACACAGAATGGTATTTCACTATAATGAAAATAAAAGTAAAAACGAAACAAGTCAAAAGCAATACTGTGAGGTTAGGGTGATGATTCACTAGGGATCCTCCAGAAGCCCAGGATGCTTTACTAAAGGATACACAGTGTAGCCTTGCTGTCTACTGTGACACAGCCCAGATCCATAGACCTGCTGCAAAAGTCCCCTTGATGTCACAATGCCAGCAAGCCCAGATATAGATATATAGATATATAGATACAAATATATATATATATATATATATATATATATATATATATATATATATTAGAATATCCTTCCTTCTCCTACACCGCTTGTTGAACTTCTTCTCTTTCTTAAAGTCACAACTCAAATATTCTTCCTCCATGAAACTATCCCTTGACTTCTCATTTCCTACATTTGATTCACCATGTTTCCATGGTTCTTATGAATAACATGATGATGGCACTTACCATGCTTATTAGAGTTATTGATGGGTCTGTCCTCTCACGTGACTGTGAAATTCTCAAGGACGAGAAGTGAGTGGTATTATCTTTGGGTCTCCCCTCTGGAAATAGTGCCTGGAACATATTCAGTCAATCTCAATTGGAAAAATGACAAAACAAATGCAGTAATCCTTCCTATTATTTGTACTAAAACTACCCTCCTTTAAATCATGTTCTTCCCGTCCCATTAGTTTTCTTCTTTTTCTATTGTGCGCAAACAAACAAACAGTAATAATAGATGTCCAGCCCGATATACTTTGACATATGTATACACCCCTGTAATCCATCATCTAGAACACTTCCAGACCTACAGCCGGTTTCCTCACACCTTCATCTGTTGATACTTATAGCCCAGGGAGTTCACACAACTCTGACTTCTAACATCCTCAATTTTTTTGCTGTTATTGCATTTTATATAAATGAACTAATACACAATTTACCCTTTTTGCTCAACATAATGTCTGTGAAATTCATATATGCTGTTGCAGTATAAGTAGTGTGTTCTTTTTTAGGGAATTATACTATTCCATTGTGTAAATATGCCATTATTTTTTTATGCATTCTCCTGCTGATTGACATTTGGGTCATTCCTAATTTGAAATATTACAAACAATGCTATAAACGTCTTGTACAAATTTTTCTTTGGACATTTGTACTCATTTCTCTTGGGTATATACTTAGGAATAGAAATGCTAGGTCATATGATAGACATGTGCTTAGCTTTAGTAGCTACTACAATAGAGTTTTCCAAAGGGTTTACAGCAATTTACACCCCCATCAGTAATGGATGAGAGTACAAGTGGCTTATCAATCTTTTTTTTTTCTTTTTGAGAGAGAGAGAGAGAGAGAGAGAGAGAGCGCACCTGAGCTGGGCAGGAGTAGAGGGAGAAAGAGAAGAGAGAGAGAGAGAGAGAGAGAGAGAGAGAGAATTTCAAGCAGGCTCCATGCTCAGCATGGAGCCCAATGTGGGGCTTGATCCAACAACCCTGGGATCATGACTTGAGCTGAAATCAAGAGCGTTAGGTGGTGATTAGGTCATGAGAATGGAGCCTCATGAATGGGATGAGTGCCCTAATTAAAGAAACCCAAGAGAGATCCATCACCCCTTCTTCCATCTGAGGTTTTAGTGAGAAGATCACCATCTATACGCCAGAAAGTGAGCTCTCACCAGATGCTGAATCTGCAGATTCCTTGATCTTGGGCTTCCCAGGCTCTAGAACTATAAGAAATAAGGTCTGTTGTTTATAAGCCACCAAGTCTGTGGTATTCCATTACAACACCCTAAAGAGACTAAGACCTACTGTATATTTCCCCCGTCTATCCGAAATTTGTTTTAGTCAATCCTCCCCCTGAAGTCCCTCCTTCCTCATGACCAGTTTATTTGCCATTCTGTCAATCTTTCCAGCTGTTCAATCCTTTTTTAAGTGTTATGCCTAAAACTCAACACAACTTTCCATGAGGACACTCTGGTTTCGTAAAATGGTAGGATAATGTTTTCTATTTAACTCCTCCTTTTTTTTCCAGACAGGAGGAGCAAAGGCCCTTCAATAGACCTGTAGCACGTTGAGCTGATGGTTATGGGAAGCATTACATATAGACACATTCCCTATAGTCGATCACCTAAACTTATGACTGGATTATGTTTTCCTCAAAGCATTCACTTAGACTTCCCACACTGAATCTCATCTGATATATGTGCTTGCTCAGCTCAGAGACCTTTGTGAAATCTCCCTGCAGTGCTGAGCTATCCCCTCGGCACAGTGTCATTGTCACAATATCTGATAATGACGGCAAGACAGGGTGACAGAGGAAGGCTCACTGTCTGGAAATCAGAACATGCTTCTCTCTCTCTGTGTCAACTTGCCAAGATGTCATAGATTTTTCTTTCCATCTGCAAAATAAAGGAATTAGACTAAATGACGATGAAAGAAGCCACCCAGCATTGGATTGGGATTTTAGATTTCATTGTAATCTAGTTTCATATTTTTAATAAAAGTAGTTAAATAAAACCTGTTCAAGAATGATCCCTAGGGCTCCCCCCCACCCTGTTACTACTACTTCATGCAGAGAAGGGCCTGCTTAAGCCTACCTTTGCTTTTAAGTACTTCCATGGTAACTCAATATTTTCGGGATGAAAACTTGCAAACTGCTTTCTAAGATTACATAAAAGTCTGTTTCCTGGCCTCCCCTCGTCCTCCTGCCTCACAATCATTATTCTTTGTGTTGTTCTTATTGCGTCTTCTACTAAATATGACTAGAGTGTGTGGCCCTGGGGGGACAGGCAATGGCCCAGTTTCTCAGGCAGTGTACATTGAAATAGAAAATGGAGAAGGAACCCCCCCCAAATTATATAAACATCCATGAAAAAAACATACGGATCTCCAGAAATGTACATGACTCCATATATGTACATAATATCTGAGTTTGGGTCAAACTAGTTCAAGGTTAGGAATACTGAGGTCAACCACTTATATCTTCACATCGCATATTTAGAAGGCTGAGCAAGTATAAAAATGGTTTCTTTCTTTACACTTGTTATTGTAATTATAAAGTGAAACATTCAAGAACACCTGTTGTTATTATCTTGCTTAACTTCTTCATTTAGCACTAACCTAGGAAAATGTGGAAAAATGGTTTATTATGACCATATTTTCAACCTTTGCTATGGAAGGAACTATAGACATATTACACAGTATTACTCTTTGTGATAAAGACGACACTTTCGGTCAGAAGGCTGTATGCTTTAAATTATGTTTAAAGTAAGGATGTGGCCTGTTTTGCTCAAGAAGGTTTTTTGCTTAGTGCCTCTGTGCTCAATAATGAACAGTCTTATCTAGAGATCAAAGGTTTTGGTCATGTGGAGCCTAATTTGCAAATGTGAAGTCCATATGGGGAGGAGACCTCTGGCTGTACCCTCATTAACACCATCATCAAAACAGCTGAGGAAGCCAGCTCATCCTCCAAGGCGTGCACTTCACTTTTCCCGTTGCAGCTTTGCTGAAAGATTGCTTGTGGCTTCTTTAGGGTTCTTCCTTTTACTTTATCTGTTGGTTGGCCTCACCACCATGGCTAATTATTATTTTTCTTTTAATGTTTATTTATTTGAGAGAGAGAAAGGGAGGGTGCACACCTGCACCCTTGCACGAGAGCAGGGGAGAGGGAGAGAGAGAGAAACTCAAGCAGGTGCCATGCCATCAGCACAGAGCCCCGACGTGGGGTTCGATCTCACAAACTACGAGATCATGACCTGAGCCAAAAAAAAAGTCGGACACTTAAAATGAACCAAGCAGATGCCCCTCTAATTATATTATAGGAGCCAGTCAGTGTTCCAGCAAAAGGATGGTTAAAAGTTTTCTCTCTCTTTTGAGTTTCAGCTACTAAAAAAAAGTCTTTAAAGTCATCCAGCTTAATTTGGTTGATGAAAATCTTCAGTCAAACAAATAAACATGTAGACACAGAACAATTGTGCTTGACATGTTTTAAATTAATTCAACTGGAAACAGTCTGCACCCTAGCTTGGATTGGAAAAAGTGAGATTAAAACAAAGGCAAGCTAGGCAAAGTGGATGCCTTTCTAGATCTTTCTTATGTTAATCTTTATAGACCTTCCCCACTAGTCAATTCTAAACATTGAAAATGTCAGCTATCCAGCAGGAACTTCTTTACATAATATGCCTTCAGCCCAGGAGTAGCTGAGATGTGGGTAGTCCACAGGGAGACTAGGCCATGATTAAGTGGCCAGCCATTATCTTCCCCGGGTTTGGAGACAGAATTACCCTTTCATTGTCTTCTGAAAGTTTTCCCCATTTTCATTCCTCTGTCCTATTTTGCTATTGACACTTGCCTCCTAATCTTCCTTCCCACCCATCCATCATCTGTTTTAGAGAAGGCAGACAGTGGTCCTTGATACAGAAACATCCCTTCATGGGGAAAATACTTAAAACACTATGAATTTCTGGAGTGTAAGGCCCATCCCAAAACATAACTTTTAAAATGCATTCCAAGGAAAATACAAATAATTTTCTTTTTTTTAATTCCTAGAGTTCTTATACCTCTCCACTAACATGAAGAATTGAGGGTTGTCTGCCTGTGTTTATATCTAATGGGCTTTTCTTTATAAACAAATAGTATGCTATTTACCTGTCATTGACTAAGTCATTCCATTTCAGTAGATTTTAAAATGTTGGACATCGTTTAAGACTGATTACACCAGCTAGTGAATATGGAGTCTGCATTAAATTCCGTTGAAAAACATGTTTCTTCCATGTTAAATTACTGTCCAATGTACTACCTGGAGTATATAAAAAAGGGACGGAGTGCCTGGATGGCTTGGTCAGTTAAGTGTCCAACTCTTGGTTTCGACTCAGGTTGTGATCTGACGGTTTGTGAGTTTGAGCCCGGTGTCAGGTTCCATGCTGATAGAGTCGGCCTGCTTGGGATTCTCTTCTCCCTCTCTTTCTGCCCCCCGCTCACTCATGCATGCTCTCTCTCTCTCAAAATTAAATAAGTAAGTAAACTTAAAAAGAAAGAAAAGAAGAAAGAGGGTGGGTCAGTGGAAAAAGGAACAATGCAGCAATTCTGTTTTATGGGAGCTTACAATCTGAGAATGACAGACACCAGTCCTCCTAAAAGTGTGATCTCTTGGGGCACCTGGGTGACTCAGTCCATTGGGAGTCCGACTTCAGCTCAGGTCATGATCTTGTAGCTTATGAGTTCAAGCCCCGCGTCAGGCTCTGTGGTGACAGCTCAGAGCCTGGAGCCTGTTTCAGATTCTGTGTCTCCCTCTCTCTCTGCCCCTCCCCCATTCACACTCTGTCTCTGTCTCTCTCAAAAATAAATAAACATTAAAAAAAATTTAAAAAAAAAAGTGTGATCCCTGGACCAGAAGCCATAGCAATAGTGAGGAACTTACAAGAAATGTAGATTCTCAGGCCCCACCCCATTCTTACTGAATCATAGATTCAGGGTGGAGCCCAGTTATTTGTGCTTTATCAAGCATGTGTCTGAGGCAAACTAATGTTTAAGACATACCCTAATACAGTGATCACAATGTATGTCCCATATTACTAGCATAGTACTGACAGTGAGTTTTTATAGGTAGTCAGAGGACATAGAGATCACTGTTGGGCTGGGAAAAATCAAGCAGGAATTTCAGCTGGAAGGAAGACATTCTGTATAAAAAGACCAGGCTGAGGTGAGCAGAGAACTGAGAAAACATAGAGCATATTTGTGATATACAGTTAGCCATAAACCAGACACTGTGTTAGGTTCTTTACACATATTATCATGGTCAATCCTCACAACAACATATTATTCTTATTTACATGAGAGAGTTGAAGTTCAACATTTTACACAGAGAAATTTACCTGAGCTGTAAGACTTTAGAAAAGTAATAGTATGGTATTAAAAATATCTGAGGAAGGGCAGGTAAAGGGCTTTGAGTTCTACTCCATTAGAGTCCAAGAGTTGACAATTAAAATACCTTCTGTAAATGAAGAGTGAAATGATAAATTTGATGTCTTAGGAAAATGAATAGTTTGGAGATAGAAGAAGCTAGAGGCTTGACTAGACCCTGAGGAAGTTGTTTTCAATGGTCCAGATTCAAGGTAGTTATAAGTTGAGCTAGGAGAATAGTCATGAAAATGAAAAGGAAGGGGCATATTCAAGAAACCCTAGGAAGAAAGTAACTGTGGCTTCCAGCCGAGAGGAGAATGGGAGAGGATTTGAAGTTATGATGACTGGGAGAAATGGAGAGTCTCAGAAATCAACTAATTTAGCAGGATGAACTTGGATGACTTTTACTGTTTGTGATGTGGAAGATTTTGTTTGTTTTGTTTTTAGGCTAGAGAGAGGCAAAGAGCTCAGCTTTTAGATACACTGAGTTTGAGATGATGGTAGAACATTAAAGTAGAAATGTTCATCAGGAAGTCAAACATAGGCTCACAGTCCATGGTTGGAAACATAAACTTAGGGCTTGTCAGTAGAGAGGTGCTCCATGGGAGCAGCTAAAATATCCAGTAGAGAGTATGTGCCAAGAGAAGAACAGAAGGTTAAGAACAGAATTCTGTGGAATATCTAAAAGATCCTCATGTATGAAACAGAAAGAATAGAAAGAGCCTGATGGTCAGAGATGGAACATCCAAAGTAGTAAAGACAGAATGAGGACAGGGTGGAGTCCTGGAAGTTAGATCAGGGAGAAGGGTAAAGTCACCCACATATGGAGATGTGGGGAGAAAAGGGCAAGGCAACTATATTTGGTGATAAGAATATCATTAGTGACCTTCAAGGATGTAATTTCAATAGGGTGAATGGTGGTGGTAATGGTGATCAAGGAGGGAGTTGGAAGCAAGACTATAGAGTTTAAGAACATAGGCTTAAATTATGGAAAGAGCCCAAATGTCCAACTGATGAATGGATTAAGAAGATGTGGTATACACACACACACACACACACACACACACACACACACACACAATGGAATACAGATATCCTATGATATCTGTATACAGATATCCTATGATTTAACTCATATGTGAAATTTGAGAAACTTAACAGATGTTCACAGGGGAAGAGCAGGAAAAATAAGATAAAAATAGAGAGGGAGGCAAACCATAAGAGACTTTTAAATACAAAAGACAAACTGAGGGTTGATGGGGGTGGGGTTGAGGAGTGGGGAAAATGGGTGATGGGCATTGAGGAGGGCACTTATTGGGATGAGCACTGGGTGTTATATGTAAGTGATGAATCACTGGAATCTAGTCCTGAACCCAAGACTACACTGTAGGTTAGCTATCTTGAGAATAATTTTTTTTTAAAGAAATGAAAAAAAAAAAAAAACCACATGGAGCTTATCAGTATATGGAAGCCTCAAGTGTAGATCACATGTTCTGGGAAGTTTAATTATGAAGAAAAGGAGATCAGATGGGAATCGGTTAGTGGGAAGACTGGAACTAGGTAAAGATAGTTATCTATGTGTGAAATGCCATAGAGGGGAAAGGAGAAGAAGGGCTGGAAAACTGGAGAGGGCGAGATGGGACAATTGAAGGAACAAAGTTGTAGACAAGGTCAAAGGAAAGTGAATCATTGGCTCTAGAACAGCAGAGGAGGGATTAGAATCTTCCTCAGTCCAAGGAAAAGAGCAAGTTCTTGAGACTCATGAAGAATGCATGGAGATGAAATGTGAACAGGGGAGGAAACATAAGCAAGAAAATTTTGCTTTTCTGAGGCAGTGGAAGTGAGGCCACTGTGTAGAGAGAAAGTGGACAAGCAAGAGACATAGTTGAAGAATTCCTTTCACTATTTCTTTTAAGTGGCATCTGCCCATGAAACTTTGCCTAAGACACAGAGAGAGATGTGGTCTAGTAAAATGCCTATCACCTTACATTGTGACTTTCATATATCTGTCTCCCCTACCAGACTGTGGGGGTCTTTTGAGCCCCGAGACTTCGTTTCCGTACTTTTTAAAATCAGACAAGCTCAAAGAATAATATAACAAGCACATTTGTACCATGGAAAATTGTATCATGAAAAATTGACAGTTGCTACTTTGTCTTTCTTTTTTCTTAAGTAAACGCTGAAAAAACCCTGAAAACTTTGTCCTTACCACCACTCCCTGTTCTATTTCTTTCTCTTTCTTCCCAGAAACAAACTCCAACAAGAATTTAAGGCATATCCTCTCAGCCTATCTATGAACTTCTTTATCTATATCCATGAATGATATATAGTACTGTTCACTGTATGATTACTCTATGTTACTGTATGATGACTATATTTTTTTAATTTCCATATTCTATTTACCAGTTCTGCAATTTGTCTTTTTTTTATTCAGCGTTCATTGTGTTTTGAAGTCAGCCATGTTGAGATATACAGATAGAGTTCATTGCCTTTAATTGCTCTTATCCATTTTTGTATCCTCCATTTTTAGAGTAGCACATACAACATAGGTCCCCACTTAGTAAGTGTTCATTATTAGTGAATAAATTAGAATGAACAGTATAATAATTAAAAAAAATACTTTGTACAGTGATTTATAGTTATGAAATACTTTCATATATAGTCTCTTTTCACTTTTATTTGTGTATTTCCTTCCCAGGCTGATATGGTTTAAGGATAGTAATTATGTCCCATGCCTGTGCATTCTATTCCTAATGCCCATTTTGATGTTTGGCACTTAGTAACTCCTCAGTAAATATTGGTTGAATGAATGAATGACTCTCCACTATAAGCATTATTTTACTAAGGTCCATATTCTGAGTATCTGAGTGTTTTTCCAAGACCATGTGGTTGGAATCAGGACTAATAACCAGGTTTTCTGATACTAAAGCCAGTTCTCTTTTTATTACACCATTGAAAGAGCTATTGTAAGGACTATATTAGGGAATCAATAGGAAAGGAATAATTATAGTGAATTACTGCCCTGATGTAACCAATAAATAGACTCCATGTACCTGTGTAATTGGAGAAAATTAATAACCATATCCAGATCGAGGGCTTGAAATTTATCATAATCATTAACTTGGAATACTTAGTCACATGGTCTTTACACGAGGTTCATATGGTGAAGGAGATATGTGAATTATGAGGGTGGATAGTGTTGCAGGAGTGAAGGAATGAGCAGGAAGCAGTTTCATTCAAATAGAACTGCTCTTGCTAAGGTCACTGGTAACCTTCTAATTGCCTTTGACGATATATACCACTCCTCCCCTGACTTCAGTGACGCCTTCCTTCCTGGCTCTCCTCCACCCCACCTTCTTGTCAGCCTCCTGAGAAACTCTTCCCTAACACAGCAGCAGTGGAGTGGAGATCTGAAGAAAGTCATGAGCATTCTAGAAGAAAGATCCCAAGAACTGCCTCAGACACCCACCCATGCTCTACTCTGCCCACCCGGCAGGACTGGTTGATATTGATAAGTCCTTTTTACCCTTTGCTTGTCAGTTTGGGGGTCTTATCCCAGTTTTCTCACCAGAGACAGATCTCCACCACCTCTGGCCTTCATTGAACAACTCCTGCTTTCTGGGAGGCTGGAGAAGTCAAGGTCACTGCACAATGCCAGCTCTGGAAAGCTGCAAATCCTGACTCCCTTAATGGGCCAGAGAAGTTGAGGTTGTTAAGCAGCCTGAACAAAGGAAAGGTCTTTTAAGGAACTTATTTTGAAATATAAAGATAGTTTGCTTACATTCAAACTCCTATCTTAGTCATTTTTGTGTAACCATTGCAGTTTCATATATCACAGATGTTTAATCACACTAACAAATGCTTTTTTGGTAGAATTGCTGCTTGTTTCTTGTTGAATTGAGGCAGATCACAGATTCCTGAGCACATTGTTGCTCAAGGGGCACCCTTGCAGCTTTTTTGAGACACCCTCTGGGAGTTTTCAGATTAACCCCATCATTCCCTATAAGCATGGTCAACCTTGGGTATCTAGAAGACCTGGCATTGCCCCAGGACCATCCTTAGATTCTCCTTCCTTCCCACATCATAATTTGGTTGCCAGAATATTGGTGTTTCTTGAATAGTTCATTGAATTTGGAAGAGAATAAGATGGAGTGTTTACAATCAAGATAGTCTGGTATCCTTGTGGTGGTCAGCAGCATCCTTGGGGATCCTGTACTCACTCTAGATGGATGTGGAAATTAAACTCCATCAGTGCTTGTGTAGTAAACAAATAAGTGAGGACATTTGGATTAACTACAGGAAAATGAGTTGTCCGTGACACGTAATGAACTCAGCAGCAGCTATGGGGCACGGATGATGCATTAGGAAGAGTATTGGCTGGTTATTCTTTCCCTCCGAGTAGTCTCAGTGCCAAGGCCATACAAATTTATGGAACATACCCATAACGTTCAGCGGATGAATGGCATTTAAAAAAGAGAAATGAAGATGGGAAAAAACAAAAACCAAAGAAAAAGGCTATGAGAGGGTAATCATGAGCTAATACTGAGTCTTGAACATACATCTTCATTTTTAATGTGGGAGATAGCAACTCAACACTGAAGGGACTTGAGGGAGGGACAAGAGGGTCCCATGTCTGAGGATGGAGTTGATGACAAGTTGTAGCCTTTAATATCTGATGATGAAAAGGGATCTCCTTTCTTTGGGGTGAGTCCCCGATTCCCATTTTACGTTTGTGGCGCAATTAGCAGGACCCCTCTTCCCTTTGCTTGGTCTCCTCCGTTAGAAGAATGCCTCTGATATGTAATATTTGTTTGAAAACCCAAAGAAGCGTGTTTCCTTTTGAGGTTTGCCTTACTTCTTATGTTCTGAAGTTCGTTCTGGACCTCAGATTTTGCTCCGAGCAACAAAACCGGTTGGATTGTACCAACGTAACGGAGCCGTAATTTTAGCCAACTGTTGGGGGTGGGGAGATAGTTAAGGTGTGTCGTAGTTTCTGTGGTTTCTCTGTGGAGTAGAATTCCCTGCAAAGCTTTTCCATGTGGTGTTTTACTAGCTGTCTTAAAACTCTCTGATGCACGGAGCAAAACCGAATTAGGCTCATGTGCTACATCAGTGGGATGGGCCAAGGACTCTGAAAAACGAAAGAAAAACGATCAGACAGCCAACCTCAGAGGCTAAAGCATCCAAAGAAGATCGGCAGGACATAGCCAAATTCAAAACTAAAGAAGCAACCAGCTCTTTGAACCCATTTTTGCCGAAGTTTCTAGGGGAAATAAGAATTATTTAATCTATTAATGTTTTACCTTTGCACGGTACGTTACAGTTTACAAAATGATCCTGGGTGTGTTTGTTCAGAGGAGCCCTGAGAAAAACCTTTGGAAGCTTGTATTATTAGGCTCATCTTTATAAATGAGAAACTGAGGCACAAAGGTAGTTCCAACGTCATTTGTCTAAGAAACCACAGAGACAGAAGTGAACAACACTTCAAGGCTCTGTGTCTTTGCACCAGAACTTCAATAATTTTAGTTAGTGACCATATCTAATGTTCGTGAAGAAGGAAAACCAGCCAGATAGCATGTACGTGCACAGTAAAGATGGTTCTGGACGGCTGAGCTCTCATCAGTGAACAGAAGACATTACAGTGCCGTCTACCTATCAAAGGAATATGTCCTTTCTTTACTTCAAATGCTCCATGATTCAGAGGCATAGTTCCTTCTGAAGTTCTGAGTGCACCTGATAAAATGCCACATACTTAGCTGTCCTTCCCATTCTAAACATGTGTAAAAATTTCTCCTTACTGTGTGGTTTTGGCTGCTAAGTTCAAGAAACGTTTATTGAATGCTACGATATGCCAGGCCAATGAGCAAAGTAGGAAGTTATCTAGGTGGTATGATTCTAGGGGAGCCTTTTCCACTGGCCCAGACCACTGCTAACATACCCCCGTTAGCAGGGCATCCCTTTGAGTTAGTCCAGGAGTCGCTCAGATTCTTTTTCTGAAAATGCAGATAGCATGGAGAGAAAAAAAACCCAAAAAACTCTAAGATGGTCCCAGTCACTAATGCTGTGGGGTATATTAATTTGTCTAGTTAACAAATCAAGTATTAAGGCCCTGAGCTGAATAGGAGGCGACGTGGATAAATTGCATTCTGCTCAGGAGAAGTGGGTGATGAATTCTAGAAAGCCCTGTAAGGGGCCCTGAGGACCCAGAATATAGCCACAGGCCAGGGACTTGTCTGATCTGGAGAGAGAGGTGCATGAACGCTCTCTATCAAAAATAAACTTTAATCACTTCGTTTTTGTTTTTAAGAACTAGCCCTGCGTGGTATCTGGGCTTTAGGTCTGCGTCCATACAATTAATCAGATTAATATTTGCAATTCACATACCAAACGTGTGATCGTGTTCTTATTTTTTTAAGCCCAGTGAGCGGGTCTCCGTCTCTAATGAGAATTAGTCCGGTGCAGCTGTCTGCCCCAGCCCTCTGTGCGGCTTCCTCCGAGCTCACTGCCTCCTTGGTCACCTCTGCCCTTCTCTCCTGACTCCGGCCCACATCTCTTGCCCAATTGGGGATGAGTCCGTGTCTCTGCCTGGCCTCTTCCAAGCTCAAAATGATTTCAAGCCCCCTTCTGCCACACTCTCGCATTTTTTCCCACAGCTCTGCAAAGACCATACCTTTAGAATTTTAAGCATAGTATGTTCGTGACTTTTGCCCTGTCTTCCAAGGACCTAAGATGTTTTAGAAGTATATCAGTTAATAAGTTTATCATTATCAAAGAGAGTTATTCTACAGATTGTCATTCAAATTAAGGTTTTCTTTTTCATGATACAGCTGTTGATATTCTGCTTGATTTTTTTTCTTGATTCACTCATAAGCTCTCCCTGCTGGGAACAACATGTATGGAATAACCATATTTGTTTTAATGGCTACCAAGAACAGAAGCCCCCACCAAAAATAAGATCCATGGTGATGCCTATGATCATTCCTAGGTGCTGTGCTCAGAAGGGCCTTCTGTAGGTTTACTCATTCTGTCTTCACAACAATCCCATGAGGCAAGTACTGTGGTTATCCTCATTTATACCTGAGGCACAGAGAAGTTAAGTAACCTGCCCAGGGACACACAGACGATGCATTAAAATTTGAATCCAAGAAGTCGGCCTCCTGAGCCCAGGCTCCTAATCACTATGCCACGAGGACCTGCACCTCTCCAGGAGGTCACTGAAGTGTGAGGGAGTCTCGCCGCCTGTGGGTGAGAGGTGCTCGGGGACCAACCTCCCCCCGACCCCGCCACGGCAGTGGTCCAGTGAGTCAGATGCCTGAGTGGAAAAGTATCCCCAAGGTGGTCGGGAGGAAAGGAGAGCCTTGGGTTGGGTTGGCCCAGCTCTTGCCGTAGTGGCCTCTCTCTCCTCACTCTCGTCTGCTTTTCATAAAGCTCATTTGGGAGGATAGCACTTCAGACTGGGTCACACCAGAAACAGCATGGGCAGACAATATCACTTCACACAGCACGCGCTGCACAACATATATGGGGGGTGGGGAGTGTGACAGATGGAGAGAAACTGCTTGGTCCTCAGTATTTTTCCAGAGACGGTCTTGGCATCTCTATGTCAGTCTTAGACGCATGGGCCTTCCTGGGGCGGGGCCCTGACATGCTGGTAAGTGTTTACCCACCGGTTCTCTAGGGGCAAAGCCCTGATTCATGGCATTTAGCACTGCTGTCGTTTCGATACTCCCACCATGGGGGGATTTCACGTTGTCGCCACAACCTCACCGGGCAGTCGGGAAGAGTGGGGGCAATCGGACCCAGAACACTCCTGCTGAGGGTCAGAAGGTTAGGACGGATGGGGCAGCGATGCCCCATGTGTCAGGTTCGGATTCTGCACATCTGGCCCCTGATACCCTGTGCGGCTTCTGTCTTTCCTCCCTCCCCGCCTCACCCTAATATTCTCTGGCCATAAAATCAGGCTCGTAAGAATTTCATAAGGACCAAGAAAGAGAGTCACAGGACTTGCAGCCTGTAGGCAGTTGGGTGGAGGGCAGGAGGGAGCAGGCCATGGAGGTCCCTCTTGTTGGGTGATGGGAGAAAGCAGAAAAGAGAGGGAGGAGTGGTTTTATAGTCCATGCATGTTTGTATGTGAGTCTTTGGCTCTTCCCCTCTTATCTGGAAGAGCTGCCTCCTTCCCCTACCATCTGGTTGCTCGACTGAGCCACTCCCAGGAAACCTGTTTTAGCGGAGGCACAGCTGCAGGGCCTAACGCCCCAAACCCTTGTCACGGACGCCTGCCATAAACCATGCTGGATCAGATACAGCCTGTTCCCCTCCTAAAAGGCCTCCTAGCTGCAGACCGTGTGCGCATCAAGGTTTCATGATATGCTACCTTCTAGTGCCTTATGATTTCACAGAGCCAAAGTCTCGCCATCCAAGCACATTCTCTGTTGCCTTAAAATATTGATCAACAGATATTTATAGAGAGCCCTGCTCTATTTCCCAGTTACTGCTGGGCACCATGAGGTACAGAAGCGATTCAACCTAATTTCTGACCTAAAGAGCTCATGATCCAGTTGAGAACACATGACAGCCACATGAACCAATTCCTAAATAAGGAGCAGCTATAATAGTATGATGACCACGTCAGACTACAGTATTTATCAGAGATTGTGAGGCATCTGTAGTTAGAGAAGAATGTATAATAAGAATTTGTTTAGTAAAGGCAGTCAAAGCGGTGAGGTAACTGCATATCCTGGGAAATTGTATTGTTCTTGTTTGTTAGATAACAGCATGTACCCATTTTTAATCTATATTCCTAACTTTTTTATAATTACAACCCCTTTTTAACACATACGATTGTAGCAGCCGGATCTATGTAATAAAAATATTTCTTCTGCTGGCCAACAGCCCACATTAACACTCTTTTGCTGATGGAGATCCAAGGCTCCTTTTGAAGGAAAAACCTGGTATGAGAAAGACGTTCACAAATCCCTGTCCCCTGGCAGTAAATCTACTTAACAAGAAGGTCATCTTTTCAGTGGAGTATCGACCTAAAGTACAGGTTTGCTTATCTGGATGGTGTTCAATAGCTCTGAAAAGAATTTGACTCCTCAAATGCCTCATCGGTTTTATTCGGGGCTTGTACATCTCCTCCAAATAAAAGTTGTGACAGTTCTTGTTTCATAGAGCTCGTCAGGATCAATCGGTACTAGGTAGCGGACCGTGGGAATCTCATGGCAGGTCTCTGAGGGCAGAAGGCCCCCTGACACAGGCCAGCGAAGGCAGAGGGAGAGACCACGTGTGTTGTGTGGCATTGCCATTCCCCTACCTGATTATTTGTGCTAATAGGAGGAAGCTATCACGTTCCCATGGGCCAAAAGCTAGTTTTCACTTGTTTTTGAAAGGGTTTTTGTAACTATCTTAGGAGGTAGGAATGCCGAAGTGAAATCTGGAGAGTTTGCCATATAGGAAAGGCAAGTCGTTATCAATCTACCCTGTGTGTCTGGGACAGTAGGTGCATGTGAGACAGCCAGGGTCGCTGCATTAACGTGAATACTTTGTCGCTTCGGAAGGCTGGGATGTCTGTGTTTGGGTTAAGACGCCCTGCTGCTAAGCTTCAATTAGGTGAGGCTGGTAAAGTAAATAGAAGGTAATGGATTGTGTCCATACATGACTTCATTCCATCCTTGGAATGACTTTATCGATAACTGCTGGAGGGCAAGACTCAGCTGTAGCTGTGTCCAGTATACCTCCAGGCAACAGAGAGCTGACTTTATTTGCTAAGGTGTTTGAGGTGTGCCCAGGCTAAAACCCCGGATCCTTCACCATCGGATACATCCAGTGTAGTTTTTCTAAGACGATGAATGCTTTCTTTGTCTAGGCGTATGCTAAGAGTTACCCCAAACTTCTTGAATTGTGTTAAACAAACCCTCCTACGGTGGCAGTTGGTCAGAACTCACCAGAGTGCGTGCTGTGTGTTCATTTCTCCCCTATGGTCTGTCAACATTTGTTTTCTCTGTACTCAATTTCTCTTGGTGCCCTGTGAACCCAAATTTAAGGACTGTGTTTAACGGCATGTTGGCGGGCGGGGGGGGAATACGGGCGGAGGGGTGTTTTTAATAGCTTTTTACCAAATCTGTGTCCCATTTTTTCCAAAACAATTTCCTATTTCTAAAACTGCTGCCAGTTCACGGAAATTTGTAATCTACAGTTATCCTGAAGTCCCAAGAGAAAGATTCAGAAATGATCTCCACAGAGCATTGTTCATTTAAGGATTCTTCCTAATTAGACCCCAGGGCAATGACTTGCTTTTCATTAGTTGAATATTGTGCATTTCCTGACATGTCGCTGCCCCCTAGTGCAGCACGCTAGTGAGTGCATCCTTCTCTGCAGACATTCTTGATTTGCATTATTACTGTCTGATCAGTCCATTTCATGCTTACCTGGGTTCTGGCAATGTGATTAGACACTAATCCATGACTCAGATAAAGTCCTTCATGGGTCCCATTTTTCCAAACAGATCCTATTCCGGGAGCAGGAGTTTGGTGGGCTAGCGAGTGCAGATGAGAAAAATGGAGTTTCAGCTGGACTCTCCAGACCCCTTCCAGTGGAGAGACCGGGCCCAGAATTTTCAGCATAGTGCCATGAATCAGAGGAACAGATCTCGTGTTAAGGTGCATCCAGGGCAAAGTAAAGAACACTCGGCTTGGAGAGAGACAAGCTTAGGAAATTTCCTTAACCTCTTTGAGCCTTTGTAAAACTATCATCGATTCAAAAAAAAAAAAAAAAAAGTAATCTTAAGATGTCTTAAGGATTTACTACATCATCTATTTTTGAAGGTTTTATACACTTTAACATGTGATATAAATCTTCATCTATTATGTTTACTATGAATGAGGTAGCCATTAGGTGCAATTTAAGGATTATGCAAAGGCATTCTGACCCCAAAGGCTTGCTCACAGAACCGTTTCAAAATGATCACAAAATTGTAAGCCACGTATGTGGTCTCCGTGCCAAACTGACCTTGAACAAGTTGTTTCACTTCGTTGGGTCTCTGTTTTTCCATCTATAAAGTATTAGTGCACCTATTTAAAGGGATTACTCAGGGATTCAATGAGATAACATATGCCTGGCACATGGCAGATTTCAATAATTGTTAGTTCCTTCCTCCTCCTCCTCCCTTATTTTTTTCTGGTCTGAAATAGTCAACACCTGCCTTTGACACCTGATACTAATGGGTAGATGGTGCCTAGATGGTGTACCGTGATGCCCTCTTTCTGAATTGTCCCCCAAAGAGTGGAGCGGCAGTCCTTCCTTGTCCCCATCAGCTTTCAAATATTGGCGAGGACATCTGCCCTGGGGAGGGGATAAGGTAGAGGTGGTCATTAAAATCTTCAGTGTCAGGAAGTATAACTGACAGGAAGCTGGGGGTATTGCCTGTTCAGGAACCGTGTACTTTCTTGTGAGAATAAAAGAGATTTTCCTTCTTTAATGATTATAGTTGCAGTGTTGACTGACTGGGGGAGCAGACAAGAGATAAGAAAGGCATCCAATGCGGGAAAGGTCATTTGGTGATAGTGGAATTTTTTTTTTTTTTTTTTTGTCAAAAGAATACATTATAAATGTCATACCTACTTTGAAAATCAGAATATTAAAAAAAAAAAAAAAAAAAAAACAGATGCTCAGTCTTCCCGTGGTGAATTAGCAAACAAACGAAAAAGGTCTTAAACCCAATATAACAGAGGCAAACACATCGAGCCACACCTACACGTACATATGCACACACACGCACATACTTTGTAGGTAAAATACACATTTTTCTGCTTTCATGTGTGGTTTTTGTTCTGAATGCAACATTGGTGGGTGTTGTTAGGTAGTTAGTAAGTTTCTGTGGAGAGAAGTAAGAGACCTTTAAGGATACTGATTATTCGATGCTAAAGAATTTGCACTGAGGTCTTTTCTCCCTCCTAAACCCTAGTTCTGTCATCACCCTGACCATGGACTGGACAGAAACCACAGAGCACCACAGAAAATTATGCAATTCATTAAATTTGTGTAATATCCTTTCACCTCATCGTAGACGTTGTTTTGGAATCCATCAACAAGAAGTTTTACTCTTTTTGAATCAGATTTCTAGAGCAGAGCTAGAGGGACGTTAGGTATTACCCTGTCCGAACTCCTTTATTTTATAAATGGGGGAAGTAAGGCCTAGAGAAGACACGTGGTTAGTGTGCCCCCCTTTATTATTTATCTCTCTTTCCAAATGTCTTTATCAAGTTTGCTTCTTCCATCTCCCCATAGGATTGTGAGTGTGCAAAAGCACTAGACCTGGTGTGCCTGACCTTGACACCCAGCACCGCACAGTGGGTAATTCAGTGAATTCCATTCTTACTCTCCAGCCAGCTGCTTCTTCTCAAGAGAATTTATCATCATAATAGACAGAGAAAGGGATTACTGAATAAGAATATTGTAACATTTAGTAACATTTCTTTAAATTATTTGATGCAAATTTCATGTCCGAGTGTAATATTTTAGCCTATGTCTGGGAGTGGGGGGAAGTATTCGTTTGTGAATTAGCAATGAGATTCTCGTGTTACATGAGGAGGAAGAACTGTGTTCTAGTTCCGTGCTTTACCAAAACTTCAGGGATTAAATTTTTACCCCATATAAAAGCCCATTTGGCAACTCATTCAATGTTACCCAATATTCAACAAGAGTTTATTGAGTTCCTACTATGCTCCTAGCACTATTTACAGTCTTAGGATGTATCAGAGAACAAAACAAAGATTTCTGCTTTCAAGATTATTTCTTAATATATATTTGTAACATGAAACGAACTATTTCTTCCTAATACCAAATTACTCTTGGACAGCATTCTTGTGAAAGCATGCCATTTTTAAAACGTTGTCTGCCTTAAAATTAAAGGTCTAGTTTCAAAAGAAAATGGGTTTTTTTGGTCGAGTTACATGAAATTTGGTGCAACACTGCCGCCTTGCGGCCACTTGAGTCAGAAATTTATACACACTACGCTCAACGCTTACCTTTAAGGTAGGGCTTAAAGTGAAAATTACCTTGTTTTTTTGGTGGAAGCCTTAGACACAAAACCTACCCAGGAGTATTTATCATTTAATTCCTTCTGGTTTTTTTTTTTTTTTTTTTTTTTTTTTTTTTTGAACAGAATGATTGGAAGGGCTCCATCGCTTTTGTAGTTGGAAACCGGATTGAGGACGATCTTCCCATTCGAGCATTGACTCTTGCCGTCCAGGTCCCTCAGCGCAAATTCTTCAGTATCGTATCATGGCAAGACATTCTACAGCAGGTACCTGTCCCTTTCACCTCTAAGCCCCTTGAAGACTTTTTTTTTTTTTTTTTTTTTTTTTTTTTTTGCCTAAAATAACAGAGTAAAGTAATAAACTAAATAAGACTTTCCTATTCTTGGGCTGTTGGGTAAATTTGGGTGGATTCTTTTAAACAAAATTTAGCTAGAATCAATGTGAACTGTTTAATCGGGAAGAATTAGTTTAGGCCCATGAATATTGCCCTTTCTACACGCATTCATTTGACCAAACCTCTGTAGCCATCCCAGACTCCCTGCTAGGCTCTTTGAGGAATTATCTATTTAATAAAAGATTGAATAATAAAAGACTAAACTATTTACTGTTCTAGGAAAGTCCATAACAAACCAGAAGAATTAAGTCTACAGAGAAGGCTAGCTGTCAGAAGTCAGAGAGGAATGACAACATAGGAAAGTCCTGGCAGGTGGTGCATATGCCTGTAACTACTAACAGCTTTACCAAAGTGCCTATAAATTTTTTACTTAATTAATGAATATCTCTTCCTTGCTAGGTTTCCCAACCCTTCAAGTCGCCTAAGTATTTGAAATTTACATATACCTAACTATTCTTTAAGTGCGCTTCTCTTGTTCGTCATAGATGAATTTGATTTTCTTACAGATCAATGAATCAAATGCCCTTCTTGGAACTACATCTAAGAAAGCAAAGAAACCTGTAGGCAATAGTGCTCCCTTATATTATGAGGTAGGTGAACATCTTTACTGAAAAGAGTTTTGTAATTTTTAGAAAATGAGAACTGAAGTGGTGATCTGATAGTCACTTTTTAAGAAGTTTTTAATTCATTCTTTGAAAGCAAGTTCTGGGTCCTCATTGGAGCTGCCTGAGGGCAGACACTTAAAAAAAATCTGTCTCCATTCTAACAAAATCCCTCTCTAGGAATAAAATTGTAGATTGTCGACACCATCCCTGCATCCAATTGAAGATTATAAATCAGAAGTTTTTATATTCAAAAGAGTTGGGTCATACTTTTTCATGGTAATTATTAAGTGTGTGATGATATTAAAGGGAGCTGTGTTATTAGTGTATTACAAAGTATTAGTTTCACCAAAGGAACAATGTAAAAATGCCCCAGAAAGTGTTTCCTGTACAAGACAGAGACACAGCTGTTACAATTTTCCATCAGTTTGTGAAATTTGGGCACACTTCCATCCTACTTCAACCAACATGAAATAATGATAATTTTTAGATTAATGGTCCATTCTGTCCCTAGCAGATGCTTAACACAAAAGTCTGGCCTGGGTGACCATTGGGTTTATGCAAAGACTTAGAACTCATGCTCAGTACAAGGGGATTTCCTCTCCTGCTGCCTTGTTAATATCGAACTTACAGCTTACGAGAAGCTATAAAAATCCAGTGATTAATTAGAATATCACTTAAAATTTGTCAGGCACTGTTTTATGGCTCGTCAGACTGAAAGCATAAAGATTTTTGGATCTTTCTAAGACAAACTTGTTTGCACTTTATTTCAGTGATCTAATAAAGTTTTTATGTGTCTCAGGTCTTGGATGATTTCCTAATGGCCGCTTTAGTATTGCCTGAGTACTATCTGAACAAGTTTCATTGGATTTATTTACGCTTGACAGTACGGTGGATTTTACAACATTAACTCTTGCCATCCTACTCTTACTATCACAAAAAACTGATTCTGTGCTGTTGGAGTCAAATAACGCACGTTTCCCCTCCTTTTATGATGCTCTGGATGTGCGTGCTCCAGTGGAAACATTATGTGATACCTGGATTTAAAATATTGGAAGTTTTCTTCTGAAGTAGCCATAGAAAACCATGTCCAATTCTCAGGCCTGGGACCAATTAGCCCCCAAAGGACTCTTTCTTCTTCAAAGATGCTCAGTAAAAATCAGAGATGATAACAGGCCAGTTTTGATGTCTAATCTGGACAGACATTTTGACTTGGATGTGGGATAGCACAATGTTACAAATCCAGAGTTCAGTTAGAAAGCCATTCCTCTCCAATATGTGCTGTGGCTCTGGGTTGTGAATCCTTCACTCAGGGGAGGTCCATTTCACATCTGGCTCTGCCACATTCTTCCAGTGGAGCATTTGGGCACTAAGCCTCCCACACCCCCACACATACCCTTTTCTGAATGGTTCCAGAAGAAAAGGGAAGGGAGAATGAGCACCACAGAGATTGGCCCTTGGGTATACCAGACATGCATCAACTCCAATTGCTTCAGTAAAAACAGATATAGAACATGAAACAAATTCAGGCTCTTGATCAGCGTCAGCCGAGGACAGAATGCACATCGGGAGAAGAGGGCACATTTCCAATCTCAGTCCCTTCACGCTTAGGACATGTTCAGAAACTCTGTCACTTGGTACCTCACCCCAAGTGAATTGAGAAGCTGCAGGCCGTGTCAACTGAGAACTCCAAGGTAGTTGTGAGCGGTGACCATGAAAGAGGCGCAGAAGCCAAACTCTTTTGGGACTTGTGTTTGAGGCTTATGAGTCTATTTCTGCTTGAAGTCTTGCACAATCTGTAGCAACTAGGACACATGGCACAGGTCAACTCCCCAGGAGCCTCTTTGGGGAGTTTTTTCTCAAAAGAAACTCAGCAATGGGGAAGAAAAGGTCACCTAAGAAAATCACTTATGTGACATGTGATATCCATAGAGTTGTGTCTCCTCCATTTTGGAAGGAGAACTCAAGGTAGACACTATGAAGACCATCCACTTACGTTTACTTCTATTGTTAGGATACCCTCATTGGCCTTAAATCAGAGCCTAGTTGTTCTCACTTTAAACATGGTTCTGACCAGTTTGGCTTTCTGGTTTCCTTGCCTGCAGTCAATTAGGAGCAGCAAATTAAAGTGAAATGTCACCACAGTGCAGTTCATCCATGAGTAGTAAAATAGCGTCAGAACCACATTACATATTTCCAATAACGACTTGCGATGTCTGGGCCAGCAAAGACCGCATTCCTAAGTGATTTGCTCAGGCTTTCACTTGGATGGCTTGGTGTTGTGTACACACAGCCTCATTTTGAAATTGTGTAATTTCCCCTGAAACTTTAGAGTTCATCGAGCCATAGTATTGTATATATGAGAGAGTCTTTATTTGTAAACCACAGTTCTTTGAAAATGTGCTTAGATTTGTGCTAATGTAATTCCACAGAGACATAGCTACAGCCCATTTGTTCGTTCACCATCTCTTGTCGGAAACTATGTTCTGCTCTATCAGGAACTATTCTAAGGACTCTTCTGGGAATGGGAAAATATTCACCTTTGTGCATAGTCTCAGGGATGTTAGCTATTACTTTATTATAGTAGTAGTATATTATTATTTAATATCATTATTTAATAATGATGATGAAAATGATGATGATCCCATGCACTGGCCTTACATACGAACATACTTTCTAGCTTGTAATCCTATTTGAGGATGCGGACTTCTATGAAAATGGATATACAGATATTGTCTGTATTATATAATGACCAGTTTTACCAAATAGTGGCATTTTACCAAATACCAAACAATTAACAACTACATTCTTGTTCAACACTAGGGGTTTAAACACTATCTAGACAATGGGTGGTGGGGAGAGATGAATATTATAAAGACTGTAACTTCAAGAAGCTTAAGGATTAGTTATGGGGAAAAGGGGGGAAAATATATCCTAACACACAATAAATGGTCAACAAATGCTTATTAAAAGAGTGAACAATACAGTGCATCGAAGTCCCTAAGAGACAGATGAAGTGTCATGGGCATTCAAAGGAAGATGAGCTTACCATTAGCTACTGTGGGGTGATGGGTGAGATTAGAGGAGCCTTGTGGAGAAGGTGGCATTGGGAGGGAAAGCAAGCGTGGCTAATTTTGATCTTGAACATATATTATGCCAATTAACCCATATCACAATTCTAAAAGGAAATGTAAATATCCCCATTTTACAGATGGGGAGATGAAGGCAGAGAGAAGGTAGGAAGTTTACTAATTAGAATAGTGAAGAACTTGAGTTTGGCCATAGTTAAGTACATAGCCTCAGGTTGTTCCTCTTTACCACAAACCTGGTACTTTTCCACTGGGCTCAAATCTGTCCACCCTCGGATAGTAGGTCCTGGCGGTCTTGACATAAGTAAAGGCATAGGAGAGGGAGAAGAGTGAATGTGTGCTAAATTTGTAATTAGATGGTATAAGATATACTCAGTAGGAAAGGGAAATCCTATACGTATTTGAATTACAACTTTAAAATCCTGAATATGGATATCTATGAGGAAATATTTCAAACACTCCATAGAATCCATGCTTTAAGATACACTCTTGGGCTTAAATTTGTTTACTAAATGTGCACAAATATTTGGCTGCATGTGTCTGTTTTATGGCCCACATAGAGAATCTGACTTGTTCATTTGCAGGTTTATTCAGTCCCGACCAAAAGTAAAGAGGAAAATATTAAGGATCATTCAAAGCTAGGTGCAGTGTTCCCTATGAGAGAGGTCTATGCATACCTGCAAAGATTCTCCCACCTGCAATTAAATCTGAGACACAGTATGTGTGCATTATAAGAGATGCACAAATTTTGGACTTTGACTTTGTGACTTTGATAAATTAGGAAGAAAAAAACTACCAATTGGACAGGTTTTTTTTTTTTTTAACTTCTCTGAAATCTGGGTAAACTGTCTTAAAAGTTTTAGATTCCATCCCACGGGTGTCTTTATTTTGTGATGGTGAATATCATACCTTCTACCTAGAAATGAGCGTCCATCCACACATCCAGTGTTTGCCTGCCTGTATGACTTATTTGGAAAAAACAAATGAGGTCACCACAAAATTTTTTAAAAAACACAAAAGTTTGCTGAAACAAAAAAGTATCTATAAAGAATAAAAGTATTTATGGCCTAGTTGGTGATTGGCTTATTTTAAAAATTGATCAATTCTATACAACAAAGATCCTGGACAATTTGCAAGATTATGTAATACAGTGTGATTTTATGAACACAAATAATTATTAGTTTTCCTCTTTACTCCTATCGGTAAAAAAAAATAATAAGACCTTATTTTTTAACTCATAGGTTTTAATTAAAATATTTTTATGGGCTTTTCTATTGGGAGATCATTCTGAGAGATCATTGAATATGGGAAGATTTGTTTCTGATGTTAGATTTGAAAGTAATGAATCAAATGCTGTTAAAAAATATATGGGTTGCAAATTTTATACATAAAGATCTAATTAGTTTCATCACGTTTTTAAGATAGTTTGCTGGTATATTGGATTAGTATCCCCAGATGTAATAATTTCATTTTGTTGGTTCCTATTTCTATGTGTGTAGATATATTCTTCGGCTCTTTCCCGAACGCGTATTCATAATAATTCACAAGTAAGAACACAGACTTAATTATAATCCAGTTGCCTCCCTTGTCCACATTTCTAATAGGAAACTCATTCCTTTGACAGTGCTTCAAATTAACAGTCTATTCAATGGAATTGGAAGCCCTTATTTTGGGGGGGGGGTGGCCCTTGTCAGAATGAAAAATGGAAAACTCATGCTTCAGAGATAGAAACAAATAATATGTGAAAACATTTAAGAGGTTTGAAGTTATTAAAATGGCAGATCTACTGGGAACAGAAAGCAGTATGTCATGGAAGAAACGAAGGAAAAGGGAGTCAGGAAGCATTCTCTGGCCTTTTCAATCCTGCTTTTTAAAACAAAACAAAAAAATTCAGGAAGAATTGGAAGGTAGCCAACCTAATGCCGTTATTTCATAGAGCTTAGGGATACACCAGGAAATTACAGGCCAGTTAGTTTAACTTCACTTGTAGGGAAAGTATTAAAAACTGCTGCAGGAGATCAAGTAAAAAGATGCTTAGAAAAGCACAGCTTGATTAAGGCAAGCCTGGCCAGCGTGGTTTTCGGAAAGGGAAGGTCATGTCTTAGGAACTTGTTGAAATTCTTTGAAGCTATTATGGCCAGTACAGTCTTCAAAGAATACAGCGAGGCCCAGGATCTGCGTATCTTTTCCGTTCCACGCCAGTCCTTGAGGGACGCTTGCAGAACGTGGCCCACATCAGGGCCTCGGTGCCCCGAGTTTCGAAACCACTATCAAAATAGTAGAAAATAACCTCCGATGGAACATTTTTAAAGCTGGAACCAATTAATACAACCTGATATTTATAAATGTAAAATAAAGACTTGGAACAAAATTTAGGAATATTGAGCTGTAACAAAGAAGTACTACATTGGGACTATAAAAACAATCTGGGGAGTTACTGTGCCAAAATCTGGGCTTTGGAGGCATTTCTCGCCCGAAGAAGGGAAAATGACGAGAAGTCACAGTGCTAGAAATGGTTGTAGGGGAAAGAGTTATGAAGAGTCACAACCAAATGAATTTTGTCAAGATGGGAAAAGGAGCCGTCAAATGTGTTAACAACCCCGGGCCTCTACAGTCCTGGAGAAGGCCAGAGCGGCCCAGCGGAGAAAGTTTAGTTGAGGCTAGTCAGTGAGGGGGTGGAAGTTCATGGCCTCCATTGCCTCAGGAATGGGTTCCTAGGGAGTGAATATATTTGCCTCTCAGATTGGAAACCTGGAGTTCTGTTTTCAAAGAAAAGCACAACTCAAGCAAAGGCGTTGGAAAGCATCCAAATCATGCCCCCCAGCTCTTTTCCACCCTGGGGCACAGGCGGCTGGCCAGGCCCATGCGTTCCAGGAGGAGGCAAGTAGTAGTCCCTGGTGAGGAGTGGAATCAGAAGCTGAGGCCCCTGGGATTCAGCAGCAGGAAACATACACCATCCAAGTGCCATCCAAGTGATAGAGACGCTGGTAGGACCTTCGGTCCATGGGAGAACTTCCAGACAAGACAAGAATCTAGTCGAGAATTCCAGGACATAGATCTCACTGGAGAAGAAGCCACAAGAACAAAGCAAGGTTCAGCTTGTGTGAAGGGCAGCCATCACAGTCTTAGCTGGGATGGATTCTGGAACTCCCCCAACACTCTACATTCCACGCCCACCATGATTGGAAGGATGTCAGGGAGGGAATCAGAAAGACTATATCATTCTAGTCCTGTACCTAAGACTGTGAATAATCTGTCTTTATATATGGCAATAATAATAGTTATGATTTATTGACTCCTTCGTTTATTCCAAGTCTCATGTGCTTGGTGCTTCACATGTATTAGCTAACCTAATCTTCTCAACAGCCTGCCAGGAGGTACTTACAAATGGTGAAAGTGGAGCCTCAGACAGGTTGAGTAACTCAGTGACTCAGAAGCCTCTGTCCCCTCTGCTTGTATCACATAAAAATCGAGGATAAATAGTTGAGATTCTGCAAGTGGTTGTTGTGGTTTAACATTTCTTGAATACGAGCTACTGTTAGCAATTAGAATTAAGCTCTAAAGCTCTCAGTCATTCTGTGATATGTTTACTGCTCTTCCTGCTGCTCGGGCAAAAACACTGGTATATCTGTATGTGACAAAGCTGACAAACAACCTTAGTCCTATTTTTTTTTCTTTGAGCCACAATGATGAGTAGCTCCTGCCCAAACGTTTGGAGCAACTGGGACTTCTAATTCTTACAGTTTAGATTTATATGGTAAAGGTGACTAAGTCTTTCCTTTGGGAGAAGGAGGATGGAAGGATGGGAATTGAGAGGGAAGTTAATACATATATATGCATTAGAGATAAAGGTGTGGAAAGAAAGAGACCTGTCTGAAATCTTACACGATTTAGTGAGAGTGAATTTCATCTCCCAGAGTGCCTTCTGCTAGCTTGGTGAGACATGTACTTACTGGTTAGATGCACTGATCCAAACCAGTCTGCCTGGGCTCATGCTCTGATTCCACCACCTCCTGGCTATGAGATCTCGGGCAAGTTCCTCTAACTCTGTTGTACCTGTTTTTTCCTCTGTAAACTCAGCGTCCATGGTGGTATCCGCCTCACCGAGCTGTAGTGGTGATAAAATGGGATCGCAAATATAAAATACGTAGCATAGTCCCTGTCCTACAGTAAGTGTCCATTAAAGTGTAGCTAGTATCGTTTATTATTATTTTTTTAATTTCTATTCTCAGTCATCGTGAATGTTGGAGTTTTGGACTTCAGGAAGCATGAAAGAACTAGAAACGTCTGTGAGCAGGGTGTTTTATTTTTAATTTTATTACAGTGAAAAACACATAACATCACATTTACCATCTTAATTATTTCTAAGTGCACAGTTTAGTGGAGCTCAATGTACTCACATTGTTGTGCAACCAGTCTCCACAACCTTTCATCTTACAGAACCAAAACTTTATATCTAGTAAACATCTCCCCCTTCCCCACTTCCCCTAGGCCCTGACGGCCATCAGTCTACTTTTTTATTTTTTCTATGAGTTGGACAACTACAGATGCCTCATAGGAGTAGAATCACATAGCATTTGTCTTTTTGTAACTGGCTTATTTCACTTTGCATAATGTCTTCAAAGTCCATTCATACTGTTGGATATGTCAGAGTTTCCTTCCTTTTCAAGCTGAATAATATTCCATGGTATGTATGTATAATATTTCACTCATCCATTCAACCATGGGTGGGCTCTTGGGTAGCTTCCATCTCCTGGCTATTGCGAATAATGCCGCTATGCCATAACTTTGGTATGCAAATTATGAGCATGTTTTCAGCAAGTGGAATACAATTAATACAAGGTAAGTTTATCACTAGGTGAATGAAGAGAAAAAAAAGGCAAACTAATGGTCAAAGGGTATTTGGGTTGGGGCGCCTGGGTGGCTCCATCGGTTGAGTGTCAGACTCACGACGATCTCACGTCAGGCTCAGGTCACGATCTCACGGTTCGTGAGTTCGAGCCCCGCGTTGGGCTCTGTGCTGACAGCTCGGAGCCTGTAGCCTGCTTTGGATTCTGTGTCCCCCTCTCTCTCTGTTCCTCCCACATTCGTGCTCTGTCTCTCTCTGTCTCAAAAATACATAAACATTAAAAAAAAAAATCAAAGGGTATTTGGGTTATTCCATTATACTAGTCTTCGTGGCCATGATGGAAACTAATACACATTCTTCTTCTTTGTTATGTCATGTAATGGATAAATATGACTGAACACCCTGAGGGATAAACAGCAGTAGTAACCATTTCTAAAATAATAATTATAATAACAACATCTCACATGTAGATAAAAAGAAGGATTTCAAGACTCTTTCATTATATCTTCACACCTTCATGTGAGCTGAACCAAATAGCCAGTAGTATCTCCGTAGTGTAAACGGGAACATGGAAACATAGGAACCTTAAATGATTTGTTCCCTGTCGCCAGCCAGAGCTAAAATGAGTGTCAGTCCTCCTGATTCATAGTCCAGGGCGCCACTCCACACCCAACAGAAAGCAAGCCTCACTCATTAAGAATTTCTTGTTGATTCTTGTATTTTCCACAAGACAATTTTAGACAGTTTATAGATACAAAATTTGTATTTTGTTAAACAGATATTTTAATGTGCATTAAAAATAAAAATGGAATACTGACTTACAAAATCCCCAACTCCGTGGCTTAGGATAGAGCTCAATTTTTTTTTTTTACTTGCTTTAAAGTTTAGAGGAAAATATTAGTTGCCTAATACAGGTGGTACCCAGCTTTGGCTAAATCATCAAGGGATGTTCAATGACCAAGGTTTAGGAAATGCACAAATATTTGAGCATCTATTATGCACCAAATCTATGACTGAGTTTGCCTTGGTGAATAAAACAGATATAATTCCCTGCCCTCACACAGTTTACATCCAAATAAAGGCAGGAATTAAGCAAAGCTCAAACAAGCAAACAAATGTATGCATGATTATGAACTGGGACCATTGCTTTAGATCAGAGAAAATGCTTTAGACTGATTGGAGATGACCTGGGAGACAAAAAGGAGCCAACTGGAAAGAGTAGGGGAGACTATTCAGGCAGAGTGGGAAGCAGATGCAAAGAACCTGAGGCAGAAAAGGAAAGGGAAAGATGTTGGCCTGTTAGAAGATCAAGAGGCCACCGAGCCTGGAACCTGGAATGTGAGGTAGAGAGGAGCAAAGGTTGGACCTTCGGGCACTATTGGGTCCTTGTTAGGAAAGAGTTTGCATTTTTACCTCATAGGAAATGGGAAGCCATAAAGCCCTTTAAAGGGGGAAAGTGACACAATCTTGAGTTCTTTTTAAAAGAACTGTTTTCCCTGACTTAGTAGAGGCTAAAGCCTGGGATTGTGATGCCTCCCATTTTGGTTTTCTTCTTTAATATTACTTTGGCTCTTCGGAGTCTTTTATGGTTCCATACAAATTTTAGAATTGTTTGTTCTAGCTTTGGGAAGAATGCTGGTGCAATTTTGATTGGGATTGCATTGAATGTGTAGATTGCTTTGGGCATGGAGGAAGGTACTTGTTGGGATACAACGGGGTGTTGTATGGAAACCAATTTGACAGTAAAGTATATTTAAAAAAAATAAAAATTAAATTAAAAAAAAAAGTTTTCCCACTGCTAAGTGAGGGCCAAATTGGGATGGGGCAGGAAGCAAATGTGGGGGTGAAGAAAACGCTTAGGAGACCCTGGAAGTATCCAGGTGGAGACAGAGAGTGCAGACAGATTGGAGGTACGTTTAGGGGGAAGGCTCGGCAGCAGGGCCCCAATGTGAGAGGTGAGGGGTGAGGGACAAGTACGCATCAGAAGAGACTCCAAAGTCCTGGCTTGGGAAACTGCGCGGAAATACCTTCTGATATAGAGAAAATTGGAGATTAAATTTTGGGGAAGTTTGAAAGGACCATTTGGGATAGGTTAACTTTGATACTGTAAGAGAGATATCTAGGAAGGAGATATCAAAAAGGAAAGCAGATGTTTGAGTCTTCTTTCCCTTTTCGTGTCCTCACATGCCTAGCTTGGTGATGGTGCATAGTCAGTGTGGAAGAAGTGCTTTTGGTCTGAAGAGCTCGCTTCTTCAGGCAGGGCTGGTGAGGGTCCCTTGTAGAGGCAACGAGGCCAGTAGAGCACAGCCCATCTCGGCAGTGCTCCCGGGTACCAGCAGTTCCCGGCCCTTCCATCCTCCCTGGATGGGTTCCATGTCCCCCATAGTGGTTTCCTACCTGTGGCTGTCAGCCCAGTGGTTTACAGCTGTGCTTGTATGTGTGTGATTTGTGATGTCAATATTTGTTTGCTATAAATAAGCTCCAGAAGAGTTTGAAAAACCAATGCCCCGGAATCCCGTCAATCCATCCCTCTTCCTTTTGAATTTTCCTCTCTGTCAGTCTCTCACATCACCCTGCACTAACCCTCTGCTCACTCAGCAGACATTGACCGAGTTTTTGTTGTACGCTGGGTAACGGATGCAAGATCGAACTCAACCCTGTCTCTGACCCCCGGAGCTCGTAGTGGTAATTGTGTAAACAACGTATTTGTTTCCTGCTATTTCATTTTAATACCTTGTAGCCAGTTTGATGTGAGAGTTACATATTGAATCCCCGGTTATAACTGAGTCTGTTCTTCATTGAGCCCTGTGGCTGACACTACTCATTGTTCACAACTTCCAGCCAAAAGGGTAATGGTCCCCTAGACGGGGTATTTTGGAAAGAGGAGAGCAGGAGGGTAGGACACACCAAAATAGTCAAAGATGCAACAAAGATACAGAAAGCCTGTTCCCTTAGAGGCAGAGAAAGTATTGCTGGAATTGAAGTATGGTAACAATTTTCATGTTTCTACGTGTCTTTAATATGACTTCTATTTCTGAAAATCTTACTCTTTCCTCGATCTTTGGTTGCAAGGAAAGGAAGAAGAAATGCCAAACTAAAGGGGCAAGAATTCACTATTAGAAATTCATTTATATTTCTTGAAAAGCTACTGTGCGTATTAAAACCTCAGTGAATATCTGAGTGAATGAATTTCAGATAGCTATTTACATATTAAAAGTGCTCCCATTCTTCTGTTTCACGAACACGATCAGCCAAAAACAGCCCTCAAACCTTGTTAAGTAGCAAGATCATGTAAGTTCCGAACAACATGTCCTCTGTATTACTTCAAGAAATGTATAAAATATATGTCATTGCAAATTTAGTACTTTGAAACATAGGAAACCAATCCTATAAAAATCCTTACCAAGAAAAAGTGAAGTTGTTCAATAAACCCCTTCCTTTAAAACTTTCGTATTTCAACTTCATACTTACTTGGATTATAATGTGCATAAGCATTTGAAATCTATAGAACTGTGATGGTGACCAGAAATGCCCTGCATAGTGCCCTGTACTGCCCCCCACACTCCCAAACTATTAAGTTTATCATTATCCTGATTCTGATTAGCCTTTATCAAGAATTTACACCAAAAAAAAAAAAAAAAAGAATTTACGTAAAAAGACAGACTCCCTCTGGCCTCACTCATTCATCAAGAAATCTTTAATTAGATTATCTTATTTGTCAGAAAGAATAGTCAAGTATTTTAGTGATTCTGAAATCTTTTAATATTATCCTTTTATTTATCTCGGGAGCTACAGAGAAGCAGAGCAGAGTCTGATAACCTGTGACTTTATCACAGGCCACGACCACTGGCCTCTGTGAGGAGGCGGTGCTGTCCTGTGCGCTCAGAGATTCACGTGAGGAATATCACTGAAAAAAGAAAAGGATAGATCCTATCTGGATTTAATGCAGGGGGCCAATATATTACTTTTTGTAACTAATAAAATTTCAAGGACTGACAGCAAATTTCTGATTTGCTTTTCCCCCAGTAACATGTCTGCTTTGAATTATGCAGAAAGAATTCTTCTTCCTGCCAACTTGTTTCAATTCCCTGTGCGAAATCATCCACAGAACATTGTCAGAGGTTTCCTATAGAAGTTCATTTCAGGATTCCTCAATCAGTGGGAGAAACACACACACACACACACACACACACACACACACACAGTCCTTTTCCCCTGTTTTGGAGTAAGCAAAGGAAAATGTATTCCATTGGTAAGGACTGTGTCTGGTGCTTTCCCTTTCTGAAAGCAGAGACAAGGATTAGTCATCAGATGAGGGAAAGACGTTTTCGCTCTCACCCCCGGCCAGCGTCCTGTTTTATGTATGCAGGCCCGCCCTGTGTGTAGGTGGAGTAGGCAATTGCCGTGTGATGTGATTTAAGAGGTGCTGGAAGTCCTGCCTGTCCAAAAATAGCCCCCACAGCCGCCTGTTGAGTTCAGGCACAGTGTCCATAAAACCCCAGTTTAAATGAAATGAAACTGCATTTTCAGGCTGTTAACCCCTTACATCCGTTATCCCATCAGCATGCCTTTATTTATCGGAGATAAAAGTTGGACGCTGGGGGGGATGTCCCTGCATAGGGAGAGCAGGGGACGGGCTCGGCAAGGTCCAAGACTTCCGGGAATGGGACAAGAGTCACCCACCGTCCCCAGAAGCAATTTCTGCATAACCATGATTGAGTTCGTTGGAACTACACCTCTTCCACATCCATTTGGTCAGGGAGTCTGTCTTTTTTGAATCACTGTTGGATGGAAGATGACATTTTCTCAAACAGGCAATGTTCTTTGCTGCGACCCTTAAAGAAGGCAAGAGTAACAACAGCTCACATTTGGAAAATGCCTCTTTGAGTACAAAATCCTTTCACACGCCATGTCAGATCCGATCCCGACAACAGCCTTGTGAGGTGGACTTAACATCTGACTCTTCTCAGGTGGCAGATGGGGAGAGTCTCAAAGATGTTAAGTGACTTGCCCCACCGCCAGGAGGCAGCTAGTAACGGCAGAGCCCCGCGTTGGAACCCAGACATTCTGACTCCAAATTCAAGGATCACTCTGTTAACTTCAAGTTCCTGGAGACACAGCCCCTGTAGTCAAGGAGATGATGGTTGAGTGTAATGCACTTAGTGACTCACCTAGACAAAAAAGCAAGCTCTAGGAGTTTGTTCTAGTGGTATTCCTGAGGAAGTGTTTCCCCTTGTCCTAACGTTTCTAAAAGCACTGCGCCAAATGCAGGCTTCTGCAGCACACATTCAGCCTCAGAAATTTGAGTTAGGTTTTATCAGGCATTCACATCCTTGTCCAGGCAACAAACATCTCCCAGCTAGAATACTGACTGCTTTGCGCAAAGCTCTAAAACACAACAATAAGCCAAATTAGATAGGGGAAATAAAAACATGAATTGGTGGAAGTTAACTTAGAATTTTCTCTAGAAGCCCTTGGGATTTAGGGGTTTTCTGAGACTTGATAAAAAGTGGGGGTAGAATCGGATAGGCATTATGAAGTGACTGTGAAGTCTAGGATTTCTACTTTGCTCCGTAGCTGAGCACACATGGCTCTATTTCTTTACAGTTTTGTACTAACTCTAGCCATTATAACACTCCATTCACTTTATACTCCTCTGCCGGTAAGTGCAAAGTGCACTGGGTTGAATAGAATTATGTAAAGTTGAGACTTAGATGTTTCCATTTATTAGCCAAATAACCCTGTTCAAATTCCATCTCTTTTATGAAGTCTTCTTAGATTCTCCTAGGCAAAATTCATCTCGCTAAGTTATATTGTGGGTGGGCATGAGCATGAGAAGTCATGTGTTATGCCTCACTAAAACCCCAGTGCTCTAGGCTAGCCACCCTAAACTATTGTGATCACATATCCTATCAGTTAAAAAAAATTGAGCAATTATTCCATATACAGTGTGGGTGTATGTGTTCAGAGAGAAAGAGGTAAAAGTGTGTAAGAATACAACATCGTTGAACATCCTCAAAAATACAAATTCAAAAGGAAGAAATAAAAATATATTGAATCAGGAGTTCTAATAATTTTCCCCTTCCTGGATGATAGTCTTGTATGTGGCCAGAGATACATTTGGAGACCAAAACCACTGATTTGAACACATTGGTGGCACAAAACAAACGTTTGTGTAATGGGTACATGAATGAATGAACCCTCTCCTATACCCACAGTCTCTTTGGCATATTAGGCATTGTCCAGGACACCGCTTTCTAAATTAGCGACCTCGAGCCACTCACTTATTTGCTTTCCCGGTCTTTGAGCACACTGGCTTGGTGAGAGGAGGTTCCGGCTTGGTGTCAGCCCACACTCACCTGTTGCAGGGGACCCTTTTACAAGGCACAACCTGTACAATGCCTGTGAAGGTCTGTGTGATTTGCGTGCTGATTCTTTCATTCAGTGTATGCACTTTATCCATTGTTCACCATGCACCTGTCACAGAGTTAATGCCAGCCTTCAACCTGGAAAACAGATATGGAAATGAGCAATTCTATTACCATATGATAAAAAGGAAGTTTAAAAAAGTGTGATGAGTGCACAGAACAATGCCTAAATCTTCCTAAAATTTTGAGGGAAAGGCTTTAGGAAAAGAGCTTGAAAGCCGAATGGGGAATTGACCAAGTAAGGAAGGAGTGGGAATTCTAGGTAAAGGAATCAGCTCCTTCAAAATCATGCAGACCTGGGGTGCCTGGGTGGCTCAGCCGGTTAAGCATCCAACTAACTCTTGATTTTGGCTTAGGTCATGATCATAGGGTTCATGGGACTGAGCTCCAGGACAGTGTGGAGCCTGCTGGGAATTCTCTCTCCCTCTCTCTCTGCCCCTCCCCCACGTGCACTCCCCCCCTCCATCTCTCTCACTCAAAATAAATAAATGAACATTTAAAAAACAGAACAAAATCTTGCAGACCTAGGATGCTGCAGCATGACCAAGGAAGTATAACTGAAGTCGAAGGAGCAGCCAGGAGAGAGACTAGACAGGTGCATCAAGGACAGGTCACACAGGGCTTGGCATTCCCCGCTGAGAAGTGTGTATAGTTTATCGTGAAGGTGTGGGGGCCACTGAGGAATTCTGAGCTGGGAAGTAATATGAGAGGTAGAGATGTTAGTGTCAGTGTGCAGGAGGGAGCATTCTGTGGGAGGTTGGAGGGGTGGCATGGTTAAAAACAGTCCACTGCCGTATAGCATTTGCATTGTGTATATACTTTACCAGCTGTTCTATCATAAAGGCAATGCAGTTTAAATGTAGAAAATCTGGAGAATGTAGGAAAAGCATTAGTCCATATAACAGCAGGGAGGGAGTATGGAATTAAAAATTATCTATAGACTATTCCATCATTCAGAGATGTAGCCTTCTTTTTAAAAATGGGAATGATATTATATATGCTTTCTATCATATCCTTTTCTCATATTATGACATGAGCCTTTCTCTAAATCCATATTCAGTGTCTGTATAATAGAAAGCATATCTCTATTCAATAACTCACTTAACCACTCCCCCTTTTCTTCTTTTGCTAAATTTAGACTGTTTACCAACAGTTATGACTCTGATTGTTTCCTTATGAAAAATTTCAAGAAGTGGAATTACTGAGTCAAAATATATCAATCTTTTTAAAGCTCTTGACACATACTGTCAAAATGCATTCGAGACAATTTGTGCCAATTTACATTCCTTCTAACAGTTCCAGTTGAACCACACCCTCTTCAACACGGTATTTTTTATCTTAGTCTGTTTGATAAGCAAAAATCGTAACGTCAAACACTTAATTGTGTTTTTATTGGCTATGTTTTGTGAGTATGGAAGTCATCAGAATGAAATGATTATGTAATTCTATTTTCAGATATCTTCTGATAGTGGGAGGGGACCCTCTATTGTCTAAATTCAGAATGGGGAATATTTGCTTTAAGTGATTTCCAAACAGATTTCAGGTGCTGTGAGGGATAAAAGAAAGAAGCCATCACCCAAGCCCTGTACAAACTCAGGGTCACCACAGGAGAAGGACACACATGTGCCAGATTGCTAATGAAGGCACAGGAGAGGGGTCGGCAGATATTAGAAGCGGGACCCAGGGGGAGTGATCTCAGGTAAGAAGTCTGGGAAAGGTTGACCCGGGAGGCTCTTTGGTGTGAGCCATTCCAATTTCCATCCTCTGCTTGCCTCCTTGTATGAGGTGCTCAAAGTTCCATGCCTCAAAATCATCTGGAGGGTTCATTAAAAATGCCAATTCCAGATCCCAGCCATGGTGATGGTGATCAGGGGTATCTTCAGGCAAGTCCAGGAACACATCTTCTGTCCTAGCATCCAGGCACTTCTGAGCTTGCCCTTGGAGAAATGCAGCCTCCCTCTGTCCGCATGCTGCCCACAGAGCCAGGAAAGGGGCCATCATCCCCCGCAAGGAACTCTCCATCTTTTCTGAACGCCCCTTGCCGGACACACAGAACTGAACTGTGGCTCCACTTATTCTCACCTTTCCTCACTCCTCTGCACTGCTCAGTCGTCCATTTGTCCTATTCATTCTGTCTTTCATTTTGAACGCTTGTGCTGGTGCTACTGAGAGCTGGAGGGACAGAGGAACATGCCATCAAAGGCCCCTGCCTTTGTAAACATCCAAAGGCCCGGATATCCAAATGGCAATCTGTTGAGTTTTGCCAAAGTAACAGTGACCTGGAAGGGGCCAGAACATGTTCATGCTCTGCTAATTCCCTTGCTTTTCAAGGTAGATGGTGCTGCCTCCCCGCCCTGGGCTTTGTCCGTAGCCTCTGAGCAAATGAGAATACCTCTGGTAAACATGCGAGCCTCTAGTGTCAGAAGCAGATGACAGTTAAAGCTGGAGGGGAAAGGTCCAGAATGTAAACTCTGAAATATGCATTCAAATTATCTTGAAGTTTGCCATGGGTTACCAAGACCTCCACTAAAGCCTGGGGTTTTTTGCTACATATGATGACTCACTGAAGAAAAATAAAATGCCAAGACTCACAAGGAGACCTCTACACATTTGATCATGTCTCTTACCTGCTCAAAACTCTCTGTGTCTCATTACTTTCAGGATTAAATCCAAATCCCTTTAATATGTCATTCAAGTCCCTGGTGTCCTCGCCAGTGTCAACTTTCCCTTAGTCCTCCCCCTTTGCCCGCCCCTCTGCCACTTCTGTCTTCCCCCAACCCCCCATCACCTGCACCATGCTCCCAGCCACTTTCTAGTTTCCTGAATATGGGACTCTCTCTGGCCTCCGTCGTTGTTCTGTCTGGGATCCCGCCCTTCCTCTCTCCTTCCCTCCTTCCCCATTTCGCACCGCCCAGGCTCAATCAGTCACTCCCACTGATCCTTCAAAACTCCCTGAGGAGTGACACCTACAGGAAACCTTTGCTATCTCTCCCAGTTTAGAGGAGGCGCCCTCCCATGGGCCAGCACACCTTCTCTCACCTCCATCACTGGGTAGGGCACAGGATACCATAGGATGTGCTCTGTGCACACTGTAGTGGGCCTTCCCGCCTCGACTGAGAGCTCGTTATGGGCAGAGGCTGCTGCTTTTGTCTCTAGATCTCTAGCATGGGGAATGTAGGGGGGTGCTCTGTAAAATATCAGATAGGTGAATGACACGGTGGATCCTTAAAGTGTGAGCCAAGTTAATTCCTAACCAAGAATGGCTCCATCTCAACAGCTGGATGATGAAGAAGGGACATCACTGGGATCGCATCACCAGAACAGTCTGTTTCTAGAACAGGTCTCTGAGGAAGGGTAAACAGCGTTGGCAACGCACCCTCCAGAAGGCCCAAGTTAACTCAGACTTGATCCAGGTCAACAGGAAGATCCAAGCATGGGTGACTCATGATAGTAGGGGCTCCAGGTAGTGGTGAAATTTGCAATTAAGCATTGTAAAACATGGTTCACAATGGCCATCTGATTTAATCCGTACAGTAATTATTTGCTAAACATTTATTATGTTCTAGGCTTTGATTTCTGATCAGTGGGGAAAAAATAGATAAAAACTGATGCCCTTATGGGAAGGGGAAATAAGAGAAAAGATAAAGCATGTATTATTTGAGATGGTAATAAATGCTATGGAGAAAAAGAAGCATAGAGTGTTGGGAGTGTGGACAGTAGAAGGAAGTTTTCTAATTTAAACATGGTGGTCAGAGAAGATAAAATTGAGAAGGAAACCCTTGAATAAAAAACCCAAGGGAGGTGAGTTATGTGGATATCTGAGGAGGAACCTCCCAGGCAGGAGAAATAGCATGTGCAAGAAGGTTCTGATGCATAGTGGGTGGACACCAAGAAGACAGTGGCTGGAAAGGAGTGCTAGAAGAGGAAGGCGACCAGAGGTGGGCTCAGATCACATAGGAGTTGATCTGGAACTCCTGGGAGGGTTTGGAACAACACCTCCAGCAGGCAGTGGGAGTGTGGGGCTCAGAGTCGGAGCCTACGGAAGGGAAATCTGAAGGGAGTGTTCTAAACTGGCAGTGTGGCTCATAACTCCTTGGTGGTGCAGTTCAGACTCCAGTGGAGTTCAGAAAATACTAGCCAATTCTAGAAATTAGAAGCAGATAACCCTCTGCAGACTCTAGAATCATGATGCCATATATGAAGATCAATACCACCATTAAACATCAGTGCCCTTGAGCAAGGGACCACCTCTCGGTGCCCCATGAATGTCTGATGTTAGGTTACTGATTCCTGACTCTGAGATGAATAACCATGTCAAATGATACCTGTTAGAGGGAAAGCCAATAGCCTTGCTGCCTCAGATAGATGGACTCAGACTTTAGGGTGACCATGAGGCTCTGAGAAGGTCATCAGTTGATGAGCTAGGACTGAGGAAAGCAGATCAAAGGATAAAACCAGACCAATGACGCTCTACTGCTATACCAGACAGTTTCAAGATGGCTTGCCTCAAACATGCTTTCTTAGGGTGACCAACTGTCCTCGGTGCCAGAGACTTTTAGTTTTAGCTCTGAGAGTACCACACCCTGGGGAACTCCTCTGTCCATGATTCTCATGTTTAGCATATACATGACCTTGGTCCCAGTTCTTAAACTCCAGGATTCTTAGGAATCCCTAGAATGCTTGTTAAAATTTCCTACCCCCAGGCCCTCTCCTCCAGAGGTTGATTTGGTAATTTGGGGGGGTAGATCCTGGGCAATCTGAATCTTTAATGAGGGTCCCAGGGATTCTGGAGCTTGTGGAAAACTATGTAGCATCCATTTGCTCATAAAGGGTGCTGCCAGTAGCTGGCCAGGACACACCCATATCCTCTATGCTTCCTCTCTAACTAATGAGTCAAGGACATGAGGGAGGGACAGAGACACTGAAAAACAAGCCCTCTTTGTGGGACAGGTTTGGGATAGATTGAAAGCTAGGAGACAACACCAGCCCTGAAGAACACCGCCAGCAACCACGCTAGAAAAGCATGACAGCTTTCCTGTAACTGTGAGGAAACAGAGTACTCAGGGGGAAAGTGGAAAGTGCTGACATACCAAAGGCATTCTTCACCCAGCAGGACATTAGCAGAAATCTCCCTGCACGCTGTCTTCTCAAGTGGCCAACTTGGTGTCTCTATATTGAAAGAGAAAGAAAGAAAGAAAGAAAGAAAGAAAGAAAGAAAGAAAGAAAGAAAGAAAGAAAGGTAGATAGATAGATAAGGGGCGCCCGGGTGGCTCAGTCAGTTAAGTGTCCAACTCTTGGTTTCGGCCCAGGTCATGATCTCATGATTTGTGAGTTCGAGCCCCACATGGGGCTCTGCGCTGACAGCATGGAGCCTGCTTGGGATTCTCTCTCTCCCTTCCTCTCTGCCCCTACTCCACTAGTGCTCTCTCATGTGTGCAAAATTATAAAAAAAAATAATAAATAAATAAATAATTAAAATCTGAGGCAAACTGAGAGTTAACAAGGGACTCAACAGTGAAACTGCCAACATGTGGCTTAAAGACACTGGCATGAAAGGCCACAGAAGAAACCAGGGATGAAGCAGTGGTTCTTCCAAATCACCTGAGAGCCTGCTAAAACAGACTGTGGGGCCCCTCCCGCAGTTGTGGGTTCGGTAGTTCTGGGGTGGAACCCACAAATCTGCACGTCTAACAAGTTTCCAGCTGATGTGGGTGCTGCTGGGAAACACACCTGGATTATCCCTGGTGGGTTTTTTTTTGTTTTGTTTTTTGGTTTTTTTTTTTAAGGTCTCTTAATTTGAAAGTCTGAATCTCACCATATCGATAGCAGCTTGGTCACCTTACTTCTGACTTGAGAAAATAGAACTAAAACCGGCTTAAACCAAAGGGGATGTAGTAGCTTGTATAACTAGGAGCCTAGGCAAGCCTCAGGGTAAGCATCCGCCGAGGCTCCAGCCCCACCCCCTCAGTGCCCTGATCCTTCCTGTATCCGGGAGGTGGCGGGGGCGGGGGGGGGGGTTTGGGGGGGGGGTTGGCTACAGCAACCTGTTCTTCAAGCCTTTTCCCAAAGCTCTGTCACCACAGATCTAGTGGCCCCAGATTAAGACTCCTCACATCCCACTGGCCTTAACTAGATCGTGTGCTCATGCTGGACCAATCCTGGACGGGGCTGGAGCCGGGGGATGGGATTACTTCCGGTGCAAATAGGTCCACCCATGGAGCTGTGGTTGCCCTGAGGCACATGGGCCAAATAGGAGAGGAGTCAATCCCCGAAAAGAAGTCAGATTCTCCTAGGAAGAAAGCGGGGATGATGGGTGGGCAACCAGCAGCCTTCAGCCTGGGAGGTGGAAGGTGGCATCCGAGCCAAACGGCAAGTGACACGTGCGTGTAATGTTGTGGTGTCGGGCGCAGGAAGTCCAGGGACCAGCCATATCCAGATATGTAGGTCTGGCAATGACTAGCAGGGTCTCAAGTGGCAGGACTCAGACTGAGGCAGGATTTCAGGAGAAGGATTTAGGATTTAAGGAGGAAGAGGCTAGGAAGTGGAGGTGGCTGCCAGCCTGAGTTTCTGACTTTCTAGGACGGGACTTGGGCTATGGGACAAGACACTGATGGAGCCAGAGGGAAGGTCACTGGCCACTTTTACCCTCTTAGAGTTCTTTTTAGCTGAGCCTGACAATTAAATTGGCGTTGTCCAGATTAGCAGGAGACAGACACATACACGTGTACATCAGTTTTATGTGACAAGAGAGCCCCCATAAGGAAATGAAGATCTCGAAAAAATGGCAAAACCCGTGGGCATTTATATCCAACTGAACAGAGAGGCAATGTGAAAAAGTAAGGAAGTGGTGCGGGGAGGCTAAAGAAAATTGAGCATTTATTTTCACAAGGCCTGTTTGTAGCGAATTCTCTGTCTCAACTTCTCATCCTTGATGATGCTAATGTTTCATTTCCCCTGGTATAGGGATGGCATCTTTCACACGGAAGCTTTTTATCTCCTGTTTTCCACAATCAAGAAAAGGGGAGGTCAGAATGTTCTTCTCGCACCAGCTGTTTTTTAAGCGCTTTTGGCTCAAAATAATCTTCATGCCAAAGTGGTATATTTTGGGGTGGTGTATTCCGCCCCTCCCCCCCCCCCCAGAGCCATTAGGGTTGAGAACTCTGAGCCTCAGGTCCCCGCTAGGTCTCAGGGAAAAAAAAAAAAAAGCAGCTCAGCTATTTCTAGTAAGAAACACTAGATAGATATCAAGAGTATTTAAACATAAAACCTTGGGCTAAGAAGCCCTTCATCCCTCCAGCCAAGATGAGGATTGGGTGCGGAGACTGGGGAGAGGCTGAGGCACTAGATGGGACTCCAGGAACTTCAGCGGAGGGGTGAAGAGGCCTACTGTGAGGCCGCAGAATATGGTGATGGCGAGCAGGACTGGAAGAAGATTGTCTGGGTTCAAATCCCATCCCTACTACTCACTTGCCATGTGATCACCAGGCCTCCCTTTCTTTATCAATAAAACGGGGTGATAAGAGTACCCACCTGGAAGAGAAGGCAAGAATTAAATGAGCTGGAATATCTGAAGCTCAAAATAAAATGTAGTGCAGCACAATCCTTGACCTGTACGTGGTGGGTGCAATGTGACCATTTGCATGTTCCTTAGGCTGAGAACCTACTCCTGCTTGCCATCTATTCCTACAGCTTTGCAATCGTTGCTGAAAACATTTGAAATAACTCTGAAGACAGCATTCCCACACTGATTGAATGAGTGAGCCTGCTGTATGCCTGCATCCCTACGTATTCTGTGAGGTCTGCGAGGGGGTTTAGATGAGTTAGGTAAGGATAAGGATCTGACGTCCGAGCTCCTAGAGGAGACAAACCCTGGCCACCAATAATCCTGATATGAGAGCTAATTCCCTTAGGAAAGGTTCAAAAATGTTGTAGGCTTGTTCAGTTGTAGCTTTCATTACAAGCTGAAAGAACCAAGAATGACTTCGGAGGGGTGGGAGCATTATGGGACCAAGAAAAAGATCTTGATCTACAAAAAAAAAAAAAAAAAAAAGATTGCCATGATTATGGAAATATGTGTTACTAATACACACATAAGCTAAGGCACATCTGAACTTTCTGTATCATTCTTCCACATATTATCACATTCAGCTTCATGTGCCTTTATATATTTTGTAGGTATACAAAAACCCGATCACTCTGTAATAAAAAGGAGGGAAGCTTTGCATTATCCTGCTTTGGAAGAGTAATTCCAAAAAACGCTTCTAAAATAGAGTCCTGTGCTTTTGGACATGGGCATATTAGACGTTCGGAATGCGCGTCTCCTTTGGGAAAATCTATCCCATTTCAAATTATACATGCCTGTGAAAGCACAGATCTGTTCTACCTTCCATGTATTTTGTTATTGCTGCTTCTGAAACTTCCTTACAGCCCCAAAGAAGTCTTAATCCCTGTCAAATGTTATTATGTTACCAACTTTTATGTAGTCTTGAAAGGGGTTGTTTATTTAGTTTCAGTGACTTCTCGTTACTGCCAAATATTATTTCATTTCAGCACAGATGTAAGGGGTCCAATGACTGGAATTACTTTACAAGCCTGACATTGTCGAGAGATGGGTACCAGTTTAATTATGGACAGCTGAAAATGATCTGGGAGTCACCTGCTATGGGTATTTATCATCATTACGAACTTCTCACTGCTGTGGTCTGAGCACCTTCACAACGTCCCATTTGCGTTGGACAGGCAGTGTGAGCCATGTGGAGCCTACGTCTTCCGTCACCTTTAAACCTATGTATGGACAGCTTAATATTGCTTGATTATTTTCTTTTCCTCCGCTCAAAGTGAGAAAATATGTTTCAGCCATTCCTATTCCTTTCCTTTCCTCTTTTTCTGTCCCTCTCCATTGCCTCCTCTCCCTGCAACCCATATCCTTCCAGCTGTTTTTCCAATTATGCCTCATTGGAAATTATTCATTACTTAAAGAATGTGAATTGGGTAGACCAGACGTGTAGAGGATCAAGTAATACAATGACTGCAATATAGCTGGCACTCAGTAAATGCAGAGGGAAGGAGGGAAGGGGGGGCATGGAGGGAGCAGGAAACGGGGACTGCGGGATTTCAGAGCACTCTTCCAATGGGTCCTCCAGCTCACAGTTTAGGAGAAATTAGGAATAGCAGCCCTCCTCCTTCTGCCCGTACCCCCCTCCCCTCACAACCCCCCCCCCCATTGCCATCGCACGCCGTGCCATAACAAAGTATGGTTTCACACCTTCTCTTTTTATCTCTGCTTTCCCTACATGGATCTTGATCTGTTTTGGTCAGAGCAGAGAAAAGGGTTAAATGAAAGGAGAGGCCAGGTTATCACCTGCTGATAATAAATTGAGGTCACTGTCTACCTGCCTAAAGGCACTTCACTCCATTCCTTTTCTCTTTTTCCCCAGCCTGGACTGTAAGGCCTTCCAGAATGTCAACTTTTTCCTGGAGAGGAGCATAGTAACAGTAAGAGCTAACTTCAGTGAGGGTTTACCGTGCATATGTCATTCGCCATGCTAAGACTTCTTATGCATTATTTCAGTCAATTCTATTGATGTTCTTTTTCATTTTTTTTTACTGTTTATTTTTTGAGAGAGAGAGACAGAGAGTAAGCGGGGGAGGAGCAGAGAGAAAGGGAGACACAGAATCTGACGCAGGCTCCAGGCTCCGAGCTATCAGCACAGAGCCTGACACAGAGCTCAAACTCACAGACCACGAGATCACCACCTATATGGAAGTAAGACCCTTAACCAACTGAGCCACCCAGGCGCCCCATCAATTCTATTTATGTTCTGTTTCTGTAAATCAGTGGTTCTCAGTCAGAGACAATTCTGTCCCTCTAGGGAACATTTAGCAATGTCTGGCGAGACCTCTGCTTGTCACAACTGGGTGGAGGCCAGGGTTGCACTAAAATATCCTGCAAGGCACAGGGAAACCTCCTACCACAAAGAATTACCTGGCACAAAATGTCAACCATGCCACTGTTGAGAAACCTTGCTGCAGATTAAAAAGCTGAGGTTTAGGGGTGCCTGGGTGGCTCAGTGGGTTGAGTGTCGTACTTCGGCTCAGGTCATGATCTCGCGGTTCATGAGTTGGAGCCCCGCGTTGGGGTCACTGCTGTCAGTACAGAGCTCACTTCAGATCCTCTGTGCCACTCCCTCTGCCCCTTCCCTGCTTGTGTGTGCTGTCTCTCTCTCTCTCAAAAATAAATAAACATTAAAAAAAAGCTGAGGTTTGAGGGGGATTCATTCACTTGCCCAAGACCACCCAGTGGTATCTGAGAAGTCTAGGACTCAAGCACGGCCTGTGCTTCCTCATCATGGTGCACACAAATCATTATAACCTCCGGGGCCCGTGTGCCATAGGAGCTAAAATTCCCAGCAGGAATGTTCCCATGAGAGGGCACCTACATGAGTCATTTGCAGACCCCCTGCCCGTCCATCCTTTGCACCAAATATGCAGAATGGGGCCCATCCAAACGCTGGAAGTTTTGTAAAATACACACACACACACACACACACGTGCACGCATGTGCATATGTGCACACATGCAAACGTGCACACGCACACACTACAATAGTTCCTATTTAATGTTACCAGTAGATATAACATGTAAGATTAAAGCAAAATGCATAAGCAAATACTGATGCTACCTAAGCAACAAATTTTGAAGATGGCACATACTGTTACGCAGCCTACTTTCACGAATAGGTTCTACATATTTAATCTGACGTGTGTTTAACGGTAAACATAATATCTTGTGTTCTGCAGGGTAATTAGATAGAAATGGCAAGTAGTCCATAGTATCACTTTTTCAAATGCCTAACAAGCGTGTTAGTATTTTTCTTTTTTATTAATTCTTCAACCTCCACAATCTCAGTTTTTGACCCTGGTTTTCGATACAGAGTATCTTCGCGATCTTAATCACCCCACAGGCAGCTGTGCACATAAACACGCATACTGTTGTGCACACACACGCACACGCAGACATGCCCCAGGTCTTGTTCCCAGGGCAGTTTCCGTTGCCTTTATTCCTCCCTCAGGGCACCTAGCTGCCCTCTTACCCTTTCTCCGCCCCACTCACCCATTCACTCGCCCTCTCTGATGCTCCTCAGACCCGGATCTGCGGGAGATTTCCATTTGCTCTTTAGATCCTTTCCTCTGTATGACCCAGTCCTGGAATCCAACCGCAGCTCCCAACGGTGAAACCCAAGGGTGGGTACCTGGGAAACCCATCAGGTCACCCCGGTGTCACCATCAGTCCCCCCAGGCCTCCGAGCAGAGCACCACGAAGACAGAAACTGTATTTACCTTCCAGCTCGACTCTGGCATTGCAAGATTTCAGGTTAGCAAGAACAGCCACCCCCACCCTAAATTCTAAGCAGCCACACCTATGACTTACTGCTTGAAATTATTTCACAGTGTCTAGTCCCTTTCATCCTGTCACTAAGGGGTAAAATCTTAAAATACGGCTAACCCACTGGTATGAATGAACTTCTTTCAAAGTGAGTTACCAAGTTAAATCTTGGCTATTTTAGTGGCAAGAAGGATTTGAACTAAAAAATAACTAAGAATTGAAAATTAAAAGTTCGGTTCCTCAGTCATGCTAGTGATAGTCAAGTGCTCGATAACCACATGTGCCTGGTGGCCAGTGTGCTCAACAGCACACAGAACATTTCCGTCATTGCAGAAAGTTCTATCAGCACTGAGTTAGACAGAGATAGAAAAGTTGGAGAGTACTCGGTGTCCGTGAAGGGGTTGGGGAAAAAACACATTCCTTCACAGAGTGGTGGTGGGCACAAAAATGCTACAAAGTTTCCAAATGTCAACCTGGAAGTAGCCATAAATATTTAAAATACACATGCGTTTGGGGTGCCTGACTGGCTTAGTCGTAGAACATGCGACCGTGGATCTCAGGGTAATGGGTTCAAGCCCCATGTTGGGTGTAGAGATTACTAAAAAAATAAATACACTGAAAAGAAATAAAAAATTAAATTAAAATAAAATAAAATACACATCGCACTTAATAGAAGAAAAAACTGAACTTGCTTAAATGTCCATCATTAGGGAACTGGTAAAATTAATGCCCAAATGTCCATACAAGAGGAGACGATGAAAATAACTTAAAAATATATATGTAAGCAATATGTGTCAGCACAGAAAGCTGTCCTATAACTTTGTATATAAAAATATAAGTCACCTGGGGCACCCGGGGGGCTCAGTCAGTTGAGCTTCTGACTCTTGATTTTGGCTCAGGTCATTATCTCATGGTCATGAGACTGAGCCTGGCATCGGGCTCTTCACTGAGCACTCAGTGTGGAGACTGCTTACGACTCGGTCTCTCTTTTTGTCTCTCTTCTCCCTCTGCCCCTCTCCTCTGCTCAAGTTCTCTCTCTAAAATTAAAAAAAAAAAAAAAACACAAGCCACTCGACCCTATGAAAGCATGATCCTGTTTGTATTGAAATACAAAGGGTATCCATATGTATGTGTCTATATGCCCAGGAAACTACATAAGGATACACAAGGGTTTCTTTCTGGAAAGAGGGAATGGCGGAGCAGGTTGAGGAAGCATTTTCTTTTCATTGTACATCCTTCTGGTGCTGTTTGGACTTTTGACCATGATGATGAACCATTGCACTTAATCGGTCATATGTTAGGAAGATGAGCTACTGAAAACAATGTGGTACCAGATGAATGAAAGTGCAAAAACGTACATGGCAGAGTGGGATCCTCTGCGTGTCAAAAGCCTGTTTGCTCAGTCCCGTGCTAGCTGGACCGAGTCAAAGTAATGGATTGTGTTCCTGTTGGCTGCGGTCTTTCCATCTCCAAACCCTAAGTCATTGACTCCAGAATAATAGGTTAAATATGAAGTCATACCCGGTGCATCATTTCAGCTGCTTTAACAAACATCGTGGGCCCCCAAGGAGGGACCTGAAACCAAAAGATTGTTTTTAAGGAGAACTGGTGGCTACTTGGAGTTCCTGGAGGGATGTCTTCCCTCTGCCTGACCCTCTCCCATCTCCCCTCTCTCCTCCACCCCTCACAACCACACTTTTCCCTTCCCTCCATCTTCTTCTGTGGCCTCTGCTCCGACCCAGAGAAATGGCAGATCCAAAATCTTTACCTTTCCTCAGAACTCACCTGCGTTGAGCATGACCAGGTTAGGCAATGATTCAAGATGCTCCGTGTGCCTTCTTGTAAGCTTACCGGGGAAACCAGGCAGCAGACCTCATGAAATTGTGTCTATCACCTATCTATCTCTCTGTCTATCCATCCGTCATCTGTCATATATACATGTACACATACATAGGCACGTATGCATATGTGTTTATACGTACGCCTATGTAGACACTTGCACACATGCATACACTTGGTTTCTATGGGAACCTCTGAAGTAGTTCTAACTCCTGTGCCGGCAGAGGCTGTGCTTACTACTAATGTGGGAGGAAGCCCAGAGAGGAGGTGTGGAAGAGGAGAAGGGAGGGCACTGGTGTCTGTGGGTGGGCCTGATCCCCAGGCAAGGGAAGAATTTGGCTCATTTGATATATTTTTTGTTGGACCAGATCATTAGATAGTCAATATGACATAAGTCTCTGAGCCAGGTCGGTGATAAAGAGGGAAATGTTTTTTATTTCTTGGTATGCTCAGAATCTCAAATTTTCTAACAGAAAAAGGGCATCTACCCTCCAGATACGATCTGCACACAGTTCAGTGCAAATGTGTCTTCTTCCCTCAGCTGCACTCCCAAGCTAAGTTTCCTCTTACACCATCTTTCCCAGAACCGAGCACCCCTGGTAAGGCTGGCCTGGATGTGCCGCAGCCCTGGCAGGCCCCGAGACCTGGCCTGAGTAGGTCCAGGAGACACATACAGGCCTCGCCTGGCAACAGTTTTCCTCCATTTTAATGAGTCTCATTTGCCCATAAGACTTGTTTTTAAGTTTCTGACTCATGCCAGGCTCATTTATTTGGTATTTCGGCTTGATGAGTACCCAGGTTTTAACCCACTTAGGACTGTTGTTCTGCCTCATTCTGGAAGCTCCGGTTTTTGTCTGAATATTCTCCAGCCCCGACCAGCTCACTGCTCCCCTTTTCTGTCGTATCCCTTATCATCCCAATACCTACAACCCTTGTCTGCATGCCTCCCCAGCACACACACACACACACACACACACACACACACACAAATACAAATACACACACAAATACATACACATACATTGACTAGATACTGGACAAGCAGCCTTTACAATAATGGAAGGTTGAAGGTTTGATTATTATTTCAATTACCACAAGTAAGGTGAGGAAGGAAAGCCTCTCTGGAATGTTCCGTGAAAAGTTTACATTCCTTCCAAATGCAGTTTTTTTTTTCTTCTTCCCTCAAAGACTCATCCATCGAACACAGGCCCTCTGCAGGTTTGTTTTTCATCTGAGACCAAACCACTGACTCCTGATTGGGGAGAACTGTGAGTTATGGAGGGTGACAAGAAGGAGTTTTCGGTAGAAATTAATTTGTAAACATCTTCCCTGCTTTGCCTCTCCTGGGGAGGGGGGTGACCACATACCATAAAAATTTCCAGCCTCAGATTTTGAGCTCAGCAGAGACTTTCATTTTCATTAATTATCCCAAGGATTCGCACTGTCATTCCCTTAGGGGGAACACACCCACAGAAAATGGCATGTGCGGGGGTCAAGTCCCCTCTGAGCAGCCCCAGAGAGAAGGACCGGCATGCTGGTTCTTGCCACTGCTCCTGGGGCCACATGCACTGCCCTGCCCTGTGGGCATGAAGTCTGCCTCTGCATGGGGTGCCCTGGGGCTGTTCCAGGGGAGGAAGCTCCATGGGCAGTGTGGGGGGCTCAACGCTGCCTCGCCCTGCCACTCCTCATCTTCACTGTGTGTACATGCAGCATGAGAACACGGGAACCTGGCAATTCCGGTGACACTTCTGGTCACTAATCTCCCCGTTGCACAGTAGGATAGCATGTTATTTTGATGCCATGCCAGAGTTTTGTTTTAAAACCAGCTCTGTACAGACAGTTTTAGATGGACCAGAAATAGCTTTTATGGTCTGCAAAATACCTTTCCCTCGGGACGTTTTTGTTGTGCTTTGAATACATTTTAGCACAGTGAGGTAACAGTCATAGACTCATAGAGACACGGGATTAGAAAGCAACTCCAGAGACATCCCATCCATCACCATGACGCCAGGCAGGCTTCACCCAAAACATCCCAGACATAGGTAAATATCCTGTTTTCACAGGTCATCAGAAAGAGAGACTCCACGCCACTCTGGGGTAACCCATTCCAGTGTTGACTTCCCTTCAATGCTGTCATTATACTTGTGTTACCGGGAACACACCCCATACTAGACTGCTGTGAGTTTTCAAAACCCAAATTTGTGTATTTTGAGCCAGATGTCACAAAACAGCCTGATTGTCAGCACGCTGTTTAACGGGTATTGAAAAATGTCATTTCAAACCAAATACATCTATCCTGGGGGCCGGACCCAATTGGACAGCTTTCGTTTTACAGTAAATGTGTGACCTTCTGTCCCCTTAGGATTCCCTTCCCTCTTGAATCTGGTCATCATTAAACGGTGAGGCCCTGCAGGTGTACCCTTATGCTTTCCTGCTCCCAGAAATCACAGCCGTCATGTCCCTTCCCCTAAATCGTGTTAGCAGGACCAGAACTGCCATCAGAAGCAAAGCACTCCGTTCCACGGAGGGGTGTTTGCTTAGACACACACAAGGCTTTCTGACACTTGGTCTGCTCCTTTGGTCTTTAGAAATAGCAGCTTTAAGAGAGTCCTTTCCCTGGCCTTCCCCTTCTGCGATGCAACACAGGAAACCCCAATGTAGTCTCTAAGAGGTCCAGTTACGTTTTGGCATCGAATAATCCACAGGGCCTTCTGCAGTTAGAAGCAAAATAGTCCTCTCCCTTTCTTTCCGCTATTTCCTTTGGCACAGTGGAGAGTCATAAGGAACCGGATCGGTCAGGAAAGCCCTGACCAAGAGCTGGTATGAACCTCAGACAAGACGCAGCTCGATGAGATGCCGTGCGCGCAGTCATTGTCTGAGACAGAGGGTCTGAAATTGACACCATATGCGCCCCGAGGAGTAATTGCTCCAAAGGGGGGAGAAAAGCAACGTGTCAGAACATTTTAGTAACACCTAATTCATCTCGAGGTTATAAATAAATCTTAATGCTTGCCTAAAAACAAAAGTCGAAAAATACTTTGACCAGATTACTTTTGTGACAGTGCTTCCGGCAGAGGTGAACTTTATTAGGGAGACAACATGAATAAAGAGAAACACATAACAACTTTTTATGGTATATTTTACATGATTTTATTTTTTTGCAGTAAATAAAGTGGTTATAGGGCTCCAAGGAAAAGGCCCCAGATGTTAGAGAGTTGTGTGAAATTTAGAGGAAACAAGCTGTAAAAAGCGCAGTCATAAAACAGGCTGTCAGTGCCACACATCTGGACAATACAGCTGTATGTTCCTAGTGGCTGTCGTCACCCAAAGAAAACTCAATAACCTCATTTCACCCCAATTAGGCTGCATACCAACAGGATCAACATTAAATTGCGAGGGGGCGGGGGAGAAACGTTCATATGGCGCCTCTGTGTCAAGCAGTCTTTATCTTGCATTTGAATTTGGTCACCAAGAAATAAAAGATTGCTAACATAGCTATTTCCATTATTATAAAACCCTATTTAATTCATAATGTTGTAATAAGTCAAAGTTTGACAGCTTGGACTATCGGCTACTCCAAACAATAGACTTTCTGTAGCATGAAACTGACCTATCAGTCATCCAGAATGGAGCCCTGGCATATCTTTCCTCTACCCCTTTTTGGGGAGTCTGAGTCTCGCAGCATTGTGGGAAGCATTCTCTGCCTTATTGGAAAAATAAGTGCATTTTCAGACAACCCAATTTACGTAAAGTAGAAGATAAATGCCCCTCTCGATGGCGATGGGGTATTTTGCTCTAATTCTTTTGGCCAGCAGTGAGGCACCCTTGCAATAAGATGAATATTGCAAAACTGAAATACCATTTCACCTTTTTGTCACCAACAGACTGTGCCAAAGGTAATAAAATGCCACTTTTCCCATTAATGTGTTTCTTCCTAGGTGTTAACAGCAGCAAAGGCAATTATGGACAGTGGAGAGAAATTAACCCTACCGCTGATAGGGAAACTCTTGAAATTTCAGCTTCTCCAGATTAAATTGAAGGACCAGCAGAGACGGGAAAACGAAAAGAAGGTACTGTATGACGCTGGGTCTTCTAAAGAGGGCAAACAGGGCATAAAATGGAGTCAGTTTTCTCCAGGGACACTTCCTCTCTTCGTAAGCCTTCCATTAAATGTTACCTAGCACATTCAGCTGTCGCCTGGACAACTTAAGAAAAAGGCCATCCAAAGATCTGTTGGAGGAATTATATTTTCTCAAAGACAGACCCATTAAAAATAAATTCCCTTGTGCAAAAATCAGACAATAATCAGGGCATGTGCCTGAGGTTGATTTTAGAGTAGTCTACTTATATGCTAGTAACAAAGAAGGGAATCAAGGTGAGACAGAGTCAGGAGAAGTAAATGTAATGTGAAAAAAACCCCACAAAGTCAGGGTCTAACCGTTTAAAATATTCTCTCTAATATTCAGTAGGAGTTCCTATTAAAATGGCAGGCTGCATCTGCACCTTCGTAATAATCTGAACATTTCAGCAGCAATCCATCACCCCCCCCCCCCATTATACGCTTGATTACTTCTTCACATGTAGACTTCTCATTTAATTTGCCTATGGAAATCAATCTGTGCGTTTTCCAAAGATTCATATTTTTATCTGAAAAAAAAAATATTTTGAAATACCTTTAGCAAAACGACGCTAGGTTCAAATCCATTTGTTATTATCATTACTCAGAATAAGAGATGTTTTTCTTATTTTCCAAATCATGCTGAGATGTTTTTGGAAAGCCGAACGCTTCTGTACATACATGTGGTGTGTGTGTGTGTGTGTGTGTGTGTGTACACATGTATACATGAAATGGATTTACATGTAAGCTGTATCTTTATGCCCCTGAGTGGAAGAGGCAAAATCAGTTCATGGAAGAAGAAAGAGAAGAGGGAATGTGTTCCAGTAATACCTTTCTCACCTTTGCAAGACCCCCAAACCTAGGTTTCCTATTTGACTTGGGTGCTTGACAGGATAATTGTAGGAAAAAAAATAATAATGACACCTTATATTTGCAGAATAGGGCTTTATGTTTTTCAAACAGATTCCCCATATAGCATCTTATTAGAGTGGCACACATTGTTCCCGGGAAAATTCTACTCATAGGAACACAAGTGATGGTCTAGTTTTCCATCTATTGAAGTTCTTTTCATCATGTACAGGACATTTGTGCCTTCAGAAATACTCGGGGTCATTAAGACTTGGCAGAAGAAAAATTGGAAAGTTTGAAGCTAGTATAGAAACATCTTTTCTTGCCTTTTTAAACTCCAACGTCACTTGGGAATATGAATTATAAAAAGTAGACTGTGAGTCCTGTGAAAATCTCTGCGCTTTCTGTTTTCTCTGTGCTTTCCCGCAGCACCTACAAATATACCTAATGTGCTAAAGGGGATCAGTTTACTTGTTTGCCAACTATTGTAAGTCAGCAATCTTTAGCTTACAGCTAAAGAGTAAGCTTTAGTTTTCAGTTAATGGATTTTAAGTAACAGTAAATGGAATATCCTGGCAGCTCAGGAAAAAATTTTACAGCTAGAAGTAATATAAAAATATTTCTGCAGTGATTTTCCTCAGCATTTCTTTGAAATGTGAACTATAATAATACAGCTGTGAGATTCTGAAGATGCGCAAATAATCTTAGTTTATTGTTTGAAAAATTCAAAAGTCTAAAGGAATGCGGGCTTGAATTTTAGATAGATAGATAGATAGATAGATAGATAGATAGATAGATGTAATAGAGGCATTCAGAGAACTCTGAGCAATCAAGAGCCAACAATTACATAGTCTAATCTGATGTCTTCATTAGATTGGGTTCCCAAAACACCAGTCCCAAATCTCTCAGTTGCAACCATACGAGTAAGTGCTAAATAAATTGATGAAAACTGATTGGAATGGAGTACTCTCCAGAAAATACTCTTGGTAAAGGCCAGATGAACAGAGTTGTTTGAGGGATGATATAATCTCTATTCATTTCAACACTACCACCCAACCAGTCAGTTAGAACAATTGAGGTTAATGCTTCTCCGCCAGCAACTTGGGCAGAAAAGTAAAATAAGTATAAAGTAAATAAAACTGACCCATGCTGTGGGATGTGGATGAGAAAAATGCAAAAAAGAAAAGACTTCCAGTTTCTTCCTCTTTCCTGAACCCAGGCTGAGATTCTGAGATTTCCTAGAAGGGGAGCTTTTTAACAGCAATAAGAAATCTACGTAGATGTTTCCTTTCAAATGCTGAATATAGTGCCGAAAACTGTGCAACCCAAATTGTGTTTTGTATCTCCTATCTTGAATTTTCAGAATTGTATTTTTAAAAACGAATGCCAAAAAAATATCCACAGCGGGAACTAACCAAAAATACTAGGGAGAAGATATGGACAAAAATAACTAATATAATTAGGTCCCTGTCCTTTATTCCCCAGTGAAACAAGTAGATCCTTATATATTTGATCCTGTTTTAATCCACCAAAATTTTTTCTTAGAAATAAGTGGTGGAAAAAAAAGTAAGTGGTGAATAATATAGTTCCACATGCCAAATACGGTAAAAATATCATTATTGTAGATTGCACTGATTTTAATAATTTCTAGCACTTTAGCATGGGCTATGCTTATCATGCGTTTGCTTTGTCCTTGAAGAAAGCTTGCTGGCTAATTAATAGCATAAAAAATAATACAAGGGAAGATATTTCTTAAAGGAGCAGTTTTGAAGGCATTTCTGAAAAGCAAATGCCTGCTTGTAACTGCAATGAAGTAAAAAATAGTTGAAAACTCTGATCTATTTAGAAACACCTTGTTGGCTACATCCAAATCTGCATATCATGAAGAAAATATATTGTATTTCTCTAAATAAATTTTAGAATTTCAGAAATTCTGAAAGACTCTTTTATACAAGTAACCCTAAATCGGATTTTGTTGTATCTTAAAATCTGAGAGTTTTGTTTAGAAATGACTCTTCCTTGCACACATGATTATCTCACCATTTATTCTGTGTTTTTAGATCTGTCATTGTCAGTCTGTTTTTAATTCATCAACTTAACAAACACTTATTGAAACAAACTTTACAGAAACAATGTACTAGGCACACATATATCATAATGTTCATTATCATTTTAAAATAAATTATTTGGGGTTTGTATTCCGATCCGTGTTTTAATTTAATCTATCTGAATATTATAGCATTGTTCACATTTTTTACTTTTTTTCACTCCAACTTTTATGTCTATATTAATGATAAACATTTATTCAAAACCAAAACACTTTATTGTGAATATATTTAAAATATATCGAGAATTCAGCTAAAACCTTTAATCAAAAAAAGATGAAAAATGCCTATACTACAAAAAAACAATAATAACCATTTAAATAATCGGCCAAACTAAGTCTAGTCTTCCTATGCCTCTGAGTCTAGTTTGGAAAATTTGCATATGTTTAGAAAAAGATCCAAATATATTCTAACTGTGCTTTTCATTTGTGGATGCAAATAACCAGTCCATATTTTCTTGGATATTTTCAGCATATTTTTTGCGTAAAAGCAGAACAATTCTTTCTCTTTCTGGCTTCTCTACTTAGGAGAAGTACTTGCCTTATTTTCCAGAGAACTAGAATTGGAGAGAAGGCAGTTAAGAACCATGGAGTGATGGTACCGGTAGACTTTTCTTAAAACAACTCAAAATTAAAAGCACCTACATTTGATAAGGCATTATGAGGAAGCCACAAACAACCCAGAGCCCACTCCAAAGGAGGCACGAAGAGAAATTAGGGTAACTTTCACAGACGTTTTACAGCTTACTCCAGTTGAAACCCCAAAACACTGGAAACCAGCCAACGTAATGCCATTGTGTGTGTGTGTTTTGTTTTAAAAGAAAGACCAGAGGGACATGCCAGGAAATTACAGGCTGGTTAGTTTTGATTCAGTTGTGGTTAAAATCTTCAAAAACTATTTTGAGAAATCAAACAGAGGAAGAGCAGGAACTCAGTTTAGAGGGACCCGTGTGGTTTCAGGAAAGGAATAACTTGCCTCACTAACTGGATGGAATTCTTTGAAGCAGGATTATCAAAATGAGGGTACTACCAACAAAACCATTGCATCCAAAGAGCTACGAAATTCAGCAATTCAGGGTAAATAATAAATGCCTCCCCGGATAACTGATCTGTAGAAAGAAGTGTTTTCCTCATTGGAATGCTTTTAATTAATGAAAACTGTTTACGGATTTCAGGAAAAAATGTAAAGAAACACGCATATTTAGAATAGAATAGTAACTTTAAATATGAGCAGCTGTAGTTACAACAGCTAATGATAATATTTAGCTACCGTTATTGACTCTTTGGCATTATACTAAGCTCTTTACACATGTTATATCATTTAATCTTTGAAATGACTTTATGAGGTACGGAGTATTATTCTTGATTTGCAGATGGGAAAACTGAAGGTGTGAAAAGTTAAGTAACTTTCCCCAGGTTAAATAGCTACTCAGAGGTGATGCTGGGATTCAAATCCAAAACTGTCTGACGCTATGTTCTTAACCACTGTACAGACACCTTCCGAATGTGTCTCCTTAGCTGTGCAAAATGGCACCCTTGGCCCACAGTCAAGAGTGCCGGCCCTAAGGTATTTCCCTGTAGGAGCAATGGCTTTGCTCAGTGATCTACCAACAACCGTCTGGTCCCACTAATTACATCACATACAACATCCCGAGGTAAAGTGTGAGGACAAGCCAAGGAAAGGAACAACGCTTATCAAAAACAAAGTCCACACAGAGCTAACCAACCACCAATTCCCAAGGGAATTCTGATTTCATTTCTGGCCTCGCCCCACTCCCCAGAAATGACCTGGTCTCTGGGAAAATCTCTTAGAACTAAACTCCTTGAGGTTATTCCAAACATCCTCACCCCTTCTCCGCCCTTCTGGATGTTGAAGTGGAACAACACCGGCTGATCCACTGTTAATGCCTCTGAATCACATAGAATCCTGCAAGAGACAGACAATCAGATAGACATCAGACCCACTCCCTCACTGCCACCAGTCATAGAAAATGTCCACATTCCAATTCTGTGGATTCCAGTTCTGAAGATGTCAGTATGGCACCCCAGGACATTCTGCAGGTTTCTGAAGATTGCATTATTTGGTCAAATAAACCCACTACATTCCTGGACTTATGTCTTCTACACAACAGCAGCTCCCTAGAAAAGTAAGCTCCTAACTCGACCCCATGCATTATATTTTCTATTTGGCAGGGGAGCAGGGAGAAGAGCAGAAGGGAAAGAATAAATAGGAAATATAGAAAAGAAAAAACAACATGTTCATAATGCCTTAACACTACTACAAGTAATGTTAACATTCTGATATGTTTCTTTTTTTTTTTCTTTCTGTGAGTTTGTTCCTTTATATAATCGTTGTAAATTAAAATATATCATAATTTTACTTATTACCACAGTAGCCACATCTATCATTATTATTGGTTGTAGGATATTCTATTGACTACTATAATTTTCTTAACCATTCCTCTATTATTGAACATTTCAGTTATTTCCATATTTTTATAATAAGTAATGTTGTGATGAACAACTTTATAGTATAGAACTCTTTATATTTTGGATAATTTCCTTAGCATTGGCTTATATAAATGGATTAATATGGCCTCAAAGCCCATTTACCTGTGTTTCCAAAGTAAGTTCTAGAACCATTTAGACCCAGTTTTTCATTAAAAAAAAAAAAAAAAGGCCCCCCTGGTCAAAAGAACTTGGAAATCACTGTGTGTTATACACAACTCTTAGAGATTTAACAGCACATTAGCTTATTAAAGATAGAGGAGTTTTGTGAAAATAAATCTGTTTAATATTGTTTAATCTACTGTCTCTCAAACGTATCTGACTCCATAGATTTCTTTCAGCCCGCCTATTGTTCTCTTATCATCTGTAACCAATAAAATAGATCGCTTGTGAGACGGTGATCTCTTGAAAGAGAACTAAAGTAGCATTCAGAAGACAGACCTAGTTTCTCATAAGCCACATAATAAGAGTGACTTAGTCACTTAACTGCCATGAGCATGTTTTCTTATCTATATCCCTAACAATATTATTGTGGGAATCTTACGATAGAGCGTATGTGAGATCATAAAGTACCACACAAATCTAGATGTGCTGTTACCTATAAAAATGAGATGAAGTAGAGCTATTTACCAGCAGTTCCACTGACTTTTACCTCTTGCCTCCCTTTTATTGTGATAACATAGCAAATACATGTCACGGTATTTGAAGGCATTTGAATCTTGACATCAAGGGTCATTTAGAAAGTTAAATACAATCTAAAATATTTGGAAGCGTCAAATAATTAGGTTGCCCTGTTAGAGAGAGGGACTGTTTTGTGTTTTTCCCTCTTAAAAAGTGAGAATAACAAGATTGAGGACACGGGGTAAGTGCCACTTGATACTCAACTAAATATGCGAAATGCTAATAGTTCTTCGGTTGTTGCTAAAACAAGAGCCTCACATCTGCTATGTAGCTTAGCCAGTTAAGAAATCTCTGTGCCTATCCACAGCCTTCTCACAGTAGGAGGCATCCAGATGCTTTTTGTACACACTGCATTTTAAAGAAAATGGACTCTGTACCAAACTTGACCTTTCCTTCATATGCTGGGGAACATGTTTTCCCCAAACATGGTGGAAAGAGGGGACTTTTGGATTCGCCCTCTCCTAGTTTTTGTCTTGAGTTGGCAAGGATTACCTCTTGAGTTATGTTTTGTGCAGATGACCATAGAATGGGAATATGCAAGCTGCACTACCCAGAAGCAAGCAAGAAAAATTGGTGTGAACAAATTTCAGTTTGTGATTTAGGAAGGGGTCAACTCTGGTGAATGCTCAGCTAATCTGGTTCACTTCCTGCCACCCCCTAGCCCCAGATCTCAAGGCATAAACTCATAGGGGGGAGGAGCTTACTCAGGATATGAGAGAATAGAAGAAAAGGGAAGAAGACAGGAGGTGATTTTGCTATGATGGGGGCTTGGTAGAAAAGGATATTTTGCTTTTTGACCAAAGTAGAATTCTGCGGCCCCAGCAGTCAACATTGTCAAGAATCTCAGGGACAAAGAGACTGTCCCGGTTCAGTTCAAGTATGGAGGGTTGGAGGCGTGAGGAACAGAGGGAATATAGGATAAAGTAGGTAGACTACAGCTAGAGTCAGACATGGGAAAGCAGAAGGGACTGGGTAGGGCACCATGTTCAGAAATCCACCAAGGATTTCTCTGCCTGGATCTGGAAGCCAGAATAACCTGGGTACTTCCATTGGCTTTTGTCCTCTGCCGTATGATGTCTCTGCACATAGTTGCTCTACTTGGGAAATTCTTTATGTAGTAATTCTTCTTGAAATTCTACCAACTGAAGATGCATCATTGATAAAGGAAAATGCAGAAGACTGAGTTGTATAGAGAGAACAATAACAATGATGTTATAATGGCACATAAACCTAATTTGAAAGAATGTGTTAAATATCTCCTTCACTCATCTTCTCTGGTGATTTTTGTTAGATCGCTATATTCTTTCAAATGTTTCAATAATGATGATTTTTATAATTAAAAAAAGCTTTTTCAAGAAATGAATCAGGATTTATAGGTATTTTTTAGATTCTTTTGTAAAAGGAAGGAGGTAAATATTGATAATTTCAGCACTCAACAGGAAGAATGGGTGGGGGAGGGAGAGCTATGGAGAATCAAAAGAGCTTCCAGGAAATAGTATTATTTAGCCCCTGGAAAGACAGAGTAGAAACACAGACCATCTTTATGGCCTAACAGGACCACAGAAATAAAATGAATTTAGGGTTTGAGGTTAAACTGGCTTGTGTCTCTTCCATAGCAGTGTCTGAGGGCAAACTGTGTGTCTTAATTTATACAACATGAACAAAATTACTCATCTTGCAGGCTGCATTTTGAGAACCAATTAAAGATGATGATGTCTGGAAAGCACCTATCATACCACACAACTAAGTCTCTCTACTTTACTGCTTATTTTAAATTTTGGTTGTGATCAGTCCTGCCTTCTCTGGGGTACCAAGAAACCTTACAGAAGAAACGACTCAGTGAGTTCTTTACCTTATAGAACTCCAACCTTGCCAAAGAGGATCCGAAGGGATGGGAACTATGTGATTACACAGGCTCCCAAACACCCCTAGGAAAGCCAGCAGGGCTAGAGGGCCCTCATAACAGGAAAAGGATAAAGAAACTAGTTTTAAACTTCCTCTTTATTCAGCAGTATTTGTTTGGAATGACAGGATAAATGAATGGATGCATGACTATATAAATGTTTAGTCTTCTGGGTGAACTTTAGAATAATGTCACCTGAAACAGTTTCTTCTTTTCAGTTCTAAAGCTCACCCTGAGATTTTATTTAAAATTGCAGTTGTGGAAGTTTCTGGAAGATTGTGATGGCAAAGTTAGGACTTTTCTGGGGCAAAGCTCACTGTCCACCAAGTTGCTGCACGGGAGTGTTTCACTTCAGTGGGTTTACCATCATCCAAGTGTGGCTGTTTGAGCTCCAGCATGAGCCTCGCCAATGCCTCTGAGCTAATTGGACTCAGGGGCACTGATTTGTGCTCTGGTTTCATTTTAAATTAACAATCTTAAAATTTCCAATAAGCTCTCAACACTGGCAGGGATTTCTACCATATTTCTTCAGTCAGCCTGACCTCCCAGTTTCTGACATGGCTCACGTTACGGTCTCTGTTCAAAACCTCTTACCTCGTACCTGCCTGTGCTCGGCCAGTAACCGTGCCTCACCCTTCACCTGAAAAAACGGAAACATTCCCTCAGCACCATCGAGACCCCTCGCTCTCTTGAACCCACACTCAGCCAACCCCCTTCTTGCTCTTATTAAACTGAGAAATTGCCTCTCTTCCTATGAAAGGAAGTTGGCATGTTCTTTTGATCTTTTCCCACCTTACCTCCTCGAGGACTTTAGCCTCCCCCATATCTGCAGTGTCTCCCTTTCTACTGGGTCATTCCATCAGATTGCAAACACATCTCCTGACTTGGCATAGATACATACACACCTGGACCTCATACTCTCCTGCCGCTCACTTACCCACTAACATTTCAAGAACTCTCACCCAGGGCATTTCGTGTCTTCCATTCAGTTCATCACTATGTATATGTGACCCACATCCAAACACGTGACTCCAGCCATATCTCTCTTCTCAGAGGAGAATGTGTGTATTTGCCTGCCTCCTGACATTTCGGGGCATCTCAAAGTTAACATGATTTTCTGAAAAGTTTGCTTACCTCCAGTAAAAGCCATTTCTTGCTCCAACTTCTCTATCATCTAAGTCCCTATTAGGTCTTTTCTAGACCATCGCTTAGAGACTCCCTTCCTAGACTTCCTGTTCCCTATCTTCACGAATCATAGTACTTCTCTACTTGAAACTCTCTGTGGTCTTCCCATTGCATTTTTAATAAAATACGAACTTGTCAACCCCACCTGTGGCATCCACTTTGCCTTTTTCTTGCTTCTCATGTGGAAGACTCCTCATCTTCCAGGTCTTCATTCAAATGTCACCTCCTCAGAAAGGTCCTCCGTCACCCACTTAAAGGTTTCCCCAACTGCGTGCCTATGACTACATTGGGTTTTGTCCTTCATAAAAGTCATGGAACTTTGTTGTTATATTTTTACCTGTTTTTGTATGTGCTTTTTTCCTCTTTCTACCCCAGTAGACTAGGCGCTCAAGGGGACAAGCCCCGCCATATTTTATGCACCAGTTTATATCTGGTGCAGAATGAAATGCTGGGGCTTTTCAGACCTCTGCACCTTACCTTGTGCACTCCTGTCTGCCTCCACCCAAGGCTAGTAGTGACATCTACAGCCTTTCCTGATGCTTCCCTCTGCTGCTGAGGAGGGGGAGTTTCCCTACCAGTAGAGCTATAGGACCCAGGCCTGCATGGAGAATCCATAGGTACCTCTGACGCTTCTTCTGGGTGCCAAAGCTACACTGTTCTCTGGAGCCCTCGACATCCAGAAGACACATGGAGTAGAGAAATGCTTCTCTCCCCTTCTGTGTTACATTCTGTTAGCCGGACGCCAAAATAACATATCTTCTGTCTCTAATGTTTTAGAATGGAGTTTTTCAAATTTGATTTCATAACCTCAGGAAAATACAGAGCCCAGATGCTGCTACAATAATTTTCTTTTATTTTGTTTCCAATTGTGTTGATTATGGGAAAAACAAGCAATAGAAGCATATTCTGGATCTTCCGTATGGCCACCTTATGACCCAGTACTACCACATAATTTTGACGAACACAAACTATTTGTATTTATAGATGAATGTATTGAAAGCGTAATTACATTACGGAATAATGCACAGAGCTTTCAGCAATTGTTTGAAAAGAAAAAAAATGGTGGGGAAATTGGGTCTTTACATGGTATGTGGCAGTCTAAACGTGCCCCAGAGCAGTGTGTGGAGTTTGCTCTGCCAACTGATGTTTTTGGTTGATCCCACCTTTGGATGAATCAAACAGCAAGCATTGATTATGTCTATACATTGTTAAGTAACATTATGATAAAAATAATTTATAGGTGCTGAGTACCCCCAAAGAATCTTTTAACCTTTAAAACTTGTTAATACACTGCTTAAACTTTGAAAAACTTCATTAAGGAGATTTTAGAGAAAACTATTCTTTCTGATTTTTTTAACCTGTTTTGTTTCGTTTGTTTTTGTCGTTTGTTTATTTTTTAAATCTTTTTTAACGTTTATTTATTTTTGAGAGACAGAGAGAGACAGAACGCAAACAGGGGAGGGGCAGAGAGAGAGGGAGACACAGAATCCGAAGCAGGCTCCCAGCTCTGAACTGTCAGCACGGAGCCCGACTTGGGGCGCGAACCCATGGACAGCGAGATCATGACCTGAGCCAAAGCCAGATGCTTAACCGACTGAGATGCTAGGCACCCCGTATTTTGTTTTATTTTTAATGAGCAAACAACCTCTCTCTAAGACTCGGACAGAGACTCCCCAGGGTTAGGCTGCAAGATAAACCTAAGATACTGCCATCATGAGGTACTCTGAATCCCCCACTCGCCTTACCCCCAACAACTGTGGTAGTTTATATGCCCATGCTTGACTCTCCCTTAGGATGAATTCTCTTCTAGAAGACCATTTGTGTAAACAGTCTCCTGGCACCCACCCCTCAGTCCTCAGAGGAGATGTGCCTTATCCCAACCTAGGCCCAACCTGGGATTGCCACTATCCTGGCTTGAAGAATGAATACGTGAAAAATAAATGAGTAAACAAGCAATTGAATGAAATAAACCCAACCGTAGAAAAGCCATTGCTTGCACACTATATGATTTGGAGAAAAAGTATTCTCTTTTTCCAGGTAATAGAAGATCGTTTCAAGATAGAAAAGGATAAAGGGAAAGCAAAATCTCCCAAGGAGAAGAAGTCCTCAAGTGCCAAGGTTGCCAAAGGGAAGGGAAAGGATCCTCCTGAGGCGAACACAGCAGTGAAGAAGACCACACAGCTGAAACGGAGAGGGGAAGACGATGACACTAAACCTTACATTGGTCGGTGACATGCCCTCCTGTGGGCTACCTTTCCCTTCCTGCCTTCCAATCTACAAATTAGCTTGAGAAATCATTCCAATAACGATGCTTAATCTTTCACTCTTTATGAAACCACAAATCACATACTACCCATGATACCCTAATCGAAAAATATTGCTCTGTAGCAGTTCATTTGTGTTTTCAGCAAATATTTATTTAGCTCAGGTCTTGTTGCTGTGGGCAACATTGTCATAATGCGAATAGGAAGTCACGAGCTGAGTGTGCTACCACCAAATAGCTTCCTACCTTGTTGGGGGCATTTTAAAAAGTCAGCCATAATTATGAGACAAACTAGAAAGTGACTGGGCTAACAAACTAGAAAGTGTTGTAATGAGTGAAATACGGTGGCGATAAAATCAGACCAGTGAATTTGGGACTCACACAGAGCACACAGTTTCCTGACCTGACCTCAGCTTCTCCTGCTATTAGTTTCTCTTAGGGCAACTAGAATTTCCTTTCATTTTTGATTATTGATATAAAGCTGGTTTGACCCGTGCAGCCTGTGAGTAATTCATTGCCACCGTCACTTGAACCCAGATGGAGCTTCCTGTTATTATTGGCATTGCGTTCAAACGAGGTGGCAGGCCTTTACATCCTTTATCAATTTGCCTCTCCTGACGTATCTCTGCTCTAAATCCACTAGACCTAGAAGCTATGATATGATGGATTCGGTAGATAATATCAACACTGATTTGTTTAGTGATAGGAGGGAAATTATCGCTTAAAAATGAAAAGTTTGTGCATGCTGCATTATTTGTAAATTTATCTTCACGGGCTATTGTGGGATTTAATGTTTTCACATACCATCTAGCATGAATATTAAAGTACAACAATTATTTTTACCCCTCAGAATCTCACAGTCAAGGATAAACTCATATTTTAACATTAATAAAAACAGTGTAATGAGGGCTAAGCAGAGGGGGGAAATTTAGGAAGGTGCACAATATATATTTTAAAAGTTTAATGCAATAAGTATATAATTGCTACGTAACCCATACTCAGCATTCACACCTATTGACATAAATACACAGAATACTTTGGTAGGGGGCATGTCCATATTCGATATTTCCCTCTCCTGTAAACACCTCTACTTATAAAATACCACAAAGCTGCAGCCACTCGTAATTCAGGAGTAAAGCCAGATGTTGCTCAAAAGAGGTTGAACCCCCCTCCAAATTACAGCCCACAGCCTAAACCTTTTCTTTTTACAAAAACCCGAGCACACATTTTCCATGACCACAGGCCCCACGTATGTTTGTCCTTCTATTATGACTCTATCTCATTTACAAAAGTGATTTAATATTTTGTAAAATGGCCACAGCCTTTTCACTGGAAGGGTAATAATGAAAACCAGTCAACATGACTGCATTCCGGCCAACTGGACTGTTTTTGGCAAGCCGGAGGTATTATAAACGCATGCATAATGTATGTAGCCATTGAACTGGCTGAGTGCAACCTGTTCTCTTTTAAAATGACGGCTGCTCTTTTTTATGGTATTTTGAACAGACGATGAGCCAGATGATGGTGCCCAACATTACATTATAGTCGTGGGCTTCAACAATCCTCAGCTATTAGCGATTATGACTGAGCTTGGCATTCCCATAAGCAGCGTGATTAAAATATCTTCAGAGAATTATGAGCCTCTGCAGACACACCTGGCAACAGTTAGCCAGCAGCAGGAAGTTCTTCTTCAGCCAGAAGGTATGCAGTCTGCTACACAACCCGCTGAATCTTTCAGTATCACCCACTGTCTGTAAAGTACAAATAGATTTTTCTTTCCAAAAAAATAGTCACGCAATAATACATTCATTGTTAAATCCTTTTAAGGCTCTGATTCGCTGTTTATGCTGCTTGCCCTAGTCAGGTGCTGTAAATTTTACAAATTAAGATTGTATTCTGTTTATATCCCTGTGTAGCCACAGAGAACATGGACTGTGGGTCGGAAGACTTGGTTATCTGACTACCTTTCTCAGGGACAGTTCATCTAGAACTTTTACCTGAAGTGTGGGCTAGAAAAGATCGACTGTAGCTAATGGGTTCTTCCAGAAGCCACAGTCACGACATGGCCCACGGGAGGTCATAGCTTTGGATTCTTGATGTGTTTTGCTTCTGGCTTATTGTGATAAATCAGAGAGGGCACTCTATCTTCCAAGCCTTAGACTATGAAGCTATAGAGTGAAGTCCCTACCACACTGCCATTCACACATTTGGAGTCACGGGATCTTCATCCAAGGGAGTTGTGCCAGAATGGCTCTGTGGGAAGGGAACTGAAAGTCACTGGACCCTTTAGCGATAGAACAGGGATTCTGTGTAAGCCTGCGTGACCTGAAAGTCCAAGAGTTTCTGCCACCTTCTGTTGCTTTTATTGTTATTTACTAATAATACCATTTGCACAGCATTTTGTAATCTGTATAGGGATTACAGATTATATTATATATTATATATGTTGTATAACCACATCCCAATTTCTAGAACACTATGTTTTGAAATTCTGTTCCACATGAGAAATTTCTACCACTGATGATAATAAGAGTCACCATTTATTGGGCAGATGCCTCGGGACGGGGCTCAGTGCTAAGGGCTTTAAGTGCATCGATTTCTATAGTTGCTACAACCACCCTCAGAAGCGTGTTTTATTACGGCCAGTCCCCAACTCACAATGGTTGGACTTAACAAATTTTCAACTTTACGATGGTGTGAAAGAGATTTGCATTCAGAAGAAACCTTACCTTGAAGTTGGAATTTTGATTTTTTTCCTGGGCTAACAACACGCTGTATGATCCTCTTTTGTGATTCTGGATGGTGGCAGCTCCCGGTCATCCACGTAATCACGAGGGAAAACTACCAATATGCTGACAATCATTCTGTCCCACACAGCCATTCTGTTTCTCACTTTCAGTACAGTATTCGATAAATTACGTGAGATTTGCAACACTCTATTACAAAATAGGCTTTGTGTTAGATGATGTTGCCCAACTGTAGGGCTAATGTAAGTGTTCTGAGCATGTTTAAGGTAGGCCAAGCTAAGCTATGATGTGTATTATATGCACTTTCAAATTTTCAATGTATGATGTGTTTATTGGGATACAACCCCATCCTCATCATATGTCAAGTAGGATCTGTATTTCCATTTTACCAAAAGGACTCTCAGCCTTGAGGCAGCTATTAAGGAAAAGAGGTGAGATTCAAACCCAGATACTCCTGTCTGAAAGCATAGTTGTAACATTAAATAACTTATTATTGAAGCCAGTGAGAAAATGTCCCATAAGTCTGTAGCCTCTCTACAAAAAAAAAATTAATATATAGAAAGAGAATCACAGAAAAATAGACTTTATAGTAGAATAATATCTTAGTAGTAGAGCCCATTTAGTTATAGGTGTAATAAATATAAATATTATAGGCAAAATTTCATGTGTAACTTTATGGGAATTGGTCATTATTTTACAGTCAGAGCACAAATGCTCAGAGAAGGCTCTAGCTATTTGAATGTGACCAAAAGTTACCTGAAGCGTCAATCATTGACATGGTCTATTTTTAGCCATGTGGGAGGAAGAATTGGATCACCAGCTTTTCTAACCCATTATGAAACAAACACACTAAGATGGTCAAACAGTGATTTGGCAGAAAAACTGCTCCTACACAGATGAGATCTAAGGGTGATAGATATCTCGAGCATATTTAGCTCCACAAATGTGTGACCTTACCATAAGGTTTCTGGGCCTCAAGTGTAAAATGAAGGGGTGGGATGAGCTCGGGTTTAATATCAATTTCAGAAGTGAAATCCTCTGATTTCATAACTCTATAATCCAAGTCCAAAAGCTTCTCAAAATTATGTTTGTTTATTTGCCTTTTCTGATACCGCACAGACACCTTTCAGTGCATGTCACCCACCATGTCCACTTAAAGTGGGAAAAAATTCAACATTCTCATCTTGTTGTGTTAACATGTTGCTATGATTAGACATAAAGGCTGAAACACTGAAGAAAGAGAATGCCATAAAAGAACTTGACATTTTCTGGAAATACCTGGAACCAATCCTGAATAATGAGAAACCCGAAACAAATCTCTTTGATGTTGCTCGACTGGAGTACGTGGTCAAGGCAGATGACTTTCCTTCTGACTGGGCAGACAGCGAGATGATGGTTAGTACACGCATTAGTGAGAGTGAATGGTTCGGCCATGTGGTAGTGTGGTTCCATTCATCACATCCACTCATTCCACCGACATTCACCGTGAATTGACTATGCACATGACTTTGGGATAGACTCCACTGAATGTCCAGTGATGGTTATAGCCTGGGTCTTTAGCTTTTAGTATATGAATTAATGGCAAAGAATAAGATGGAGACAGAGATGAAGGAAGGTAATTCTTTTATTTGGTGGCATGTGGCTTTGTCTCATACTTTTAACAGTGTTCTTGGCAGTAGAGTCTCAATATATGGTGTGTTAATTGTGAAAATGGTAAATTTTACAGTTTTTTTCAAATTACATTATCTTTCTTTTTTTAATATGTCAGTTCCAAACATTGCTCTTCTAGGCCCTTGATTTTATTGCCAAAAGTGAATTTTCTTTCTTTTTTTTTTTTTTTTTTTTAAATTTTTTTTTAACCTTTATTCATTTTTGAGACAGAGAGAGACAGAGCATGAACGGGGGAGGGTCAGAGAGAGGGAGACATAGAATCGGAAACAGGCTCCAGGCTCTGAGCCGTCAGCACAGAGCCCGACGCGGGGCTCGAACTCACGGAACTGTGAGATCACGACCTGAGCCGAAGTCGGCCGCTTAACCGACTGAGCCACCCAGGTGCCCCACCAAAAGTGAATTTTCAATATATTTGGCCAACTGGGTCTATCCTAATGGGATAACTTGGACCCACCCCAACAATTAACAAGTATTTTCCGAGAGCATTTACTGGCCCCTGCTACTGAGGATCTTGCAGAGGCATGACCAAAACCATGAAACAGAGAAGCAGTGTTCAAGTGCTCAGCTAGGTGAAATATACTCTAAGTTTCTGATTAATTTAGAAAAAGAAGAAATGGGGTGTATCAAAAAGTAATAGCAAAGGCTAGATACACAAGGGTTTTTTTTTTTTTTTTAAAGAAGGTTGAGTGACTACTTCTCACGGATGTTGTGGAAGATATCCAAGCATCCCTATCACAGAAGACTTCTCCAGTCTCTTTCTGGCCGACCCCCTATTCCCACAAACAGGGGCCCAGAAGTGCTGAATTCCCTGCAGGGTGATATATTTCAGCATCAAGGGAGCTGAATTCTTAGGGAAAGCAGAGTCCTGGGGAATGATCACACCAGGTGAGTGCTCTAAAGGGAGCTGGGCAAAGCAGGATACAGGGGGTCCATGGGTGTCTGTGCACAGTGAGTATGGATAGCTAACAAAAAGAAAACTGTATAAAAGGAGAGTAATATTGAAGCCTGGAACAGTTTCCGAGTCAAAGGATAGGCTGCCCGTGGTCATGGGTTGGAGCATAAACATCTCTCACTGTGAGAGTCCCTGACTATAGTGTCTTGACATGGATGTGCACATGGTAAGAAAAAACACTGAGGAGGGAGGCCCACATCTGCACTTTGAAGGGTGGACAAGATTGGAATAAGTAACAATGCGTAGATCAGCTTGAGTGATTAAGACTGTCAACATAAAGCAGGAAATGTCATAATTGTAGAAATAGAACACAGAAGTCTGAGACTTTGCCAATTGTAAGAATAAATATTAGCCTTGACCTATGTATGGAGATGAAGCTGACCTTAGAGAGAATCTGTGGCTGAAGGCAGAGTTGTTCTAAGCAAAACTGGTTGCTATGAACTCCCTTGGCATGGCCTCTTTCCACCCCTTCATCTAGACATCTCCATCTCTCCTGTTTTGTCTTTCACTTTTCCGCCTCCTAAACCAGAGTTCAGAAAAGAATCCACTGCCCTCTGTCCTGTACTGTTTCATGCCAAATTTGGTCAATATGCTTCTCTACCCTGGAGATATTGGCATTCCAAGTAATGTAATACTATGATCATTCCCTCCTATTCTATGGGAATTCTGGATTATACCCAACAAGTATGAGATATGTTTGGGGAAGAAGCTATGTCTCTAGATATCCATGAAACCCCACCTCAAAGCCAGCTTCCTACTCTCTCTCTCCAATAGACCCTTTCTTCTCCTAAGAACATAAAATCTATGCCTAACAAAAACCCACATCTACAAATTTATGTTGGAGAAATAATCTTCCTGTCATCTGGGCCACATCCTGGCTGCATAACCTCTCAAGAACTTGCATACATTTTTGGTTCAATCAGGTGTAGGAGATATAATTCCTGAGCCATAATTCAGAGGAGGCAGTAAAAAGCATCTTCCAAGGCAGCCTCAGACCACGTGTCTTTCACTCTTGCTCTAGTTAGGGCTTTCTTCTTTGTGATTTCTTCACCCTCCAGGCATAGACTGAGAAGAGCTGAAATGTACTAAACCCAAGGTAGAGTACATTCCATTGATCTTCAGCACATAGATGTAAACACCAAGGCACCTAATCACAGCTTCAAAAGACCCAGAACCCTGCTTCCTCCTCCAGTGTCCACAATTTTCTGTTCATTAGAAGATTTTAATCCCTCCATTTTTAAAGAAAATGAGCAGACTATTTTACTTCTTTAAAACATAGAGTAGAAGAATTTAAATGGCAATTAAAGTTCAGAAATTTTTATGTTAAAAAAAATAGTATCGTCTCAGTTGAAATACTAGAACATTCCTGACCTCAGAACTAGAACGTTAACACCGAGGATGTCTAGTCAGGCCTTGAAAGGAACAGTCAGGAATGAAAATATTCGGTTGTCTAGAGAGCCACTTACGGCTAGGGTGCCCAGCTGGACACACTGATCTCCTATCAATCAGTTTGCAAGTATTTATTGAATATCTTCTTCATGCCAGAGCTGTGGTCTGGGTCCAATTGCAGTAGTTTTTTTAGAGTCCAAACATGCCTTTATAAGGTACCATTTGTACTGGCTGAATGACCCAGTATTGAGAATGATAGAGAAAGAGAGCCTTGAAAACGGTTTGGTAATGGGCTTGGGTTCAAAAAGAAAGGTTTCATATCGAAGGACAACGTTCACATTAAAGTTTGGATCACCTGAGAAACCCAAGAGTAATAAATCTACTTCTCATAGAAATAGACTAAATACATGGTATGGACACATGATGTCACACACTCAGCTATATGTGTAAGTTGGTAATGGCCTCATATCCAAAGCAGAAGCCAGCCAACGAGTCTTCTTCCTCTCTGGAAGAAGGAAAGCATTAGTACCTTTGTCTGCAAACAAGTCGGCTATATTTCTGCTGAACCAAGGTAACGAAAGCTTTACATCAAATAAATGCCCATCAAGAAGTGCTAACTGCTCACGTAAGACATCTGCAACATCTCAAGTTAAGACCTGGGTTGCTGACATAATTTTCTGGCTTTTAGCATGCGATTTGCTGTTTTATTTAAAATGAATTAGCTAGTTAAGGTAAGGGATCATCAGGCAGAAGTCTTACCATATTTCTTATAAACACAAGCAAAAACTGTGTTTCTGTGCCAGAATTTAGGCAAAGAGTAGCATGTTGAAGCTTAACTGAAGAATGTTCAGTCATTCTTCACACAGTAGGCATGTGAATCCCAGACTGGTAACTCTGCCTTGAAGATGGGTGGAACTCAGCACTTCTCTGGACTCCCGCCAGACTGTGATTCACTAGCCCCCCAAGGAGTTATCTCATTCTACCTTACCTCTGTAACTCAGAGCTAAGATGAGCCCACTTAATTCTCCTTTGTTTTCAGGTAGGCACACCTAGTGATAACAGTGCTTTTCCAGTTCTGGAAATGAAAGCCCAGGTAATAGGGGTATCTGATCGACTACTTGCTTGCTTGCTTTCTAAATAACAAAACTTATGGGTATTATATACAGAAACTGTGGACTATCTATTTCTTAGGGTTTTTTTTCCCCCTGAAGGTAGCACAGAACAGATATTGAAGTTACCTATCCAATATGGTGTTTTAGAAACTGAGACATCAGAGAATGGGCCATGTCACAGAAACTGATGAACAGGGTGTTTTTCACTTAGTTGAAGCATTAATAGATTCTTACGGTATTAGACATAAGGCCCTCCAAAGGGAACATTCCACATTATGGTGAACAAGACGGACAAGAAGGGTTCAACAAATAAAGACTCACTCACCATGGCTGGTATTCAGTGGTTTGGGGATGTGCTTGGTTTAGTTGTTAAGAGAGAAACAAACCATACATCGGTTCCAACAACATAAAGCTAATAATTAACTATCATTAATTCTCTCACTGTAGCTGGAATTGGGTACTGAAATTTTTGAAAATGTTGCCTGTTTGATGTATGACACCCTGGATTGGAAGAGGCAACACCAACACTATTTGGAAAGCATGAAGCTTATAAATATTCCACAAGTCGTTAGTGAGAAACCTCTCTTGGAAGCCATGTCAGTTACTGAGGTAGGCACATCCTGGGATGTCTTCAGTGGGCTGAATGATGAACTGAACAACTTAATTGTCACATTTGTAAAACATATGAAGGAAAAATTGCATAAATACTTGTAGGAAGGAAATACGGCCTTCTGGGATTTAAGAGGTAAGAGTGGGAACAAGGAGAGCTCCCCAAACACAGTCTAAAGGACACCTATGTGGTCAGGACTTTATGAAGCTCCCTAACAACCTGCCACATGGAAAATTGATGATAGAACTCACTTTTAGCCCCTGGCACAATAATTAACACCTGAAACACAGAGGGATATTGATAAGTTAATCACATTGTTTATTTAGCACCTAAAATAATGACCAAGACTCATCCCCTGTCCTCCTCATTGAGGTTGACTTTTAAGGAGGATGGCAGTCACGTTAACGGTGGTTTCAACAGAGCATGATGAGCGTTGTGAGAACAGCTTGGGCTGCGGTAGAAACACTAAAACATGGCACCCAACCTGATCTTGAGAGGAGCAGCAAGGGGAGAGGGAGGAGTTGGGAAAGCCTCACCCAGCAGGGTAAGTGATGTGGGTGAAGGCTGCGTATGAACTGTCTATAGGAAAGCCTGATGGGGGAAGGGACAGAAAGGTATTCTCAAGAAAGGGGCAAAGATGTACACACATATAGGGCCAAAGGAAAGAAGTATTAGCTCACAAGCCAGGACCACAGGGTAGGTCTGTGCTCCCAGGTAGTATGTGCAAAATGGAGAACAACACGAACTCCTATTAAAGAGACAGGAGGAGGATGCCCTCTGGTGCTGAGTTAGAGAGTTTGGGTTGTACCCTTAAGGTTATGGGGGACCACTGACAGAGTTTAAAAGGGAGCGTGGCATGATTCTGAGTCACCCAGGGACCAGTGCCCTGTCTCCCCATCCCTTTCCTGGCAATTGCTCATTGGGCTCTGTTAGGGAAAATTGAAAAATGTCCATTAACCATTAACTTCTTCCCTCCCTCAGACAAAACCCTTTCATTTGATCCTAATATTAGCCAATGGTTTTGTGGTGTGAACGTAATTATACAATCTCAGAATCCCGTCAGACCCCATCACGCCAGCATTTGACGAAAGAATCTCTCAGCTGGATACCTCAGTCATTTCTTTTGAATACTTCTTTTAGGCTCCACAACCTGTTGCTCCAACCCCTGGCAAGAAGAAAGCACAGTATGAGGAACCCCAAGCCCCACCATCAGGCATGTATGAAACCTGAAAACCAACATTGTGACCTGGGGCTTTAAGGAATACTGACTAGCCTCCATATTGCCTTCAGACATCCCTCCACCTAAACATCCTGCATTTATTAGTGCATGGTCATAGTTTGAATTTATGGATCAAATTTTGATGGAAGAAATGGAGAACACATCTTAAGCGAGCAATGACATATTGTATATTTTACAGTAGCTTTCGTCTTCACAACTGAAGTAGACATGAGATATTACAATGACTTGCTGAATCCAATTCCAGAAGAATTCATTTCTGTGCCCCTGATACTGCACTGTATGCTGGAACAGGTAGGTGGGTATACGCCGAGGCTTTTTTCCCAGGTGGGTCACCTTGTCAGTCACTTCAACTCTCTTTGTTTGGGGTTTTAACTATTTTAAAACTACACACATAATACCTGAGTGCATTCTCCTTTATAAAGATTAGAACATTTTAGATAAAACTAAAGTTTGCTTTGACCATCTGTTTTAATATCCTTTCTTTTGCAATATTCTGGAACAATTTATATAGCATTCCCTGAAGTTTCAGCAGACATGGCCTTGAAACTATCTGTGTCTTCTGTCACTTTTAAATTTATTTTTAAATTTACATCCAAGTTAGTTAGCGTATAGTGCAATAACGATTTCAGGAATAGGTTCCAGTGACTCATCCCCTATGTATAACACCCAGTGCTCATCCCGAGAAGTGTCTTCCTTAATGCCCCTTACCCATTTAGCCCATCCCCTCACCCACAACCCCTCCAACAACCCAAAGTTTGTTCTCTGTATTTAAGAGTCTCTTATGTTTTATCTCCCTCCCTGTTTTATATTATTTTTGCTTCCCTTCTCTTATGTTCACCTGTTTTGTATCTTAAATTCCACATATGAACGAAGTCATATTATATTTGTCTTTCTCGGACTGACCAATTTCGCCTAGCATAATACCCTCCAGTTCCATCCACGTAATTGCAAATGGCAAGATTTGTTTCTTTTTGATTGCAGAGTAATACTCCATTGCATATATATATATATATATATATATATATATATACCCCACATCTTTATCGATTCATCCATCGATGGACATTTGGGCTCTTTTCATACTCTGGCTATTGTCGATAGCACTGCTATAAACATTAGGGTGCATCTGCCCCTTTGAAATAGCACACCTGTATCCCTTGGGTAAATACCTAGTAGTGCAATTGCTGGGTTGTAGGGTAGTTTTATTTCTAACTCTTTGAGGAACCTCCATACTGTTTTCCAGAGTAGCTGCACCAGTTTGCATTCCCATCAGCAGTGCAAAAGGGATCCTCTTTCTCCACATCCTTGCCAATATCTGTTGTTGCCCGAGTTGTTAATTTTAGCCATTCTGACTGGTGTGAGGTGGTATCTCATTGTGTTTTTTTTAACGTTTATTTATTTTTGAGAGAGAGACAGAGCATGAGCTGGGGAGGGGCAGAGAGAGAGGGAGACACAGAATCTAAAGCAGGCTCCAGGCTCTGAGCTGTCAGCACAGAGCCCGACACAGGGCTCAAACCCACGAAGCATGAAATCATGACCTGAGCTGAAGTCAGACACTTAACCAACTGAGCTACCCAGGCGCCCCTCATTGTGGTTTTAATTTGTATTTCCCAGATGATGAGTGATGTTGAGCATTTTTTTCATGTATCTGTTAGCCATATGGATGTCTTCTTTGGAAAAGTGTCTGTTCATGTCTTTTTCCCATTTCTTCACTGGATTATTTGGTTTTTGGGTGTTGAGTTTGATAAGTTCTTTATAGATTTTGGATACTAACCCTTTATCTGATATGTCATTTACAAATATCTTCTCCCATTCTTTTGGTTGCCTTCAAGTTTTGCTCATTGTTTCCTTTACTGTGCAGAAGGTTTTTATCTTGATGAGGCCCCAATAGTTCATTTTTGCTTTTGTTTCCCTTGCCTCCAGAGACATGTTGAGTAAGAAGTTGCTGTGGCCAAGGACAAAGGGGTGTTTGCCTGCCTCTAGGATTTTGCTGGCTTCCTATTTTACATTTAGATCTTTCATCCGTTTGAGTTTATTTCTTGTGTATGGTATAAGAAAGTGGTCCAGGTTCACTTTTCTGCATGTCACTGTCCAGTTTTCCCAGCACAATTTGCTGAAGAGACTGTCTTTATTCAATTGGATATTCTTTCCTGCTTTGTCAAAGATTAGTTGGCCATACGTTTGTGGCTCCACTTCTGGGTTCTCTATTGTGTCCCGTTGATCTAAGAGTCTGTTTTTTTGTGCCAGAACCATACTGTCTTGATGATTACAGCTTTGTAGTGCATCTTGAAGTCCAGGATTGTGATGCCTCCAGCTTTGGTTTTCTTTTTCAGGATTGCTTTGACTATTTGGGGTCTTCTCTGGTTCCATACAAATTTTAGGATTGTTCCAACTCTGTAAAGAATGCTGGTGTTGTTGTGATTGGGATAGCATTGAATATGTAGATTGCTTTGGGTAGTATTGACATTTTAACAATATTTGTTCTTCCAATCCGTGAGCATGGAATATTTTTCCATTTTTTTGTTTGTCTTCTTTAATTTCTTTCATAAGCTTTCTATAGTTTTCTGTGAATAGATTTTTCAACTCTTTGGTTAAGTTTATTCCTAGATATTTTATGGGTTTGGCTGCAATTGTAAATGGGATAGCTTCCTTGACTTCTCTTTTTGTTGCTTCATAATTGGTGTATAGAAATGCAACTGGATTTCTCTGCATTGGTTTTATATCCTGCAACTTTGCTGAATTCATGGATCAGTTCTAGCAGTTTTTTGGTGGAATCTTTTGGGTTTTCCCTATAGACTATCATGTCATCTGCAAAGAGTGTAAGTTTGACCTTGCTGATTTGGATGCTTTTATTCCTTTGATTGCTGACGCTAGGACTTCCAATACTATGTTGGATAACAGTGGTGAAAGTGGACATCCCTGTGGTGCTCCTGACCTTAGGGGGAAAGCTCTCAGTTTTTCCCCATTGAAGATGATTTAGCAGTGGGTCTTTCCTATATGGCTTTTATGATCTTGAGGTATGATCCTTCTATCCCTACTTTCTTGAGGGTTTTTATCAAGAAAGGATGCTTTATTTTGTCAAATGCTTTCTCTGCATCTATTGAGAGGATCATGTGGTTCTTGTCCTTTCTTTTATTGATGTGATGTCTCACATTGATTGTTTTGTGGATATTGATCCAGCCCTGCATCCCAGGTATAAATCCCACTTGGTCATGGTGACTAATTATTTTAATGTATTGTTGGCTAGTATCTTGTTGAGGATTTTTGCATCCACGTTCATCAGGGAAATTGGTCTATAGTTCTCCTATTTAGTGGGGTCGTTGTCTGGTTTTGGAATCAAGGTAATGCTGGCTTGATAGAATGAGTTTGGAAGTTTTCCTTCCATTTCTATTTTTTGTAACAACTTCAAAAGAATAGGTGTTAACTCTTCTTTAAATGTTTGGTAGAGTTCCCCTGGAAAGCCCGCCGGCACTGGACTCTTGTTTTTTGGGAGATTGTTGATTACTAATTCAATTTCTTTACTGGTTATGGGTCTGTTCAAATTTTTTATTTCTTCTTGTTTCAGTTTTGGTGGTTTACATGTTTCTAGGAATTTTTCCATTTCTTCCAGATTGCCCAATTTATTGACATATAATTGCTCATAATATTCTCTTATTATAGTTTGTATTTCTGCAGTGTTGGTTGTGATCTCTCCTCTTTCATTCTCGATTTTATTTGGGTCCTTTCCTTTTTCTTTTTGATCATACTGGCTAGAGAGTTTATCAATTTTGTTAATTCTTTCAAAGAACCAGCTCCTGTTTTCCTTGATCTGTTATACTGTTTGTTTTGTTTTAATTTCGATAGCATTGATTTCTGCTCTAATCTTTATTATTTCCTGTCTTCTGCTAGTTTTGGGTTTTATTTGCTGTTCTTTTTCCAGTTCTTTAAGGTGTAAGGTTATGTTGTGTATCTGAGACCTTTCTTCCTTCTTTAGGAAGGCCTGGATTGCTATATACTTCCCTCTTATGACCACCTTTGCTGCATCCAGAAATTTTGGGCTGTGGTGTTATCATTTTCATGGGTTTCCATGTACTTTTTAATTTCCTCTTCGATTTCTTGCTTAGCCCATTCACTCTTTAGTAGGATGTTCTTTAGTCTTCAAGTATTTGTTGTCTTTCCCAATTTTTTCTTGTGGTTGATTTCAAGTTTTGTAGCGTTGTGGTCTGAAAATATGCACAGTATGATCTCAGTCTTCTTGTACTTTTTGAAGGCTGATTTGTATCCCAGTATTTGATCTATTCTGGGGAAAGTTCCATGTGCACTTAAGAAGAATGTGTATTCTGCTGCTTTAAGATGAAATGTTCTGAATACATCTGTTAAATCCATCCAATCCAGTGTGTCCTTCAAAGTCATTGTTTCCTTGTTGATTTTCTGTTTAGATGATCTGTCCCTTGACATAAGTGGGTGTTGAAGTCCCCTACTATTATGGTATTATTATCAATGAGTTTCTATATGTTTGTGATTAATTGATTTATATATTTGGGTGTTTAACGTTGGGGGCATAAATGTTTACAATTATAAGGTCTTCTTGATGGATATACCCCTTAATTATGACATAATGCCCTTCATCACCTCTTGTTATAGTCTTTATTTTAAAATCTAGATTGTCTGATATAAGTATGGCTACTCTGGCTTTCTTTTGATGACCATTAGCATGATAGATGGTTCCCCATCCCTTACTTTCAATTTGGAGTTGTCTTTAGGTCTAAAACGGATCTCTTGTAAACAGCGTACAGATGGATCTTGTTTTCTTATCCATTCTGTTACCCTATGTCTTTTGATTGGAGCATTTAGTCCATTGACGTTTAGAGTGAACACTGAAATATATGAATTTATTGCTATTGTGTTGCCTGTAGAGTTTCTGGTGGTGTTCTCTGGTCCTTTCTACTCTTTGTTGCTTTTGGTCATTTCTCCCTCAGTGAATGACCCTTAAAATTTCTTGCAGGGCTGGTTTAGTGGTCACAAACTCCTTTAGGTTTTGTTTGTCTCAGAAACTTTTTATCTCTCCTTCTATTTTGAATGAAGCTGTGCTGGATAAAGAATTCTTGGCTGCATATCTTTCCAATTCAGCACACTGAATATATCCTGCCATCCCTCTGGCCTACCAAGGTTAAGGACTTTTTTCTCTTGTTGCTTTCATGATTCTTTCCTTGTCTGTGTATTTTGTGAATTTGACTATGATATGCCTTCTTGATGGTCGGTTTTTGTTTTTGTTGTATGGGAGTTGAATGGGAGTTCTCTTCTACTCTTTTTTTCTTTCCTTCATCTTCTGGGACCCCTATTATTCGGATGTTATTCATTTTTAATGAGTCACTGAGTTCTCTAATTCTATTGTTGTGCTCTTTTGCCTTAGCTTCCCTCTTTTTTTTCTGATTCATTATTTTCCATAAGTTTGTCCTCTGTATCGCTGATTCACTGCTCTGTTTCATCCATCCTTGCTGCCATGGCATCCATTTGAGATTGCATCTCAGTTGTAGCATTTTTAATTTCGTCCTGACTAGATTTTACTTTTTTTAAAATCTCTGCAAAAAGAGATTCTATGTTTTTTTTCAACCCCAGCTAGTATTCTCATTATCATGATTCTAAATTCTGGTTCAGACATCTTACTTGTATCTGTGTTGATTAAGTCCCTGGCTGTCATTTCTTCCTATTCTTTATTTTGGGGTGAATACTTTTATTTTCTCATTTTGGAGGAAGAAAAGTATTAATTATTTTATTAAATTATTTTTAACATTTAAAGAATTAATTTATTTTATTGAAAAAATAAAAATTAAAAAATTAAAAACAAAAAATCAAATAAAGGATGCTAGATCCTAGGTGTGTTTTGGTCTGGTTGTTGAAAGAAGCTTGATAGAATAGAGAAAAAAAGGAAAGAAAAGAAAAGGAAAAAAAAGAAAAATGTTTGAAAATTTTATAAAATGAATACAATAAAATAGATAAAATGAAATGATGAAAATAAATTACAATTTTAAAAATATTATAAAAAATAAAATATACAGTAGAAAAAAATTAAAGAAAAATCTTTCATAAAAACGGAAAATAAAAATAATTTTTTCTCTTTCTATATTCAAGAATAAGAAAAGAAAAAGAAAAAATTTGAATAGATGGACCAGCGAACAGAATGAAATACAATTGAAGTTACATCCATGTTCCCCCAGAAGTCAAACTATGAAGCACTTTATAACCCATAAACTTAGCAGGCGGAAAGACTTGTGGTGTTTCTCCAGAGGGTAGTTGGCACAGTTGGACAGGGCTTGGTGTAACGGCTCAATTCTCCACTAGATGGCGCTGCTTAGCTTAATGGGGTGGATCGTTATGCACGAGTACACCTGTATGTGCATGTACAGGAGAGGTGAAAATGGCGTCACCCAACTACCTAGTCTCTAGTATCAGAATTATGTGCTCTCACCCACTGGCAATCAAGCACCCCTGCTTTGTCTTTGGCTTCCGTCCACTCCCTGCTTCTACACCATCTGCAACCAAGCCATCAGCCTGCCAGGTAGCATCTCCCTCCCGAGTTTTATCTCCACCCCTCTGGAGAGGGCCTCCCCAAGCAATGGCCAGGTGCTGGCCACCCCCAGGAATGTTCCTGCGACCGCACTGCTGTAGATGCCCAGAGACTGCCACTGAGTGCCAGCCTGACCCAGAAGAAGTTCACATGATTGTGTAGAAGCAGCGTTTCAGGGATTATGGTAAATCACAACACACATCTGGCCCCAGGCTTCACTGCCCCTTAATGTCCTTGTTCCAACATCAGCAAACATGGCTGTTCTCCAGGGTCCACTGGAACCTTTGCCACACTGCCTCTACCAAATGTCCTCCCAGCAGGGGACCCACCTCTCCCCGTGTGGCCCAAGGACCCCTGGGACCTTGTGGTCTTCTCCTGGGGATTCGCCCTTCCTACCAGAGTACTGCCAGGTATGGAGCTGAGGAGTTTCAGACTCTGGGATCCCCTGTTTATAGAGTCCTAATGGTATTGAAACCCTTTCCTTTCTCCTTTCTCCCTTTCTTGTTAAGTCCCTTATGGGTGTTTCCACTCTTTCTCTTTCTCTCCAGCTGCTTTAGAGGGGAGTGCTTTTCCTATACTCTCCCCCTGTCTGCTCTTCTCTCCACAAGCAAAAACAGCTCCTTACCCTCCGCGGCTTCTCTCTCCCCCAGTTCACCTGTCTGCGCTGCATACGTGCATAGTTCTCTGGTTCAGGTTATGCAGATTGTTTTGTAAGTCCTCAGATTAGTTTTCTAGTTGTGCAAGATGATTTGGTATAGATCTAGCTTCTGTTCAGGGAAGAGAGAAGCAAAAACCTTCCATGCTGCTCTGCCATCTTGGCCCCTCCCTCCTGTGTCTAGTGTTATTTTAATGAATGAGAAAGGGAGGTAGACAGGTGGTTAATGGTCTTTGTCTTTAAAATTTCTTTTATACTTGTAGGTTTAATCAGGTTTTTCTCTTTTTCAGGCCAATTTTGATCATTAGTGTTTTTTAATAAACATCCCCATTTTATTTGCGTTTTTAATATCACATAAAGTTCTTTGCTCACTTACACACATTTTAAAGTTTCCTTTGCATCTGGTTATGTTCCTTTTCTATGACTGATGTTATTTATTTTACTCTTCTGTCTTCTTGATCATGGTTGTCAGTGGTATATCTATTGTATTGGTCTTTTCAAAGTACTAGCATTTTGTTTCATTGACCAACTTTCATTTTACTTTTTGTTTAATTAATTTCTTCATTTATCTTTATTATTTCCTTCTTTCTACTTTCTTTATTTTGTATTCCATTTGAATTGAAAGCTTATTTCACTTATATTCAGGCTTTTTGCTTTACTTAAGGCTACACATTTCCTTTGAGTATTTCTTTGGCTGTATCTTGATGCTTTCAAGCTATTCAGTTCTAAATCTTTTATTTTCCATTGTTTACTGTCAGTTCCGAATTTTATTGTGTTATGGGCCGTAAAGATGGTCTGCGTCTTAAAAAATGTTTTTTAATTTCCTGAACTTCCTGTGTGACCTGATATATGTGGTCAATTCTTGTGAGTTTTCCAGATGTATTTGAAAAGAGTTGTTATAAATTAACTCATTTAATCCTTAGAACAACCTTATGAAGCAGAAACTATTTTTGTTCCCCATTTTACAGATAAGGAAACTGAGGCATAAAAAGGTTAAGTAACTTGTCCAGTGGTCAGTGTCAGAAATTGCTTTTAAACCCAGTCAATCTGAGTGGAAAAGTATTTTGATGGCTTCGCTTTTTGTCTTCTTTCTTCTAATGTTGTTTATAAATCTGATGTCAATCAGATACGTTTTCTTTGTAGGTAATCTGTTTTTTCTTTCTGGCAGCTATTAGAGTTTTCTCTTTATAATTCATAACACAAGGTATGTCCAGGTATGGCTTTGTTTGTTTTATCGTTGTCACTAATGCTCTAAAGGAGTATAATCTGGTTTCCTGTTACATTCTGAATAATATAAAAAATTCCTTACACTGGCCCATAAAGCCCTAAAAACACGGTTCTGGCCTGATCTGTCATCTCATCTCTTGCCCCCACCCCCACCACACACCCCCCTCATCATCCACATAGGCTTTCTGGGCTTTTGACAAATACACTATTTAATTCCACCTTAGCTTTTTACTCCAACTCCTCTTCCTAGAAAGTTTTTGACCCTCATGTCTGCAAAAGGGTGGATATTCCTTGTCATTCACTCCCCAGTGGAAATGACATTCCATAGTCTTTCTCCCACCACCTGATCTAAAGGAATCCCCTGACAACACAGAGTGCTTGTTACCACATCACTTTGTTTAATCCTCTTATCAACAACTGCTCTTCTTAAAATAACTTACCTGCTTTGTGTCTTACCTACCTCCCCTCACTAGAATATAAGCTCCATGCAAGCAGGGACCTAACTCTAATCTTGTTCACTGCCATATGCCCAGCACACAATAACCACATCTAACCCACAGCAGACACTGAATATGTATTTGCTGAATTAAATCTATCCTCGGGGTATCTAGGTGGCTGAGTTGGTTGAGCATCTGACTCTGGATTTCGGCTCAGGTCATGATCATTGTGAGAGGGAGCCCTGTGTCAGGCTCTGCACCGATGGCATGGATCCTGCTTGGGATTCTCTGTCTCCCTCTCTGCCCCTCCCCACATCAAAAGAAAATAAAACATTTAATAAATAAATACATATATCCTCAAATATTATTTTTTCTATTAGTTTATCCATTTATTAGATGGATGTTGGAACTTCCGGTTTTTCCTCCTTGTCTTTTAAATTTTCTATAAATTTTATCTTCTTGGGAAATTCCAGCTTCACTTCCAACTAATTCATTCTTCAGTGGAGTCCAGTCTGCTATTGAAGTTTTTTCTCGAGGGTAAATTTTTTTAATTTATAAATTCTCCAATTTCTTTTTACAACTGCTTGTTATTGTCCTTAGTGCATGGATGTAACATATCCCTATACCCTTCTGAATATTCAAATGTTTATTTTAAAGTCCTTCTCAGATTCCATCATCTTTTACCTCCAATATACATTTTATGTATGTTGACTGCTTAGATAAGCACACTCACAGTTGCCTTTCATTAGCCCATGATGTTTCTGGAAAACCAGTAGTTTTATTATATTAATAAATTTGTAAAAGCTGAAAAGCCCTCTAGAGCTTGCAGTATCATCATTTTATTTATCTTAGTCTTTCTTATTTTATTCAACTCAATCCAAAGCAACAAACATGTATTAACCACCTGCTATATTTCAGGCACCGGCAGATGACCTCAATTCCTCACACAGGAAGGCACCCAATCATAATACATGTTGATTGAAAAAATACTTAATAATGGGATGACAAAAAGGTGAAATATAAGAGGAATGGGATAGAATTTTCCAAGACAGAATATTAGAGATTGACATTTCAGAGGTAGAATGGTTTTGAGTGGTCTTTTGTGATTGGAGCGGGTCCAAGAGACAATCGAAGGTAGCAAGTGGAGACGTGAGTGGCTCTTTTGAAAGTAAGGAGTTGACAAAAGGTGATGGATATGAGGCTATTTTGTTATCCATCTATAGCAGTGGTTTTCAGCAGCGGCTGATTTTGCCTCCTAGGGGACATTTGTCTGGAGATATTTGGGTTATCACAATTACAGGGGATGCTACGGGCATCAAATGGGTACAGGCCAGGGATACAGCTAAACATTCTCCATTGCACAAAACAGAACCCACAACAAGTAACTGTCTAATTCAAATGTCTTAATTTCCAAGGTAGAGAAACTGTATAAAAGGATGTGAAATCACAGAGGACGATTGCAGGGTTTAAGGTGACAAGAAAAGTTGTAATTTAGGTGCCTACCTTGATTACATTTCAACTCCTTTTGTTTACCATGTAAAATTGAACAGGCCATTTAATCTTTCTAGACCTCAGTTTCCCCATATAAAGGAGACTATTACCCTTGACTGATCTCACCATCTGTCATTATCTTGAAGAAGGAATGAGGACTTGACTTGAACCCAGTTCTTCCCACTCAGTAGCCTTGGGTTTGCACCAGTCACTAACTTCACTCACCCTAGCTCTTCCTCTGTAAAATGAAGATAATACCTACTCCACAATGTTGCTGTGGTGCTTAAATGAGATAATGGCTGAGAAGCTGCCCCGTACAGTGCTTGACATATCATAGGCGCTCAATAAATACTTCTTGAACCCAAAGGGTATGTGAGCAGTTTTGAGTGCTTTAACAGAAAGAGCAAATCATTAAGAAACAAAAAAATTCTTATATGGTTATTTTGACTCCTGCCATAGTAAATTTTCCTATTTACCATTTACGTTTCATGGTATCTATTTTAATACATACATTAAAATTATATCTACTTTTGTGCCTGGATTATAAACACTTTCCCTTTTGTTTTGGTAACCACTGGTAGTTACATTGCTACTTTGTGTCATCACTGTACTTTACTGGTAGGAACCGCCTTGTTTTTACCGTATCAGTAAAGAGCTGACCATTAAACCGAATCCTCCCACCTGTTCATTTTAACAGGTTGTGGCAACTGAAGAAGACCTTGTCCCACCCAGTCTGGTGCAGCCACCTCCCAGAACAGATGGGTTGGACCACAGAATCGCAGCTCATATTGTGTCCATCCTGCCCTCTCTCTGTCTCACGGAGAGGGAGCAAAAGGTCAGATGGCATGAGATATCCAAAGAGTTTGCATGCTTTGAGAAAGTACAGATTCTCTTTTTAAGTCGATGTATTTCAATTTGAATAGAATCTCCATGAAATATTCTTATCCGAAGAAGAAAATGAAAGCAGAGCAGTGCCCAAAGGCCCTCTCCTATTGAACTATCATGATGCACATGCCCACAAGAAGTACGCACTGAAGGTAATAAAACTGGATTACCCAGAGAAGGGATGCAAGAAATCCCATTTGTAATTATTCAGTTGAAGAAATTGCAGTTAGTTTTACCAATGCTAATTAAAAGTAACATTCAAAGGGCTTGCAAAGTGAGACCTCTGAAAATAGAGACACATAAAGGAGCAAAGAAAACTTGCCTAATTATAAAGGTCCAATTAGCCATTAAATCGATTGTGAGTACACTGGGGCACCTGGATGGCTTAGTCGGTTAAGTGTCTGACTTCAGCTCAGGTCATGATCTCGCAGTTCATGAGTTTGAGCCCTGCATCAGGCTCTGCACTGACAGTGCGGAGCCTGCCTGCGTGGGATTCTCTCTCTCTCTCTCTCTCTCTCTCTCTCTGCCCCTGCCCCACTTGCATTCTGTCTCTCTCTCTCAAATACGTAAACGTTTTAAAAAATTGATTTGAGTACACCAAATTCGCATTAAAACCTTCTAGTTACTGGCTTTAAATATCTTACTAATGTGAAAAACTAGTGAAGGCCAAAGAAGAATCCCAGAAGGGAGAGATGAATATATATGAGACTTTGGCAATTTGTCACAGCGAGTGAAGAATCCATCATTTCTGTGCACCAGGAACCTCTGGCAAAGTGAGAACGAGCTTTTTTGACCTTCAGCAAAATACCAACACTTTGTCTTCCCCAATTACCATTGATTTCCCCTGTTCCCAAATAATGAGAGCGAAGGTATCAGGTTTTGCCTTCTCCATATGCATAAGGCACTTGACAGCTTACTCTAATGTCTTCTGTCATGTTGCGCTTTTTCATCAGGACCAAAAGAATTTTGACCCAGTTCAAATTGAGCAGGAGATGCAGTCCAAGTTGCCACTGTGGGAATTCCTTAAATTCCCTCTGCCTCCGCCATGGAACAGCACTAAGCGTCTAGCTACAATTCATGAGCTCATGCACTTCTGTACAAATGGTGAGTACGTTCTTTGTCTTAGCTTAAACTCATTCATTTATGGTCATATGTGCTTCTTAAGATTACACCCCTATTTGCAAAAAGTATTTTGATTACTTAAAGACCTTTCAGAGACCGAGGTGGGTATTTTGATTTTCTTACCTTGGATAATGTCATTAGCGATAGCGTGATAGCTGTGATGCATAACATTCTTCAATTTGATACACTGGGTTTTCTTTCCATCATGTTTCCATGACAAGAATAATCTGCTCCTTTCTTCCTTCTCCCTGCTCGCCACCCTGTGTCCCCCTCCTTGGCATCATTGGAGAAGACATGGTGATCTCTATCTGAGGTTAAAGCACTGAGTAGGGAGCCCCCTGGCGGTGTGGTGCTGAGAGTGTGTCCATTCAGGTTCACCTCCTCTCGCAAGGGGAGGGGCCATTTTATGCTCTTGGAGGTAATTTGGAGAATCTAAAATCAGCTTCTCATGGCAGAGTTCACTGAGATTTGAGATACAATCATTTCCTTAAAAATCTTTATTTCCACTTGAGGCAATCTGCAGATAGATTCCTACTTATAAGAAGGAATATGAGGGGCTCCTGGATGGCTCAGTCAGTTGAGTGTCCGACTTCGGCTCAGGTCATGATCTCACAGCTTGTGAGTTCCAACCCCGCGTCGGGCTCTGTGCTGACAGCTCGGAGCCTGGAGCCTGCTTCGGATTCTGTGTCTCCCTCTCCATCTGCCCCAACCCACTCACATTCTGTTTCTGTTTCTCTCAAAACTAAATAAACATTAAAAAATATTAAAAAAAAAGAAAAAGAAAAAGGAATATGAAATGGCATAGACACCTTTATTGGACAAGAAAGCATTTGACCCAGAGAAGAGCAAAAGCACCTCAGTTTCTCCCCTTAAGCAAATCATGAAATATTTTCATCTCGATTTCTTCTTTAACTTTTAAATAAGCCTAATAACAGAGAAAAAAACCAAAATCTTTTCAATACTGTCATGCCGTCTCCTCATGGAAAAGCAGGGGATAGCCTGCTGGCCTGGGCATGTGGAGACCGTTGTTGACATAACCACTCTCTTCCTGATGTTCCCGAGAACATCTGTCCTTTGCCTGTGTGCTGCCACACCTCACCTCCTCTTCTGCCTGTGGTATGAGTCCATTCTCTCTCTACCTCATCCTACATGGCAGCGTAGAATTCTTGCGTCTGTGGCAACCATTGCAACTTCACACACATCCCACTTATGGGTTTCATCCCAAACCCTTGCTTCTCCTCTTCTCTTCCCTCCTTCAGCACTTCATACTTACCAGATCCAAAACCGAACTCTTGACTCCCAAATATGTCTCCCTTCACAGTCTTCTTTATTTCAGTAAATGGCAACTATTTTCTTCCACAACCTTGCAAGTCATTTCTGATTCCTCTTTTTTTCTTATGCCCCACAACCAATCCCACTGCATCCCTCAGTGATGCTAGCCCAGTCCACCATCGCCTCTCGCTTGGGCTATTTCAATAGTTTTCCAGTTCGTCTACAGCCTTTCACCTTTTTACCTAGCCTTTGCTTCATGCAATAACTGGAATCATCCTTCTAAAATGTTAGTCAGACCATGTGCCTCTTTAACTCAAAATTCTCTAGTGGCCACCCGTGTCACTCAAAGTACAATCTAGACTCTTCTGCCATCCATATTTTGAGCTCATCACCTGTCAAGCTCTCACTGTTCCACTCCATTCTACCTGTGTTGGCCTCACTGTGATTCCTTGAACATGTTGGTCACCCCACTGCCTCAGGATCTTTGCACTTACTCTTTCTCCTGCATCTATCACTTTTTCTCCCAGATAGATATTCACAGAACTTGCTCTCCCACTTCTCTACCATATATATATATATATAAAGCCCCTCCCCAATTGCTGTCACTTTTTATCCCCTCACCTGGCTTTATCCTTCTTATCATCTCTGATATGGTATACACTTCTCTGTTTACCCTGTTTCCAGTCACCAAAATGGATACTCCATAAGACCGGGAGTTCACTGCTTAGTTTACTGCTGTGGTCACAGCTTTTACTATATTCCTTGCCCACTAATATGTGCTCAAAAGATATTTGCAAAATGAATGAATGAGCAAACCTTCCTTAGTTCTATAACTTTTCCCCCTTCCCTGTTTCTCTTCTGAATTTCCTCATGATTTTTCCAAAAACACATGCCCTTAGTTCTATTGGAGAAAAAGCGGAGGTTACCCCAGAATCATTGATCTGCCACTATCATTTTACTTTTCCTCATTGCATCCCATGATTATTTGCTAATACCTACCTCATACCCCTCTAGTTTGAACTTCTAAAGTGCAAGAACCAAATCTTTTCTTTGAATCTGAGGCATCTATGACAAAGCCTAATACATAGAAAACAAAACGAGTGAGCAAGTGAGTAAGTGGATGGATGAAATAAATACTGTAAGAGTATAAAAGCACAAATGGAGGGGCGCCTGGGTGGCTCAGTCGGTTGAGCGTCCAACCTCGGCTCAGGTCATGATCTCACAGTCTGTGAGTTCAAGCCTTGCATCGGGCTCTGTACTGATGGCTCAGAGCCTGGAGCCTGCTTCCAGTTCTGTGTCTACCTCTCTCTCTGCCCCTTCTCTGCTCATGCTCTGTCTCTTTCTGTCTCAAAAATAAATAAAAACATTAAGGAAAAAAAATTTTAAAAAAGCACAAATGGATAGGGCCAATTGAAAGCTGATAACCTTTGAAGTGCAATTATTATTTTCACCCACCAGTTCAAGTGGCTGAAAAGAGGCCTTTTCTGAGCCCTAAGGGTCAGTAAAACCTACTGAATATAACAGTGTATGTTAGACACAAGTGAGTAGTTTGTTTCAAATTATAACAGTGGCAAAGGTGCTTTTGCTTACAAATCATAAGTTTTAAACATATTCAACCAATATGGTACCCTGGAGAATCCATGTGAATTAATACTAATACACCTAATACTGATTAAGCTATGAAGCAGTTTGTGAACATTATCCTGATAGATTATACCTTGATTGTGCAGCTTTCTTATTATTAGGCACTATTGACATTTGTTGCAGAACTGTGGAGCCCATGTTTAAAGTCAGGTCAACACCCATCATGATATGACTGCCTTGTCATTGCGGTGGACAGACCCTCTGGGCGCCCCTCTGTCAGCCCTGTACCATGTGGTAATAAGAGCATTCCTAGCAGCATATAGTTCTTGCTTTCTTACAGAAGTCGTGAGCTGGAATGAAGTAGAACGAGCCTTCAAAGTGTTTACTTTTGAGAGCCTGAAACTCTCTGAGGTTAATGAAGAAGGCATACTAATGCCTTCTGAGATGATGTATGGAACAGATTCTGAGATGTTCAACATACCGTGGGACAACCCTGCCAGATTTGCTAAACAGATAAGGCAGAAATACATCATGAAAATGAATACCCAAGAGGCCAAACACCAAACAGGTACAGTGCGTGGAGGGAACCAAAAGCATTCTTCCGTTTTATGATTGTTGATTTTTCTAGCATTGTGTCTAATGGAGTCTCTTTAAACTGACTAGATACTGAAGCCAAAGACAGAATTTTATTTGTGGATCAGAATTGGTCAATGTTGGTGCAAGAGGATGAGGTCAGTAAAGAACCTTCAGATCCTAGTCGGTCTGGTTCTAACAAAATGAAGCAGTCTGACCCAAACAGTAAGGAACCCTTAGACTATGAAAATATAGAGCTGTCAGAGCAGACCAGCTTGAGGACTCAGCGCCAGTCTGCGCTGTCAGGTGAGTAATCGTGTGTGTGTGTGTGTGTGTGTGTGTGTGTGTGTGTGTAGACACTGTTATAGAATGTATTAATCCAAAAAATGATTCAAGAAACATTATCACTCATATGTGGAATTTAAGAAACACAACAGATGAATGTAGGTGAAGGGAAGGAAAAATAAGATTAAAACAAAGAGGCGGGCAAACCATAAGAGACGCTTAAATACAGAGAACAAACTGGCGGTTGCTGGAGGGGTATTGGGTGGGGGGATGGGCTAAATGGGTGATAGGCACTAAGGAGGGCACATGTTGGGATGAGCCTTGGGTGTTACCTATAAGTGATGAATCATTGGATTTTACTTCTGAAAACCAATACTACACTGTATGTTAACGAACTTGAATTTAAGTAAATAAATTTAAAATTTAAAAAGGAAACATTATCTAAATTTAAATGCCCCCCTGTTTCAATTGAAAAACTATTTAACATCTAAGGTATTTGGTTAATTAAACTTTGCTACTGAGTGAGTCCTTGTTATTTCAACCCTTGTTTTTAAAATATCCTAAAGCCTGTTAGTGCACTCTTACCTGAGTAAATATAGTGAGGTGAACGTAATTAAACTTTCCTCATTAGTATTTCATAGGGTTATTGTGATTATATGAAAAATTATTTTAAAACTACCTGCAATAAGATAGTGAACTGCCTACTACAGAGCTTGGTACAAAATCAATGCTCAGTGAAGAACACTGATTCCCTTTCTCTCCTCCTTATAGCTCAGGTAATGACTCTTATTCTAAAATATAGCATCATAGGGACACCTGGGTGACTCAGTCAGTTAAGCATCCGACTTTGGCTCAGGTCATGGGTTCAGGTCATGATCTCACAGTTCATGAGTTCGACCCCCACATCAGGCTCTGTGCTGACAGCTCAGAGCCTGGAGCCTGCTTCAGATTCTGTGTCTCCCTTGGTCTCTGCTTCTCCCCTGCTCATGCTCTGTCTTTCTCTCTCTCAAAACAAAACAAAACAAAACAAAACACAAAAAAAAACACATTAAAAAATTAGAATATAGCATCATAAATGTTATATTAGGAAGTATAGAAGCATAGGAGACTATTAGGCTAAATTTACTGAGCTATCTTATACATAGCTGTCAGATTAATCACTTAAAATACAGCTGTTAGTTTCCTGCTTACAACCTTCAATGGCTCCCTACTAATAGAACCCAATTCTTTGGCCTGCTGTACCATGCGTCTCCAGTCATACCAAATTACTTTTCCAAAATCTTTTCCACTTTTTCCCTTTTGCTTACTTATCCCATGCTCTGGCCAAACAGAATTAGGCTCTATTTCCTCTACTGTTGTTTTCAATCTGCTGTTTTCAATCTGTGTCTTTCCTCCACAATACCCTTCGCCTAGAGCTTTCTTTTTTATTACAATTAGGTTTCAGTGGCACCGCCATGAAGCCTTGTTAGATGTGTCCAGCTAGAAATGGCTCCCTTAACATTCCTGTGGTCACAGTTAATCTGTGCTCCCTTTATAGCATTAATGATCATTTCCTACTACTTATTACAATTATTCATACGTCTGTATTAAGTTTCCATAATACTATAGCTTCTTAAAGGTCACAGGTATGCTTATCTTAAAAATATTAACTGTATGCTGGGCCATAGAACAAGTATCAGCAAATTTTCACAGGATCAAAACTACAGAGTATATTCTCATACCACAGTGAAATTATGGTGGACATTAGTTACAAAAAAAAATAATGGGAAAATACCTAAAATTTCCAAGTTAAGAAATATACTTCTGCAAAACACCTCACTCAGTGAAAAAGTCACAATAGAAATTAAGAAATATTTCAAGTTGAATAGTAATGGAAATACTGAATATTAAGATTTCTATAATGCAGCTAAAGCAAGGGATACTCAGAGAGAAGTTCACAGCTTTAAATGAATACATTTTTAAAAAGAAAGCTAAAAATTAATTAGCCAAACATCAGCCTCAAGTTGTTAGATAAAGATGAACAAAATAAATCCAAATAAAGTAAAAGGAAGAAAATAAAATGAGTAAATTATTAAGATATAAAATATAGATGTAACAAGGAAGAACAAATAATATAACAGTGTGGTTCTTTGAAAAGACTTTTAAAATTGATAAATTATTTTTTTAGAAAAGGCTGATCACATAGAAAGTAAGCATAAATAATAATAACAGGAATAAAAATCAATAGGAATAAAGAAACAGACTTTTTTCTAATCCTACAGAAATGTAAAAGATAATAAGAGGATATGAGCAACTTTATTCCACTAAACATAAGAATGAAATGAGCAAATGACTAGAAAAGTATATCTTACCAACAGTGACTCAAGAAGAAATAGTGTTGTAATTGTTTAAATAAATTAAATCAATAATTAAAAATCCTCCAGGGTGCCTGGGTGGCTTAGTCAGTTGAGTGTCCAACTCTTGATTTCAGCTCAGGTCATTATCCCAGGGTCATGGGTTTGGACCCCACATTGGGCTTCATGCTGAGCATGGAACCTACTTAAGATTTTCTCTCTCTCTCTGCCCCTTCCCCCCCCCCCCAGTTTGTGCTCTCTTTATCTCTCTCAAATAAAAATAAATAGATAAAATAAATAAATAAAAATATAAAAATCCTCCCCAAAAGGACACACCCAATGCAAATATTCTTATTTACTAGTGATACCACTCAAAAAAGAAACAATTTTGACCTGAAAAATTATTCCCAGAAATAAAAACAGTGTATCCTTCCCTTCTCATTTTAGGAAGCTAGCATAAGCCTTAAAATCAAACTGTCAACAATAGTACTACAAAAGAAAATTATACATCAAACAGATTCATGAACGTAGATGCAAAAATCCTGAATAAAACATACGTAAGCTGATCTAGCAATATACAAAATGATACTAATACATCACAAGCAAGTTGTTTTTATAACAGGAATAGAGAAAAAACATACATTGTAAAAATCAAAATAATTTATCAATTAACACACTAATGAGAAAAATTATATAATCATTCTCAATCGATGCAGAAAAAGCACTTAAAACTCTAGAAATTCATAAAAAAAAACTTAGCAAACTAGCAATAGAAGGAAAAATTTTCTACCTTGTAAAGTTTATTCTTAAATTGCTACAACAAACATTATATATCAAGATAAAATGTTGAAAGATTTCCCTTGACACCAGGAAGGTGTATACTATAAACACTTGTATTCAGTATTACATTGGAGATGCTAGCCAACTCAGTAAGGTAAAAAAAGAGATGAAAATGTAAAATTTGAAAAGGAAGAAACAAAACTATTACTATTTGTAAATATTGTGTATGTAGAAAACCCAAAATGATCCACACAAAAAAATCAGGATTAATATGATAGTTTAACAAGGAGGTCATGGTTATAAAAGGACACACATAAAATGTCTGCAGTGCTGGGACTTTATCATGATTCATGATACTAAGCATTTCTGTTCTATGTACTTCTCTGTATGTGTTATAATTCATAATTTTAAAAAGCATTAAACAAAAGTAAGTCATCAGTGCCATAAGAGAACAGATGTGAAGTCAGTATTTTTTTTAACATTTATTTATTTTGTGAGAAAGAGAGAGAGATCGCAAGCAGGAAAGAGGCAAAGAGGGAGGGAGAGAGAGAATCCCAAGCAGGCTCTATGCTGTCAGCACAGAGCCAAACATGGGGCTCATCTCACAAACCATGAGATCATGACCTGAGCAGAAATCAAGAGCTGGACAATTAACTGACTGACCCGCCAGGAGCCCCAAGTCAATATTGACCGAATAGTCATCTTGCCATTTTCACTTACTTAGATGAGGGTAAAAGAGGAAGTCATTGATAGAGTAGAATTAGGGAAAATCTGATTGCTGATTAGTAGAGCAGATAAGTGAGGGTGAGGGGGACAGAGGAGAGAAGGATATAACATTTATTTAGTAATGCCCTGCTATATTCCAAGCACTATGCTAAGACATTTTACATATATTAACTAGTATTCAATATAAACTTCAAGTCTATGAGTAAGATACTATTATCCCAATTCTAAAGACAAGGAGTTGAAGACCAGAGGGATTAAGTAACTTGTTCAACTACATACAAGTAGGAACTCAGGATTCCAACAGAGAGCTAACTCCAAACCAGTGCTGTGTCTTGTGGCTTCCTCAGTTCCAGAAATTTCTTGTCTATGGGCTTAGCCACACTCATGGTCTCTTCTTTATGCTGATACTTAACTCAATTTTATTACCGTTGGGTCTTACTTCCCAAAAGGGTTGATTTCCTATTTCTCTGTTCTAAGTGCCCTTACGTATTAGCCTAGCTCACAAAAATAATTAAGCCAAATAAGTTAATCTGGGATGTTATGGCATTAGTGCATCCTGTGGGAATGTAAATGTATGACAAAGAAGTCACTTTGTGTTAATATGGATCCAGAATAAGCCAGGAGAGATATAAGGCCTGAGGTTTTTTCCTTTGTGTTTTGTTCTTTTCTTTAGAAGAGCAACTGGTGTATAGTTTTCTTCAGGCAACTTTTGCCACCTGGTGGTCAGACCATGTAAATTAGCGTTCCAAATCCTGGTGGAAAGTAGATGATTTGAGCAACTCTAAATCTTCGGGGCTAAAAATGCTATAATGGATAGTGTGTCCTAGAGACGGAGCAATCCTTGAGAGCTGAACCCCCACAACCTGTAAAGGATCCTATAGGGTGTGTATTGACCCCCATCAAGGAACTGTTACAGTTAGACAGGGGAGGGTGGCTGAGCTTTGGTGCCCCATGATGGCTGCTGTGTCTAAGGGAACTTGTTGTTGGTCTTGCGTGCCCCCCGACTCTGAATCGTACTTCTAAAGCAGCCACTTGAAATCGTTTGAAACAAAGCAGAAATTGTTCACGTATTTCCTGCAAAACCATCTTAGCATCAAATACATATAAAAACCTGTTGCTGGATGTGAAGGACTGAATATTTGTGCTTTTCTTAACCAAACACTGGATTTCCATCTGAGACTGTTTTTGAACTTGACAGGGCCTATTGGATATTTATGAAAAACCTGAGAGTTGATAACCGTGAGGCTATGGGTTTAGATGTGCCCTCTATGCTTGTTGGGTGTTTTTTTAATAAAGTAACTGCTTTGCAGAGGGATCTTGTTATCTCTAAAGTAAAACAGATTAGGAAAGCTGTTTTTCAAAGGGATGAGAAAGCATCCATTTCCAGATGTGTCAAAAGCTACTGAATCACACTGTCAAAGGATTATGGGGTTGAAGGCAGAATCAGAAAGAAAGGAAAAAGTGATTTTTACTCTACGATTAAATAAAGAGTTCAGACTGGTTTTAGAATGTTCTTTCCTTTGACAAAATAACTGATGCACAATTTTTTAAAACATATTTTCTAAACTGGAGACTTTTTCCGCTGGATCCTTAGACACAGGAGGGAATATCAAATCTCCCGGAAATCTGGCAGACCACAGAATAGAATAATTTTTATTCCACAGATTTCATATCAATTGCTTTAGGGACACAAGGGACATCATGGTCTATTTAGAGTTATAGTTGGCCCGAGTTTTCTCTTGAGTAGATGTATTTATATAAATACTGAACTGAATTGACTTCATAGTTGTCCCCTAAATCAAAATGGGACACTCATGCCATCACCTTCACCAGCCCAAGGCAAGATGAAACTAGTAGCAAAAATGTAAGTAGCTATGCTCCTAAAAGAAAGAAAAACATTGGTCTATCCTTGGTAGACATGATTAACTACTCCCGCTAGAGGTGTAGATACACTTCTCTTTGCCACAGAATGAAGCTGAGTCGTATGCTTACCCTAAAATAAGCTTTTGTTTTGGGTTTCTTCCACAGTTCTTCTCTCTCTGTATGGCTTTAGATACATTTCCAGTTTTAGTATATGATATAGATTTTCCTCATTCAATCAAAACGAACTGTACTGAAGTCCCACCATGTGCTGGGCACTCGGGGTACAGTTACAGAAAATAAGAGCAAGGTCTTATTCTCCAGGAATTCACATCCAAGATGGAGAGATAGACACAAGTAAATATTATCAGACGCTAGTAAATGCCATGATTAAAAATACAACAGGGTGAAAGGCAGAAAAGCCCTGGAAGAGATGACATGGGAGTAACAATATGAATGAAATAAGGGTTTGAACCAAGTGATTATCTAAAAGCAAAGCAAGACAGAATGAAAGGCAAGTGTGAAAACTTTAAGACACAGCCAGCAAGCTGGAGAGCCTGGAGAGGAAGGAGCAAAATGCGAGTGGAAGGGATGTGTTTGGAGAGTGAAGGTGGGACCATTTTATATATGACTATGCAGGGATTAATTTGCTGTTGTTCTAAGGTTGGTAAAAAGCCATGTTGGCTCAGTTATTCAGCGGCATCGCAAATACATTACCCCAAGATTCATCACCCACTCCACTTCTTTGGTCAAACTGGGAATGTGCTATATAGTTTATCCATTTCTATATGAGAGATTCAGAATCACAAGAGCTGTAGTTTAATCAGCGAATATTTGCAACTCATAAAGGTAAAGGTACATTTTTAGAAGTGAGGGAGATAGCCTGAAGGCATAATTATCTGATATGATTTAGGAATGTATCATAGAGGAAGCTGGGTTCTTTTCCAAGTGTTTAGTATAACTTTTCTAGGTAGACACTGATTTAGAATTATTGACACAAACACCTTTTTGGAGGCATGAAACATGCCTTTCAGGAATTACCTTTTCAGCACAGAAACATAGATCATATGGGCAACAAAAAGGCACAGCACTGACAAAGGCAAGAACAAAGCCCAAACACAACTGGATGTTGGTGTCTTTGATTTACAGAACAGACCACGAACAATGAGATCAAAGATGAAGCAGTCACAAAGGCTGATCCTCTTGAAAAGGTAAGGAATTGTTTTCCTATAAGTTTAGATACAAGTAAGATGATCTGAGAAAACTGTGACCCAGAGTAAGAAACACACACACACACACACACACACACACACACACACACACAAAGGAGATGCTTAGCAGGATAAGGAAGGGGATTACTCGGACATCCTCAGACCAGCTCCAACTGGAGAGAAAGGAGTTAATTTCACTAGCGGCTTAAGCAAAACTTCCAAGCTCCATGCTCCTCTCTAGACAGTGTGGCTTGGCAACCTCACAAACACCTGCTGACCATACAGCCATGTAGAACTAATGCTGTCTTGAAGTGAGTTCAGAAAACCTGCCTATAATTGCTAACAGGACTCAGAAGAGTATAACCTAACAATAAAAATATTTAGATTATGTTGCCCATAAAAAAAAAAAACTCAAAGGCATACTCTTTCTGGCAGCAGCTCTCCTAAAATGTTGCCATATGGATTTATACATATGCAGATTTCCCCAATTAAAATGGAGTGCATGCTGGTTAGTCGATGGAGTCCAAGAGGGCTCCATTTGGACTTGAACAAATTAAAGCTGAAATTGTACTCCTATGGTTTTTTAGAAACCCAAGAAGATGACTGTGGAAGCAGACCTGGAGGACATAAAGAAAACGCAACAACGCAGTTTAATGGACTGGAGTTACACTGAACATTTTAAACCGAAAGTTCTGCTTCAGGTATTAATGGACCGTGAGTCTCCAGGAGACGGTTGGACAGGTCTGGGGAGTCATGGTATGATTTAGAATAGTTTGCTTCTAGGTCACTCTCTCAGATCTACTTCTGATCAATATTCCCATTTACTTCAGCTTTAAAATGAATGTATTCCCAGATCGAGCTATGCATGCCCAGGGAATCTCCACCCAAAGGGATGTTTTTATAAAATCTTGAAGAAGAAAGGAAATAGACATGACTGCTGCACATATTTTCTAAGAACAAAAGTAAGGCATTATGGGAAAACAATCTTATTTTTCCCATATTGCCTATCAGTTCTACGAAGTTTTCGCTACATTTCAAAGTATTTTCTGATGCAGTTTACAGGTCAATAGAACCTGTGATAGCTAGTGTTTATTGAGCACTTACCATTTTGCTAGCAATGATTAGTAAGTATTATTTGTTCATTTAATCCTTACAACAGTCCTTTGAAGTAGAAACCTATGTAAATAATAGAAAATTGAGACATCTTGACCAAGAGTAACTTTTGCCCAAGGTCACATGGCTGGCAAGTGAGAGAAGCAAGATATGAACCCAAGAAATCTGGCCACAGAACTTGTGCTCATGCAAAATAACAAGTAACCCTACATTTTCTGTGTATACATTTTATGCAAAAACCTGTACTTGCTTTTGTTTTTATCTTTTTAACTACTGACATCAAAGTTTTAGATCCACACATTTTTAAAAATGTTTATTTATTTGAGAGAGAGCTCATGCGTGCAAGGGTGGGAAGGGGCAGAGAGAGAGAGAGAGAGAGAGAGAGAATCCCAAGCAGGCTCTGCGCTGTCAGCAAAGAGCCTGCTGCAGGGCTCGATCTCATGAACCGGAGATCATGAACTGAGCCGAGATCAAGAGTCAGGCATTTAACCAACTGTGCCACCCAGGAGCCCCTACCTCTACACAGTTTTAAACCCAGAAAGCTCTATAAAGAGTCTTATGAAAAATAGCAACTCCCTCCTACCCCCATGCCCAAATTCTCAGAGGTAAAAATCTTCAAGGCATTTACAGGTTTCTTGTGTTACTTAACTCAGTTACCTCTAATAATGAGTATATTTTGTTTAGTTTTACTTTTGGTTGGGCATCACCATCAACTGATTCTCTCTTGAGGAAATAGCTACCAACCCCCATCAAGCGTATGCATGTGCATGTGAACACACACACACATACACACACACACACACGTACACACTCACTCATATACTCCCTTCTTCCCATTCTCTAACACTGTTAACTATATCATCATTTTTGTGTAGCTCAATATTGAATATTTAGTTTATTTCATTTTTATAAATTTTATTCATAGCTGAACTATTACATTTTCTTTCTTGATACTATTTTTGTTTTCCTTGGTGTTTGTTTTCCCATGTTTTTTCCTTTGTGTAGTTTACTATGCATTTATATTACTCATCCCCAAACTCTCCACCAAAGAGTGAAATCTCCTCTCAATACATTAAACCACACAGGCACTCGATCAATTTTATCATCTAAGCCACCTCTCTCCCATATGCTCTGAACTCCCGCTTGCCCTCTAGGCCTACTTCACAGCTGTGGCCCTGGGAGCTTCCTTTCTTATCATCTGGGTCACATCCTTGGCCTCTCTTTCCAACCAGACACTGGGTTCCTGAATCACGTGTCATCTTCTTTCCTGAGTTACTCCCTTTTTGTAGGGGACTATCACTTCTAATTGCTTTCTGAATTAAAATTCATGGCAGGTAAATTGGGGGGGGGGCATTGGATGTGTGCAACCCTCTTAATTCTACCCTTACGTTTGAGTGACAGTTTGGCTTTACATAAAATGCTCAGTCAGAAAGCATTTTCCCTCAACATTTTGAAGGCATTCCTCAATTGTCTTCTAGCTTCTTGCGTTGTCCTTGAGGAAAAGCAACAAGGAAATTCTGATTCCTGATTAGTTGTTTGAGCCGTTTTTTTCCTTCTGTCTGGGAGATTTTAAGATCTTCTGTTTGCTCCAGTGTTGTTGGTTTCCTGTTGATGTGCCTTGGTGTGGTTTTATTTCCAAGTATCATAGTGGTAAGCCCAGAACAATCCAGAGACTCCTGTCTTTATATTCTAGGAAACAAATGTTCTGTAATCATTTCTTTGATAACCTTCTCCCTACTGTTTTTTTTTTGTTTCTTCTTTCTGTTATTCTGGTGCTGAACTTTCTGGACTGAACTTCCAATTTCCTTACCTTTTCTTTCCTAATTTCCAATACTTGTCTTTTTTTTTTTCCTGGAGATATGGCTCAGCTTTCATTTGGTTTTTCTACTGAGGCTTCTATTTCTGTTATCATGATTTTTAATTTCCTAAAGTTCTATTTATAATTACAAATTACTTTTTTATATAGCATCTTATTTGTCTTACCTGATACCATATCTTGTCTCTCTGAGGATATTAAAGTCCTTTGAAGTCTTAGTGTTTTATCCCTAGATTGTGTCTTTTTCCTCAAATTTTTTTCTTTTTCTCTCAAGTTTATTTTTACTTTTGTTTTTTGGTCTTTATTTTTCATTTCAGAGAGTAATACCTTGTGATATTTGCCTTTTTCTTCATGTTAATAATGAGACACTAAAAATATCATAGGAGGTACTACATGAGGTCAGGGAAGGAGGGAGTTGTCAATAAATGGACTTCATTTTGGGTGACTTGGCTGGGTAGTTTCCTTGGGATACCCATCAGTGTTGGTATATTAGTCTGTACCCTTAAGCCATTTAAATTCTCCAGGGGAGAAAACCCCTAATCTCCTAACTGAAAGACATACTTACCTGTCAGAGTTTTGGAAGCTGAGTGGTGGGGGAAAGGCAGTTACACTTCTTACCATCCAGTCTCTAGATATGCATTGTTCAATATGGTAACCACTACTCACAGGTAGCTTCTGACTACCTGAAATGCACTTTGTCCAAATTGAGACGTTCTGTATGTTTGCTATAGTATATACTATAGTACATAAATAATACTTATATACTTATGTATAGTATATACATTACTTCTAATATATATGTATATAGTATTATAATACTTACTATATAAGTAATATATATATTATACTATTATACTATTATGTATTATATATGTAGTATATAGTATATATATATATTACTTATATACTATAGTATACATTAGTTATATACTATAGTACATATTACTTATATACTATAGTATATATTACTTAAATAATATAGTATATATTACTTATTATTATATATGTTACTACACGTATACTATATATTTGGTTTAAGTATATATACCAAATTTCAAAAACTTAATATGAAAAAGGTGATATATCCCATTAACAATTTTTATATTCATTACATATTGAAATGATAATTTTTTGACATATTGAGTTAAATAAAATATGTATTTGTTTAGGTTTTTATTTATTTTGAGAGAAAGAGATGGACAGAGAGTGAGTGGGGGAGGGGCAGAGAGAGGAAGAGACAGAAGCCTAAGCAGGCTCCCCACTGTCGGCGCAGAACCTGACACAGGGCTCATGACCTGAGCCAAGACCAAGAGTTGGATGCTTAACTGACTGAGCCACGCAGGCGCCCCAAATAAAATATATTTTAAAAAGTAATCTTATCTGTTTCTTTCTACTTGTAAACTACGGCTACTATTAAATGTAGAATTATACATGTGGGTCACCTTCTATTTCTTGGACATCAATTTATGCTTTTAAACAATTCTCATTTTTTCTGTAGCACATCTTCCCCTTAGCAGTGTCTGGAATCCCTCTACTTAGAATCCATGGGGTCATTTCTATAGGTCATAATCCTCCCTTTGTCCGCTGAGGTGGGAGATGGGCAGACGCCTAGTTGCTCAGAATCGTCGAGGGCTTCCGGAGGCCCTAACGGCTTCTTAAAAATACTCTAATCTTCCTATTTTCACTGTCTCCTTGACCCCAGTCTCAGAGTGGGGCAGTGCTCTGGTACTTTCTTGAGCCTTTCTGCACTTCTGCACAAGGTTACTTCTGGCCTCTCGTAAAATTAATCTTAGAATTTGATTTTCTTTCTACCAGCAGTTACCCCTATCCTTCTGCTTTCCAGCTTCTCAACTGTTGTTGCCTTTGTCTCCTCTCCTGTGAACTTCAGCTTTGTGGTACTAAAACCCAGTAATTTTACTGTTCTTTTAATGAGGTGTCAAGAAGTACATGGGTTTAATCTCTCATCTTTAAAATGGAAGTTCATTTCAGGCTTTGGCTTTTTTTCGATTTGGCTCTCACCCCTTTCGATAAAGGCCTCACCCCTTTATGAATCACTGTCCTGGCACATCTAATGGACAATTATCTTGCTTCATCTTCCTTGGTCTTTTAACAGCATCGCAGAGCTGATCACTTTACTGTGAAACACTGCCCACTCTTGGTTTCCAAGGTGCCAAACTGTACTTCTCCTCAGTGCTCTGTTTGGACTTTTGTTGACCTAATGTCTACATATCGAAATGGCTTGAGTCTGAGCCCTGAACCTTCTTCTCTCTTCTGCAAACATCCTTGTGACGATTTCATCTATTATCTATGACCTAATGCTAATGACTGCTACAATTTTATCTTCCAAATTATTTCTTAGTTCCATACTAGGATACCTAACTCCAAATTCCACTTGAATTTATGACGGGCATCTCAACTTCAGGGTCCCACACAAAGCTCATAATTTTCCCACATGAGCATGTTTCTCTCCTCATCTATCTCAGAAAATGTCACCTTCAAGCCAGAAGGCTAAGAGTTCTCACTTATCTCAGCTTGACTGCATCCCTCATGTCTGATCCATTGTCAGATTTTGAAGGATGTACCTCAAAATATATCTTCAAGCTCTTCACCACCTCCACTGTTGCTACAGCCACCCTCCTCTTCTCCTGCAACATCCTCCTAATCATTAACCTGCTTCTGCTCTCGTCCAGTCCATTCTATGAATCAGATACTCCCATCAATTTCATCTGCTTAGGACACCTCCCTGAATCCAGGATGATCTGTAAAAATCTTTATTAAATTTTAAAAGAAAATCTCATCTATCTTGTTCATTTTTTTCTCCAAGAACCTACACAGTACCTGGCACATAGTAGGTGTTTATTTTTTAACTGAACTATAAATAACACAGTGTTATATTAGTCTCAGGTGTAAAATATAATGATTCAACTAGTCTCTACATTTCTCAATGCTCATCCCACTAAGTGTACTTTTAATCCCCTTTCTCTATTTCACCCATTCCCTACCCACCTCCCCTCTGGGCAGTCACCAGTTTGTTCTCTGCATTTAGGAGTCTGGTTTTTTGTTTGTCTCTTTTTCCTTTGTTTTGTTTCTTGAATTCCACATATGAGTGAAATAATATAGTGTTTTTCTTTCTCTGAAGGACTTATTTCACTTAGCATTGCACCCTCCAGATCCATCCATGTTGTTGTAAATGGCAAGGTTTCATTATCTATCTCCCCAGATCCATCCATGTTGTTGCAAATGGCAAGGTTTCATTATCTATCTATCTATCTATCTATCTATTTTACATCTTCATTATCCATCTTCTGTGGTTGGACAGTTGGGTTGCCTCCATATCTTGGCTACTGTAAATAATGCTTCAATAAATATGTGTTTATTTTTAATTAAAAAAATTTAACTAAAGTTCATGGCACCACAATATTAATATAGGATAATAGGGAAAACCCAAATAGTAAAAAAAATGGAGAGGAAAGATACTATTTGAAAACTTATCAAACATTGATTGAGAGCAGCCATAGCTCTGAGAAACTTAGTGCTATAAATTCTAGCAGCCAAAGTAAACATGAAAACAAATTTTACAGAGCTCTCTAATGGAAAGAAGGATACATGTTCATCAGAAATGAACATGTTTTGTTTGGGGGTTTAAAGTCTAAAAGGAATTTGCATCTCCAAAAAGTAAAGTAATGAATAGTACCCTATGTAACAACAACAACAAAATTAATGCAAAAATATTCACCACATGTGTGTCTCTGGTATTGCCTCTCGGGGAACAGATGTAATAGTTTCAATACCGCTCCATAAAGACACTCATACAGGGGACTAGATTCGGGAAGTAAATGTATTATTTTGGTAATGCTACCAGTGTAAAATTGAAAGCAAAAGTAAAACAGTCCTTTCCTAACATAATATGCAATTCCATGCCTTCAGATCACCCACCAGCAGAGAACTGAAAGTTCCTGCATGAGATTGATGTTGAAAACGAAAACAAAAACAACAATCCACAGCTGTGTAATTTATTTCCCTGTGGACATGTTTCCTTATATTGATTGGCAGTGAAATAGAAGCAGGACAAAGTGTGCCCTGCCCTCTGTGCCCCTCTGTCAGTAGCTGAGATTGCAGTGCATGCTGAGGGTGGAATGTTTTGGAAAAGGCCAAGGTTAGAAGTCACGTGCAAACAGTATGTATGAGAAAGACCATGCACCTTGTTCCTCTGTACTACAGCATGGTGTGGTGGAGAGCACTCTTTGGAGTGCAAAAATGATGACACAGAGACTGGTGTCCTGGCACCAGGACTTACGAACTCTATCTTCTTAGACAAACCTCTCATCCTTTCTCAGCCCCAGTTTACACTGAAAAAATGAGGATTTTAATATTTCAAAATAGGAAAAATAATTGTTCCTATTTATCCGGGGTTTTTAATGACGAGAAAATGAGATGATCTATATGAAGGCATGGAAAACGTTAAATAACTGCTTGACTTAATTATTATCTCCAAGCCTGAATAAAAAACACTTGAGCAAATGCCTCTATGCCTGGAGGCTAGTATTTTATTTTCTGTAAGAGTTGCTGAAATGTTCCCCCCAAATTCTACCACTGATGTTCTCACTAACAGTGAGACCAAGTGTGGAAATAAAGGGATGAGGGTAAGGGGGCAGAGACATACCTTAGCAGGAGATGCTTCTCATGGAAAAAAAGACATAACAATGTAATTATTTTGATTTCAGGTTCTTCAAGAAGCCAGGCAGCAATACAGGTGGATTGATTCTTACTACCATACGCAAGACAACTCTCTACTTTTAGTCTTTCATAATCCAATGAATAGTCAACGTCTGCATTGTGAATATTGGAATATTGCTCTTCACTCCAATGTTGGATTCAGGTAACCACCTTGGACAGTTTAGTTAATTATTATCTTATTTTAGTTAGCTTGTTAGTTACTTGGTTAATTAGCTTTCAGTTCCTTAGCCTAAGGTAAGTGCTTCAAGCCAAACACTAAACCTTCAATTTAGTTTATGAAGTTGCATGTTTGAGGTGTACCAGGCACTGTAATAAGCATTAAAACTATACCAAATAAACAAGACAGACATCATTCCTGGAGCCATTAAGTCTAGTGGGGATTTCATTACCTTACATTTGATTTATTTAGACCCTAATAAAACTGCCTCTGAAAGATTCCAAGTAGAAACTATAAAACATGACATTCTTCATGCTGGTTTTGGATAACTCCACTTGATCTGGGGAAGACTCCAAAGTAGGGCAACTGAGTGACATATCAACACAGCGGTCAGGTGCTCAGCAAACTGAGACCTCTAGGAATCAGTGATTTTTTTTTTCTGCCAAGCTCCTTAATTATTTCTTGATGATCTTAAAGCTTTGCTCTGTCCTCTCAGTAATTATGAGAACATCTCATTATTTTTTCAATGCCAGTTAATGTATATCCAGTATTTATTTATTTATTTGTACAGCGTTGTTTAAGTTTAAAGGGATACAGAAAGACACAGAGAATGGGCTTACAGAATAACTGAGAAAACAGGTCGTGTGCTAATCCTTTGCTCACATATACAGTAGCTTACATAATATAGCACATTATTTGAGGAAGGGTAGGAATGCTTCACATGGAAAACTATTTAGAGGTAGTGGCTCCCTACGGGCTGGATGGCAGAGCCCAATGGAAGAGACAATATTGGGAAAGGATGAGGAACAGATGATCTACAAGCTTTGCAGTTCTTCTAAAGTTAATCTCTTATCCAGGATTTCTATTTCTTCTTCAGTCACTTTTGGTGACTTTTGTTCTACACATTCATGCATGACATTTGGATTTTGGATGTCTTTCGGAATGAAATTAAACGGTCGTCTCACAATAAATGCCCATTCCTGAGAGAGATGTATTAGCGTCTGTCTTTATGATTATAGTTTTGTCTATTTCTCCTGTTAGTTTTGCATGTATTGTGTGTATATGTGTGTATGTCTAAACTTATTTTTGAATCTGTATTTCAGAAGCATCCTTCTTAATGCATTGTAACTTTTATCAATATGAGCAAATGTCTCTCTGTGTTCCCCTTAATGCTTTTCACCTTGAATTTTACCATGTTTGATATTAATATTGTTGGATAGTCTCTTATACAGAAATTTACTGATAGGACTTTCTCAATAATTTTACATGTCAACTAGGAATTGTGTCTCACTATGTTAATAGAAAACGGACTACAGTGGCTAACCTAATAAGGGAATTCTTTTTCTTCTGTAGTGACAAATTTAGAATTGGGCAGTATCTCAGGAGTAGTTCAGCTACTCACCTAAGTCATCAAGAAGCTGGACTTTCTCTGGCTTTCTAGCCAGCCATCTGCCACCCTTTTATTTTTCTGCGTCATTTTGATTTGTAGATACATGTCTTTTCAGTGTTACCTTGGATTTTTCCAGCTACTCTGAGATCCTCTGTCTTTGAAAGATTTTTATAATTAATTTAATAATTAATAACAATATTTTAAAACTTTATATTTTGAAGAATTAATCTATTCACTTCTATTTTTATAAGTGATATGTTTGGCCTCATTCTTACCATTTAATTTTACATGCATATTTCTACTTTAGGATTAATCCCTTTTCATCCTTAGATTGAATTTTCTTAGTTCATTCTTAGTGTGTGATGTTTTTAAAGTTATATATTCTATTAATATCCCTATAGAGGTTATCCTTTTAAATCACATATTTAAATATTTTTATATTGTAATTGGAACTAATGAGTATGAATATCATTCCACAGATGTTAAAATTTTTAACATATTTTTACTTACTCCCAAGAAATCGCCATTTTGAAATTGTCTAGAAATTTTATTTCCAACTGTTAAGTAATATTTTTAATCACAGACAAGTAGCACAAATAATTATTTACATTTAATTACAAATTGTACTTTTTTCTTCCTCAGCCCTTTTATTTATATACCATACTGTCTTCTTTCTTGGATTTATTTTTTCAATGCAGCTGGAGTACATTTGTGACTAATTCTTTCAGAAAGTATCTGGCTGGGGAATTCCTGAGTCATTGCATGCTGAAATATTCTTTATTTTGTCATCTCATTTGAATACTGATTGGGCTGTGTATGAGTCTGTGTTCCCTCATCATGAATAAATAGCAAGAACTCTAGGTTTTGTTTGAAAGGCAGACGCATCGAAAGGTTCTGAACTGAGAGAGACATGATCTGACTTTAGAGTGAAAAACATCTCTCTGTTCTGTGTTGAGAATAGACTATAGGGGGTTAAGGGTAGGTACAGGGAGACCAGATGGGGGGCTACTGCAGTCATCCCAGCAAGGGGCGATGGTGACTTAGACCAGGAAGAGAACAGTGAAGCAAATGAGAAATGATTAGATTTTGAATATGTTTTAAATATGTGCTTTAAAAAATCATTTGGATTTCCCAACAGATGCGAAGTGGAGTGTGAGAAAATCAGAGTGGTCAAGGATAACTTCAGGGCATTTGGGCTGATCAACTGAAGTATAGACTTGCCATCAGCTAAGAGAGGAAGATTGGTTCATTTGGGGAAAGGTTGAGTTTGAGATGTCTTTTCCCTTCCCAATGAAGATATTGAGTACCTCAAATTCACAGTCTACGGTTTTCAGTTCATTTCTTTAAAAGGGAATCAAAAATGAGAGAAAACTGTGAAACAGCCTGACTATAGAAACCCTGTAGCTTTATTTTTCAAGCCTTAGGCCTCACTTTCACACAATCTGACAATAACTAATCTTGATTATCCAACCTAAATATTTCAACTTACTTCCTCCAAAACAACTCTCTAAGGACACTCAAATGTTGTAAGTATATACAACATTTAATTAAAAATAATTACAGTCATCCACATAAATAGAATGAATGGATTTGGGAACAAATATGACTGACCCCTGGTGAGCAACAACTCACAGATGTGAGCCTAAGTGCACATGCAGCGTAGGGCACAGTATTTACAGCGTGGGTATTCCCAGGCCGGTAAGTTTACAGCAAGACTGGAGCATTTCAATTAATCCAGTCAGTCAATTAGCTATCGTCACTTGAAAGAGTTTCTATTATGCTATAAAATTGCTCTAAAAAGAGATTGTACCATATTACTCTCCAGCTAACAGTGCTGAGAGTGACTGTTTCTCTAAACTGTCATCAACTCTTGGTGTTATTAAACTTTTGAATCCTTGACTGGGTTAGAAACATCTCATTTTTAAATGTGCATGTCTTTAATTGTGGATGAAGTTGGGCATTGTTCATATGCTCACTGGATATTTATATTTGATGACTTTGTACGAATTACATCTAGGATATAATTGAGTCTATTGCATTTGGTATATGGGCAATTTAGGATCAGTTCATTTTTGCAAAGTTTATTTGCATGGTTGGTGTCTTAAGTATTACTGACTTTAACAGTAACTCGATTGTCATTTTGTCTTCTTTGCTTTTTTTTTAATTTTAGGAATTATTTGGAACTTGTTGCAAACTCCATTCAAGATTGGATCATAAAAGAAGAAGCCATATATCAGGAATCTAAAATGGCTGAGGAAATCACTAGGACCAAGGCCGAGCTGGAATTGAAATATTCTGCTACTACCAAAATCACTTCTAACAAAATGTATTCTGTTAAAAAACCTAAAAGTAAGTCACTGGTTGAACTTACACATAAAGTCCCAAGACATTCTTCCATTTGATAATTGAATCAAGACTGAATATTTCAGTATTAAATCGAGTTGCCTACAAATTTCTGTGACTCTTTGCTTTCTCTAAAAAATAGAATAGCTGAGTTCTAAATATGATCAATTTGGTGATGGGATAATGGGATATTTGTCTTATATTGATGCCACCTCCTGCCAGATCTGGAAGATTCGATCTGTCCTGCAGATTAAATGTGATGTTAGGGAAATGCCGGAAGTCTTCATTTTGGTAGGGTTGATAGTTTCAGCTAAGATTTGTTGACAATATATGAGGCAAATTCGGAGTCAGTATGTTTCCATTAGAATACTTATAGATTCCAAAAGGGAGATTAAAACAAGACATTTCTTGGAAGAGCAATCAGAAGAATCTCAAGACTAATTGGGAGTAGGAATCTAGAAATAAAGGGAAAATGGATTCTTGAGGATTTGTGACAGGCACCTAACAAGGGGTGGAGTCAATACATATATTTATTTTTGTTGTTAATTTCCATGGCTTTGATGCTGTTGGGGAATGGAGAAGAGAGTGAAAAAAAGAGGAAGGGTACTTGATAAAGGAGTAAAACAATGAGGTAACCTGTGTGGTAAATAAGGATATCTCACTAGGGAATGGTTTCCATGTTAATAATATTCATTATTTCTGATAGCATAAGTTGAGAATGGTTTCTCATAAAGAAGCAAAGCTATATATTTCCCAAAGATTTTGCAACTTCTGTCAATTACCAAAAGAATTTGTGTTTGACTTAATTCTAATGAATCAGTCACCATCCACTCAAATGGTTATATAATCCATCCATCAGTTTGGCCTTTCTCCTGACAGGGGCACAGAAGGACAGCACTAAGTATCTGGGATGCTGGGTGGGACTATATGAGAGAGGTAGGGGTACCCTCTCACAATAGTGTCTAGGGCCACACTTGCCTATGAGCAGGAAAAATTGCCTTTTCTTTATTCTGCTTCTGAACAGAACCAAAAGTTTAATTACTATCTAGATGCTGTTAAATCCAGAATACGGTTAGTTGGAGATTGAAATACACTTGGTAGGTATTGCATTCAGTTTGAGACCTCTTAAGTGAGGAAAGTTGTAAATCTTCCAGACAGAAGGACTATTATAGCAAGAGGAGGGCTTCAATGTGGAAGAAAAAGTTAGATTTGTTCTTTGTGGTCTTAAGCTAGGATTAATTAGGTTAAAGCTCTATGGATAGAGAGTCTACTTCAGTAAAAGCTTCAAGGTCTCAACACAGAATGGAATGCATTCTCCCCGGTCGTTGAGTTCCTCATCCTTGGAGGAGCTCAGTCCCACTTCAGACACCCACTCTGGAGACAGCGAGAAGGAGTCAGGAATGAATAAATGGAGAGTTGAACTTGATAGCCTTTGAGATCCCCTACAGTTCAGACATTTGGTCCTTCAATGAACCTTCGTCGTAGAGAGTCACTAAGACGTTTAATTTTCTCTGGCTTTAGGTAACAAAGGAATGAGCAAAGGAGAGATAGCGGATCAAGAAAAAGAAAAAGAAAAAGAGAAGGAAAAGATTCCTTTTATTTTAGAAGGCTCTCTCAAGGTAATTCAAGGAAAGACAGATGACACTGAATATTTACAAATTCAAATTTATTGTGTGATAGAGAGTTTGTGTGGTGGAACAAAAGTGATCTTTTTTGCTAACCTCTCAGAAATAATTGAATCTGCAATGAAATAGCAGTCTCCCCACCAAGCTGTCTCCCCCTCCAGATGATAGACTTTGAAGGAATTCTGTATCATTCATTTTTATAAAACCCAAATCCAATGTGGTGCCTTGTTCATATCGTCTCTGTTTCTGCTGCAGGTGTTTGTTTCTTGTTTCCAATTTTTAATAACAAACTTAATGTATGCTTTTATAAGAAGTCAAAATTACTCTGGGTCTCCAAACCCCTGAAAATAAGAAATATTAACAACTTGGTATGCTCTATACTTATACATTCATGCATACACAAATATAAAGAGGGTTTTCATTTGTTTGGTTTTGATTTAGATTTGGTTTTGTTTTTTTTTTTTTACTCTTCCACATACTATTTTTTTTATAGCAAAGTATCATGAATATCACTTCCAGATAATATCTACAGATCTAACTTATTTTCAAAGAAACGTTGTTAGTTTAAATTTGGATAGATGTAAAGTATTAATTTCCTTATTAATAAGCACCATTTATTTTTCTATTTATACAGAAATATTTTACTTTTATGTAGTCAGATCAACCATTTTTGGCTAAAATTTAAGACACAATACCACATTTTGGCAAAGGTGTGAATCACAGTGAATTCTCATACACTGGTGGTTGACATGTAAGTGGGCACTTCCGCTTTGGAAAACTGGGCATATCTACTAAAGTCAAGCAAACGATTTTCTTTTCACCTAACTCCTAAAGATATGTTCCACTCCTAAAGATATGCCTAACAGAAATGCATGGATGTGCTCCCCAAGACACATGGACAGAGTTGTTCTTGCAGCATTATTTTTAATTCTCCCAAACTAGAAACCATTCAAATATACATCAGTGGAATGCCTAGCGTGGTTTAATCATATGATGAAATGTTATACAGCTCTGGGAATGCATGACCTATAGCTACATACAGAAATACGGATGAATCTCGGGGCACCTGGGTGGCTCAGTCAGTTAAGCGTTCAGCTTAGGTCATGATCTCACGTTTGTTAAGTTCGAGCCCCACGTCGGGCTCTGTGCTGACCGCTCAGAGCCTGGAGCCTGCTTTGGATTCCGTGTCTCCCTCTCTCTCTGTCCTTCCTCTGCTCACACTGTCTCTGTCTCTCAAAAAATGAATAAATGTTTTTAAAAATTTTAAATAATAATAATTACAGTAGATTTTTTGTAAGCTCACATACTGGGTAGGCAAGAGCTGACTTCCACACCCCCATTAGTATCCAATAAACCACAAAACAATGTAGGTTAATATTGGTGAGCCTCCCTAGCTTTGTGGTCTTAATGGTAAACATCATTACATGGCAAATCTTTGAGTTTATTATTAGTTGCTGCTTTACTTTATTAAAATTTAAAAATGTATGTTGGTTTTTCTTCTTTATTGATATATTAAAGTATGGAGACTTATTTAATAATAGGAATAATCTTTGCATTTTTAAAGCAAACTCCTCTTCAGCATTTCCTAAAGTTTAGTCCTCATCCCACAAAGACATGTATTATGAATGCCTAGGGGTCTCCAGGGAGAAGAGACTTAAAAATACAGATGCCTTCATTCCATCTTAATTACATCTTTGTGAGTCAAATCTAGGAATTTTAATTTTGAATAATCTCCTAGAACTGTCTTTATGCACATTATAGATTAAGAATGATAGCACTATTTTTTCATGGCATGTTATTATTTTAATAAATAACTGGGTTTGATCTGATAGTATTTTATCTAGAATTTTTGTGGCCATGATGAATGAATTATAGACTTTGCGTTGTTACTAACAAGCATCACTATTAGGTATCAACATGGAAAAAGATCACTGGAGTTTCTATTTACTAGCAACAACCAATTAGAAAATGTAATCGAAAACAAATATCATTCACAAGAAGAACAAAAACTATAAGGTGCCAAAAAGAATAATAAAAGATAAGCAAAGTCTTTATGGAGAAAATTACAACATATTATTGAGGACATTTCGCACTTCATTAAGTGGGAATATATACCATAGTCATGGATGAGAAGATTCAACTTAGGAAATAAAATATACTATAAAATCAATGCTATTCTTATCAAGATCCCAACAGAGTTTTTATGAGCCTTAGAAAACCAATTCTGAAATTAATAAAGAAAAATAAAGGGATAAGCTCTTTCTTTCAGGTAGCATTTAACTGTCAGCTTACATCTCTTTATTTTCACCTTGCTGTGTGTTTATATTTTAAGCATATCTGTTGTACAGAGGGACTATAAACTAGATTAAAAAAAAAAATCCATATCTGGATGATCTCTCTTTTAACAGGAGAGTTGAATCCTTTTATATCCTGCCTTTTCTATGATCCTTTTTTCCACCTTTCTTACTTTATTTTATGTTGAATTTATTTTGTCTTTTCATTCTCAATCAGTTAATGATGGCAACACTAATTTGAAACCTAAGTGAAATGTTGTCCTCCCCCAAAAAACAATTCTATTTTTCTTATTAGTAGACTTATATTACAAAAGAAATTTGTATTCAATGACTTGTTAAAATATTTGCAAAAATTACTTTCCTCGCTTACTACATAAGTACCTACATAATGTCCTCAACTTTGCCTCTAGACCCAAAAGGCCTGAAATATTAACTATCTGGCCCTTGACAGAAGTTTAAAATGTATGCACTCTATTTCTACTAGTGGTTGCTCTAGAATCAACTTGTATATGTAATTTAATGAAGTCTAAACTTAATAAAATATCTTTACTTTCTTCCAGAACAATACAAGGACCTATTAATATTATTTAAAATTTGCTTTCCCTCTCCCAACTTATATTTTAAGTTTTATTTTATCTTTTCTTATTCCCACAAACTGAACATTCTTATTGTCATTGTTTTACATAGTCAGTGTTATTTAGCTTATCATTTGTTTGTCAAGCATTTCTTCTCACATTTTATATTTTGGAAGTATTTCCTTTAAAACTTCTTTTAGTGGGGGTTTGTAAAACCCTCAGTTTTTACTTACCTAAAAATTGGCTTTTTTTTTTTTTTTTACCTTTAATCATTAAATATGGTTTTCATTTGTAAAATTCTCAGTTTTGTTTTTTTTTATATATCTTCTTAGTACTCTCAAGATATTGTTCCACATTTTCCTGGGTTGACGTTGTAGTTGTTAATAAATTGTTGATCTAATTTGTCATTTATTTATAAACAGTTTACCTTTTCTTTTTAAAAAAATTTTTAAATGTTTATTCTTGAGAGATAGAGACAGCATGAGCAGGGGAGGCGCAGAGAGAGAGGGAGACACAGAATCCAAAGCAGGCTCCAGCTCTGAGCCCAACGCGGGGCTGGAACTCACGGACTGTGAGATCATGACCTGAGCCAAAGTGGGGCGCTTAACCAACTGAGCCACTCAGGCACCCCAACAGTTTACCTTTTCTCTCCAGCTGCTTTGAAAATACTCAGTGGTGTGCTGGAAAATGTTTAGGAATAGCTCTCTCAGGAAAAAAAAATAATATGTTTATTCTAAATTTTACTGATAACATAGTGCGTAGAGCACACAATGTACAAATTATAGAACATACTACTTTTTGTTATAAATTCCATTTAGCCAGTTGATTCTCACAGAATACTTTCACAGATTTTTACTAAGCTCTTAGTCAACCTGTGATTACAATTGACAAACATTCAATATGAATGTTGATTGATGTTTTCATTGATGTGAACAAGTATAACAAAAATGAACAACAAAGGAATAGGTCTCTCTCATTCATCAATGACATGAGCAACTTCTTTGCTGAATCAGATAATAATTTTTATTTATTTATTTATTTACTTTTTAGTATGTTCACCGCTTCAGTTTATTACAGTGAAAGGATACACATTAAAATCAGCAAAGAGAAGCACACACAGGGCAAGCAAGGCCTATGAAAGTTCCAGCCACAAGCTTCCTTTGTTTTCTTCCAGTAGAATTGTGTAGACAGTGCTTATCTCTGCCAGTAACAGTGTGTGACTACATGCATGGAGTATTGACATATAAGAAGCTCACCCAAACCTTGGTGTCCAGGGCTTTGTTGGGGGTCCGTTACACAGACATGACTGAGGGACCACATGGTTGCACTGTGTCTAGCCTCTCCAGAGGTCACGCTGATAGCACATGGCTCAAAGACCCCACTATAAATTACGTTATAAATTGCACTATCTGTTGTAGTCCAAGGCCCCCAAGTAAACAAAGACACTCATCAGGCAGGATGCTCTAAGGCCTTCGAGGTAACCTCCCATAAGCTGGGCAAGAGTCTAACATTTCTCTGGGCAGGGTTAATTCTTTACTGCACAGGTCAAGCCCTAATTCTTGGCCCAGGCTTTCTTAGAGCAAAATAATCATATTTGGTACAGCAATAGTATCAGTATGAATATGCCTAACACTTGGAAGATCCAGTATGGAGTAGGGATAGAAGTAAAGAAGCAACTAAGCCATCCTATAAAGTATTACATACATTTTCACATTTCTGTAATACTTTGATTATTTGTTCCCCCCTTTAATCCAGTATTATTTGTACCTTAGGATAATGTTGTATAGACTATTTGGCGCAGAAATTAGCTGAGAGTTAGCAAAATCCATTTCTTCCTCAGGCTAGTCATTTTTCCGTTAATATTACATCTGAAGGAAGATTTGTCTATCTCCTAGTACATTTAATCATCAATATCAGTATTATGACTTATTTACATATGGTAATTGACTACACCAATGCCAGAGTTACACCATATTGCAGTATGGTTATGGTATAATTCAGTTACAGAAAAAAAAAAAAAAACAACCCGGAATTTCAGTGGTTTTTGGTATGCCTTCCTAACAGAATCAGTTCATGAACAGCTATTATGGACAGGTGTCATTACAATTGGCCATGACTCATTTATTTACAAGTCAGTTGGGGATGAAGCTATATGCTCTGTCTCATTTTACAGACTTGTAGTGAAACTGGATTCTGTTGTGTGCTGTTATACAGCAGGGCTTACTTTCCATCTAAAAGGACACAGGTGGTATCCAAAATAGTTACTTTCCTTGTTATTTGTACTACCAGATATCTTATTCCAATCTATTCCTGGGGCAAGGGCCATCAGTGCTCCAGTGTAAATTACAAGTACTCCATAGAATTTCCGTATCTGGAGACCCATAAAGTTCCCATAGGCATGCCCCACTGAGCAGCTACAATGGAGGGTCATCGCCCATGAGCACTTCAGGCTTCATCTGTATTAAAATAGTAAAAAAGGTGCTGTTGGATCAGGATACAAACACTTTCCCAACATGGGGTCCGAGCATCATCCAGGATTATTGTTTTACCCTTCCCAACTCTATTAGCCTCCTAAGGCTGCCGTAATAAAATGCCACAAGCAGGGAAGCTTCCAGGCAACAGAAATGTATTGTCTCACAATTCTGGAGGCTAGAAATCTGGAAGCAAGGTGGTGGCAGGGTAATTCTCTCTCTGTAGGCTCTGGGGGAGGATCCTTTCTTGACCCTTCCTAGCTCCTTGTGTTTGGCAGCAAGCCTTGGTGTTCCTCACTTGGTAGCTGCATCACTTTTTAGATACTAGAAGAATATTTCCTCAGTTTATTGTACTACTAGTTACAATGTAACAACTCCAAACAGAACACTTTTAAATTTAATCTGCATTATTAACATTTTCACCATCACTTTCATGACTTTGGATAACCAACAGTCAATTGGTCCGTGCTTTGTAGCATTTGCTGATATGTGTAGTATAAAAACTCCCATCAGGCCATCAATATGACGTCGCTGAATGCAGCACTGGAAGCATTATGCAGTCGCACACCATTACATTGCACGCATATTATATCTATGATACAGATATAATTGATATAAATAACATCAAAAACATAGATAATAGGGAAATGTAACAAAACAATTAAGGCGCTAAGTTTTTGCTTCAGATTCTGTGGCTCCCTCTCTCTCGGACGCACCCCGCTCATGCTCTGTCTCTCTCTCTCTCTCAAAAATAAACATTTAAAAAAAAAAAAAAAAGAAGAAGGTGGTAAGTTTTGAGTATTTAATGTCTTTGTTTTTAATATGTTGAGTGTGCATTCGTATAATTTAATTTTAAATAATGGCTGTAGTTAACAGCCAGCTCGCAAAATTCCTGAAAACTTACCAATAAACTCTTTCCAGTCAACCTGAGGTAGATCCAGCACACGACCATTACTGCCTGCTTTTAACTCTTTGGCCTTCCTGACTGTTAGGATTTGTGTCTTTCATCAACTCTGGAAATGACTCAACCATTACCTATTTAAATACTGTACTGCTTTTCTAAAGGTCTATTCCATTTCTAAGAGGGCTTTCAAACTCATTTTTACTGCCTATTAAAAATGTCTTATTTCTTATTTATACTTTTGATCCTTTCTTCTCTTGAAGCAAATTAAAGACTAAGCAGATTAAAATACTTATTTTACATCCTCTATTTGATAATTCCAATACCTTCAGTCTTTGCAGATATGTTCTCATAGTTTGTTTCTTCTCCAGATTCTTGCTTTTGGCTTACTTCCTCACGTTTTGTGATTTTCATTTGTGAGCTCATATCTACCCACAGTCTTTTTAGAATACATTTTTAAGGCAATGTACATTTTGGCATGCTGTGAAGATAGACTTGTGGTTAGTTCTCAGGGAAGACTCCTCCCACCCCACCTCACCTTTCACGCAGGGCCAAGGAAGCAAGCTAGAATTCATGGTTTTCCTGTATGGGGAAAGATAAGTTTTTAGTTCACCCAACAAAGGTGTCATTTTTAAAAATACCTGCTCTATTCATAGGTCTGACTCCCATGTTATTGCTCTAGTCCCATCAAAACTCCAGTTCTAGGCCTCCAGGGATGGGCAGATAGCCGTCGGAAACTTCTCTCCTCAGTTCTCCTGTTCCTTACTGGATTAGTGCTTTCTCATACCTCTCAATTTGCTGCCAGCCCTGCTATGCACTATGATGATTTTATATTTTACCTATCACTTTTGAAATATTTTGTGCCAGGAATGTTTCTTTGAACATCTGGTCTGCCATATTGCTGATTAACCATGTTTACGATCTAAATTGGGGATTCAGCTCATGTGGAAAAGTATAGGAAGCAGGGAGACCAGCTAAGAGGCTGTTGTAATAGTTCAGGCTGAAGATAAGAAGACCTGCATTAAAGAAAATTGCAGCAGCGGGTGAGAGAAGCAGCTGAGTAAAGGGTAACATCTGAAGAGCTTTGGCAGGGTGTAGTACCAGGAAGTTGGGTGAGAGAAGAGAAGCAAAGCTAAATGCAGGGTCTCCAGGTCAGGATGTTAACTTGTTAGAGATACCACTTACAAAAAGCATTTGAAATACTCTCCCAAATGAACCTGAGTGGGATCTAATGTGTTTCAAAATCCCATTAATTTTTTTGAATGTGTTCACAGGCATGGAAAGAAGAACAAGATCGATTAGCAGAAGAAGAGCGCTTAAAGGAAGAAAAAAAAGCAGAAAAGAAGAGTAAGGAAACCAGTAGAAAGAAAGGCAAGGAAAAGGTAGAGAAAGAAGACAGTAAGCTTGTGAAGAGAAAATCTTTTTTGAAGGAGAAACCTAAAGAAGACCAGCTGAAGATCCCAGAAATAACAGAGGAGCACCCCCAGCATCCAGAACCTGGGATTGTTTATCCGGTAAAATCGATGTTGTAAGAAGCCTCTTTGGGTCCTTACTCATTGTTTTGGGAGAAACACAGCTTCTGTGGAAACACAAGTTTCCCAGTCTTCACTGACCCCACCGAAGGCCTTGGAGTTTCTTGTAGCAAAGATGATCTCAGACCCTACTCCACCCTCTAATGCCTAGGATGTTCTTTGTAGCCAGTCACCAAGATAGGAACACCCTGAGGCCAGTTTTCCATGAGTGCCCTGAAGCCAGGTTACTAAGGGCAGGAGAATGGAGATTTGACACAAAAACATTCATTTAGGTTAGTGTAAATAAGCAACTATGAAAGATCACAGTGAGCACAGAGGTTGGCTGTGTTTATCTCCATGACAGGACCTGCTGAGTAGACACCCACGTTTTTTGCTTGTATGCTTTGGTAAAACCTCTCCCTCAAGCAGTCTTACGAAGAAAACCTAATGGGAAAGAGATGGATGGAAAAGAAATGAAACAGCCCTTGTCCTTTCTAGCAGCTACTCTAAGCCAGTTCTCAGATGTTAGCATGCATCACCAATCACTGGGAGCTCTGTTAGCAACGTTTAGTAAAACATGCCTTTACCATAGGACTTCGTAAAATGTAGTGTGTCAAAAAATAAAGAATAAAGTGTCAATATTCCTCAAAATATCAGTTCACTTTAAACAGAAAATTAACAGCCAACAGAAGAGAAATCGATTTCTTCTCCCACTGCTTTTCAGTAGTACAGTCATTTGATTTGCACTAGGGTATCCGGGCGCTCCAGTGAACAGATTTTAAAATCTTGGACCTCCTTTAATTCTGCCTGTCACTGTAAGACCACAGGAGGTGCTAAAGATAATATGGACATGGGCCTCTGAGTCTGCAGAGTGACAGACATTCATTTAGCAGAAATTGAGCTTATGGCGACTGGAACTGGCTCACATCGATGAGCTGATTCTTGTCAATTGCAGCTCCACACTCAAAGCATGATTTTTCCCTTGTAGTTTCGTGGATACAATATGGGAGAGGTACCCATCCAAATCTCTGGAACAAATTCTTACCTGTATCCTTCAGATGGAGGGCAGATTGAAGTAGAGAAGACAACATTTGAAAAAGGTACATTTTGAAGGCAGCTGGTTAATAGCTTGGAAGATAGTAAACCCTTTCAGGTGGTCTCGAGGTCTTGAACCATGAGTGTGATAGGTGAGGGTGGTGATGTGGCCACTGCAGTTTCTTATGCGCCACATTCAGGATTTCCAGACTTCACACTCTTCTGTTACAATCGCCTGCAGGGCACGGGCCAGCTGAGAGGTTAACTGGGACGCTCTGTGAAGAAAATTCCAGTGGTGAAAGTCCTAACATATTTCTCTATGATCGGGAAATATTGTAACCGTAACCACAACAAGCAAAGAGTTAATTAGTAGTATTAATTACAACACGTAGTGACATCTCAGAAACCAAGCACATACTGTGAGTTTACAGCAAATTTCTGGGTTGGTGTCTGGAGCACAGAGTTTGGGGGCCTGCCGCCGAGGTCAGTTATTTGAGCTACAGAGAAGTTGCTTCTGGATTCAGAAGCCTGTGAGTGGGAGAGGAATCTGGCAGATGCACTGCAGAGGACCTAATCTGGAAACAGCATGAAGAAAATGCATATTTCTTCCCCGGGAACCTATCAGGGACATCTTTGAAGGCTTATCTTTTCACTGCCCCTTAAAGATCTCTCAGGTGGATTGGAGCTAGCTGGTCGTCTCTGAGAGATGTGAGGAGGTCCGGGAAGACCCTGTGTAATGTCCACAAGGTTATGCCCCCCGGGAGGGGGCAACACGGGCTCCTCCTATTCCCACACTCCACCTGATGCCAGCCTACCCTCTTCTCCCTCCTCTCCTCCCCTCCCTACCTCCCTCTCTCTCAGTCCCTCTCTCTTTCCTTCTCTCTTGTCATCTAATAACAAGGCATTTAATGAGGAAATTATTACAACCGTTAGATGCTGTTCCCTGTGTGAAATCATGGCTCAAGCAGAAGCGTTATTAGATAGTAAGTAACTGCCACATCAAATAAAAGATCACACCAATAATTTTTAAAATCAAAAAGGCTGAAAGTTATTCAAATTATTTAAACAGTGCTTGGTGGTACAACTTACATCAAATGTCAGGCCATTTTATTATATAAGGTTTGTTTACTGGAAACATGGCAGGGGTTGTTATTAATATATAGGTACACATATTTATATTATCATGTGTTTTAGTATTTGATATTTTGAATATCATCCTTGGGTACAGGGTACAATTAGTAGTCATTAAAAATGGAGCTTAGAATCACATAACTGAGAAAACTACTGGACTCAAGTTGTGTGCTGTTATGTTCTATTTTCAATAACTATTCCTTGCTCTCATCGAGATTTGAATATGCATACGTTTATTAGTTTCAAGTGGGTCACAGTAAATACAGTAATTTTATCCTAATCCTATCAGTTTTTGGAGATGGTCGCCCTCTCAACATTGAAAAGAATATGCTGAATTTAAAAAAAGAAGAAGAAAGCTGAGAAAGGGGACCAAAAACGAGTCAGAACACTAGAAGAGAGAATGGGCCGTTAGGAAAATGCTTATTTGTTGCTATCAACAATAATAACTGCTATAACTAATTGATGTAATTCTTTATAAATTGTAAAACCCTTTCACATCAACTGACTCATGTGATTAATCACAAAATTGAGTGTAGGTAGCCTCAGCCAATGTATTTTCTCTTCTGTAATTTGATGAGAAAGTCTGCAAACAGGGGCGCCTGGGGGGCTCGGTTGGTTAAGTGTTCGACTTCAGCTCGGGTCATGATCTCCAGGTTCATGAGTTTGAGTCCTGCATCAGGCTCTGTGCTGACAGCTCGGAGCCCGGAGACTGCTTGGGATTCTGTGTCTCCCTCTCTCTCTGCCCCTCCTTTGCTTGCACTCTGTGTCTCTCTCCTTCAAAATAAATTGAGATTAAAACAAAATTTACTTTAAAAAAAGAAGAAGAAGAAACTCTGCAACATCTCCCTGATCCACCTGCCATTCATTTCTGGGATTCCACCCTCACTCTCTTCCTTTAGGCATCTTTTTGTAAACTAGTGATATCCGTAGGTGTTTCCACTCCCTGGAGTACATTCTATGCTGCCTTATGTACATGTCTTGTCAAGCGCCCTAATGGGGTATGACCAGCAAGCCCACCTTCTATCCCCTGCTTTTCCCCAGGGCCAACTTTTATCAAAGCGACTGTGAAAAAGGACAAGCACACTTTTATAATTCATTTAAAAGACCCTAAGAAAATTGTGAAAAAGGAAAAAAAAGAAGAGGATAGTTCTTTGGAAGATGAGAAAGAAGAAAGAGAGGAAGAGCAAAAGCTTGACACAGGCAAGTGGCTGCCTCTTTGCGTGAGTGGAAGTTAGCCCTTGCATGAGTGGAGGTTGGTCTTTGCCTGAGTGGAGGTTGGTCCTTGCATGAGTGGAGGTTGGTCCTTGAGTGAGTGGAGGTTGGTCTTTGCCTGAGTGGAGGTTGGTCCTTGCGTGAGTGGAGGTTAGTCCTTGAGTGAGTGGAGGTTGGTCCTTGTGTGAGTGGAGGTTAGTCCTTGCGTGAGTGGAGGTTGGTCTTTGCCTGAGTGGAGGTTGGTCTTTGCCTGAGTGGAGGTTAGTCCTTGCGTGAGTGGAGGTTGGTCTTTGCCTGAGTGGAGGTTGGTCCTTGTGTGAGTGGAGGTTAGTCCTTGCGTGAGTGGAGGTTGGTCTTTGCCTGAGTGGAGGTTGGTCCTTGTGTGAGTGGAGGTTAGTCCTTGCGTGAGTGGAGGTTGGTCTTTGCCTGACTGGAGGTTGGTCCTTGCGTGAGTGGAGGTTAGTCCTTGCGTGAGTGGAGGTTAGCCTTCCAGCAGTGCGTCAGACCCATGCATCTGACAGCAACACACATGCATCGCTACCACTTAGTGTAATTTTTCCAGATAGTAAGGCAAGCGCTTTGCCATTTTGCTTATGTACATTTTCCCTGAGGTAATGTGTACATACCCTGCACACACAGCCCATGATAGTGGGCTACTCACTTGGGTTTTGCCCCATCTGGATGCCCAGCTCTTGAGTCCAGTTGTCCCACAGAGTCTATATAGGTGGCTGCCTTTAAGTAGCAACATTGTGCAATGTCCATCCTTGTCTGAATCTTTTACACAACTTGTACCAAGTGCGATCTCTAGGACTTGGGTTCTCATTAATTCATTTCTCCTAAAGCTTTAGCTTTTCTCCAATATTCACTACAAATGATGGGGTTTCCTTCTGTGCTCTATCACTTAGTTTTCCCCATTGTATCACATTTTTTAGGTTACAAGGACAAGAGAGAAATCCTATATTTAGTCTTGAGTGTCTCTACCTCTGGTAGTTGGGAGCTCCAGGTAGACGTCCTGTGATTATACACCATGAAACGTCCTGATAACACTATTTAACATCTCCAGGCAGCACCACCTGGGAAGACTAAATGCTTCCTGCCCAATGTGACATGGATTATACCTGCAAAAGGGCAGAGTCAATCAAACGTTTTGAACTCAAGTTACTAATAAAATATATAACTAAATCTTACCAGTAGATTCAGTTATGATCACAGTGTTCTCCAAACTCAAAAACACAATGCTTGACAAGTTTGAATGTACCCAAGAACTTAAAACATAAAATTTTCAGTTACTTTTCTTCGTTTTGCCTGATATAAGAATATGTGGTTTATTATTTTTAAAAAATTATGAAATTTGAATATTTAAAGAAAATAACAGTTGCCCATAATTCTGTCACCACAGCGGTAACTGCTATCATAGTGTATTTCTTACTTTATGATCAGGAACATTTTCTTACTCATTAAATATTCTTCAAAAACAAAGTTTTCTAATTATTTCATAGTGATTTATTGGTATATACATATATATCAATAATTTACTTAATCATATCCGTGTTTTGGGGTGCCTGGGTGGCTCCGTTAGTTGGGCGGCTGACTTCAGCTCAGGTCATTATCTCACAGTTCATGGGTTCAAGCCCCGTGTCAGGCTCTGTGCTGACAGCTCAGAGCCTGGAGCCTGCTTCGGATTCTGTGTCTCCCTCTCTCCCTCTGCCCCTCCCCCACTCCTGCTCCGTCTCTCTCTCTCTCTTAAAATTAAATAAACATTAAGAAAAATCATATCTATGTTTTTATATACACGATTTCCACTTTGCACTGATTTTGCTTATATTTCTTTTTAATAAAATGGAAATGTCCTTGATTTGATTTTGTCTTTTAGAAGAATCAGATGCAGGGAATAAAGCTGTCAGCAAGTTTGGATCTTTTTCAGCCACCTTAGAAAATGGCATCTGCCTCTCAATAAGTTACTATGGACCAAGTGGAATGACACCAGGTAAAATAAACACAACAGCAAGGATAAGTGTCCCATGACCAACGGTACCTGTCCATCCTCAACCTGCTCACTTGTTGATAAACACATTCTGATTTAATGCCCCTCTTTTTCTGAAAGGTGGGAATATATGTGTGAGTGTGTATATATACATGTGTATTTACATATATGTACGTGTATAATCTTTCATACATAGAAAAAAACAGCGCTTTGACATTTGAAAAAGAACTTATCATATGTAATTTTAAATATAGTCACATATACATATAAAATTTTATAGATAGATAGATAAATAATTTCAGTTATCTTTGTTAACTAGCCCAGGAAAATAAGTCCATTAGTTGGTGCCAAAAAAAAGCATGATTTCTCAAGGAATCCTTTTGGTTTTCCACATAATAATATTTTTACGAATCCTGTGATTGTGGAATCTCAATGTACTTCAGAACTTAACAGCCTTAAAGGAGCCATTCACCGGACATCTTGAAGGATTTCTTTACCCCGCTTTTAATGAACAAATTCTCCAACTGGAAGCTATTTCCTTACAAACCACAAAATAATATGTCACTTAACCAAGAACCAACTAGGAAATCTTGTGGGTTCCCATGCATGTTACAAGGATCTAAACACACAGATTTCATTAAAAAGAAAAAACTTTACAAAATCAAAAGATAATCCCTATGCTATATAGCCTTAAAACTATGTGTAGTTTTATCTGCCTTGCTATCTAGCTCTTTTTATGCAGAGACAATATTCCATTGGATCGTTATAATCTTTTTCTTACCTTGTACAAAATATTGTAGTACTCTAGTGAGTCAGAGAGCCCATTAAATTTGTTAGTATTTTTGTTTTATTTGGGGTTTTATCGTTTAATTTTGTATTTTGTTTGTTTCTGAGCCAGCACTTGAAGTCATTCTGTGCCTAACAAATTATGTATTAGATTCATTATCATACACAGTCACTAAAAAGTCCTATCCATTCTTATCATGATTTCAGATTAAGACATTTACACTCTACAATCAACTCTACTGCTGCTGTTTCTTAAGTGATTTCCCTATTTTTTATTTAATCCTTAAGTTATTGTGCAAGTATTCCATTTAAAACAAATGTTCCTAATTTCAAGTTATAAGTACTGCATTTGAAATTGTTTCCAGTGTGAAACAAGTGGAAAGGCATCCCAACGCTCATGGATTAGAAGAACAAATACTGTTCAAAAGTCTATACTATAGACACTATAGTGAAATAAGTCAGGCAGAGAAAGACAAATACCATATGATTTCACTCATATGTGGAATTTGAGAAACAAAACAAATGAGCAAAGGGAAAAGAGAGAGAGAGACAAATCAAGAGACAGACTTTTATTTTTAAGAAATAGACTCTTAGTTATAGAGAGCAATTAGGGATTAAGGAGTACACTTGTCATGATGAGCATAGGATGACGTACGGAATTGTTGAATCGCGATATTGTACACCTGAAACCAATATAACAAAGCATGTTAACTAACGAATTAAAATCCAAACTTAAAAAAAAAGTAATGGTTTACTTTTCGTGTATTAAAAATATTGGAGGCATGAGTCTTTACAAAAAATATAAACTCCTTACATATGCACATAATAGTAATACTTAAGAACTTTTATCTGCTAATAACTAAACAAATTTCCAGTCCGGTTATCCCCCCCCCCTTAATTGGGTATATACAGCTTTCCAGAGCTTATTCATCTTGCTTAACTGAAACTTTTTACCCATTGAGTAATAACTCCCCATTTCCTTCTCCCTGAGCCCCTGGCACCGCCATTTTACACTTTGATTCTATTATTTTGACTATTTTAGATAACTCATGTAAATGGAATCGTACAGTATTTGTCTTTCTGCGACTGGATTATTTCACTAAGCATAATTTCCTCAAGGATCCATCAGTGTTGTTGCACATTGCAGAATTTCCTTCCTTTTTAAGACTGAATAGTATTCTGTGATATGTATATGGCACATTTTATTTATCCATTCGTCTGTTGGTGGACATCTGGGTGGTTTCCACCTACCCGATTCTTTTTGTGACTTTTAGTTCCTTGAGTGCTTTCTCTTATCTCTGGCCATTTGCTCATGCTTTGCCTCTTGTTCGGACCACTTTCTCCTGCTGCATGTACCGCCACTTATGACAGTTAAGCTTCCTACCATCCTTCAGGTCTCAGCTTACAGATTGCTTGCTCTGAGAAAGACTTCACAGATCAAGTGGCGGTAGCATGTGAACTGGGTCTTTGGAAGTGAGTGGGAATTGCCTAAGCAAAGAATCAAAGGAAAAGGGAATTCTAATTACTAAGAACAGTGTGTACAAAATCTCAGTAACATAAAAGCACGACTTGTTTATGGAAAGGCAAACTGTGTAGTATAGTCAAAGTATAAGTTGTATAGAGGCATTTGTGTTCGATTCCCTTCTTTTGTGTTCCCATGGACCCCTGTACCTCCTCTATCATGGACGTAACACATGCCATTGTACCTGAGGGTTTTTTCATTTGTCTACCCATTACAGTGTAAATTCCCTGTAGCCTCGTTCGTCATTGGTTACCCAATTCCTAGTTCATGATAGTAGGTACTCAACAAATATTTACTGAATGAGTAAGTGGATGGGGATGAGAGAGAGGAGTTTCCAACTGCCTATAACTGGACATCATTCACTTGTTTATATACTGTACTTCCTATGGGTCAGGGATCTTGCTGGCACTGAGCCATGATGACGAATAAAACCATAGCATATCTACTCAAAAAAACTCATTGTCTAATGGGGAGAGAAAACATAAATAGAGAAATAACTGCAGAAGTGCTAGAAATTATATATAAACAGAGGTCCAGGGGCAGCTAGAAAATACTTCAGAGAGAAAATACAGCATCTGCGGTGGTACTTTAGAGACGAATGGGAACTATCCAGACAAAGCAACAAGGAAAGGCAATTCTAGATAGTAAGAACCATTTGTATAAATGTACAGTTGTGTAAAAGCATGCCATCTTTACAGAAAGGTGAAAAGTTGAGTGTGGCTGGAGTGGAGGAAAATGAGTCCTGTATGCCCTATGAGATCAGTGAGTGTCAGAGGTGTTTAAGTAAGGGAAGGGAAGTGACATGCTTGGATTTCATATTAGGAATATAATTTTAGTGATAGTTTGAAGAATACACTGAAATGGTGGTATTGGAGGTGTCATACCAGTTAGGAGCCTACTACAGAAAATCAAGAGATCAGTGAGACTACAAGCAAAGGGAGGACTAGATAGCAGAGGCATCATTCAAGAGAAATTTCTGATGGCTTGGTGACTGGTTATATAGGGTCAGCCAAAAAGAGAAAATGCAAATGGCCTCACTGTCTAACTTGGGAAATGTGGTGCTTGATTGGTCATTAAATGAGATTTGAGTACATAGAGTTTCCTTTCCTAGGAAAAGAGAGAATCACTGGGTTTGAAACATCTCCAGTACGACAACCAGGGGAGATGTCCAAAGGCAGTTGCACATACGACTCTGATGCTCAGAAAGAAAGGTCATGCCTTGAGATGTAAATTTTGGAGTCATCAGTATGTAGATGATAGTTGGACCTCCAGTAGTATATGAGATATTCAGGTCTATTGTATGTAATAAAGGTGCTCAGTCCTGGCTGTGTATCACAATCACATGTGATTTTTCACAGGTGTAAATACATACACCTCATCCATAGAGAGTCTGATTCAGAGGGTCAAGGGGGTGGGAGAATACTGAGCTCTTTTTTTTTTTTTTTTTTTTTTTTTTTTGTAATTCAGTGAGTAATTATTATGAGTAGCCAGAGTTAAAACACATCCTTTGTGTAAGCATAAGGGAAGAATCCTTGAAATTTAATGACAGTTAAGGATTCACGAGACAGGAAGAACCAGTAAAGAGACAGAAAGAAATTGCCCAAAGAAGGAAGAGGAGATTCACATGGGAGTATTACTCTGGAACCCAGAGGAGAATAGAACTCAAGATGCAAATTATGCTCAGAAGATTCCAACATAATTCCTTCAGAGATCAGCTCTCCTTTGACAATTCTGACAACCCATTGCTATATTAAGCATAAAATCAATCTTCTATGACTTCTTTTTATCATCTCAACTAAACAAACCAATTTCTTTTCTGAATTTCCTTATCTGTATCCCTTATTTTCCTATTTAATATGTCCTTGTATTGAAGCTATTTGAGTATAAATCTTATTTAGACTATATTGGCTTCATAAGGTCTTTTATACATTTTGTTATTATTACCCACTGGTCCAAATATTTTGCATATAAGAGCCTCTCAGTAAATATTTCTCAAATATACAGTTATTGCCCTATAATTAGGAGTTCATAATATAGACGGGAAGGCAAGAACATGTGAAATAATGGCATCAAATATGTCAAAGTATTCAGTACCTGAGATTTTTTTAACTATAATTCTGATTCTTTTCAGGCCTTATATATTATTTTATTTTATTGGTTTTTATTTTTTTTCAATATGAAATTTATTGTCAAATTGGTTTCCATACAACACCCAGTGCTCATCCCAAAAGGTGCCCTCCTCAATACCCATTACCCACCCTCCCCTCCCTCCCATCCCCCATCAACCCTCAGTTTATTCTCAGTTTTTAAGAGTCTCTTATGGTTTGGCTCTCTCCCTCTCTGTTTTTTTTTTTCTTCCCCTTCCCCATGGTCTTCTGGTAAGTTTCTCAGGATCCACATAAGAGTGAAAACATACAGTATCTGTCTTTCTCTGTGTGACTTATTTCACTTAGCATAACACTCTCCAGTTCCATCCACGTTGCTACAAAAGGCCATATTTCATTCTTCCTCATTGCCAAGTAGTATTCCATTGTGTATATAAACCACAATTTCTTTATCCATTCATCAGTTGATGGACATTTAGGCTCTTTCCATAATTTGGCTACTGTTCAAAGTGCTACTATAAACATTGGGGTACAAGTGCCCCTATGTATCGGCACTCCTATATCCCTTGGGTAAATTCCTAGCAGTGCTATTCCTGGGTCATAGGGTAGATCTATTTTTAATTTGAGGAACCTCCACACTGTTTTCCAGAGCGGCTGAACCAGTTTGCATTCCCACCAACAGTGCAAGAGCGTTCCCGTTTCTCCACATCCTTGCCAGCATCTATAATCTCCTGATTTGTTCATTTTAGCCACTCTGACTGGTGTGAGGTAGCATCTCAGTGTGGTTTTGATTTGTATTTCCCTGATGAGGAGTGACATTGAGCATCTTTTCATGTCCCTGTTGGCCATCTGGATGTCTTCTTTGTGCAATTGTGAATGGGATCAGTTTCTTTGTCTTTCTGTTGCTTCATTATTAGTGTATAAGAATGCAACTGATTTCTGTACATTGATTTTGTATCCTGCAACTTTCCTGAATTCATGTATCAGTTCTAGCAGACTTTTGGTGGAGTCTGTCGGGTTTTCCATGTATAATATCATGTCATCTGCAAAAAGTGAAAGCTTGACTTCATCTTTGCCAGTTTTGATGCCTTTGATTTCCTTTTGTTGTCTGATTGCTGATGCTAGCACTTCCAATACTATGTGAAACAACAGTGGTGAGAGTGGACATCCCTGTCATGTTCCTGATCTCGGGGAAAGCTCTGTTTTTCCCCGTTGACAATGACATTTGCTGTGGGCTTTTCATAAATGGCATTTATGATGTTTAAGTAAATTCCTTCTATCCCGACTTTCTTGAGGGTTTTTATCAAGAAAGGATGCTGAATTTCTGCATCGATTGACAGGACCATATGGTTCTTTTCTTTTCTTTTATTAATGTGATGTATCACATTGATTGATTTGCAAATGTTGAACCAGCCCTGCAGCCCAGGAATGAATCCCACTTGATCATGCTTTATATGCTGTTGAATCTGATTTGCTAGTATCTTATTGAGAATTTTTGCATCCATATTCATCAGGGATATTGGCCTGTAGTTGTCTTTTTCTTGCTGGGTCTCTGTCTGGTTTAGGAATCAAAGTAATAGTGGCTTCATAGAATGAGTCTGGAAGTTTTCCTTCCCTTTCTAATTTTGGAACAGCTTGAGAAAGATAGGTAGTATCTCTGCTTTAAATATCTGGTAGAATATCCCTGGGAAGAATATCCCTGGGAAGCCATCTGGTCCTGGACTCTTATTTGTTGGGAGGTTTTTGGTAACTGATTCAATTTCTTTGCTGGTTATGAGTCTGTTCAAGTTTTTCTATTTCTTCCTGTTTTAGTTTTGGAAGGGTGTGGGTGCTTAGGAATTTGTTCATTTCTTCCAGGTTATCCAGTTTCTTGGCATATAATTTTTCATAATATTCCCTGATAATTGCTTGTATTTCTGAGGGATTGGTTGTAATAATTCCATTTTCATTCATGATTTTATCTATTTGGGTCATCTCCCTTTTCTTTTTGAGGAGCCTGGCTAGAGGTTTATCAATTTTGTTTATTTTTTCAAAAAACCAACTCTTGGTTTCATGGATCTGCTCTACAGTTTTTTTAGATTCTACATTGTTTATTTTTGCTCTGATCTTTATTATTTCTCTTCTTCTGCTGGATTTAGGCTGTCTTTGCTGGTCTGCTTCTATTTCCTTTAGGTGTGCTGTTAGGTTTTGTATTTGGGATTTTTCTTGTTTCTTGAGATAGGCCTGGATTACAGTGTATTTTCCTCTCAGGACTGCCTTCACTGCATCCCAAAGCGTTTGGATTGTTGTATCTTCATTTTCATTTGTTTCCATATATTTTTAAATTTCTTCTCTAATTGCCTGGTTGACCCACTCATTCTTTAGTAGGGTGTTCTTTAACCTCCATGCTTTTGGAGGTTTTCCAGACTTTTTCCTGTGGTTGATTTCAAGCTTCATAGCATCGTGGTCTGAAAGTGTGCATGGTATGATCTCAATTCTTGTATACTTACGAAGGGCTGTTTTGTGACCCAGTATGTGATCTATTTTGGAGAATGTTCCATGTGCACTCGAGAAGAAAGTATATTCTGTTGCTTTGGCATGCAGAGTTCTAAATATATCTGTCAAGTCCATCTGATCCAATGTATCATTCAGGGCCCTTGTTTCTTTATTGATCCTGTGTCTAGATGATCTACCCATTGTTGTAAGTAGAGTATTAAAGTCCCCTGAAATTACCACATTCTTATCAGTAAGGTTGCTTATGTTTGTAATTGTTTTATATATTTGGGGGCTCCTGTATTCGGCGCATAGACATTTATAATTGTTAGCTCTTCCTGATGGATAGACCCTGTAATGATTATATAATGCCCCTCTTCATCTCTTGTTACAGCCTTTAATTTAAAGTCTAGTTTGTCTGATATAAGTATGGCTACTCCAGCTTTCTTTTGACTTCCGGTAGCATGATAGATAGTTCTCCATCCTGTCACTTTCAATCTGAAGGTGTCCTCAGGTCTAAAATGAGTCTCTTGTAAACAGCAAATAGATGGGTCTTGATTTTTTTACCCATTCTGATACCCTATGTCTTTTGGTTGGAGCATTTAGTCCATTTACATTCAGTGTTATTATAGAAAGATATGGGTTTAGAGTCATTGTGATGTCTGTAGGTTTCATGCTTGTAGTGATGTCTCTGGTACTTTGTCTCACAGAATCCCCCTTAGTATCTCTTGTAGGGCTGGTTTAGTGGTGATGAATTTCTTCAGTTTTTGTGTGTTTTGGAAAACCTTTATCTCTCCTTCTATTCTGAATTACAGACTTGTTGGATAAAGGATTCTCAGCTACATATTTTTTCTGTTCATCACATTGAAGATTTCCTGCCATTCCTTTCTGGCCTGCCAAGTTTCAGTAGATAGGTCTGTCACTAGTCTTATCGGTCTCCCTTTATATGTTTATAGAGCTGTATATAGAGCATGTTTATCCCTAGCTGCTTTCAGAATTTTCTTGTTATCCTTGTATTTTGCCAGTTTCACTATGATACGTCATGCAGAAGATCGATTCAAGTCACGTCTGAAGGGAGTTCTCTGTGCCTCTTGGAGTTCAATGCTTTTTTCCTTCCCCAGATCGGGGAAGTTCTCAGCTATGATTTGTTCAAGTACACCTTCAGCCCCTTTCTCTCCCTCTTCCTCTTCTGAAATTCCTATCATACGGATATTGTTACATTTGATTGCATCACTTAGTTCTCTAATTCTCCCCTCATACTGCTGGATTTTTTTTAATCTCTCTTTTTATCAGCTTCCTCTTTTCCCATAATTTTTATCTTCTAATTCACCTATTCTCTCCTCTGCCTCTTCAATCCGAGCTGTGTTCACCTCCATTTTATTTTGTGCCTCATTTATAGCATTTTTTAGCTCCTCATGACTATTTCTTAATCCCTTGATCTCTGTAGCAATAGCTTCTCTGCTGTCCTCTATACGTTTTTCAAGCTCAGCAATTATTTTTATGACTATTATTCTAAATTCTTGTTCCGTTAGAGTGCTTAAGTCATTTTTGATCAATTCATTAGCTGTTGCTACTTCCTGGAGTTTCTTTTGAGGAGAATTCTTCCGTTTCATCATTTTGGATAGTCCCTGGGGTGGTGTGGAACTGCAGGGAACTTCCCCTGTGCTTTCTGGAGTAACTTGTGTTGGTGGGCGGGGCCACAGTCAGACCCACTGCTGGGGCCACAGACTGGTGTGTACCTTATCTTCCCCTCTCCCAGGGGTAGGACTCACTGTGGAGTGGTGTGGCCCCTGTCTGGGCTACTTGCACACTGCCAGGTTTGTGGTGCTGCTTCAATGGGGTCTGGCGTATTAGCTGGGGTGGATCCACAAGGTGCACCAGGATGGGAGGGGTAGGCTCAGCTTGCTTTGCCATCAGTGGTCCGCTGCGGGAAGGGCCTTGCAGCACCGGAAGGGAGGGATGGATCCACAGAAGTACAGCGTTGGGTGTTTGCACAGTGCCAGCAAGTTCGTGATGGGAACTGGTCCCCTTTGGAATTTCGGCTGGGGGATGGGAGAGGGAAATGGCGCTTGCCAGTGCCTTTGTTCCCCACCAAGCTGAGCTCTGTCTTCCAGGGCTCAACATCTCTCCCTCCTGGCATCCTCTCACCCTCCCGCTCTCCGAGCAGAGCTGCTGACTTTTAACATTCCATATGTTAAGTCCTGCTGGCTGTCAGAACACACTCTGTCCGGCCCTCCACTTTTGCAAGCCAGATTCAGGGGCTCTGCCTTGCTGGGTGGGCTGGCTGCCCCTCCACCACCCCGGCTCCCTCCCTCCAGTCCATGTAGCACGCACCACCTCTCTGCCCTTCCTACTCTCTTCCATGGGCCTCTCGTCTATGCTTGGCTCTGGAGAGTCCGTTCTGCTGGTCTTCTGGTGTTTTTCTGGGTTATTTAGGCAGGTGTGGGTGGAATCTAAGTGATCAGCTGGACCAGGTGATCCCAGCGTCCTCCTATGCCGCCATCTTCTCCTCCCTATTTTATTGGTTTTTAAATATAATTTATTGTCAAATTGGCTAACATACAGTGTGTACAGTGTGCTCTTGGTTTTGGGGGTAGATTCCCATGGTTCATCACATACATACAGCACCCAGTGGAGGTTCCTTAAAAAATTAAAAATAGAACTACCCTACGACTTAGAAATAGCACTACTAGGAGTTTATCCAAAGGATACAGGAGTGCTAAGTCATAGGGGCACCTGTATCCCAATGTTTACAATTCTGATTTTAAATGACTACATTACCCCTGAAATCTATCCAACTGAAAAAATCATATTAGCAAGGTAAAAATTGTTGCCAACTGGTGTAAATGTTTGTGATACCAATTTTATTTAACAAACATACCCAATATGAATGTCTAATTTACTTGTTTTCTCCTTTTCTCTTTATAGAAGATAAGGATCCTAATTTGGACACAATGTTGAATATCCCATCAGCACTTACTGCAACAGTAATTCCTGTCGTAGTGACTGTTCCTCAAGGCAAAGGAAAACCAAAATCAAAAGGCAAAGAAAAACCCAGAGAATCAATTAAAGAAGAGGAACACCCAAAAGAAGAAGAGAAAAAGGTACAGGGACTTGCCATGGATCCCAAAACTCTACTCCTACCTCAGTGTTAACTTTTTTTTAAATCATGAGTTAGGTCCATAGTGTTATTGCACTACATATACATTCTTGTGCAAATGAATTAACATTCCCTGGAGTTTCAATTTTGAATGAATGAGAAGAGATGTGCACACAGGAGTTGGGTCCCTATGCCAGGAGACATATTGTCATATACATCTCTCTCAGGTCTTTCATTCTAAACTCAGCAGGACAAGCTCAGCCTTTTTTGCCACTCTGGTTCTTGAGTTTTCTTTGCTTTTGGTTGGTTAAGTTCCTACCATTCTCTAAGTACTTTATTTAGCTTCATTAGATAAATAACAATTGAAAGAGGAGTATCTTTAATTAAATAATGGAAATGCTTCCATTTGGTAAACTTGGGCTTAGATTTATATGCCAAGGATTGAAGGACAGTCTGCTTCTGGCTAAAGACCAGTTCACCCTGTACCTCCAAACTGCCACCCAATGCAAACACACACTCACAGAGGCTTTGGTTCCAAACATGTTCCTGATAGAAGAATACAGATCAAAAGAGGAGCAAGAAGAAAACCACTGATGAACTCTTGACTCTTTAGGCATTTACTAGAACAGCTGTGCAGTTTGTACAATGTACAAACACTCAACTCGTTAGAATAAAAAAAAACGTGTTAAAAAGAGATCAGGGATCTTGATTTCAGACCTCGGCCCTTTAAAACTTATGGGGTTTGTATGCTACTTAGCCTCTCTGTACCATATTTATTTAGCTTTACTGCAAGATGACTTTTCTCAAGCCAGGACACTTGACCCTTGCTAAATGAAAATTGCATGGTGTTTGAGCAGAATAGCCCTGGATAATTCACTAATTTGACTGAAAGCAATTTGGTAGCAAACCAGTCAGCTCTCCTAAAATTTTTAAAAAGTGACGCTAATGGAAGGATGGGAGATAATTACTGGTTTTTTGTGTAATGGTAGATTTGTCATGGCAAGGTTCATGTCTTTAAGCAGTATTATTCATTTTACAGAATTTCATAATTTCTTTCCTCTTAATTTGGTTTTGTATTTTTAATTGATTTTTAGCTAACTTTTCAGATTTTATTATTTGTTAGTAACAAAGGCAGAGCAATTTAAATGATCAACAGTAGAAGACTAATTAGAATAAACTAAAGATCCAGAAACAAGGGATCGGTTGGAATGACTTTAGTGGCTAACTGGAAAGAAAGCCGACTGGAAAACCTGAAATTATTATTGTGAGGGGTTGGTTGGAAGCAACCAAATAACTTTGATTCTGGAATGCAATTAACCAACCAGGTATTCGGGCATAGTTGGCAGAAAATTAATTAAGATTTTTCCCTAGACACACCCAAACTTCATCAGTTTATAAATAATCTTTTTATGCCCTTTTTAAATTGTTTTTACTTACTACAAAAGTAATGCCTGCTTATTAGAGAAAAATAAGGACACATATCCTAACAGCATAACATCTCTAACACCCAAACTTTAAAAAATACACAAAGTGGGTAGTGGGGATGTGGTCAGCCTTTACACCCACATTTGCAAACAGAAATATCATTCAAGGCCTACTTCAAGGCCCAACTCCTCCATGATCCTTTCCTAACTATTCTCATTAACTTTGGTATCTTCATTTTTTGAGGAGAGATGTGCCAACCATTTGGTACTATAATTTAATTGTTTCACATGTCTATGTACCATTCTACAATATAGAATATAAAGTGCACAAAGGTAGAGACTCATGCATTTTTTAGGTTCCATCACAGGGCCCACTAGTCATGGGCAAGTCATATGTTAAGCACTCAGCAAGTCCATGCTTAGTCGTAATAAATCAATAGCTCATTTAGAAAATAACACTTATTCACATGTTAAATTATTTACAGGAAGAAGTGGAACCAGAACCTGTTTTACAAGAGACTCTTTATGTTCCCACTTTCCAAAACCTAAATGTGTCTTGCCCCAATGGGCTCCTAGTGACCTTCATTGGGCAAGAGTCTACAGGTGAGTGTTAGCTGGTGTAGAGCAAGGAGAGAGTGGAGCAAAAAAATATAGAAAACAATTAAATCACCATTGAAAGTGTGTATTTTCCTACTAGTTAAATATACTTGTTAATAATGAACAATAGGCTAATAATAATAACCCTCATTTTCTGAGCATTTACTGATAGCTTGGCACTAAATATTTAATATACATGAAAAAATACAACTATTAGAGGGGCGCCTGGGTGGTTCAGTCTGTTGAACATCCAACTCTTGATTTTGGCTCAGATGATGATCTCATGGTTCATGATATCAAGCCCCGCATTGGGCCAGGAGCTCCTGTCAGCCAGGAGCCTGCTTGGGGTTCTCTCTGGCCCTCCCTGCTCATGTTCTCTCTCTCTCTCTCTCTCTCAACATAAATAAATAAACATTTTTTAAAAATACAACTATTTTAAGCTAAGTCCTAGTAATTCCATTTTACAAAACAAATTGAGGCTTTGGGAGGTTCATTAATTTGCCTAAGGTCACTCAACTCCTAAGTGGCAGAGATAAAAGTCCATTCTTGGTCCAGTGATGGCAAAGCCTAGAGGCCATACAGAAATAACAGACATTATAAAATCATATGCTGATACTTGAGAACAAGACTGGTTTCCTTCAAGCATTGAACCTGCACTTGCCTCTCCCTCCTTTGTGCTCACTGTCCTTTGTTTTGATCAGCCCAGCAAATTAATGTACCTGCGTCCCTTCGTAGAGGCAGGAAGACAGGGCCCACAATAGTTGTTAAGAGCACTGACTTTGCCATCACTGGACCAAGAATGGACTTTTATCTCTGCCACTTAGGAGTTGAGTGACCTTAGTCACAATAAGTACAAGTAGGATTTCTTTAATTACACTAATTGAGGCATCCACGTTGGTGACTGAATTTGCATATCACTTAAATGGGGACCCACTATTGCGATAGAATTAACAGAAGCAGCAAAGCAAACATGGGCCTGGGACTTGAGTTCTGACTATATGGCCCTTTCAGTTACTTACTGTCTCTAGACCATGTTTCTTCATCTATAAATGTTGTATTGTATCAGTGGGTCTTGATCTTTTTTCACAACCAAATATTCTCTTTATTATAATTTCCTTATGTACACCATATTGGAAAAGTATATCTATCAAAGAAAAAGAGTATGCCTATTGAAAAATAATTCAATGTCATATTTACTTGCCACCCAAATGAAAAGAAACTAAATGTTGCAGTTGATCTGATTTGTCTCAATCTTGTTTTTCATTAGGCTTTATCACTTATTAAAAATAGACCATGAATCTTGGAATCGACTTCCCAGGATTCCTAGTGGTCCAGGTTTTCCATGATGAGATGACTGTGTGATGACCATGAAGGGTCTTCCAGAGTCAAAGTCAAAGATGTTATGAGTGTACTAAGAGGGATATTTCTAGATAAGAACATATTTGTCTGCTTGTTCACTTGATCCTATTATCAAATTCCAGCTTTCCACCTTTTTTTATTAGTTTCATTATCTAGCCTGATATTTTCATCCTTATATCATGGTAGACAATGTGGTTAATAATAACTCTGCTTGGAGCATGTAATCTTTTAAAAATCTTCCATATATTATGAATATCCTAATTCAAGTCTGAACATAATTACAACATAAATACCAAAGGAGCAATGTTTTCATTAGGGTCAGCCTTGTACAGAAGGAGGGAAGGTCATGCAGTATATGAAGAAAGAGCTTTCTTGGGTGACCTTGGACGAGTCATAACCCCTCTCCACCTGAATTTCTTCATTTATAAGATAGTGTCATATACTAAACAGGGTTATTATAAGTATTAAATGAGAAAATACTTTCTAATTTGGAGCATACTAATCCAGTGTTAGGTTTTGGGTGGTTTTTGTTTATTTTGGGTCATGGTAGCAGCAGTTGTTTTTACAACATGAGAAAATAGTTAAGCCTAGAGACCCGTTCAACTCCTAGGCCTGCCACTTAACTGTGTGACCTTGGAGAAGCTATAAACCTTTCCAGCCTCCATTTCTTCAAAACCCTGGAAAGTGAGTGTCTCCCTTAAAAGTTTGCTGGGATGAGCTGAATAAAATACATATACAAATCATTTAACATATAAAAACATCCAAGTAAGTGCTTATTAGTTTATTGTTAGTAATACTTCTGTGACTTAGAGGGTATCACGAAGGGCCCTCATTTCAAAATATTTTTCTATCAGCCTGATACAGTCCTTGAAATGTCATCATTACATGTTGGTAAACCACTTTACAAATTGAGAAGAGGAAAATATTCGGTTAGCAAAAACTGAATTCTCGTTAATATTTTCTTTTGAAGGAAATTACCAGGTGCTTTTCTCCTTGATTGCCAGCTTAGAGTAGAATGCTGAGAAAAATCTGGATTTGGTTAGAGATGAGGGGATGATGTTAACTCTGAAAAATGATGAAATATTTTGGGAGGGCAAGCCTGAAGTGAGTGACTCCCCCTGAGGCTCCAGGCAGCCAGGGGTCACCAGGAGAGCATTGAGCACCCAGGGGCAAGAGCTTAGTCAAGGGCAAGAGAAAAGTGCCAACAGGGAGAAAAGGGAACCTCTAAGGACAGCAAAGCTCTGCTTCCTTCCTAATTTTGCCAGAGGTGTCCTAGAACTCATGAGAAAGAATGGGTTGTACATAGAGAAGGTACCTATTGAGTACCTACAGACGACCTTCTTTACTACATTTGACCATATAGCAAAGGTAGAAAAGAACCAGTGCTCTGCGCCATCGGTCATGACATGGAAACTGCCCTATTACTCAGCTGTAGACAGAAGAATGAAAACAATTAAGCAACAAGATAAAACACCGGCCACACAGCATTGCCCAGTTCACATTAAGGCTTGCTTTTTTTTCAGATGGGAATGTTATGGATGAGGAACCCACTTGGGACATCATGGTCCGGCAGAGCTACCCCCAGAAGGTGAAGCACTATGAGTACTATAAGACGGTGATGCCACCAGTGGAACAGGAGGCATCAAGAGTTATCACCAGGCAAGGCACTGTTGTCAAGTACATGTTGGATGGATCCACACAGGTAAGAGAATGTTAGATAAATAATTCTCCTTCCTGCTGCAAAGTAAAACACAAACAAGCTATGGGGCAGGAGTAGTGTTGTGGTAGGTAAGAGGGACAACCCACTTGAAGATGGAGTGACACCGGAGATGGAAAATTGAGAATAGAACAGTAGAATAGAATAGAATAGTCTGCCAATAAGACTATTTGTATCCTTATTATAAATAAGCTTATTCTATATATGACCCAAGGCTGAGGATTAAACACAGTGTTCGCCTCCTCTGCCTCTCAAGGCACCTTAAAATAATAAAAAAAAAAAAAACTTTTGAATAACACATTCACAACTGTACTGGAAAACAACAAGATGTGTCATCAGTGGATGAAAATTGTGTGAGAATTTCTAGAAAATGCAAGTCAGGTGAGATCAGACTGATGGAGAAACATAAGAAAGTTTAAAACATGTACAGTGAAAAGCCTGCAGCAAAATTCAAACTCAGAAGTTTTAACACACACATTTCACAGATGGAGATCTGCACTCAGAAAATCGAGTTAGTGTCCCAGGTGACTCACTACTACCTGGAGGGTGGCAACCAGACAGCAAAATACCCAGGAGATGTGTGTCCTGCTCCATTCCTTCCCAGCGACCAGAGGCTACGCCACCAAGAAGTGAACAGGGATCCTCAAACAGAAATATGACTGTGCACCCAAGAGTCATCAACCCTACAGAAAAACCAACTGCATGAAAGTAAATTACAGAATAATAAAAAATTAAAGACAGAGCACCTAAGAAGAAGCATAGTTAAACAAAAAACTTGGAAGTGAGTAGAAGTAATATAGACAGACACTTGAGAGGGTAACAATCTATAAAATAACAATGAAAAAAGAACAGTTGCTGTGGAAAAAAAGTCGAGAGTTTTTAGATACTAAAAATGACAATTGTGTATCAAATCACTATGTTGTACACCTGAAAGTCAGATAATAGTGTATGTCATTATACTTCAATTAAAAATTTAAGAGGGGTTCCTGGGTGGCTCAGTCAGTTAAGTGACCCACTCTTGATTTTGGCTCAGGTCATGATCTCATGGTTATTGAGTCCAAGCCCCGTGTCAGGCTCCGCACTGACAGTGTGGAACCTGCTTGGGCTTCTCTCTCTCTCCCTCTCTCTCTGCCCCTCCTCTGCTCATGCATGCTCTCTCTGTCTCTCTCTGTCTCTCTCTCTCTCAACATAAATAAACTTTAAAAATACAAAATAAATAAAAATTTAAAAGGAGAAAAAAAACAAGAAAAATAATTGTGAAAATTGGGGGGGTGGGGGAGTGGATTGTGAGGGAGAGAAAAGTTAAGAGACATGGAAAAGGGATCTGAAGAATACAATCTCCAGAAGAAGAAAATGGTGGGAGTGAAGAAGGAAAATAAAGGAAGAAACAACATAGGGAATTTTCCCAGAACGAAAAAAAAAAAATACTTTGGATTAAACAAGAGTCAATCAGGATTGATACTAATAATCTTTAAAAGATCATCTAGATATGTTGTAGTGCAGTTTTGGGACTGCGCAGATAGACAATCCCGAAAGCTTCCTAAAGGAAACCAGTTACCTAGTACAGAATGGACGGGATGGACGTTAGATTTCTCATGAGCAGCAGCTGGTGGTGGTTCTTGTCATGTTCATTGGTGAGCGATAGAGATTGATCCAGACAGATGTATCTGTAGCACCTGTAGACACCATATCTACTAGATAGATATCGACAGACACTAAACATTTAAATATGTGATAAAGTTTTAAATGTAGTCATTATGTAAGTTGCAACAGAGTGCATAATTTTCCAGTGACATAGGGGAAGGATAAAGAATAGAGAAAATAGGGGTTCCTGGATGGCTCAGTCGGCTAAGTGTTCAACTTTGGCTCAGGTCATGATCTCACGGTTCGTGAGTTCAAGCCCTGCAGCAAGCTCTATGCTAACAGCTCGGAGCCTGAAGCCTGCCTCGGATTCTGTGTCTCCTTCTCTCTCTGCCCCTCGGCTCATGCTCTATCTCTCTCTAAAATAAATAAACATTAAAAAAAATTTTTTAATGGAGAAAATAAAAACTCAAGTTAATCCAATAAAAGACAAGAAATAAAAAGAAAGGAAACAAAATAGAAGGTAAATGGAAAACATTAAATAATATTATTTTGCTGGATAGTAAGCTATTCTCTCTGCGCTCCCACTCTATCCTCCTATATTATGTTTGTGTTGCTGAGTCTGGAGGTCTGCAAAGAGCGTTTTTCCTTTGGATTTATTTTAACTTATGTCAGTTTGACACAGCATTAAATGTTAACCAGCCTCTTGCTTGCTTCTGAGAACGTAAGGATTTCGCCTTTCCTTCAGATTCTCTTTGCCGATGGTGCCGTGAGCAGTAGTCCTGATTCAGGTTCTGTTTGTCCTCCTGGTGAAATGCCAACAAGCCCTCACAGTGGCGACTTTATGGACACGGCTTCTCAGCATAAATCAGAAATTGTACCATCTGAGATTGTCATCACAAAGAAAGGTAATAATTGAAGCCTTTCAGTTTATAATGGATTTAATAAGCCTTCAAATGCTCCATAAATGTTCATTATTGTTATTCTTTTACTTCTCATCTTTTCTATGAATATATTCATCTATACTCATAGACGCATATACATATGTATAAACTTTAATTGGAATCACAGCATTACACACTGTCATGAACGGCTTCCTTCTCGTGGTAGTAAATAACGAACATTTTCCTATGCCATTACATACACTTCCACATTAGGTCTAGTGCTGGGCTAGTGTTTTAGGGTTAGTTGACCAGATCGGTAATGTCAAGGTTCTAAGTAGGCATCTCTTTGGTTCTCTTGACTTTCCTCAGAGCTGCAAAGGCCCCAGGTTCTCATGTAGTAACCCTCAAAGCAAAACGCGAAGAGAATGGACACAAGAACTTTCAAGGTTGTCTGTCTATCAGGGAGGAAAACATTTCTGGATTCCACCGCCTTCCCCCACCAGAAGACCTTCCCTTATATCTCACTGACTAGACCTGGCCAGGGACCTAAGCTGGAAAAACAAGCATTTGACGTTTCTGGCCTTTTTCTCAGGAGATTCGCACTACCTGTAGGGAAAAAAGAAGTCGGGTAACAGTTGAGTAAGCAATCAACAGTGTCTGCCATAGTCTAAATTATGAAATTGCTCTCCTCAGAGGTATTCTCGATTTACACCCCTACCTCCAGTGTTGTACGAAAATATTTCCTTCCTCATACCCTTGCCGATGCTGGATTTCATCATTCTCTTAATCTTATTCCATTTGATAGATAATTAATAATCTTATTATTGTGTTAATTTGCATTTCTTTATTACTGGTGAGGTTGAATATTCAATAATTTTTTTCTTTATGAATTTTTCTATTCACATATTTTCTTGTTTACCATTGGGAGGTTCATTATTTACATATTTATTTGTAAGAGATCTTTAGATGTAGGACATGTGTGTTTGTGTACCAGGCACAATTCTGAATACTTTAAAGTATTAAATCAGTGAATCCTCATAGCAACCCTGTGTGATATATATTTTAATAATCCCACTTTACAGATGACGAAATTGAGACACAGAGAGGTTAAATAACTGCCTTGAGGCCTCTCAGCTAGTAAGTGGGAGAGCTGGGATTTGGATCTGGGCACCTGCGTTGCAAATTTTTCTCAATCTCTCATTTGACTTAAATGGTCTGAGACCAGGATTTAATCTTCTTTGTCAGTTTCACACACACACCCCTCCCCACCACCACCACAGTAACCAACGACCAAGAGGCAAATTGAATTCCTTTTTTGGTTACTCAAAATTTAGTGAAATAGACTTTCCTTTGGTAGTAGCAAAAGGTCCTTGGTTGAAGTGAATGAAAGCATCCTCGTAGCTTTCAAACTCCCCAGCTCAAAGGCTCCTTCCTTTTCTGATAGGAGAGGACTTCATGTAAGGGTGGCCACTTTCCTTAGCACCCCACAGGGTTCCAAAGAGTTTCCACCTCCAGCATGGTGTGCTCCAGATTTCTTCAAAGCCCTCCCATCCGAGGTGATGCATTCACTTTAAAAACAAAAACAGGGGCACCTGGGTGGCTCAGTCGGTTGAGCAGCCGACTTTGGCTCAGGTCATGATCTCACGGTCCGTGAGTTCGAGCCCCGCGTCGGGCTCTGTGCTGACGGCTCAGGACCTGGAGCCTGCGTCAGATTCTGGATCCCCTTCTCTCTCCGCCCCACCCCTGCTTGTGCTCCGTCTCTATCTTTCAAAAAAAATGAATAAACATTAAAATAATAAACACATGTCTTACATTTGATGAACCAATATTGATACATTATTATTAACTGAAGTCCATAGTTTGCATTAGGGTTCAATCTTTGATATGTACAGTTCTAAGAGTTTTGACAAATGCATAATGTAGTGAATCCTACCACTACAATATCATACAGAATAATTTTACTCTCTGTGGGAAAAAACAAAAACCCTGTGCTCTATTTATTCATCTTTCTCCTCACCCTCTCCCAAAAACCAGTACCCGTGAGCCAACACTCTCTTTTTCCCTCCACCCAGGACCTTGGAAACACTAATCTACTTTCTGTTTCTATGGATTTACACATTCTGGACATTTCATATAAACAGAAACATACAATATAAGACCTTTTGTGACTGGTTTCTTTTTATCTAGTGTAATATTTTCAAGGGTCATCTATGTTGTAACTTGTGTCAGTACCTCATTTTTATAGCCGAAGAATATTCTCTTGTATGGATATACCACACTTTGTTTACACATTCATCAATGATGGACATATAGGTCGTTTCCACTTTTAGGAAATTACAAATAAAGCTGATGCAAACATTTCTGTACAAGTTTTTGTGTGGACAGATATTTTCATTTCTCTTGAGTACATAAACCAGGAGTGGAATTGCTGGAATAATAACTCTATGTTTCTCGTTTTGAGCACCTGATAAACTGTTTTCCAAAGCAGCTGCATTATTTTATTTTTCACCAGCATGTTGAACACTTTTTCATGTGCTTAGTGGCTATTTTTTACCTTTTTTGGAGAAATGTCTATTCAAATCCTTTCCCCAGTTTTTTAAAAGTTATCCATCCTCTTATTATTGAGTTGTAAGTATACTTTGTATATTTTGGATACAACTTCCTTATCAGATACATGATTTGTGAATATTTTCTCCCATTCTTTGTGCTCTTTTTCTACATTCTTCATGATGTCTTTTCATGGTGTCCGTTTTGCTGAAGTCCAATGTATCTGCTTTTTTCCCCCCTCTGGTTGCTTGTGGTTTTGTTACTATATTTAAGAAATTAGTGAATAATCCAAAGTCACAAAGATTTATTCTTATATTTTCTTCTAAGAGTTTTATATTTTTAGTTCTTGAATTTGGGGGTTTTAAATCCATTTTTATAGAACTTTTAAAAAAATATTTATTTACTTTTGAGAGAGAGAGAGAGAGAACATGTGCACACATGTGGGGAAGGAGCAGAGAGGGAGGGAGACACAGAATCTGAAACAGGCTCCAGGCTCTGAGCTGTCAGCACAGAGCTCAACGTGGGGCTCAAACCCATGAACCATGAGATCATGACCTGAGCCGAAGTCAGACATTCAACCAACTGAGCTGCCCAGGTGCCTCTTTATATAATTTTTTATACGACAAGAGATAGGGGTCCAGATTCATTTTTTTGAGCTTACTAAAAAACAATTATTTCCCCCATTGAATTGGTTGGCACCTCAGTCAAGAATCAATTAACCATCAATGGTAAGGTTTATTTTTGGACTCTTACTTCTGCTCCACTGATAAATATGTTTGTCCTTATGCCAACATCTCACTGTCCTGATTACTACAGGTTTATAAGTTTGAAACTGGAAAGTGGGAGTCATCCATGTTCGTTTTACTTTTTTAATGTTGTTTGGACTACTCTGGGTCCCTTGCATTTCTCTATGATTTTTGGGGACAGATTGTCAATTTCTACAAAAGAGGCAGCTGGGATTTTTAAAAAAAAATTTTTTTTTAACGTTTATTTATTTTTGAGACAGAGAGAGACAGAGCATGAATGGGGGAGGGTCAGAGAGAGAGGGAGACACAGAATCTGAAATAGGCTCCAGGCTCTGAGCTGTCAGCACAGAGCCCGACGCGGGGCTCGAACTCACGGACCGCGAGATCGTGACCTGAGCCGAAGTCGGACGCTTAACCGACTGAGCCAGGCAGCTGGGATTTTTTAGAGATTCCACTGAACATGTAGCTAAATTCTGAGAGTATTGACATCTTAACAATATTGTCCCTAATTCATGAACTTGGGATATCTTTCCACTTACTTAGAACTTCTTTAATTGCAATCCATACTGTCTTATAGTTTTCGGTGTGCAATTATTACGATTGTTTTGTTAAATTTTTCATGTCTTATTCTTGATCCTATTATAAATGTAATTGTTTTCTTTATTTTTGGATTGTTCATTGATGGTGTATACCAATATAATTGATTTTTTTGTTTGCATTTTGAGCTAGTATCTTAAAATCTTGCTGACCTTTCTTATTCTACCCTTTTTTTGTTTTGCAGCAACTCTGGAAATAAGATCCTAACCCCCAGTGTTTGTTGCTGTTGCTGTTATTGCTGTTTGTTTAGTGACTTTACTGAACTTCTTCTTGTGAATCTCTTTCCTTTGTCCTGTGTAGCTACTGAAGTTTCTGCTCTGTTAGCCCAGTGGTCAGGTAGTGATTAGGCAGGGGTTCCCTTACATGCCTCAAACCAACAAATCTCCCAGCCTTTGCCAAGGGGATGTGTGTGCTTACTGGGGCATTCCTTCATCGCTCTCGCAGTTTAGGCCCTAGCCTTAGCCTCAAACTCAGCCCGTGTTTCTCAGGTGTTTCTTGGACATGAGTACAATCCTGCATGTACATGTGGCCTTCTAGATTCCTAGGAAAATGACAGTTTTTCAAAGTCCCTTTGGTCATCTCATTCTCTAGCTTTTCCTTTTAAGTTTTTAGGTCAGCCTCTTTTTTGCCCCAACTGTTACTGCTGCCTTAGACAGCCACGTTGTGAACAATCACCACTGACTGTTTCAGCAGGAGCCCCAGGAAAAGGTGGTTTATAATGAGTGAATTCTGACCCAGGTCAGGGTGAGGATTTTCAGGGAGTTTTCAGAGAAGTCAAACAATGACAAGTCTTTGGGAATGGGGCTTTTAGAGAGAATTGCAGGCCTATCTGCCCCCTCCAGTGGCTGCCAGATTGTCACAGCTACTGTAACTCCAAGGCTACTGTTTTTCAAGGTTACTGCAGAGCTGGAGATGGGGTGGAGGGCATGGAGGGGGTGGGGGTGGGTGCGGATGGAGGGTGAGAATTGGACAAGTTATAACAACACAAAGCAGTTATTCTTACTGAGATGCAACTGTTTTCTTGAATTGTTTCTTGGATTGTTGCAATTCTTTGGTTTATATCCAGAGTTCTGAAAGAGTTGACTTTGATCATTTTTTCCCAGCGCTCTCACTGTTTTGATGGAAGAATGGTTTTTTGAAGGTCCTTTCTTGCCATTCCAGAAGTACTTCTCCCATCTCACAAGAAATACTCTTTAGTATTTTCTTTATTTTTAGCTCTAAATATTTTCTAATTTCCATAATGACCTCCTTTTTGACCCATGATGTTTTTAAATTTCCAAAACTATGAAGTGTTTCTAGGTTTTTTTTAATAATTGATTTTTAACTAATCTTTTGAAATTTGTCAAAACATGATGTATAGCCTCATATATGGGCAAGTGTTGTAAAAAGTCTGTGTGTGATTGGAAGGGCATGTATCCTGTAGTTATTGAGTATAGTGTTCTCTTTGTGTCTATTAGATCAAACCTGTTGGTTGTGTTGTCTGGTCCATTTTCGAGTTCAGCAAACTTCTCTGCAAAGGACAAGATAGTAAATATTTGACTTAGACCTTGTGAGCTGTATTATCTCTGTCACAACTACTCAACTCTGCCCTTATTACACAAAAGTAGCCATAGACAATACATAATCAAATGAGCATGCTGTATTGTGTTTACATAAAACTTACTTATGAACACTAAAATTTGAATTTCATGTAATTTTCACATATCACAAGATATTATTATTCTTTTGATTTGTTAATTATATAGAAACGTCAAAAGAAGTGTTACTACACAGACTATACAAAAACATACAGCAAACCATATTTGCTCTACAGGTCAAATTTACCAACCAGTATTGTATAACTTCACAGATATTTTTAATCTGCTGTATCAATTTGTTTCAGCAGAAGTATGTTTAAATAAGGGTAGAATAGTCTACTCAGTGCTATACTCCTTATAATTTAATCTTTACTTCTTTATTTCTGAAATTATTACATCTTTTGAATAGTTCTGTCCAATTTTTCTTTATTTACTTTGAGGATATGGTTTTAGATACTTATAAATTTAAAAATTATAGTATCTTTGTGGTGAATTTAACATTTTATCAGTATGCAGTGGTTTTTTGTTCTAGGATTCTTTTTTGCCCTAATGTCTATTCTATGAGGGCAAAATTGTATTTTGCTTATCTTATTATGTTATATTATTATATTATTATAGACACACCAGCTATTAATCCCTTTACAGTGTAACTTTTTCATATTTTATTTTACTTTCTGTGGTTTATGTTTAAATGTATCTCTTGTGAGCAACTTATAGGGTAATATTATTAAAATTCAGTTTGATAATTTTTGTCTTTTTACTGGAGCTTCTAATCCATTTATCGTATAACAGATAGCTTCCCAAAAAATGTGTTTATGTTGTCTTCATCCTTTGATGATAATTTCACTGGGTACAGAATTCTGGATTGACAGATGTTTTCTCTCAGTATATTCACAAAAATTCTCTATACTCTTCTTGCTTCCAGTGATGATGTCGAAAAATTGGCTGTCAGTCTAATTGCTATTGCTGTGAAGATAATCTAACTGCCTTGAATATATTTTCTTTTTTATTATAATTTCAATACAGTTTAGCTGGGTGTGGATTTCTTTTTACTTATCCAGTTAGTATACGTTGAGGTTCTTAAATCTCTGGGTTAATATCTTTCATTGATTCTGGAAAGTTCTCAATAGTTACCTCCTCAAATATTGTTTCTGTTCCTTTTTTTCTCTTCTTTTAGAATTCTAATTAAGCATGTATTAGAGATTTTTACCTCTCTTTTATTATTTCTATCGCTTTGACTCTCTGAGATTCATTCGAAATAATTTCTACAGGTCTATCTTTCAGTGCTCTTTTAATGCTCTGGAAATAGAAGTCCAAATTAAATCCTAGGGCAATGGTATCTGTCTTATTTGGGTCTTCCCATTAGCTGAGTCTGCATATTAGTCCAGGTTCAATGCTCTGATGCACATTTCATACTCTGACTCTGAGGAATCTTCCAAGAGTTAACAATCCTTTACTATCTTTTCTTGTAATTTGTTTCTGGGTCTGAATTCACTTCATCATTGAGGTTTGATAACATGGGAAAATTTCATCTACAGATCACTTATTATTATTTATACCAATGGAGCAAATCTATCCTGAAAAAGGGATTGAGACATTATTCAGAGTTCCTTGAGGGCTTTTTCATTACTGTCTTCCAAATAGATGGTGGTAGGGAGGGATAGGGATGAGATATGCATCAGATAATTATCAATGGAGTAGTCGAACTCTACAAATCCTCTCCCCTAGTGAGAGGCCAAGGATATATGCCTGGTTGGTAAAGTTCTCCAGATCCAGGGCTGAAGAAAGCTGTCTCCTATCTGTGACTAACAAAATGACAAAATCAGGGGAATGAAGAGTTAAAAATCTCATATAATGCTAGAGTTAAGTAAGTCAAAGAAGGAGTCAAAGGTAGGGAGCAAAGGTAGGCTTTAAAAACCAGGGTACAGAGCCCCAAATCTGGAATCCAGGGAGCTATAAGCAATACTCAAAGGTATACAGCAGTTGACCAAATAGGTATTGTGCCATAGAGGGTGAGCTGTAGATACACGTGTCTATTTGGGGAGAGGTGGTGGGAATCCAGCCAAGGTTCAAGTGCATGACTTGATATATTTTTCCACTTGAAAAATAATATAACTGATGAATACTACATATAATTTCTATGCCACAGTGTCTGAGGTAGTTTACAGTGTGTTAAAACTTAGTAATTTATGTAATTGATATTATAGTTACATTGTGTTTGATTTTACTTGAACTTCTACAGGAAAAAGTCACAAAAATCAGTCATCAATGGCACATAAGAATGAAAGCCATGAACCTCACCCAGAGACGGTTCAAGCAGTAACTCCTGCAGACGTTCATGTAGGCACCTGGTTTACAACCACACCTGAAGGAAATCGGATTGGCACCAGAGGACTGGAAAGAATCGCAGACATGACCCCATTATTATTCTTTAAGGCCACAGATCCTGTCAGTGGAACGGTATGGCAACCTATTGTATGTTGCAAATTTTTATAAGTCATTAGAGTTCTGAAACACATAGAAGAGTGCCTGGCAAATAATTAGTTTTCTGTAACTGGTAACTAGATGGATGGATGAACACACGGACCCGTCTTCCCAAACACAAAAACACTGGGTGGTTTATTTGACTAACATAACGTGCCATGAAATAATAATTTTTGAAATGGGAAACAGATCATGAATGTACCACTTTTAACACTTAGAAGATTGTGTCACGTGTTTCTTTATGTTGAATGTATTTGTGTGTATGTCTTATCTTCTAGAAGTTGAGGAGCTGTGCTTGGTTCCTACTTCTTTGTGTGCAGCTGCAATGAATGGTAGAAATTTGCTCGTGATCCTTGACTGCAAAGTATGTATGGTATATTTAAGGAGATACTCACATTAAATAATTCAAGAATTTAGCAACACTCCAGAGCAACTGTACAAAAGATTTTATTTGTGGCCTAAGAATAAGTGACAAATGAGTGGCATAGAAAATAATTGTTTGATTAATGATAAGAAATCAAAACTTCTGGGATGAACCTTCTGTGTGCCGGGATTTCTGTTAGGGATTTGGGGTTTTGTGTACACTATCTCATTCAGTCTTTGCACCAATGAATATTATAGGACACTGATGAGGAAATTGGGCCTCCGCAAGTTAAGTAATGTGGTCAAGAATATATCCAGGAAGTGTTGGATTCCACTTGGGCAGCTCTCAGCTCTTTCCGCATCTGCCTCAGTTGCAGAGAATTGCTTTGCCTGACTCACATGGTTCCAAGGTAGCTGCGTGCAGTGACTGAGTGAGGCAGGGGTATGCCAATCTGGCTCCTGCTACCAGACTTGGGACACTGGGGCAGGGGATACTGGCTCCCGAGCTCCTGCCAGTTGACTGAGGCTTTGTCGGGTCTGTGCCACAGCTCAGCTTCTGCCTCTGCCCATTCATGCTTCCTTCCCCTTCCTTTCACAGATGGTGTCCAATTGGCAATAATAGCAATTTATATAATACATATTTCAATCATGGTGTTCAATTGGCAATAATTGCAAATTATATAATATATAATTCAACCATTGAGTATTTTCTAACTTGTACTGTCCTAACTGTTAAGAGCCACAATATTTCACCAAAGAGTCCAGATGGGTGTGAGAATGGGTTTATCAGCTGTTTTTTTGACTCAAATGTCTGGGGCTGTTGAAAGCAGGTGATAATTGCCTTCTTATCTCTTTATAGTAGGCGAAATCACTATATATGAGAAAGAAATGTACACTATTCATTATTTTAGGTTCTTATCCTTGGAACTCTCAACCAGTATGTACAATGAGGAATACTTCTGTAGAACATGGTGGTTAAGAGCATGATTCACCTTCTGTTCTGATGACATTAGGCCAAGATTGGCATAGGAAAGGCAGCCTCAGCAGGCCATGCTTACTTTAAACCTATAATTTTCAAGGAGGCAGAACCTGGGGTCATATTCCCAGACAGAACTCGGCCAGGCCAGTCCTGATACTAACTTTTCATTCACAAATACATGACAATGGAAGGAGCATTGGTGTTCAAGTCAAACAGCCTTAGTCGACACCAGCCCTGACATTTGCTGAGTGACCTTGAGCAAATTTCTTAACTTCTCCAAGCCTAACTTCCATCATCTACAAAATGGGGATAACATTGCCCGCCTCCTAGGAATTGTTGTAAAGCTTTGTCCAAGTAGATGAGATAAAACTTTAGCTTATAAACAGATAACCAGGATTTTGATGATATTCAGTGAGGCATAAAAATAAACGCACTTGGGATTAACCCACCTGACCAAATAATCATGCTCTGCCTTTGTATGTTCAGGTCATGATAACTCGAGAAGACAGAGTGATCATTGTGGAAAAGAAAGATGGTACACGGATAGTGGATCATGCTGATGGTACCAGAATCACAACCTTTTATCAAGTTTATGAAGACTGTATTACTCCTCCGGATGATCAAGAAATAAGTAAGTTATCCTTTGCTTTTGCTTTTTTATTTTGAGAGCAAGAGAAAGATAGAGAGCATGAGTGGGGCAGAGGGAGAGAGAATCCCAAGCAGGCTCCATGCTCAGCACAGAGCCCAACATGGGGCTCAATCCCATGACCCTAGGATCATGACCCGAGTCGAAATCAGGAGTTGGTCACCCAGCCCACTGAGTCACCCAGGTGCCCCAAATATTTGATGTCTTTAGAATAAGACAAGGAAGAGCCTCACTGCTCTTATTAACACACACAGGAAGAATATTTTTTTGAAGAACTCTGTCAACCAAAGAGTGCGTGCGCAGTCAAGAGCAGAGCTTCGTAGGTACTGCTGTTATAATCTTTACCCTCAACAGACACGGGAGTGATAAAAGCCATAGCTGGCTGTAGATAGTATTGGCACCTTTTTCTATTTTCACCACGAAAACCTAGATTGGTCTAGATTGGTGGCAATCAAAAGTAAATAATCATGACTCAATTGCCCTGGACATCAGCGCTCACACCTGTTTCCATTAATCCTTAAGGAATCTGATCTGCATACAGGTGACCTCAGGTCCTCCTTCAGTTCTGAACACACCTCTCATCAGAGAGATGGTGTGAGAGAAAAACAAGCAGGGGCTCGAACTCACAAACTGCAAGATCATGACCTGAGCCAAAGTCGGATGCTTCACCAACTGAGCCACCCAGGCGCCTCTTAAGATTTTTAAAGACAAATTATTCTCTGACTCCCTTTTCTTTAATTCCAGAGTTTATTTGTTCAGTGCATTAAGTGCTTCATTAAATGTCGCCAAATTAAGTGCGACAAAATTGGCAAGTGAATGGGAAAAGAACAACTTTCCTACCCCACTGGTTAGAGGGAACATTAGAAGAGCCACTGGAGAGGGCAATTTAATGTGCCTATCATACGATGCACTAACTCCACTTTTCTTCCTCTTACTACACACTCTTACACACTTGTCCAAGGAAATGTGTTCAGGGCATTACTTGCAAATCCAAGTCCAATATCAAAATACTGGTAAATAAATGGCCATCAACAGCAGAATAGGAAAATAGAAGGCAGTACAATCTTATAAAGGAATACTATACAGTAATTAAAAGGAATGAAGTGTATCCACACATATATAGCCACACACCTGTATATCAAGAGGGCTGAAGTTCTCAAAGCAATGTTAAGTACAAAAAAGTAGGTGCAGAATGATACATACAGTGATATATAATCTACGCATATTTAAAGCCCACAAAAGATGATACATTATTTTTGATACACATATATATATAAAAGATAAAAATAGATTTCAAGAGAAAGGAGTAAACCCAGGGACCAGGAGAAAAGTGAACTTCAACTCACCTGTAATTTTTCTCTTGTATATATATGAAAAATGTTGAAACAAATATGGTAAAACACTAACAAGTGTACATTTTGATTGGTGAGTATATGAATAATTAAATTATAATTTATGCTCCTCTGGGTGTTTTCAATTTCTCAAAATAAACATAGTAGAACAAAATAGCACACTAAATTAAGTAGGAAGAGTTGTTCTGGAAGAACGACTCTGCGTTGACAGTGAGTGGACCACACACACCAGCCCTGTGGTGTGAGTCCTCAGCACCCATCCCCACCGCTAGTCCAGGGGCCAGGAGACAGGAACAAACCCAGCAGGTGGGCGTGTTTCCCAATGTGTGCATCCTGTCACATCTGCTTACCTTGCATTTGCTTGCAGCCGAAAGTCCTCAAACGGTCACCAGGCAGGTAAAGTGCATGCGGATCGAAAATGCACACTATGCCACTGTCATCACCAACTGCGAGGACAGTAGCTGCTGTGCCACCTTTGGGGACGGGACGTCTATTATCGCAAAACCACAGGGAACATATCAGGTGGGTCTGTGGGGAAATGAGGGTGCCAGAGACAAGCGTCCATTCAACTAAGAGAACCCACTCCTCTGGGGCGGTGAACATGCCTGCCATGTACGGCTGATGTTCCTTTTGTCTCATGTTCTTAGAACACATTTCTCAATCTCTTTTTTACTTGTTCACCTTCTTCTGACAATCCATTGCAGAAAGAAACAAAAACAAAACAAAACAAAACAACAATAACAACAACAACAAATGTCCCGCTTGTCTTACAATGCTTTGGCATTTTTGGATCAAGGTTTTAAACCAGAATGTAGTTGGTGGGGATCTTTTATGTGGTAGGTGGCAGGCACTGTTAGAAGCCCTCATGTGGTCTCTCCTGTGCCTACCCGACCGGCTTCACCTCCTGAGACCTCTGACCTCATTCATATTCTCCCGTCCTTCCCATCTCCAGCCCACCTTCACTCTACCTAATGTCCTGACAGGATGGGGGGCGGGGAGCATAAGGCCTGTGTGGTCCTAGGAGGGCAGTTTGTTCTTGAAGGGTCAGGGAGGAACACTGTTAGCAGCTCCTGTACCTCCCTACATTTCCCTATTAATCACAACCACCCAGTGTCAGCCTGCAGTCCCTTTAGCCTTAGAAGGATTTGCTCTTATCATTCTGCTTGCTGGAGAAGAGACACAAGTGCCAGGATGTCAGACACAATGTCACCGGATGCTGACAGCTCAAAGCCTGAAGATGATGGACATACAGCTCATTTGTTACTGTGGAAGCTGCTGAAGGCCAGTTCATTCTCCCCCCATGCCCACCTTTCTCTCCCTCTTCTTCCAGTGTAGACTGTTAGGGGGCAAGGCAGGTGCTGAAAGTGAGACGTGACTGTAAAGTGTTGCAGTTGGCCAAGGGGTGCAATTTTTCTTCTACAACATTCAAAATGTCCATTTTTTTCGGCAGATTGGCAGCATCCACAATCTAGTACCTTGTGTGCTACCAGAGGTCATGAGAATCCCCTAAGATTCTGTGATAAGGCCAGCTTTTGCCTTTTGTTTTTATCATAGTCCCAAACTCTAATGGTTACAACTATGAGGGCAAAGGAATTTTAGAACCAATGACAGTTGGCACTGGAGGAGGAGACCCAAACAGAAAAGAGATCCAACTTAGAGACATTGAGTGTCTGCCACTATTATGTAGTCACTTGTTCCTCCCAGGTTTGCTCAATCTCCCAAAACACAGCCAGAGAAAGGATTGGAAGGCCAATCACTCCTGATTGAGAAATACACAGACCTTAGTTCCCAACTGGAAAAAAAGAAAACAACAACAACAAAACTCCAAATAAATTTACCAACACCTATTATAGTTCTCTAGTTGTATAGAACTGAAAGATGGTGTGCCTTCTGCACCCCCCACCCCCACCCATGGGTTGGTCATCACTTCCTCACTCACCAGCATTAGGACAATGGGCAGATGATAAGCGAAGCTGGATTTTGGGTAATGTATAAAAAGAGAGGTAGAGCTTGGTATTGTCCACCATTGTTCCTTAGCAGCACAAAAAGATTAACCAAAGCATCAAAGAAGAAGCACGTATAACAGTTCATATAGTCAGTATGAGACACTTCCGGAATGGTGGAGTAAGGACCTCCAGAAGTACACTACTCCATAAAAACAACTAGAAAACTGAAAATATTGTCAAAATCAACTTTTTCAGAACGCTGTCAAAATCAACTTTTTCAGAACGAAGACTCATTCTCAGGAAGTACAGCAAGATTCCTGGTGATTTCACTTGCCATAGTCCCCTCTCCTCCCCTAGCTTCATGGTAGCCTTGAAAATCAACACCCTCACATTCATGATAGCAATGAAAACCAGCATGCCAGTATCCACTTAAAGAGGAAGAATAGACTTAGAGCTCCCCAAAAGTCCCACCACAAAATATTGTCATTGTTGACCTGTCTGGCAGTTCCCTGGAAACCCCATTTGCAAGCATTGTCTTTGTTTCATCTGACTCTGAGCTTACTCACTACAAACAGACTTCTCCCCGAACAGTGGTAAGCTAACATTACGGCTGCCTGAAGTGGCAATAACAAAGAAGAATAAACAAAAACATTAAAAGCAACAGCTGGGGAACAGAAGTCCTTAGAAGGCTTTGAAAAGCTCTGACATATTGCTTGGAATCATCCTCTACTGAGGGTTCGGTCTGCATGCTGCGGTATTTTTTCCAGTGTTCCAGCTGGAAGCTAGAGAAAGCCCGCTCTACTTAGCCTTCACTCCCTGCTTATGCAGATCCTCTTTATCAGCAAGGGTGAAAGATTAGGGCTCTCAGAGTTATTTTCTGGGCATGCACACAGTTCTGCACGTGAATGTGGCTTTCTAGATTCCAAAGAATATGCGCTTATAACATATAAACATGTAATTTTCTTTAACAATAATAACACAAAGAGGAGAGGGGAGGAATAGAGCTATATAGGAATAAAGACTTTATATAATATTGAAATTAAGTTAGTATTAAGTACATGTAGATGATTATAAATTAAGACGTTATTTGTGATCCTCAAGAAACTTTAAGAAAATAACTGAAAATATATAGTAAAAGAAACAATAGGGGAACTAAAAGGGCACACTAGAAATACCTGTTTAAAACAAAAGAAGGCAGTAATGGATGAATTGAGAGGAAAAAGAAGCATAAGGCATATAGAAAACAAATGAAAATTGGAAGATGTAATTCTGACCTTCTCAGTATCAGTATCAGTATTGGAAACAATCCAATAAAAAAGCAGATATTGGAAGGATGGATTTAAAAACATGATCCAAATATATGCTCTTTACAACAGATACACTTATATGGTCAAAGACACAAATAGGTTGAAGGGAAAAGGCTGAAAATAGATATACCTAGATTAAGTAATTGAAAGGGAACTAGAGTGTCTGTGCTAATTCAGACAAAATAGACTTTACAACAAAATATTACCAGAGACAAAGAGGTTATGTTCTGATGAAAAAGGGATTAATCCATCAAGAAAACATAACAATTATAAACATATTAAGCACCGAACAACACAGTCCCTAAACACATTGTTATGGAACCAGACTAGATCACTGGTGGAAAAACCAAGTGGCACTCGGAGATCTTGATGGATCAGAGTTTTATTTTACACCAGCGGGCTCAGAGGAGGTCCTTCTCCAGAGATCTGAGTCCTGAGCACAAGCATGGGGGACAATTTATCTTCTGTTACTTCCGCATTCTGCATTAGTAGTAATTTGGCGCAGGCAAATTACTTGCCTGCAGGCAAGCAGGGCAGGAAGAAGAACCTGGAAGAGGAGTCTTTAGACCTTATGTTAGTCCCGTGGGCCATCTTATGGTGCAGAACTTTACTTATTTTCCCAACAACATGAATATTTCCAGAGTTGTACATTATACAATTTAAAATGTCTTATTTTAAATGGTAAAGACTGGCATGGTTAAAAGAAGAAATAGACCATTCAACAATAATTGGAAGCTTTAGTAGCCCATTTTCAGTAATAGATTGAGCAATATACCATAAAAGTGAATGATAAAAGAAAAATAAAAGAATTAAACACCAGAATAAGCCAATGAGACCCACTAGACATCTATAGAACACTCCACTCAACAACAAAATGCGTTATTCTCAAGTGCACATGGAATATTCTCTAGGAAAGACAATGTGTTACACCACAAAACAAGTCTCAGTAGATTTAAAAAGTTCAAAATCATACAAAATATGTTCTACCACCACCATGGAATTAAATTAAAAATCAGAAAGAAGTTTGGGGAATCCACAAATATGTGAAACTTAACACAGAGAAGAAATCACAAAGAGATTTCTTTGAGATGACTGAAATTAAAAGCTTAACATACCAAAGCTTATGCAATGCAGCTAAGGCAGTGCATAGAGGAAAATTATAGCTTTATATGTCTAAATGTGTATACTAAGAAGATTTCAAATCAATAACCTAAACTTCCACCCTAAGAACCTAGAAAAAAGAAGGGAAACTAAAAGCAAGCATATAGAAGTAAAAAATAGATAAGAATAGAAATAAATGAAAGAACAGAATAGAAAAGGTCAACAAAACCTTTAGCTAGACAGAGAGAGAAAGAGAGAGAGGGGAGACCCAAATTACTAGATTTAGGAATGAAAGAGAAAACATTTTTATCCTTACAGAAATGAAAAAGATTATAAGGAAATACTACGAATACCAACAGATTAGATACCATAGATGAAAAAGATAAATTTCTGGAAAGGTACAAACTACCAAAACTGAGTCAAGAAGAACTAAAAATTTAGAATAGACCTATAACAAATAAAGAGATTTAATTGGTAATTTTAAAGTATAGCATGCAGAAAAACCCAGGTCCAGATGGCTTCACTGGTGAATTCTACCAAATATTTATGGAAGAATTAACATTGAATAATTTTCCCAAACTCTTCCAATATATAGAAGAGGAGGAATCACTTCCCAACTAATGCTAGCATGTACATATTACACTGATATTACAACCAGACAAAGTCATCACAAGAAAACTCCAGACCAATGTTTATTATGAACATAGATAAAAATCCTCAAGAAAATGCTAACCAACTGAACCCAGCAACATGTAAAAAGGATTATAAATTGTCACCAAGTAGGATTTATCCCCGGAATGCAAGGTTGGTTCAAGATGAAAAAATCAATCAATATAATATACTATATTAATAGAATAAAGGGCATAAACCATATGATTATCCAAATAAGACTCAGAAAAAGCATTCTACATAATTCAAAGCCCTTTCATGATTAAAAAAAAAAACCTCAAAGCGGTAGGAATAGAAGGAAACTTCTTCAACCTGATAAAGGGCATCTACTAAAAACAAACAAACAAACAAAACAAAACAAAACAAAAACAACACCATAGCTAACAAAGAGCATCCTTATTGGTAAGATTTCCCCTAAGATCAGACATGGGACATGAATGTTTGCTCTCACCCTTCTAACTCAACATTGTACTGATTGCTATAACCAAGACAATCAGACAATAAAAACAAATAATGTGCAAGCAAATTGGAAAGAAAGAAGTAAAAGATTTTCTTTTTTTTTTAAGATGATGAAAAAATGTATTTAGAAAATTCTTAGGAATACAATCCACCAGGAATTCAATGTACACACACACACACACACACACACACACCATTAGAACTAATAAAAGTTCAGCAAGGTGTAAGATCAATATACAAAAATCAATTGTATTTTCTTTTTTTTTTTAATTTTTTTTAACATTTATATATTTTTGAGACAGAGCGAGACAGAGCATGAACGGGGGAGGGTCAGAGAGAGGGAGACACAGAATCCGAAACAGGCTCCAGGCTCCGAGCTGTCAGCACAGAGCCCGACGCGGGGCTCGAACTCACGGACCGCGAGATCATGACCTGAGCCGAAGTCGGCCGCCTAACTGACTGAGCCACCCAGGCGCCCCTGTATTTTCTACATTAACAATGAACAATCCAAAATTGAAATTTATAAAATAATTCCATTTAAAGTAGCATCAAAAGAAATAAAATACTTCTGTTCCACAAATGGCATTGGGAAAACTGGACAGCTACATACAAAAGAATGAAATTCAAGCACTTTCTTTCACCATGCAAAAAAAATAAACTCAAAATGGATTAAAGACCTAAATGTGAGGTCTGAAACCATAAAAATCCTAGAAGAGAGCACAGGCAGTAATTTCTCTGACATTGGCTCTAGCAACATTTTTCTAGATATGTTTTCTGAGGCAAAGGAAACAAAAGCAAAAATAAAATGTTCGGATGACAACAAAATTCCTTCTGCACAGTGAAGGAAATAATCAACAAAACTAAAAGAAAACCTACTGAATGGGAGAAGATATTTGCAAATGACATATTTGATAAAGAGTTAGTATCCAAAATATATAAAGAACTTACACAACTCAACACACACAAAAAACAAGTCATCCAATTTGAAAATGGGCAGAAGACATGAACAGACATTTTTCCAAAGACAACATCCAGATGGCCAACATATACATGAAAAGATGCTCAACATCACTCATCATCAGGGAAATACAAATCAAAACTCTGATGAAATATCACCTCACACCTGTCAGAATGGCTAAACTCAGCAACAAAAGAAACAGCAAGTGTTAGGATGTTGAGAAAAAGGAACACTTTTGCACCGTTGGTAGGAATGCAACTGGTGCAGCCACTGTGGAAAACATTATGGAATTCCCTCAAAGAGTTAAAAAAAAAAAACAAACTACCCTACAATCCAGTAAATGCACTACTGGGTATTTACCCAAAAAATACAAAACCCCTAATTCAGAAAGATATTGCAGTGTTATTTACAATAGCCACATTATGGGAGCAGCTCAAGTGTCCATCAAGAGATGAATGGATAAAGAAGATGTGGTATATATACAACTGAGTATTACTCAGCCGTGAAAAAGAATGAAATCTTGCCATCTGCCACAACATGGATGGATCTAGAAAGTATAATGCTAAGTGAAATAAGTCAACCAGAGAAAGACAAATACCATCTGATTTCACTTATATGTGGAATTTAAGAAACAAAACAGATGAACATAGGGGGAAAAAAGAGAGAAAGACAAGACAAGAAATAGACTGTTAACTATAGAGAACAAACAGATGGTTACCAGAGGCAAGGGGGTAGGGGATGGGCGAAAGAGATGATAAGGATTTAAAAAAAAGGAATAAAATACTTAGAAATAAATTTAATAAGAGAAGTATAAGACTTAAACACTGAAAACTACAAAATATCACTGAACAAAATTAAAGAAAACTTAATAAATGGAAAAACATTACATATTAAGTTTATGGAAGACTTAATCTCGTTAAGATTGCAGTACTCCCTACATTCCTCATCAACATCCCAGCTGCCTTTTTTGCAAAAATTGATAAGCTGATACTAAAATTCTTATGTAAATTTGAGGTACTCAGAATAACCAAGACAATCCTGAAAAAGAACGAAGTTAGATGACTGACACTTCCTGATTTTAAAACTTACTGCAAAGCTATAGTAATCAAGACAGTGTGGTTCTAGAAAAGGATAGGCATTGGGGCACCTGGGTGGCTCAGTCGGTGAAGCATCGGACTTCTGCTCTGGTCATGATCTCACGCTTGGTGGTTTTGAGCCCCGCATAGGACTCTGTGCTGACAGCTCAGAGCCTGGAGCCTGCTTCGGATTCTGTGTCTCCCTCACTCTCTGCCCCACCTCTGCTTGCATTTTGTTTCTCTCTCTCTCTTTCAAAAATAAAATAAAAACATTAAAAAAATTTAATAGAATAAGGATAGGCATATAGATCAATAGACTAGAACTAAGTATTTATTTATTATCAACCTGTGGTCCATAATTTTTTTACAAGCATACCAAGATAACTCAATGGGGGAAAGAATAGTCTTTCAACAAATGGTGAATAAAGTTGGACCTGTACCTCACTCTACACACAGAAATGAACTCAAAAGCAGCAAGGACTTAACTGTAAAAATGCAAATTATAGACCTCTTAGGAGAAAACATTGTGCAAATCTTCATATCCTTGAATTTGACAAGGGCATCTTAGATATGACACCCAAAGCCCAAGCTTTGTCAAAGTGAAAAAAAGTGTGTTTTAAAGGACACCACCCAGAAAGTGGAAAGACAACCTATAAAATGGAAGGTATTATTTGTAAATCATATATGATAATAGTCTAGTATCCAGAATATATAAATAACTACTACAACTCAACAGTGAAGACTAATAACCCAATTTTTTTAATGGGCAAGGATTTGAATAGACATTTCTCCAAAGAAGATATATACATGACAAATAAGCACATGAAAAGATGCTCAACATCATTAGTCTTCAGGGAATTGCAAAAATTCAACGATGAAATACCACTTCCCAACCACTGACATGACTAGACTACAAAAGACAGACAATAATAAGTGTTAGGGAGGATGCAGAGAAATTGGAACCCTCATGCACTGTTGGTAGGAATGCATAATGGTGCAATCCCTTTGGAAAACAGTTCCTCAAAAAGTTAAAAATAGAGTTATCATCTGACTCAACAATTCTACTCCCAGGTAGATATCCAAGGGAAATTAAAATGTAGGTCCACTCAAAAGCTTGTATACAGATGTTGATAGCATTGTGAATAATAGCAAGATTGTGAAAATAACACGTGTCCATCAACTCATAAGTAAACAAAATTTGATATATCTAGACAATGAAATATGATTCATCCATAAAAAAGAATGAAGTAGTGATACTACGACATGGATGAGTCTTGAAAATATTATGCTAAGTGAAAGAAGGCCGACACAAAACGTGTCCTAGTGCATGCTTCCATTTGTATGAAATGTCTTGAATATTCAAGTTCATAGAGAGAGCAGTCCATAGCCACTGGTTTCCAGGAGCTAGGGACAGGAGTGATGCAGAGTGACTGCTCGTGGTTGTCACGGTTTCTTTTCGGGATGGCGAAAATGCTCTTAAGTTACTGATAATGTTTGCACAAGTTTTTGGATAAAGTAAAATCCACTGAGTGTATACTTTAAAAGCGTGAACTTATGGTATGTGAATTATGTCTCAAAAATGAGTCTATCTGAACCACACATCTTTACATGAAAGCTAATACTTAAGGACTGTGTCAGCCACCAGAGGAATGGGGACAATTAAAACCTCCTAAAAGCATTTGTCCCGTAGCTTCTGACTCTCTTCGACTTACTTCTTGCCCAAGAACATGAAGGATTCCAGACATTTTGAGTAGAGGCAAGTGTGTTTATTTCAATTAAAATATATCTTTATTATTTTCTTATTAAATATCTTAAATAAGAAGATGCCAAAAGAAATATTAAAGTGAGTAGATAAATTATGAGGACACAGAAGAAATTATATCTTAATTATTCAGTTTCCCTTTTTATCAGGGAGCCCTTCCCAAAGCTGAACTCCTCTGTTGGGTAATGTGTTTTTCCTGGAAACGAGAGTTTATGGCTAAGATCTATAGATAATTATTTCTCCTGAAATGATTTTCCAAATCCCTCAAATTTAACAAGACCCTTCTAAATAATTCCTCTCTTTCTGTTACCCTTCTAGGTGTTACCTCCCAACACGGGCTGCCTTCACATTGATCGGGATTGTTCAGCTATATATTGCCATGAACCAAGCAGTGATATATACCATCCTTTCCAAAAACGTGAGCAGCTAAGAGCTAGCAGGTACATCATGAAGCACACATCAGAGATTATCTGTGAGGTCCTGGATCCTGAGGGAAATACCTTTCAGGTAAAGCGCACCATTAGTGTGGAGTGAGAGGCTGGGGCTTTGCTTTTGAGATATTTCGACCAGAGAGCTTCCATTCAGCGTTATACCTTAGCTGCCTTGGGATTAGTTATCCACTTGCTGCCAATACTTAGCAAAAGCAGTAATGGATGCCAATATCTCTGCTTCTAAAGTGTACTTCCAAGGGTATAGAAAAGCCTAACAGTTGGGATGGTATAAACGTTAAAGCCAAATAAAGAATTCGAACGGAAGGGGAGGAATACTACTAAACATTTAAAATAATGCCAACAAGAAAGAAATGATGTGAGAATGGTCTGTATCCAGGCTAAAGCGAGAGAACCAGTTTGTTTGACTAGGCAGGGAATCCGTGGTGCGCAATATCAATTAGGGAAGATTCTAGTAGGTGTGAAGATGGGGAGGTGGACAGGTGCTAAGGTGTTAGATGGTAGAGCTCTCTCTTCTGTTTTTCTGTCCTTCCACACCACAGCTATAGCCAGGCCAGAAACTGGCAAACCATGGCCACTTGTCTATATAGGCCCTTGAGAGAAAAATGACTTTCATATTTTTAAATGGTTGGCAAAAAGTCAAAAGGAGATGAATATTTCATGACACATAAAAATCACAGGAAATTCAAATCTCAGTGTCATTATACAGTTTTATTGGAACACAGCCACGCTTATTTGTTCACACATTGTCTATGGCTGCCTTTGCATATAATGGCAGAATTGAGTAGTTGCAACAGACATTGTATGGCCTACAGTTCCTAAACTATTTACTTTCTGGCCCTTGACAGAAATGGTTTGCCAGCCCCTGCTCCAAGCGTTTCTCCTTGTTTTCATTCCTCACCCAAGATGGTGTATCAGCTAGTAGGTGGTGTAGTGATTTTCCAGATTTGGAGCCATAGCACAGAGTCCCCAGCTCTGGTTTGGTACGCAGACTAGCCCTGATCCAGCTTGTTTTTTTCTGTGCTAAATGAGAGTCTTTCCAGCATGAGTTCAGGCTGCTAACAGAGTTTAATTTGTAGCGAATTGAAATTGAAACTTATAGGCCTGAGTCCTCTAGGCTTTAAACACATGGGACATTCAGGCCAAACATTCTTCTAGACACTGATACTCTTCTTGAACATCCCCTCCAGTGATCTTTTAGCCTGAACTACATCTCTTCCTGGAGAGACCCACACCAGATCTAAACAGTAGTAATGGCTAGAACATTTCTTCTCACGCTAAATCTGTTTCCCTTTGTAGTCTATTCATGAATCCCAATTCCACACTCGCAACCACAGAATATGAACTTCTCCCACACTGCCACCTTCTTAATATTTCAAGACAACTATCAGATGGGTAGCCTCTCCTCAATGGTTAAATCCCCGGTTCCGTGAACCAATGCTCAGATAAGATTTTGAGTCCCTTGCGATCCTACTCACCTTACTCTGAGTATATTCCAGTTTGTCTTCATAGTCTAGGTGTGGTCTGTAAGTAGAGATGTTTTTGCTTTTATTAATGCCAACTGGACTTAGTGAGTATTACCTTGGAAATAAATATCTCTGGTTTTCTGGATATACCAACAGATCGCATGCTTTCTTAAATGAGACATGTAAGCTTTACGACATTTCTTTTCTTTAGTTGATTATATACTTTGTCCCATAGGTAATGGCTGATGGTAGTGTATCAACTATGCTATGTGAAAACAATTTGGAAGATGATCCAAATGAAAAAACTGAAGGCTATGATAGTTTATCATCTACTCACGTTTATAAGAATCATCTGCAAATCTATGGTGAACATGTACCCAGGTAGCATGATAAAAATAATACCATGACCTTTATTTAAAATTTTAAGTTTCAGGAGCATTTTAACTGAATACTTCACGCAATTCAATTTTATTGCTTCAAATAGGTTTTTTGTCATTTATGCTGATGGATCAGGAGCGGAACTTCTTCGAGACAGGGACATAGAAGAATACCTATCCTTGGCATACGGGGAATCAACTACTGTAGTTCTCCAGGAGCCAATACAAGAACAGCCAGGTAGGGAATCCAGAATGTCTGGAAGTCATTGTGTCTCCTTACCAGCATCCAGCCCCCTTATCCAGTCCACCCCCACGTCATCTCTACTTTCTCCCTTTCTCTCCCTTTTCAACTCTACTTGCCACATCGCCATGTCAACCTGTTTATACAGCTACTTATGCTCACTCCAAGCTTTATCTGGGCATCAACGTATGTAAACTGTATATAAGCCCCTCTCCTACCTGTAAGCAGATCTGAATTGAATCGGAGTTTAGGTACGGTAGGCATGTATCTATGATCCTATTTATGTGTTCCTTTCATCTGGCTAGGGGAAAAAAAAAAAAAAAGAAAAGTGAGATATCACTTGTAAGTTCTTTTTTTTTTGAAGGTGTTGCCTTGATGAACTTAATATATTAAGAAAAGAAAATATGTTTGATATGTGAGTTAGAAAGTCAGCCTGAAATATAAGATAAGTTATATATATAATTATATTTATTGCGTATTTATACTGTTCTCATCAATTTCAAAGAAATCAGTGTGTGGCTAAGGGTTCGAGATACGTATTGCATTAAGAAAGCATCATCGAGGGGCGCCTGGGTGGCGCAGTCGGTTAAGCGTCCGACTTCAGCCAGGTCACGATCTCGCGGTCTGTGAGTTCGAGCCCCGCGTCAGGCTCTGGGCTGATGGCTCGGAGCCTGGAGCCTGGAGCCTGTTTCCGATTCTGTGTCTCCCTCTCTCTCTGCCCCTCCCCCGTTCATGCTCTGTCTCTCTCTGTCCCCAAAATAAATTAAAAACGTTGAAAAAAAAATTTAAAAAAAAAAATAAATAAATAAAAAGAAAGCATCATCGGTGTATGTTATATGTGTATTTAAACAGATATAAACGTGCATATTATCTGTGAATGAAACCAATGGATTGTGCTTAGGTTTATGTTTCGTCTTTTCTCTGGTGGTATATACTTTGCACTCATTTACGAATATGCCTGCATCTGCGCACTTATATCTTTTAGTGTATCAATGCACGTGTGCGTGATAAAATAAACTTTGTTCTTTGTGAATATGGGGAGTGGGGTGCTCTGATTGGTTGTGCAAGGCTTCATCACAAATTGCCCTGTTAGTTATTTAGCATCTAGATAACCCAGCATGTGCCAAACACACTGGCTGGGTGTTAGGAATACAGTGTGAGCTAAGACAGCGTGGACCCTGCTTTCATAGTGCTTAGAGTTTAATGAGAGGATAGGCATTAATTACATAGTCACACAATAACTGTGATTGTGTGATTATAAATTGGGGTAAGGTCTGTGAAGGAAAGGAATATGGTTCTATGAGAGCATTAACAGAGGAACCTGCTGTAGTCTACAAGGCTTCCCTGAAGACACTGGCACCAAGAGCTGGTGGATAAGTAGCAGCTAATTAAAATAGGAGGGAGAGCCTTCTTGGAAGAGACAGTACAAAGCAGAAAGCAAAAAGCCTTGGAGAACCGGGAGGAAAATGCTGAAGTGGCCAGGGCACAGAAGGAGGGGGTAGTGCAAGTTAGGGCAGGGTGAGAAAACACCGAGGACTCGGGTTTGTCCTGTGAACAGTGGGAAGTCAAAGAAGAGTTTAAACCATGGACTAACATAATCAGTCACTCTGACCGCTAGCGGGAGGTTCACTCGCAGAGTAGAGCTGGGTAGAAAAGCTAGTTGTTGCTCTAGCCCAGAACAGCATCTCTCAGAGGCAGATGATCCAAGGTAGGTCAGCGGGTAAGGTCAAGTGAACCGACAGGACTTGGAGGTGGTTTTTGAAGAATAGTAAGGTGTCAATGAATAATTCCAGGTGATCTAAACCCAGTCTCTAGGTGTTACAGTGGCCAAAAGCCTTACTTTACTTGTTAGATTGTAAGCTTCTTAAGCATAATCACTATGTCTCACTTATCAAGAAGCTCGCTGAATTTAGTGAAAACCTATTGAATTCTCAGAATGTATTTGATAGAGAAATGATCCACTGATAACTCTCTTTGAACCAGGTGCCCTGAGCATCACTGTCCTTCGCCCTTTCTGTAAAGCATCACCATGGCTAATGAAGAAAGAATTAGATACAATTGTTCCTCCAAATCTCCAGTCAAGGTCATGGGAGATGTTTCCCTCAGTCGAGGTATAAATTTTTTCTGCTGCAAAGTCACTATACTATTGCACATCTATTTCATCAATGGATTGGAGTCTCCAGTCTTCTCCCATATATTCGTATATTTTCATTCTTACATAAACTGTTAATGGGCTCGGGAGTTTTATATTTGAAGACTTTTAACATTTGTAGATTTTGGAGAAATACACCTGACTAGCTTTATTTCTTTTAGCCTGTGTTGCAGGCTCAAACGTCTTCCTATAGTATGGAAATACCCACTCTAAGTAACACATGTTATACCTCTCCTATCATGGAATTACTGATACTATGCAATACAGAAAACTTTCCTTCTCTCATTTCTTATTTGTTAGTTTTAACACCCAACTTCAGGTCTCCTTTTTTGCCTAATTTACTAATGCACGAACTGAAGCACGTAAGAATGATGTGAAGGATTATACAAAGGATACGCAACTACAATGATAAAAAGTAAACGTTGTGATTATGTCAAATTAGAGAAGCTCCATCGAAAGTCTTTTTAAAGAATGGAAGAAAAGGTCTTAGAGATCTTGAGCAAGAATCATGAAGTCCTACACCTTGCAAGACTTGACACTTGATTTTGCAAGCCATTTGTGTAATAGGCCCAGTATATTGTTAGATGATAAATTATTAGATCAATGAGGACATTGACAATATGATCAGAGAGACATTCACGTGTTAGGTGGGGAGGCCAACGTTTTTTGGTTTATGATGATTTTTGTTCCCCTGCACAACCTTGTAATAGCAAGGGCACAGACAATGAACACTTAAGGTAACAAAGACCTCTGAGTCCTATTTTTTAATTTGGCAGCTATAACCAACACGATGAGTGAAAAGTATCTGAATTCTAGTCCTGAGTCTACCAATTGTTAATGTGGGATAGGGGACAAGCCACACTGGACCTCTACTTCCATATCTGAAAAATAGAAAGGCCACACCAAATGACTCACTAAGGCTATATCCAGGTTGAAAGTAGTACTTCATGACAAATAACATGCCACATCTGAGATTAATGAAAGAAGTTTATTCTCTTTCTCTGCAACTCCTATGGCTCTGGCCGTCTATGCCCAGTCACAGTGGCCCAGCCCAGGCAAGCCCCTCAGGGTTATCACTGACCAGACATCAGAATGAATAGCAGTTTACAATGGAGGACATCAGGCACGCTACAGGACGTAGGGCATCAAAGTACACTACTCCTGAAAATCAATTACAAGGGTAACATAAAGCTGTGAGTCTAATCCGAGGCAGAACATATGTACCCCAAGAGACCCTGGGAAGACTCTGGAGGCATGCTTAATCTAGAGTGAGCTCAGAGACCACTCAGATCTATGGGATGATTTTTCTCTCTCAAAGAATCTCTCTGAGGTCAAAATGAACATGAAACCAGAAAGTGAAAGCCTGATTATTCCAGATGTCTTGGGCTGCTTGTGGGTAATAAGCAACAGTGCATTTATGCATTTTTCATAAGCTAGGCTACATTTCCATGATGCGACATTGCTTACAACTCCCCAAATGCTATCCAGTGGGACAGCACTGGATAATGCTACAGGATTTTAATATATCCAAGTTCCTGGTAACGCATATAAAGAGGAAAGCGTGCCCAGTTCTCTTACCAATTTCCCTTCTATTTGAGAAACATTTTGGGAGCAGGGACCGTATGTTTTTGACCACCGTATTCTCTAACGAGTGGTTCCTAGCATCGTGTCTACATAATAAGGACTCAGTTTAAAAAAAAAAAAAAGCGAAAACATTCTGATTTTTTTGGTGCTTGTTTTGCTTCGTTTTGTTAACAGAAGAAGACTCCTGGACCTCCATTTGGCACTCAGATTTGGAAGGGCCTTGACATTGGGTCCAAACAGCTAGCAAGTGCGCCGGCCCCTATACTCAAGAGCCCCAGTGTTCTACAGATGCGCCAGTTCACCCAGCACGAGGTCATAAAAGAGGAGGTGAAGCAAAAGCTGCAGATTTCCCTTAAGGTAATGGAATCCTGGTCACCCGACCCAGAGGAATCAGCGACAGGGCAATCATTCCTCTTGGTTTCCTGAGGAATCTGAAATAATGTCACTGTACCAATATTTATCTAATGCGACAAAGGAATGTCAATTTTCCAGAGGGTAGGAGGTTGAGAAGTAGAAAATACTCAATGGTTCCCAGAAGGTATAGGAAGTATTGAGACCCTAAGGCACTGAAAAGATAGGTAACTTTTATATACGATTGCTATATAGTGTCCTCCTTCCCTCTTACTGTATGGGGAACTGACTTTGTGACCTCTGGAAAAAAAGTACAGCTGCTTATTAATCTGCTACTTGTCCATGGAAGAAAAGGATTGTTGGTTTTCGGAAATGGTCTAAGAATTTGTAAATATATAGTTAATTGTGCACATCGTATCTATAGCATCTTCCTGTCTAGTTTGTCAACTGTCTCTGAACAGGATTATATTTGTTTTGTTTATGGTTATATACCCAGCACCTGGCATACAGCGGGGGATGATTTATTTATGAAAATAGATGTTTATGGAAAAACTAAAGTGTATTTCTCTTGGAAGCCAAGGCATAGACTAAGCCTAAACTTACATTCATAGACAGAATCATAAAGACTATCCTTGGAAAGGACTCTAGAAACCATCTAACCCAAGTCCGTACATTTTATTGATGAGGACACCGGAGCACAGAGCTAGAAGATGGGTCTCTGTGGCATCTCCATATAGTTCTAAGATCTTGTGGCCCTCAAGCTTTGTTTTTGGACGTTTCAGGTCTTTGCTCATTAATGTAATCAAGGAAAAGGTTTTCCAGATTGCTCGACCAGTAACTGGTTTGTTGAGCACTGGGAACTTACATACTCTTACCTTTTCAGTAGTATTTCAAGTTGATGTTCACAGTTTTGGTGTTTCTGCCTCGTTTCGGTTTTTTATTGATTTATTTTATTCCGCTGACTTAGGATTATATAAACCATATTCTAAAGAAAGAAGATGAGCTACAGGAAATGACGGTTAAGGATTCCAGAACCGAGGAGGAAAGAGGCAATGCTGCAGATCTCCTCAAGCTCGTCATGGTGAGAAGGAAATGTTTTCAGTACCAATGTTTTCACTGTTGTTTCAATATCAGGTGCTTCAAGACAAAATATTACACCTCATAGCTGTTTCTGCCACTTCCATGGAACATTCACCTTCCCTCCCTATAATTTCTTATTTCTGGGGAAAATCTGATTCCTCATGGATTGAATTTTCCAAAAGCTTCTTAGGCCCTTCCTTAAACTGTATATAATTCTGAAGGCTCTTAAATAAAAGTTTATACTGTGTTCAGAGAAAATGATGTTTATTGAAATGTGGAATGAATTAGTGAATGAAGGAGGAAGGAGGAAGAAAAAGGAATTTCTACAACTTGAAATGATTTGCATTTTTAAAAATTCTGTTGTGTGGAAGGAATGACTACAAAAAATCAAATACATTTTGTACTGGCATTAAAAAACGAATTCATTTGATAGTAATTTTCCATGAAGAATGCTGTAAAACCGAGTGAATTTGTATGTAATATAATCATCATCATTAAGGAATTCTATCTTCATTTCAGTCGTTCCCTAAAATGGAAGAAACTACAAAAAGTCATGTAACTGAAGGTAACTACATATTTTTCTGCAAAATATTTAAAAATCTTAAATATCCTTCTCAGTCATCCCTTTGTCTGATAGCAAAGTACCATGTATATATATATATTTCTGTTGTCATATTGGCCATGTTGTATTATAATTACTTATTTATGTATTTTTTCAGCCTACATTGTGAAACATGGCTGCATCTAATTTATCTTTAACTTTCATTTGTTGAATGAAAACAGTTGACATTTGACTTTTATGTTAACCTCAGCATGTATTTCCAACATACCTAAGACAGAAGAGGGAAACAACCAACCAGTCAACGCTCTCCCCCAACACACACACACACACACACACACACACACACACAGAACTTTTGAGCAACTACACAGTTACCACCAAAACCTTGCACTATTTTACACTGAATATATAGCTCAAGCAGTCTACCCTTGGAAAATATCCTCATTCAAAGCATATTTATTTGGAGAATATATAGCCCCAGCGAACTTAGTTATATGATTTCATAGTTCACAGCAGACAAGCAGGGAAGCATTTGGTGGTTTGGGCTTTTCTTTTCCTTTTCTATTTTGGTTGTATTACAAAGGTCAGAAACTGGCAGCCATAAGCTTCATTTAGCCCACAGATGTGTTTTATGTGTCCCCCACAGGGTTGGCTTACACAGTTATTTTTATCTGACTTTCCATCTCTTGAAATGTGACATTACCGCATGGTGACATTTGGCTGAAGATGATTAAAGCTGCCCCTTTAGAATGACCACAAACAGAAGAATCCGTTACAGCCCATCGTGGCCACTCTGTTGTCACTCTTGTATCTGGGCAGCCCATTAAGCTATGGTTGTCAGATTTAGCAAATAAAAATACAGAAGGCTCAGTTACATTTGAATTTCAGGTACACAATAAGTAATCTTTCAGTATAAGTTCTATTGAATGTTCTATTTGGGACATACTTATACCAAAAAACTATTTGTTGTCCATCTGGAGTTCAAAGTTAACTGGATGCCCTATACTTTATCCGGTAACTGTACGTGGCAGCATTTGAATTTGTGGTCTCTGGTCTGAGGGGTACAATCACCATCGAGGTAAATGTGCAGGTTGCCTAATAATGAAGAGCAAACGAAACATATTTTCAAACATATAAACAAACCAGCAAACAAACAGGGTCTTGCATAGTTACAGCCGCAATATTAGTGGTGGTGATTTTAAGTCAATGCTCCCCAAACTATTTCCCGAAACACTAGTCTATGAAATGGCTGCACCAAAAATGAACTTTATGATAAAGTAAGTTTGGATAATGCTGCATATTTCCTTATTTTTTAGAGAGCCACAGTGTATACTAAGTCCTACAGTAGCAAAACATATTTAACCTTGTATAAATCAGTATTTCCCAAGCTCAGATAGAACACGGAAACCTTTTTTTTTTTAATCTTTGTTAACATCCCACTGAGATCATGATCTGAGGAATAAACTCAGAATAACTGCCTGGATTATCAAACAACCATTGTATTATGTTAATATACTTAGATTCAGACCCTTAGTTTTTTTTTTTTTAGAAAAACAGTTTCAGTAAGATGGTTAATTTTTTTTAAAGTTTTGGTGTTTCAGATATGAAGAAATTCAGTTAGGTAAAACACTGATTCCCCAAATGATGTGGGATCAATGAGATGTCACTGCATTCTACATTTTGGCAGTAAGATGTGTGTTCTCTAATAGAATATTCGATAAAAGTGGTCTAGTTTACTGTTGTACTACAGTTTGGTCAGGGAAATTCTAGTAAACACTTGATAGATTAAATATAAGCTCTTAGAAAACCTCTCAAGTGAGTCACCAGGCACCGATTGTGTGTTGTGCCATAAAGATGTGAAGATAAATTTAAATGCATCTATTTTTAAAGTTGCAGCCCACCTAACCGATTTATTCAAGCAATCATTGCCTACCGCTCCGGAATGTCTGCCAGAGACAACTGATACAGATTTCTTTGAAAGGAAATGGAGGTAAGCAGATCCCTTAATGCGTTCCAATTAGTATTAAGCATACAGTGATTGAGGAAATGGAGAGCCGTGCATCATAACTCGGGGTGACTATATCAATGCATCCTCAGCCTTTCATCTCCTACATTGCCAACAATTTATCACACAGTAGAGGTTTTTCTTTTATTGTTTGTAAGCTGAGAGCCTTGCCCTTTTTCATCATACTTTCCTTTCACGCAGGCAAACAACAAAAGGAAAGCACTGGAAAGAAAAGTTGGAACATAAGAGGTAATTCTATCTTGAAGCACGGTATCCATAAGCATGTGAAAATGGCCAGTTTTGTAGAGTCAGGAATTTTAGAGTGGGCTAGGTTGAAAAGTCCTACCACCTCGGCTCCCTGCCGTTGTCTGAATTTCTTCTACATTTTTGCCAAGTGGCTACTCAGCTGACGAGTGAGGCTGTCACTATCTCCAGGGGAAGCCCGTTTGACCCTCATGCAGATCCTCTCCTTTTTGTAAGCAAGAAAGTTCTCAGGTATTCTCTGCGCTGTAGCAATTCAAATATACTAATAAATATTCTAGAACTTAAGAGACTAGTTATAAACATTCAAGGATTCTTCTAACTCAGTGAAGAATGTGTTCCAGGCATTATGTGCTTTTCGTTCCTAGCCAAAGATACCACCCCGTGAAGAAAGGGACCCCGTGAGGAAAGGGACCCCATGAGGAAAGGGAGCCAGATGTATTTACTGAGAATCTAGTGGTACATATGGTAGAATTGCACACATTTGCATGACTCCTCTCCACAATGACTGGAGGAAGGATGAAGATTCTTCTTCAAAAAAAATGCCTGGGTTACCCTGTAGAATGTATGGGAGAAGTGGTGAGATAGGACGTTGCATCTCATGGGCCACCCCTGTATTCAAGGTCAAACTAGAAGGTATACATTGTCTCATGGAATATCCCTGATTTCTAGACCAGTGACAATGATTGCCTGTGGGGAAGCTGACCGAGAGGTTAGGGGACAGTGTGGGATGGAGACTTCCTTTTTATTGCATACTCTTTAATCCTTTTTTCATTATGCGTCTGTGTTATCCATTCACATTTTTAAAGTTCTTGAAACATGAACACTTTCAGATTTTAACCCACAGGTAGATGCTGGCAAGCCAGTGAAAGTTTTTGAAGAAGAAAGTGAAACGCATAATTAGATTTGTGTCATTGAAAGAGGAGTTTTGGCAGCGTGGAAAATGCGTTTGGGGAGGAGGGTTAAGGAATGAGAAGGTCTCAGGGGCACGGAAGGTGAGCCACAAAAAGGTCAGGTTCCGTGGAAGAATCAGAAAGGTGAATGCAGAGAGGAATTGGAGGTTATCAACTGGAGGACTTATTCTTTTGTGAGAATGGTTCCAAGAGTGACAGGCAGTAGCCCCACTGCCATAGACTGATGATGAATCAGGTGAGGCAGTAGAGATAAGATAATGTAATGGGAAATTAAAGTTGTTTCAGTAAGATGCTATTTTGATTCGGGCAGTATTTCCTGACAGGCCAGCTAGTATGAGAGAAAGGACACTAGTGTTAGAATCAGCAGACCGAGAGTCAGTTCCAACTTGGTTACGTACAGATGCATGATGTCAGCTGGTCGTGCTTATTTTTTAGAGAGCCACGGTGTACCCTAGGTCCTACGGTAACAAAACGTGTTCAACCTTGTAAAAATCAGCATTTCCCAATTTACTGATTTCCATCAGTAAAACGTACCTCAGGAATTCAGTTTGCTCATCTGAAACAGGAGGGTGTTGGGCCGCCTAATATCGGAGGTATCTCAGCCCACACATTGGGCAGCTAACAGTTGACTAGCGTTTGCACTTATCAAGATCATGGGCTCAGAGGCAGGCAACCTGGGTTTTAATTCAGACTTCACCTCTTACTGGTTATGTGATTCAAGGTAGGTTACTTAGCTTTTCTATACCTTGGGGTTTTTTGACCAATAAAAGGGGCATAATAAGAGTAACTCATGGAGTTATTACAAGATTAAACGTGTAAAGCACTTTGTAAAATTTCTGGCATGTGAGAAGCACTTAAAAATGAGAACTATTTCAGATAAGATGAGGTCCAGCTACACTTAACAGACAACCCCCCAAATCAGTGCTTTTACAAGAAAGAAGTTTATCTTTCCTGATGTCAAAGAAGTCAGAAGTGGTGCATGACTTCCATCCTCCAGTTTGCCTCATGGTTGTAAAATCACTGCCACAGCTCTAGCCATTCCATCCATATTTCAGGAAGCAGGAAAAGAGGTGAGGCAAGGACAAAGGGAAAGCCTCCCAGCTGAGTTAGATCTCTTTAAAGGCTATCTGGAGTCTTACCCAGTGATGTCAGCTTACTAGTTACTGGCCTTCCCTATATATATAGGAAAGGCTGGGAAGTGAATTCTTCAGCCTTCTAGTCTTTCGAGGTCTATCGCCTCCCCAACAGGGAGTTCTGATACTGGAAAGACAATTAGCAGAATTATCATGATTGTTTTTATTTTACTTTGTAATCACTGATCACACTATTCACAAACCACTCCTGAGGTTTTGGTTTTAGTTTCTGTTACCCTTGCTACTGAAATCATGGAAATTGGTAGAATCAAGCTGGCCTTTAAACCTCAGAGAATTGAAAGACACGCAAAAAAGGTCAACCGTGTGTATTTTAGTCTTTTGAGATCAACTGTAAAGCCAAACTCCCACCTGGTATCATTATTTCTTATCTTAAATGAAAGCTGATTTTTGAAGTAAGGAATGTGACTGATTCTAGAAAGAGCAGAAAATGAACCAAAGCCCGCTGACCAAAAAAATTGTCTGATGAGTTCTTATCCGTTTTATTGTTAGCGATCCCATTTTCTGCAGGATTTAAAGGTAAAACACAAGCGAATAACATTGTAAAACATTCTGTCTTCTTTTGCATCGTTATGGAAATATCAACCAGGAAGGATATTGAAACCACACAAAATTACCTAATGGAAATTAGGAACAAAGTAATATCACCCTACTTCAACTTGGAAATGAGCAAGTTATGTCAGTCTAAGGTAATTGAACGTAATTAACAACAATTAAGTAAGAATCTTTATAGAGATTGATGCAATGCATGTGTTATTATGTAACCTACCTTTCCTGATGTTTCTTTCCTTCATCAGCCCAGCTGACTAACTTTACCTTTCAAATCCACGTCCTCAAGAGCATTTGAGAGGGAAAACTAATTTCAGGTCTTGCCAATTTATTACTACCACTCCAACTTCATACCTTGCATTATCACTATTAATCACCCTCTTTCATCTATTTCAAGTCCTTTTGGGGGTTGAATTCTCCCCACTTTTATCCCATAAATTCCATTTTGAAGTTTTTATCCCATTAAGATTTCTGCATCCATCAGCTGCTGAAACAGCACTAAATTACTGTGAGTTCTTGGAAGCCCGAGGAGACAGAGCACTCCCATGAAACCTTGGAACTTTTCAGCAAAGTGAATATCCTCATGTGTTTAGAGCTTGTTGCATTTCTATGGATGTTCCAGATGCTATTATTAACCGGAAGCTGCCTGAGAAGAAGTTACAGGAAGTTAGGACAGAATGACCAAATCTAGAATTGAGTTGAACGGTCTCTTGAAAAACTTTCAGTTTCAGAGCCTTAAAAAGGAAAAATGGTTTCATCATTGCTCTTCAACTTAACATGCTTGTGGAGGGTGCCTTCCAGGCATGCATAAGTCTAAAGTAAGTCTTTTGGATTTCTCTTTCAGTTTCATTATCTGGATACGCTTTCCAAAAACTTGCCTCCTTTTCCAAAGACAGCGGAAGATGCAGACGAAACAGCTGTTCAGAAAACATCCGATCTTCCTCCAGGTAATGTGTTTCTGTAGCTTCCTGTTCCTGTCACTGAACTTAAATGAGGAATGCCTAACAATGAATGGCCTCTTAGGACATAACTATTTCCTACCGCCTCTTGTCTCAGTAACGGCTGATGGCATAACCTATTGTGACTTGTGTATTACAAATTTGGCTGAGTTATATGAAGAAGCCAAGATACAAATCGAATTTAGTTTTCCTCCAGTGTGCTTAAAATTTACCTAAGAATATTTAGAAGACCTGACTGATTTATAAGTCAAGGGAGTAATGAAAGTTTGGAGGAGAACAGGCCAGACACACAGGCTCGAGGTATCAGCTCACATAATACCTGATAATAAGGAGGAAAATGTGTCTTTATAGTGAAGAGATAGGCCATTTTCCAGCCCAACCAAGTGATCAAACTTCTAGCAATTATGACAGCCTAGCATTAAGTGCTCTCTCATATAATACAATATGAAGTGCCTCGGACCTATATAGAATTCTTGCCAAGATCAGTAACCTAAATTTAACCAAGAGAAAACAATCAGACAAGTCCAGAATGTAGACATTCTAGGAGACGACTGTCCTGGACCCTTCAAAAAAAAGTGTCATTAAAAGAAAAAAGATGGGATGATTGTTGTATACTGAAAGACACTAGAGAGGCATCTAAACTACCTGCAATACATAAACTTTGGAAGCCGAGTTGAGAAAAATAAACAGCTATCAAAGATCTTTTGGAGCAACTGTACAAGTCTGGAGTAGGGGACTGTTAGTTGGGGGCATTGTGGAATTTTTCTGAGTTTTCTTGGGTGTGATGATGGATGTGTAGAACAAGGTCTCCTTTTCCAGAGATGCATGTTGGAGAATTTAGGGATGAAATGCAACTTAGTGCTTCTTTTTCATAAACTGGGTAGCGAAAATTCCCCCACAGAGGAATTTTCTACTGCACAATGCCATACCAGAGGTTCGGCTGCCTGGAATGAGCACAGCCAAAGAAAACATCTGATTACCACAGAGTCTGCAAAGCAAAGATTAAGGCTGGAAAAATGACTTGGAAACAAAATGGGGAGAAATCAGAGACGAAGGCTGATGGTGCTGGTGCCCACCTGTTCCCAGGCAGACAACTGTAATCAATGAAGCCTATTGTCCCCTTGAAAGGGGGCGAGGCCACAGGTTTCTCAACAATCCTCCAGGCAGCAACCACCATTCAGCCAGGGTGGCCCACATGCAAGTTGAAATGTACTATTTGCATCCCCAGTCCTTGATAGATGTATTTTAAATGTGTTTCATGTTGCACTGATTTCTTAGAGAGACGCGTCTTAATAAAGAGCTACATTATCATAATAATGAATGGATTCAAGATTGGAAACTTTAAAAACAAAAATCACAGCTCAGTTACTCTTGCCAGGTAAAAGTAGGCTAAATTACTTGGCTTCTGCTGCATAACCCAACCAAGATAATTACTGTGTTGCCTTGCGGAACCATCTAGCTCCTGGGGAGTGCGTTCCTTGCAGATACCACCCTGTTGATGGCAAACGTGGCATCATATCATGACGAATCCTTGCCTCTTAAAAGCTTTCTTCCATTTAGTCGTTCTAAAGGCAGGGGTGTAGGGAGCACCTTGTTTGCTGTAAAGAAGAATACAAACATCAGTAGTCCTTATCTCATTGACCAGAGTATCACTTTATAATATTTGTTTGGGGTTTTCTAGGTTCCCAGTCAGAAACAGTTTCAGGACAGGAGTCACCACAAACACCGAGTGTTCCAAAACTCAAGAGTTTTGTAGATGCCAAGGAGTCTGCTGACCAGAACCAAACTGAAAATTTGGCAAAACCTATTGAAGGTATGGCAGTCATTTGCTTTATCTCATTCTTTCTTGAAACTGAATGTTACCTCTTTTTGGAGGACGGAAGATGACACTGGGAGCGGAGGGTCTGGTTGGCGGTTACAGAAAAAATTCCAGTGGGTCACAGAGCCCAGAACTAAAGCACTTTGTAAGGCTTCTTCGCACATCAAAGTATCGCAAAAAATGTTTTGAGAATGATTGCAAGTCCTAGATTGAAAGGAAAAAATGGCAAATATGTATTAGACGGTTATTATATTTTATTTCTTTATTGTATATAATTATTTATTTTAATTAATTTATTACATTATATTATTTGATTTTATCCCTCGTGGATCTGAGAGCTTGCAATATTTACTAAATGTCAGGAACCTGGTAGCTTTTTTTGAGCAGCCAGTAATTTGGTGGTTGGACTCATATTTACCCACCTTTTCAGGTACTTTCTTGGTCTGCAGGTGCTAGAAGAGAAACATAAAGTGTAGTCTCTATTTATACAGCACACCATCTCATTTGTAGCAGAAATTAAAGTATGGAATAATACAAAATAGTTGTAATTACAGTGGAATCACACTGATTTCACTGAAGTTAATTCAACTTTATGGCTGGTCAGTAAAAAAAAGAAAAACAGAGTATTTAAAATTGTGTAGATGAATTTGCACCCCTTTACTCCTGTGGACATGGTCCATTTTGAGGGGGGCACTTGTTGGGATGAGCACTGGGTGTTGTACGTAAGCAATGAATCACAGGAATCTACCCCCAAAACCAAGAGCAACATACACTGTATGTTAGCTAATTTGACAATAAATTATACTAAAAAACAAAACAAAATAGAAAGTGAGATGGGAATCGGACAAGAGGTCTTAGTTTTACCTCTCCCAGAGGGAGCATCTTGCTACCTCTATGAGTGACTTAAGGGATTTACCTTACACATGCCTTTTGCCTTCCTGATTTCGAAGTTATCTCTTCTGGGGCGCCTGGGGGAGGTTCAGTCAGTTAAGTGTCCGACTTTGACTCAGGTCATGATCTCGCCATCCGTGAGTTCGAGCCCCGCGTCGGGCTCTGTGCCGACAGCTCGGAGCCTGGAGCTTGCTCTGGATTCTGTGTCCCCGCCTCTCTGTGCCCCTCCCCCACTCGTGCTCTGTCTCCCAAAAATAAATAAATGTTAAAAAAATAAAAATAAGTAAATTTAAGGTTATCTCTTCTATAAAGTTTATTCATCTAGTGGACAATTTACTCAATGCCCACTGTACACCTGGCATTGTTCTAGGCATGGAAATACAGCAGCTAAAAAGCCCACGTCTTATAGAGCTGTACAGACTATGGGCAGACCTAGACAATAAATCAATAAACAGGTAAATCAGATAAATTGCGGTTGGAATAAATGTTATCACAGAGTAAAACCATACATAAGGTATGGAAAATGTCTTGGGGAGAGGGATGGCGTTTCGTTAGGGGGGTAGGAGGCCCCTCTGTGAAAGGACATCTGAGCATAGACAGAACGACAGGAAGGAGCCAGCCATGCCAACCCTGGGGGAGAAAGAGGGGGCAAGTATTGTGAACAGCAGGTTTGAAGACCCTTAGAGGAGAAGAAGCAGGAAAATGGGCATAAGGCTAGAAGACAATGGGCAAAGAAAGAAGTAAAGGAAGGTGAGGTCAGAGGGAGGGATAAAGATAAAACCATGCGATGGTGCATAAGGAGTCTGGGGTTTTAGTCCGTGTACAGTTTTATTCAAATACCACTGGAAGGTTTTGAACACGGTAGTTTACACAACTATAATTTGTATTTTATTTAAAAAAAATTTTTTTAACGTTTATTTATTTTTGAGACAGAGAGAGACAGAGCATGAACAGGGGAGGGTCAGAGAGAGAGGGAGACACAGAATCTGAAGCAGGCTCCAGGCTCTGAGCCGTCAGCCCAGAGCCCGACGCGGGGCTCGAACTCACGGACCGTGAGATCATGACCTGAGCTGAAGTCGGACGCTTAACCGACTGAGCCACCCAGGCGCCCCTATAATTTGTACTTTAAAAAGATTATCCGGTAGCTTGTGGGTGGGGTAAGGGGAGTGGAGAAGCGGAGGCTGGGAGGAAGCCACTGAGGCAGGCCATGTGAGCACTGGTAGAGACCTGGCTAAGGCCGTGGAGTCTGGAGTGGGGGGGGGGGGGGAGATTAAACCAACTGGGACTGTCCACCCTGGACGTAGAGCTGAAGGGACTCACGGGTCACCGGGATGTGGAGCTGAGGAATAAGAGGAACCAAGAGTGGTTCCCAGGATAAGTACTGTGACCAGTTATGAGGCTAAGAATTTGTAGTTGTAACAAGCTTCAGGTGGTGCTGATGTTGGATCACACTTTGAGAACCATGGCCCTAGGGAAGACTCTAGAATGTAACAGGCAGAAGAAGGGCCAGAAGAGGCTACTAAGAAGAAGCCAGTGAGGTCGGAGAAGAACAGGAGCATGAAAACCCGTGTTTCCAGTGGATCACATGGCCCTTGCTAGCATGCTAGGCTAGCATCTCCCTGCCAGGGAGATGCAGAATACCCATGGGACTGGGGGAGATGGAGGTAACTGGTGATCCTGGTAAGAGCTCTTTCAGGGCCTGGAGGAGCCTGCAGCCAACTGAAGCAGGCTGTGTATAGAACGGTGGAAGAGGAACCAGGAATGCACAGCTTCCCCCGAGATCTTCGCTGAAAAGAACGGAGGAATGGCGTTGCAGCCGACGCAGATGTGTGACCAGGGGAGACATTAAAAACAAAAATTTTGACACACTGGAGGATGTTGACTTGCAGACAATAATGCAGTAGCAAGGGAGAACTTGCAGGAGAAGAGGTCCTGCTTGCAGGAGAGCAAAGTGCTAAAGAAGGTAAGAGAACGTGACGTTTGCGGCAAACCCTGAGTGTCCGAGTTGACCTTGGATGTAAATAGGGCCACCTCATCCAGCGACAGGAGAGAGGAGAAGGAATATGGGTACATTGGCAGGTGGGTTTGCATGTTTGGTATTAGGCAGATGAGCGAGTCTGATGGCAAAGGAGTGGATATAATGATAAGAACAGAAAGTCCGTTCCAGAGAAACAAGAAAGCAAAACAAGAGAGGGGCGACTGATTGTTTTCAGGTGACAGTGTCAGTTGATTAGAGGCCTCAGCGAGGCCAAATGATCGTTTGCTAGATACGACAGAGTAATGGGCTGGAAGTTTAGGAGGTTGTGTTCTAGAGAGGAAAGTGGACACGGAGACTGAAAGCGGTAAAATTATTGGTGTTGGCAAAGTTGAGATCTGACCATGGGAGCTTGTGGGTGGAGAAGAGGAAAAGAGGAAGAAACGAGATGATTGAGAATCAGAGAGGACCGGTGGGGGGCGGGTTGGGTGGCTTGTCCAGGTGATGTCAACAGGTGAAGTGGAAGTCCATCCGAGGTGTCAAGACCTCCAGTGAATCAAGGGAATGACAGAGGTCTGTAAGCGACAAGTACATCATGGAGACGTCATAGGTAATAATCTGATGGCACGAGCTTCAAAGAAACAGGAGATTTTGAAGAAGGGAAGAGTCTTTGGAACAAGGACACCTACTGCACCTGCAGGGATCAAGATGCTGAGATGCGAGATGGTAACGGGACTCACTAAAAGTGGTGAATTAAGTTTGGATAGAAACAATAAAGCTTAAGGAAGTGCAAAACAGGAAGAGTGGGGAAAGCTTTATAGGAGAGCTGGCCTTGGGGAATGAGATAAAATTTCGTAGGTTTTAAGATTTAAGATTGGATCACCTCAGACAACCCCCATTTCATCTACTTGAGGAACCTGAAGCCTAGAGAAGTCAAGCTACATCTAAACTCATACAGCGAATCTGGAACTAAGCCTGGGGGAGAAAAATGAGTTTTTTTGACTCCTCATTCTCTATATTTTATTACACTGCCCTCCAGATGTAAGAAAGAGGAAAGAATATGCAAAAGAGAGAGAGAGCGAGAGATGGGCAGGGGGGCATGTCTTTCAAAGCCCGAAGGCAGAAATGAACTGGAAACTAACAAATAGTTCAGTGTTCTCATTTGGTCAGCAACAGCGTCAGCTCGAGGAGGCCTGGATTTTGTACAATTACAAGGTGCTTCTCGGCATTTGCTGCAACAAAACTGTGTAAATCCCGTAGCGGTTTACAGCCAGCGCTGTAAGGGTCTGGGGGCTGCGGGTGGACTGCGGCAGCCTCTGTTCCAGCGGCGGGCGGGCGGGCGCACGGGGGCGCAACCAGGCCCCTGAGCTCTGAGAGCGCCCACCTCCTCCAGGCGCCCGCTGCGCCGCCCCGCCCTGACAGCTGCGGGCGGCCGGGTGAGAAATCAGCAAATGCTGCAGATGGGCACAGCGTTCAAACCAGGGCAGGTTTCCTCCGGAGAGGCAGTGGTTAGACTTCTACCCGCGCCCCACGGGCTGCGGGTGACTGTCAGGGGTGCTCCAGCCCCCACACGGAAGGAGCCGCCGCCACCACGCCCTCCCCCACCAGCTGAGTTCAGTGTCAGTGTGGCAGAGAAATATGCGCCACGTGCACCGAAGACGTGCTCTGCGAGGAAGGGAAAAAAAGAGTGATGATGAATAAATACTACAGTCGTCCGCCTCAGCGGGGAAGCGGACAACTATGACGGCTTCTTCAGGGGCATTGGGCCCAGCGGTCATATTCAGATGACATCCCCCCAAAAGTGGGACCATCCCAATTTAAATATTAAAGCACCTCTGGGGGCGCCTGAGTCACTCAGTCAGTTAAGCTTCTGCACTCTTGATTATGGCTCAGGTCAACTCAGGTCAGGTGATGGGATGGAGGTCTGTGTCAGCCTTCCAGCTGGGCCCTGAGCCTGCTTAACACTGTCTCCCTCTCTCTCTCTCTCTGTCTCTAAAAAAATATATATATATATTATATATATATAATATATATTAATTTTTTTACACGTGTATATATATTTATATATTTTTTCACACACGTGTATATATATTTATATATATAAATTTTATATAATTTTTATATAAATATATATTTATATATTTTATACATACACATATGTGTGTATATATATACATGTATGTGTGTGTGTATATATATATCTATATATTACCTATATATATATAGATATATATATATATATGTGAAGTACCTCTGTATCACCTGCTTCAAGCACCTCAAAGCACTCCTCCCCCTCCTCCAATCCCTGCTGAAGCCCAGGGGCGGTCCAGTGGGGTATTAGGGGAGGCAGCCTGGTGACCTACAGAGCTGAGAGTACAGACAGGCTGTACCTGGCTCCTCATAGAATAGCTGTGTAACCTTGGGCACACTGTCTAACCCCGCTATCTCTTCCCGTTTCCTCTTCTGGAAAGGGGAAATAATGTACTATGCATCACGAGGTTGTCAGGATTAAATCAGTTAGTATCTGTAAAATGCTTTTCAGAGTAGTGCCTGGCACAGGATAGACTCCCTATCAGTATTTACTGTTAATAATAACAGAGTGAGCAATTAATTAGAACTTGTTAGACTCGTAAAATGCGTGGACACAAAACAGTAATATGCATATGGTAAGAAAACAAACAAAAAGGTACATCAACCCATTAGAATGGTTGCACATGTAGGAAATGGTAACCAAAGGGAAAGTCATTGAAACACTGCTCCCTGAGCTCCATCCCCAGAGATTCTGATTCGGTTTTGGTCTAAAATTGGGCTTGTCTGGCCTATGGCCTGGGAACCTCTATTTTTCTAGAACAAGCCCAGGGGATTATGATACATGGATCAGTTTGGGACACACTGGGGCAGTTGTCTAGGAAAAACTCACTATTCGTACAGAACACTTCTGTGCCCAGAGGTGAGGGGGGGTGGGGAGGAGTTTCCCACACGAAGCAATTTTGCAGCACTGATTGGATGTCCTACAATTCATTTCAATTCTGGCACCAACCACACGTAGTGCAGACCCTACAGGTGAAGGGCTCAGTCCCACAAAACTGCTCCCCGCCCAACTTCAGGTGCGGGTCGCAAATCCTGGCTGTCACCCGTGCTTCTGACCAACCAGCTATCATTTGGGGCTCCCATGACCCCACCTAGGGTTTTACAATTTGATACAACAGCTCCGAACTCACATCTTATTATATAAAGGAAATGATAAAGGGCAGAGATGAACAGCCAGATGATGAGGCATAGGGCAAGGTCTGGAAGGGTCCAGTATAGGAGCTTCTGCCCCTGTGGAGTTGGGGTGCACACCTTCCAGGTACACGGATGTGTTCACCAACCCAGAAGCTCTCGCAACCCTGTACTGTGGGCAGTTTCATGAATGATTCGTCACCCAGGCGTGATCCATCATTAACTCAATCTCATCTCTTCTCCCCTTCCCAGAGGACGGAGGTGGGACTGAAAGTTCTAAGCTGCTAATCATGTCTTGGTCTTTCTGGTGACCGGCCCCCATCTTGAAGCTATCCAGGGGCTCAGGAAGAGTAGCCTCATTGTATCAAAAGACTCTGCGATTACCCAGGAAAGTCCAAGGCATTTAGGAGCCCTGTGTTAGGAACCTGGGTCAAAGACCAAATCCTAGAACAAAAGATGTTCCTAGCGTTCTTATCATCTAGGAAATTCCAAGGGTTTTAGGAGTTCTGTGCCAGGAACCAGGGGGGGGAGACCAGTATCTGTATTTTCTGTTAGCTCACACTAAGAGAAGGAACATGTCCCTGGAGGAGTCTGACTCACTTGGCTGCGTATTCCAGCCCTGCCACTTCTTTCCATTTCTTGGACCAGTTATTTAACCTCAGTTGTCTTGTTTGTAAGAAAAAAAAAAGGAGAGAGAGATTGCTATTATATTAGTTACGACTCTTCAATTTGTAACTGAGAGAACTCAGAGTCGCTGAACAGAAAAGTGGGGGGACATTTACTGGTGCTCAAAAGCCAGCCACAGAGTAGTGGATGTGGTGCCAGCCCAGGGCTGACTGGATCCAGGCACTCTGGCTTTTCAGGAGTGTGTTTGTGTCTGATTGCCCCTCTCTTGGGGCAGCCCCCCCCCCCACCGCCTCCATCTTGCTTCATCCCGATTTGTCCCTGTTTGGTTTTACCCTCTCCTGCAAAGAACAGACTATGTCCATGTGGCAGGGACCATGACAGTAGAGGTCCAAGATCTTGATTCTCCCAGATCCATAACCCGGTAGGCAAAGCTGGGGCCATCCCTGTCAGCTTCTTGGAAATATACTGGTGAAGAGCCCGCATTGGCTCTGCATGGGTCATGCGCCATCTTGGTGACTGGAGCCGGAGATGTTGTGGCACCAGAAGTATGTCTGGGCGGAGTGGGGGGTGGAGATGGGCAATGGGGAGAGTGCTGAGTGTACACTGATTAGAATACCATAGCCCTCAGCTTGTAGGATTTTATGAGAATTGAGTAAGATGCTACATGTAAGAACACACTTGTGGTGCTTGACTGCACATGGTGGACACTCAAACATTGGTTTCCATGCCTTCCCGCCCTTGGTGATCTGAATGCGAGGAAGGACGTTTAAATCAGATGATCTAAACTACTATTGCTATTTCAACCACTGGGTATTTGGAGAAAGACAGGTGCAGCTATCTATGCACATTATCTAGTTTTGCTCACTCCTTCACCAAGTGGGGTGATCTGAAGATTTAATTCCCTGGCTTAATTTACCTGTAATTACTAAGCCACTTTTTAGAAGTATATAAATACTTATACATATATAAGGGTATATATAAAAATGTAAGTGTTTTCCTTCATCGGTTTTAAAAGATCTTTCCGAGTCAGTGTTTACTGTATTGTCCCTCGTTGATTTAGCGGAAAGAACCCTGGGGAGATCTGGTCACCCAGCTTCTCAGAATTTGACTTTTCTCATTTATTTAGAAAAGATGATGCTATTAAGCACCTGCCCGCCCATCTCAGAGGGGTGTCGTGAGAAACAACGTTAGGTACAATCTCTTTGTAAAATGTAAAGACATAACGCTAGGGTTGACTTCGTTCCTTTAAATAAGTTCTTTTAAAAAGGTAAGAAGGAAAATTTCCCAAGTTGGCTTATGTTCTCATAAACTCTGGTATGCCCTCAAATGTCTTTGAGTAAAACGTCTGTGTGGCACAATTTAAACTTTTCTAACAGAAGCAGAGTCCTGTGAGCCTGTGAAAATCCCCACTCAGTCGTTGCTGCAGGATGTTGCGGGGCAAGCAAGGAAAGAAAAAGTGAAGTTACCTCACTACCTGCTGAGCTCCAAGCCCAAGTCCCAGCCTCTCACAAAGGTAAAACAGACATGGGGACCAATGTCCCAGAGCCAGGTGGCATTTCATGCAATCCCGACCCATTGAAGTTACTGATGTGCAGCCACTGGGTACTGCGATTGAGTGGACATACATACCATCATCTCCCCATGAAGGCCTTTGGATCACACAGAGAATGAGCCAAGGCCGCCCTTTGCCTGAGGCCAGCTCATCCAGGCTCATGAGGAGAATTTTAGGAGCTGGCTCTTAAACCATGGCTAGCCTGAAATCAGCCTGCTGGGAGTGCTCACACCATACACATCAGCAAATGCTACTAATCAACATTCTTTTCAGAGAGCCAGCTTACCAGCGCACCACTGGTCCCAGGGATCATTGGCCATCCTTCCCCGTGACTCTTAGGATAAAATCCACAATGGCAGCATGGCTACAAGCCCTGTTTGCCTTTACTCTCGTTTTGCCCCTCTACTCACTTCAGCCATCATGGGTTTCCCTTAGTTCTTTAAAAAAATTTTTTTTAATCTTTATTCACTTTTGAGAGACAGAGCGTGAGTGGGGGAGAGGCGGGACACAGAATCCGAAGCAGGCTCTAAGCTGTCAGCACAGAGCCCGACGTGGGGCTCAAACCCATGAACCGTGAGAACGTGACCTGAACTGAAGCCGGATGCTCAACTGACTGAGCTACCCAGGTGCCCCTCCCTTAGTTCTTTAAAAGCTCCTTCCTTCCTCAGAGCCTCCAAGATTAAGATTTCCTCTCATCTCTGCTGGGAACACCTGCCTTGAGCCTACCAATCCTTTTGATAGTTATCCTTTGATATTTTCATGGCATGGCACCGTGTGTTCATTGTCATCACAGAATAGGTTGCAATGTAAGTGTTACATGGTAAGAGTGCTTCTCAAACTTTGATGCACACATGATTATCTGGGAATCTTGTGAGAATGGAGATTCTGAGTCACGGGGGTCTGAGAACCAGCTGTTCTAATGAACTCCCAGGTTGAGCTCAGCGCTGGCCAATAACAAGATAACAAGAGCACAGAGTGTGATTAGCTGGCCAGCAGCATTGGCAAAGCCTGAGAACTTGTTACAGATGCAAATTCATGCCCCTCCCTCCCAGATTTACTGGTTGAGAAACTTGGGGGGTAGAGTCAGCAATTTGTGTTTTAACAAGCCTCCCAGGTGATTCGGATGGAAGCTGAAGTTTGCTAGTCACTGGCACAGAGGAAAGAGCATAAAGTTTAGAATCAAGCCAACTTGAGTTTGAAACTTTTGCTTGAGCAAATGACGCCTTACGCTTCTCAGAACGACAGCTTCTTCATCCTGAAAGCCTAAAATCTGTCCTTACAGCGCTGTTGTAAGGATTACACGAGACCGATGGTGTCCATTTCCTTCCACAGCCAAGCAGTTCTTTTCCTCTGGCGATAGGGCCTTTTTCTTATCTTGGGAACACAACTTGGAACCATTTTCTTTTGTTACTTTTTCCTTAAATGCAAAGGTGCAAGATTTGGTTGGAGGCAAAGTGAAAACGTCCTCTGTTGCGTCTGCTGCCATTAATAATGTGAACTCATCCCCTTTTGGATTCCACCTTCTCCCACCATCAGTGAAGTTTGGAGTCCTAAAAGAAGGACACACCTATGCGGCCACTGTGAAGCTCAAGAATGTTGGAGTGGACTTTTGCAGGTGAGGCCAAGGCACCAAATGTCTACTCACGTCACTTTCTCCTTCGCTGAGACTTGTCTTTGGCTACCTGTGTCACTGAACGTTTATTGAACTGAAACTCTAATTACACCTTGACTCTTGAATCCTCACATCATTCGTTCAACCATTTACTTCATTCATTCATTCTTCATCAGATCAGTATTTTTCAAGCCTCAACTATGTGGTGGGCACTCCTTTGTCCTCCCATTAATCGTTATTCATACTTTGGTAGAAGCAATTCAGGGGCTGATCTACGGTAGCAAAAACTAAAGGGGAAGCTGTACAAGTCTTATAGTAACTAACACATAAAACCTGAAAGTCTATTTCTCAAACCCACCACCCACTGTAATGCCAGCTGACATTTGTTTGTACTTTATGATCCATAAGGGATTTTAACTCCACTATTTCTGCATAATTGAGGCAAAAAGGAAAAAAAAAAATTAACCTGAGTCATTAGGGCCATTTTGCCTCTGAAGATCTGACTTGGCTGTAACTCAGAGCCTGACCTCCCAGTTGAAAATACCCTACAGCTGGCATTCAGTGACAAGAGTCCTTCATTTCCAGATCATTAGAATTTTAGAATTTGCAGAGACTATTACAGAGGATCAGAGTAACATGTTTTAAGGTCTTATTGGCTAGAGCAAGACAGGATCTCAGATCTCCTGTGGACCTGTTTGTATGTGGCACCATGCTTTATCCACACAGCTGTGGTCACTTCTTGTGTGGGAGTTCAGTCCTTCCCACTGGGTCAATAGACCATATGTCTATACCAGGACATATACCCAATTACAAGTGTCTATACCCAATTACAAAATCTTCCCTATTCTATTTTGGATTAAACTTAAGCATAATATGGGGTCCCCTCCCCCCAAAACAGTGAAATAAATGTTTATTTCAGTTGCAGAGCTATGCTCATTGTAAGTGGCAAGTCCTTCCAGTTTATGGTTCTGGACTCGAGACCGGAAACCAGATGTAATAAAGCTACAGAGGCATCTGGTTTAAAAGATCAACATCCCATTTTAGTTGAGGCAAATACCCAGCTTCAGGAATCATGTTGGTTTCCTCAGAAACAACGAGGCCACCAGATCAGACATTACTGTCTTTTTAGGCTACTGCCAACAAAGTGGGTGGGGAGAAATAGAGAACCAACTTCAAACCAATAAAACTTATCCATGCAGATCCTGTCTACTCAGTATAGAATTTTAGCTTTCGGGATTTCACTCCTCAGCTTGTTAAATTCAGCCACTATGGCTCAGACAGCAAAGTTGATGGTGGAAGGAGCGGGATTGAGGTCATCGTGGAGGTAGGCTTTCCCTGGCATTTTAATTTACTCCAGGTCTTTAACCTTCAGGCAGAACCCACAAACCACAGGAAGGGAAAGAGATCAATAGGCACCACGTGTGAGCTTGGGGCTTTTCAAGGTCTCTACATTTTCTGAGCCTTTTCTGTTTCTCTTCTCCCCAAACATGCAAGCCCCATGCCACGGCAGAGCGAGACGGCTCCCATGCTCTCCTGCTTTCCAAAAGAGCCTTTATTCTTCAGCTTAATGATCTGGCAGGCAGCATCGGTGTTCACACTGGCGGCTATGCTGCCGTGCACACACCAGCCAAACATTCACGACAGTCGGCCCGAGCCCAAGCTGGTCGGCGGCATCCAATAACAGAGGGTTGAAACTGGGGTTGGAATCTGTTTGACGCTGATGAAAACTGTTGCTGGAAAGGGGGTTGTGAAAGGGGCCCCAGCTTCTCCCAACTGAATATTGGGTGGTTCTTTAATGGTGTGGACCCCCTGCAGCTTTGTAGCAAATATTAACACCTTCCTGATTTTATGACATCCCAGTTCATTCACTGCTTTTTCGTGATGGCGTAAATTTATTTTCTTTTTTTGCCTGGCAGGTTTAGGGTGAAGCAGCCCCCACCCAGCACAGGACTGAAAGTGACTTATAAACCCGGTCCCGTAAGTCCCATGTGCTACCTGTTGTGTGTGTCCCTGTGTGTGCATGGGAGTGTGTGCATGGTTCCAGGGGAGTGGGCTTTTAAGTCATTCTGTGCATCCAGTTTAAACCATGTAGAAGTCTGATTTTTCTAGGATCATAAGCAAAAGATCCCTGGTATTGGTACAATATGTGGCTTGATATCACTTACTTCGTGTAATGACCCCGAGACAGATCCTATGCATAAATAGAGTTAAACTTCCAGCTATGGAAACTTTCCTGAAGTTCACTCATTTGTCCCAATACTACAGCTACGTATAGTTGTATGCAAACTACCTTTTTAAAAATTAAATATGATTTGACATGCATTTGGAAAGCTGACTACCTCAAGGTATCCTGTAATAAATTTGTCTGCAAAATGAAAAACTCCTTGGAAAAATAAATATTCTACTCTTTGTATTTTATATACATTTGGCTTGTTATTTTGGTTTGCCAAGAGAATATTATCTAATGACCTACAAAGAAATGGTAGTATATTAACGTCATCAGCTCCCTCATTTCTCCAAGGAGCCCTGAAAATGCCAATTTTAAAATGTCAACCTGTTCTTACTTTATTCGACACATTCCCCAACGTGGGGTGTTTAATATAAAATCTGTATGTTGTCACTCACTTTAAATTATAATTTCAGAAATGTAGTATCAAGCAAACAAAAGTTTACAAATATACAAAATATAATATATAAGATAATATATAAAATATAACAAAATCACACTTGTAAATCTTAACATTTATTTCTTGATCAGCGCATAGTCTTGTTTAACATTCCATTTCACTCAACAGGCTTTGAGATACTTGAGCGTGCCACTGATAGGGACAGGGGACAGGGGATGTTAAAAATGAGTAGGACACACAAGTTGCTCGCAAAGCTGGGCGCATAGCAGGGACACAAGAGATGGATGGCTACATGACAGAATGAAGTGAGGATATCTGGTAGACACAGGATCAGCCATCACAGACCAGGACGCGTGCGGACTCCTGGGAACACAGAGCAAGGGCATCCCATTCTATAACCAGCACACGGTGTTCGCCGAGTCCCAAGATCTTAAAACTGCCACGGTTGTGCGTTGACACAGAGGGGCAGTTAGGTATGGTGCAAAATCAGTTGGCTTCTTGTAATGACTGTGCCACCAGCAGCAGTGCCGTTGGTTAATTAAACCCTCTGTGCCTTGTTTCCCTCACCTATAAAAGGAGTCGCTTGAGGCGCCTGGGTAGCTCAGTCGGTTAAGCGTCTGACTTCGGCTCAGGTCATGATCTCACGGTCCGTCGGTTCGAGACCCGCGTCGGGCTCTGGGCTGATGGCTCAGAGCCTGGAGCCTGCTTCCGGTTCTCTGTCTCCCTCTCTCTCTGACCCTCCCCTGTTCATGCTCTGTCTCTCTCTGTCTCAAAAATAAATAAACGTTTAAAAAAAAATTAAAAAAAAAAAAAAGGAGTCGCTTAGACCCGATAATTTCTTAGTCCTCTTCCAGCCCTAATACCTTATGGTCTACAAAACAGTAGTTTGCAGGCTGCAGTTCCAAACAGAAATATACTTTGAGATTAGACCCACCAATTCGTGAGCACCTCTCTCACACATTTCATCATCGTACTGTGTCAAGATTTCAGAAACTTTGCAACATAAAGCAAAAAACAAGACAAAACAAAAAATCAAAGTCAGCTCTCCTTCCACTGTTCTGGGAAGTTAGCAGATTTCTTTTCATTTAAAGTAGGGGCAATGCCCAAAGCCAAAATGACTGTTGGATCGATCTTTATAGGTACTAAAAACCCAGCGTGTAGTCTTTGAAGCTCACTCTCGACTGTTAGTTTTTTAATATTTTTTTTTCTTTTTGACAGTAAGTTTTGGCTCTGCACAAATATAATCTATAGACTTGTCCATATGTAAAGCTAACCGCTGTTCAGCTTGGTTGGTTGCCAACACCGAGTGAATGTGCTCGGAGCCCGGGTAGACCTGATGGCAGGATGCCAGCTGCCATGCGGAGTGGCGTCACCCCAGCCCTGCCCTCCGTGTTGGGCTCCAGGGCGAAGGGCCTGGTCCTCAGACATGGAGCGTTGGATACCGTCCAGTAAGCAGACCTTCACAAGCACATTGTTGAAAAAGTTGAAACATTTTTTCGGTCCTATTATTTACAAACTATACTGAAGAAAACAAATTTTTTGTATCTAACTGCTTTCCATGTGGTGGTTTCTGATGTATTTTTTTTTTTCCGGATAATTGTTCTCAAGTCTGCTTCTTAGCCTACCTCCTGGAGAGGCAGCTTAGGAACACAAACAGCTCTTTCTTTCCTGGCCAGTGTTCTCTTCAAGGGACAAGGCAAGAAGCCCATTCCTTGCTGTGTTTCTTCTTCATTATATATCGGGTTTCTTCTTTGTTGGTCCAGACCTCTTCCACGTAGCTTTCAGACCTAAGCAGTTTGGCATTTGAACTCCTCCCGTCTCCCTATACTGGCTCTGTCACACCATAGGCCCTCCACTGGGAACATTATAAACTAAGAGGCAGGGCCAGGAAGTTGTGCGATTCACGTAGTCTCTTATTTTAAACTTCTCTTTATCTGCAAGGATGCCCCTAGGAACTCACTGCAGATGTTCAAGAAAGAGCACGATTGCGGGCATTGTAAACTTTGCCTTCAGTGCCACCTCCAGGATGCTGGCTTTTATTTTTCTTACCTTTCTTCCCAAATGGCACCTGGTTTTCCCCTTCAACAATTTATCCTGGGTCCCATTTGCTCCATGGAAGTCTACCTAGCTAATCTACAAAGTAATTCTTGTAAGTGCCTAACTGCGATGGTTCATGTGCGCCAAATTTATAGATGGGAAAACAGGATTAGAGAGTCTAACTAGCTTGCCCAAATTCATGTTAAAACCCAGATTTGAACCCTGATGTGTCTGATTCTAAAGCTACATTGTGTCCTATAGGTGGCAGCGGGTCTGCAGACTGAACTGAAAGTGGAATTATTTGCCATGGCTGTTGGAGAGGAAGGTGCCAGGGGATCAACACACATCTCGCACAATATTGAGATTATGACTGAGCACGACGTCCTGTTCTTACCCGTGGAAGCAAATATCCTTTAAAGTTCAATTTGAGTAGTCATAAATAGAGCAAAAATTACATTTGAGCAAGGAGAAAATATTAGAATGCTATTCCGTGACCCCCCCACCCCCACACCTGCACTCCATAGCTTCATTAATTCTGTTTTTAAAACCGTAGAGTTCAAGTTTTAGGATAAAGATTGTCTTCGTCTTTGTGAGCAGCTAGCAAAATGCCTGTTAACACAGTACATGAGCAGTGACTGCGAGATGAATGAATGTCAGTGTTAATTGCTGTCTATGGGGTATCAGACAATCAGAATTAAGCAGGGAATTGTTTTTAAAACTTTTGAGGAAAGGAGACTTAAATAGAAAGAACAAACAAATCCACAGCAATAGGAGAGTTCTAGGTGTTGGGAAGTATAGGGAGTTCAACTTGTTGAGACCTTAGGGGTATTAGGAAACATAGTAGGGAAGTTGTGGAAGATTTTGAATCCCTGCTTAAACTTTATTATATAAGCAAGAGTGAATCATTGATCCAGTGCATGATACAATCGTCATATTTTTATCAAGATGAACCCAGCATTACCGTGCTGGACATGTCAAGGAGCAACCTGATGCAAATAGAAACAAAGAGTCGTTGGAAGGCCGCTTCATTAGGCTGAGCATAAGGACAGGAACTACCCCGTGGCAGTTGTGGAAGAGGGACATGGGTGGAAAGACATTTGGCGGGGGAGAGGAATCTGTAAAATCTCAGGTGGAACCCATTGAGGGAGGGCAGTAAGAGGACTCAAGAGTTCAAGGTTTGGAGCATGCAGGTCTGGATCGCAATTGAAGAGACAGCGCAGGAGAGGTAATGATTTTAAACATCATCTACAAAGAGGAGACAACTGGAGGTATGGAAAAGGAGTAGAGCTGCGGGGTCTGTTAAGGACGCAGAAGGAAGAAGAGGAGACCGTGGAGACACAACAAGCAATCATAAAACCAAGAAACATCTCAGAAGCCACACAAGGAATTTCAAGGAAAACACGGACCTAGTTGACAGGTGCTACAGAGATGTCCTGGAGAATTCAGATTACGTAGGATTGCTAGATTTGGCTGAAGGGAATGGAAGAGAAACATTAAAAAATATGAATGAGAGGAAGTAACTGAAGCAGCAGCATCCAGAGGAGAGCAAGAGAATAGTCAAGAAGAGAGCTGAAGGCTTAGTCTCGGCGAGGGGGTGTGTGAGGATGGCTAAGGATCCAGACTTTGAGGTGAAGGGGAAATTTGGGGAAGCTTGTGTCAGATGACCTTGGTTTCAGTGGAAATGGAGCTGAATTCATTTGTTCACTTATTTCAAAGAGAAGTGTCTCTAGTGTGCTAGGCACTGTTCTAGGCACTGGGGATACAGCAGTGAACAAGACACAAAACTCCCTGCCCCTACGTTGCTTACTTTCCAGTGGGAGAACAGACTGTATGCAAAATAAGTAACACAAGGACTACAATGGTGCTGGTAAGTACAATGGAGATAAATAAGAAGTAGGAAAGGGGGTACAGGGAGGATTAAGGAGGATTGCAATTTAAAGTGGGATGTTCAAGAAAAGACCTCACGGGGGATGTGATTTTTTTTTTTTTTTTCCTATATGGATGGCAGGGTTCTTCTGCAGTGATAGGAGAAAACTAACCAAAGAACCAGCTTTTTCCTCTAAGAATTAAATCAAGTCTCCATACATCCTCTTCACACAAGTTATGAGATGCTGACCCAGAGACACTGTAACCCTGCTGCTGGTCACAGTAACTAAGTCATTCTGCTTTTATGCTTGTAGATTAAAGGCTACCTGTCAGGCATAGATAGATGGGGCAGAGAGTTTTATTAGATCTTTTATCTACTTCTAATGTCAGTAGTGAGAATTTGTAGCCCATTTCTCAAGATCTATCCCTTCCCCAGAAAAAAAGACATGACCTCTAGACATTGATGTGATTTTGGGACCTGATTATGGTGATTGATGTCTCCTATAGGAAGACTCACCACAGTCAGGGGAGAAGCACACACTGGGTGGACAGGAGAAATTCCAGGAAATCAATATCCGTCCGTCTTCCTCTAAGCCTGAGTCCACAGAATTCACATTGCATGGTAAGGACCCAAAACAGAGCTAATGAGGCCAGAGAGGAGGTTCTGATTTGAAAATGTTAACGAGTTTGTATATACACATCATTTGGTCACAAAAGTCCTTAACGAGTATCTTACCAGTTTTAACAAGCAGCAATTATGATAAGAGACCAAAAGATTTTCCTCAGGGAAAAGAAAATCCCATGGTCCGGAGGACTTCTACAATTTCTTCTTCTGCACTTGGAGTCTTCATGTCCCGTAAAATTTCTCCACGTTAGGTCCGGTAAGTAAGTAATAAATGGGAATTTGACTGGTAACCATTCATATGTGAGGCCTTAGACCTCATGTTTGTTTCTCTCTTCTTACAGCCAGAAACCAATGAGCCACTAAGCCCAGGGGAAAGGAAATACTTGTTTTTAATGACCAAAACAGCTACTCCTTTACATATATTATCATATCTCATCCTCACACTACTGATAAGATAGGTATTCTTTCCCACGTTATAAATGAGGAAGCTGATGATGTAAAAATCTAACCTACTTCAATGTGATTCTGAAGTTCGTTTTTTTAAAAAAAATTTTTAATGTTTATTTTTTTAATGTTTATTTTTGAGAGAGAGAAAGAGAGAGCACACAAGCAGGGGAGGGGCAGACAGAGAGGGAGACACAGAATCCAAAGCAGGCGCCAGGCTCTTAGCTGTCTGCGGACATGGGGCTCGAACTCACAAACTGTGAGATCATGACCTGAGCCAAAGTCAGATGCTTAAATTGACTGAGCTATCCAGGCACCCCTAAAGTTCATTCTTTTAAGTGCTGTTTTCAGTGTTGACCTTCCAAAAAGCAGGGGCACTGACACCAGGATGTCCTTCTGAACTTGAAACTTTACAAGTAAGCCAGTGGTTCTCAGACATTTTGAATGCAGATTCTTTAAATATTCTTAAAAATTACTGAGGACCCCAAAGAGCTGTCATATATGTGGATCATATCTACTGCATTTACCAAACTGGAATTAAAACTGGGAAAAATTATCAATGTGAAAACCATAATAAACCCATTATACTAACATATTTTTAATGAAACATTAACTATTTTCCAAAACAAAAATGGATTACTCACGGGACACTGTTTTACATTTTCATAATTCCTTTACTATCCGGCCTAATAGAACACAGCTGGGTTCGTACCCCAGCTCTGCATTCAGTCTGTCACGATATGAGACATCACACAGCCTCCGGAAAACTCCACTGTATGCTCATGAGAGAAAAAGGCAAACAGCATCTTGTCTGTTTCCTGGAGCTGCTGAAACAAGTCTGTGCTCGTTTCTTGCGGCTGCTGGGAAAGAGTCACACAAGCCAGGTGGCTTAAAACAACAGATATTCCGTTGAAGTTCAGGAGGCCAGAGATCCAAGATCAAGGTGTCGGACTTGGCTCCTTCTGGAGATGGAGGGAGGATTTGTTCTATGTCTCTCTCCTACCGTCTCAGGGCTGCCAGCAGGTCTTGGTGTTCACTGGCTTATTGCTGACTCACTTTCATCTCTGGCTCAAATGGCATTCTTCCCCGTGTGTATATTTCTGTGTGTCTCCCTCCTTGTAAGAATGCCATTCATTAGATTTAGTGGGTACCCTAATCCTGAGTGGCATCGTAAGGTCACCTTCCGTTTCTGGTAGACATGAATTTTGTGGAAACAAACCCAGTGTAATCTACCCTCTGGTCCCCCAACATTCACATCCATCCCATCCCAACACTCCCAAGACTTTTCACCCATTCCAGCATTAACTCCAAATTCTCAGTTCAGAGTGTCACATCCCATCTGTCTAAATCAAGTACGGGTTAGACTCTGGTATGCCCGGCCTTGGTCTCCTTTGGTCTCCTTTCCATTGGTGGACGTATGAAACTAAAAAGCATGTTTTCAACTTGTACCATACGATGGTGGAAAAAGCATGGGATAGATATTCCTGTTCCAAAAGGAAGAAAGTGGAAGGAATAGAGTCACTGGTCTAAAGCAAATTTGTGACACAGCAGGGCAAATGTCATCAAGTTTCAAGGCCTGAAAATAATCTTTTGTGGCTTGACCGGCCCTCTGGGCCCAGAGGCTGTCCCAGCCCCAACCTCTAGACCATCAGAAGCCCTGTTGGCCCCACCCTCTCTGTCCTCAGCCTGGGACACAATCTTACCCTCCGGGCAGCAGCCCAGTTCCTGCTTATAGACTCCTACAAGTCTGGCAGCCTTCCTTCCTCTTGTCCCATCTCTGTCCCTGCGAGGCCAAGATGGCAGCATTTCTGCCAATGTAACATTCTCACAAACCCGTCAGTCTTCATGGGTGTCAAGGAGTTCCACACCATTAGACATGAGGCTTCTCCACAGATCCTTTCTGGACAACCATGCCTCTATTCCTGGCTTCTGCTGAGATGCTTGATCGTATCCATGGCCACAAATCTAATCGCACATTTTCCAGCACAGACCCTTGGTGACCTCTGAAGAGCATGCCCTTGCAGAATAGATAGGCTGTGAATTTTCAAACTCATCATGTTCTGGTTCCTTTTTGCTAACCATTTCCTTCCTCAAATTATCTCTTTCCTCTTGCATTTTACTATAAGCAGCAAGAAAGTAGGACACATCTTCCATATTTTGTTTGGAAACCTCAGCTAAATATTCAATGTCATGGTTCACAAGCTCTACTTTAACCCCAAAGCAGAACACAAGTCAGCCAAGTTTTCTGCCACCTTACTTTTCCTCCAGTGTCCAACATATTCATTTCTGAGTTCACACCAAAAGAACCTTTATCTTCTAACATGTATTCATTTTTGAGAGACAGAGGGCTAGCAGGGGAGGGGCAGAGAGAGGGAGACACAGAATCTGAAGCAGGGTCCAGACTGAGCTGTCGGCATAGAGCCTGATGCAGGGCTCAAACTCTCGGACTGCGAGATCATAACCTAAGCTGAAGTCAGATGCTCAACCGACTGAGCCACCCAGGCACCCCAGAAGCACCTTTTAATGTTCACACTTCTATCAACATTTTGTTCATGATGAAATAGAAATTCTCTGAGACGCCAGCTTTCTCTACTGTCCATATTTCCATAGTTCTACCAAATCATTTCAAGATAACCTAGACTTTTTTTTTTTTAAATTATTACATGGCTCAAAATTCTTCCAGTCTTTACCATTTACCCAATTCCAAAGCCACTTCCATATTTTTAGGTATTTGTCCAGTAGCACCCCACTTCCTGGCATCAAAATCTATTTGTTTCCTGGGGTTTCCATAAAATTACCATAAACTGGGTGACTTAAAACAAGGTATTTTCTTGCAGTTCAGGAAACTAAAGGTCTGAAACCAAGGTATTAGAGGACTGGTTCCTTCTGGAGACTGAGGGAGAATTTGTTCCAGCCTATCTCCTGGCTTCTGGTGGTAGCCAGAGTCTTGGCGTCCCTTGGCTTATAGCTGCCTCACGCCAATCGCAGTCTCTGCCTCTGTGGTCCCCCGGCCTGCTGTGTGTCTCCTGACATTGCATTCTTATACGGCCACCGTGACTGGATGTAGGGCCCACTCTAATATAGTGTGAACTCATCTTAACTAATTATATTTATAATGACCCTCTTTCCAAATAAGGACACATTCATAGGTTCTGGGTAGACATGAATTTTTGGAGAAGACTCTTTAAACTACTATGGATTTTAATATGGTTTTGAAAGTATTTTTGGCATTGCAGACTCCTTGAAAGGTCTTACGGACCCCTGGAGATCATAAACTATACTCTGGGAACCACTGAATTCATGGTTTATGTCAGTTCTACTTAATGACTTTTGGAAGTTACTCCAAACTGAGAAGAGGTAAAGTTTGCATCACTAGTTGGACAGAATAGCTTCCAAATAAAAGATAAATAATTCGTGTTGGCACCAATCTATCAAAAGTAACTTCGTGAATCTATCCAAAAAAGAAATGACTTCAGTGATGTTGCCTTTATGCCTCTGTTCAGATGATCACAGACTTAATGAGATTGAAAGATGCCTGCTGTACTTATTCCTTTTTTTAATATGAAATTTATTGTCAAATTGGTTTCCATACAACACCCAGTGCTCATCCCAACAGGTGCCCTCCTCAATACCCATCACCTACCCTCCTCTCCCTCCCACCCCCTATCAACCCTCAGTTTGTTTTCAGATTTTAAGAGTCTCTTGTGGTTTGGCTCTCTCCCTCTCTGTTTTTTTTTTCTTCCCCTCCCCCATGGTCTTCTGGTAAGTTTCTCAGGATCCACATAAGAGTGAAAACATATGGTATCTGTCTTTCTCTGTATGACTTATTTCACTTAGCATAACACTCTCCAGTTCCATCCACATTGCTACAAAAGGCCATATTTCATTCTTCCTCATTGCCAAGTAGTATTCCATTGTGTATATAAACCACAATTTCTTTATCCATTCATCAGTTGATGGACATTTAGGCTCTTTCCATAATTTGGCTACTGTTCAAAGTGCTACTATAAACATTGGGGTACAAGTGCCCCTATGTATCGGCACTCCTATATCCCTTGGGTAAATTCCTAGCAGTGCTATTCCCGGGTCATAGGGTAGATCTATTTTTAATTTCTTGAGGAACCTCCACACTGTTTTCCAGAGCGGTTGAACCAGTTTGCATTCCCACCAACAGTGCAAGAGGGTTCCCGTTTCTCCACATCCTTGCCAGCATCTATAGTCTCCTGATTTGTTCATTTTAGCCACTCTGACTGGTGTGAGGTAGCATCTCAGTGTGGTTTTGATTTGTATTTCCCTGATGAGGAGTGATATTGAGCATCTTTTCATGTGCCTGTTGGCCATCTGGATGTTTTCTTTAGGGAAGTGTCTATTCATGTTTTCTGCCCATTTCTTCACTGGATTGTGTTTTGGGTGTGGAGTTTGGTGAGCTCTTTATAGATTTTGGATACTAGCCCTTTGTCTGATATGTATCTTTTCCCATTCTGTTGGTTGCCTTTTAGTTTTGTTGTTTCCTTTGCAGTGCAGAAGCTTTTTATCTTCGTGAGGTCCCAACAGTTCATTTTTGTTTTTAATTCCCTTTTGTTTTGGGGATGTGTCAAGTAAGAAATTGCTGCAGCTGAAGTCAGGTTTCTTCCTGCTTTCTCCTCTAGGGTTTTGATGGTTTCCTGTCTCACATTCAGGTCCTTTATCCATTTTGAGTTTTTGTGAATGGTGTGAGAAAGTGGTCTAGTTTCATCCTTCTGCATGTTGCTGTCCAGTTCTCCCAGCACCATTTGTTAAAGAGACTGTCTTCTTTCCATTGGATATTCTTTCCTGCTTTGTCAAAGATTAGTTGGCCATACTTTTGTGGGTCTAATTCTGGGGTTTCTATTCTATTCCATTGGCCTATGTGTCTGTTTTTGTGCCAATACCATGCTGTCTTGATGATTACAGCTTTGTAGTAGAGGCTAAAGTCTGGGATTGTGATGACTAATGCTTTGGTTTTCTTCTTCAAAATCACTTTGGCTATTTGGGGTCTTTTATGGTTCCATACAAATTTTAGGATTGCTTGTTCTAGCTTCGAGAAGAATACTGGTGCAATTTTGATTGGGACTGCATTGAATGTGTACATAACTTTGGGTAGTATGGACATTTTAACAATATTTATTCTTCCAATCCATGAGCATGGAATGTTTTTCCATTTCTTTATATCTTCTTCAATTTCCTTAATAAGCTTTCTATACTTTTCAGCATAAAGATCTTTTACATCTTTGGTTAGGTTTATTCCCAGATATTTTATGATTCTTTGTGCAATTGTGAATGGGATCAGTTTCTTTGTCTTTCTGTTGCTTCATTATTAGTGTATAAGAATGCAACTGATTTCTGTACATTGATTTTGTATCCTGCAACTTTGCTAAATTCATGTATCAGTTCTAGCAGACTTCTGGTGGGGACTGTCGGATTTTCCATGTATAATATCATGTCATCTGCAAAAAGTGAAAGCTTAACTTCATCTTTGCCAATTTTGATGCCTTTGATTTCCTTTTGTTGTCTGATTGCTGGTGCTAGCACTTCCAATACTATGTGAAACAACAGTGGTGAGAGTCGACATCCCTGTTGTGTTCCTGATCTTGGGGAAAGCTCTCAGTTTTTCCCTGTTGACGATGATATTTGCTGTGGGCTTTTCATAAATGGCATTTATGATGTTTAAGTATGTTCCTTCTATCCCGACTTTCTTGAGGGTTTTTATCAAGAAAGGATGCTGAATTTCTGCATCGATTGACAGGATCATATGGTTCTTTTCTTTTCTTTTATTAATGTGATGTATCACATTGATTGATTTGCAAATGTTGAACCAGCCCTGCAGCCCAGGAATGAATCCCACTTGATCATGGTGAATAATTATTTTTATATGGTGCTGAATTCGATTTGCTAGTATCTTATTGAAAATTTTTGCATCCATATTCATCAGGGATATTGGCCTGTAGTTGTCTTTTTCTTGCTGGGTCTCTGTCTGGTTTAGGAATCAAAGTAATAGTGGCTTCACAGAATGAGTCTGGAAGTTTTCCTTCCCTTTCTAATTTTGGAACAGCTTGAGAAAGATAGGTATTATCTCTGCTTTAAATGTCTGGTAGAATATCCCTGGGAAGCCATCTGGTCCTGGACTCTTATTTGTTGGGAGATTTTTGGTAACTGATTCAATTTCTTTGCTGGTTATGAGTCTGTTCAAGTTTTTATTTCTTCCTGAGTTTTGGAAGGGTGTGGGTGCTTAGGAATTTGTCCATTTCTTCCAGGTTATCCAGTTTGTTGGCATATAATTTTTCATAGTACTCCCTGATAATTGCTTGTATTTCTGAGGGATTGGTTGTAATAATTCCATTTTCATTCATGATTTTATCTATTTGGGTCATCTCCCTTTTCTTTTTGAGGAGCCTGGCTAGAGGTTTATCAATTTTGTTTATTTTTTCAAAAAACCAACTCTTGGTTTCATGGATCTGCTCTACATTTTTTTAGATCCTACATTGTTTATTTCTGCTCTGATCTTTATTATTTCTCTTCTTCTGCTGGGTTTGGGGTGTCTTAGCTGTTCTGCTCCTATTTCCTTTAGGTGTGCTGTTAGATTTTTCTTGTTTCTTGAGATAGGCCTGGACTGCAATGTATTTTCTTCTCAGGACTGCCTTCACTGCATCCCAAAGCGTTTGGATTGTTGTATCTTCATTTTCATTTGTTTCCATATATTTTTAAATTTCTTCTCTAATTGCCTGGTTGACCCACTCATTCTTTAGTAGGGTGTTCTTTAATCTCCATGCTTTTGGACGTTTTCCAGACTTTTTCCTGTGGTTGATTTCAAGCTTCATAGCATTGTGGTCTGAAAGTGTGCATGCTATGATCTCAATTCTTGTATACTTATGAAGGGCTGTTTTGTGACCCAGTATGTGATCTATCTTGGAGAATGTTCCATGTGCACTCGAGAAGAAAGTATATTCTGTTGTTTTGGCATGCAGAGTTCTAAATATATCTGTCAAATCCATCTGATCCAATGTATCATTCAGGGCCCTTGTTTCTTTATTGATCCTGTGTCTAGATGATCCATTACTGTAAGTGGAGTATTAAAGTCCCCTGCAATTACCACATTCTTATCAATAAGGTTGCTTATGTTTATGATTGTTTTATATATTTGGGGGCTCCCGTATTCGGCACATAGACATTTATAATTGTTAGCTCTTCCTGATGGATAGACCCTGTAATGATTATATAATGCCCTTCTTCATCTCTTGTTACAGCCTTTAATTTAAAGTCTAGTTTGTCTGATATAAGTATGGCTACTCCAGGTTTCTTTTGACTTCCAGTAGCATGATAGATAGTTCTCCATCCTGTCACTTTCAATCTGAAGGTGTCCTCAGGTCTAAAATGAGTCTCTTGTAGACAGTAAATAGATGGGTCTTGTTTTTTTTATCCATTCTGATACCCTATGTCTTTTGGTTGGAGCATTTAGTCCATTTACATTCAGTGTTATTATTGAAAGATACGGGTTTAGAGTCACTGTGATGTCTGTAGGTTTCATGGTTGTAGTGATGTCTCTAGTACTTTTTGGTCCTTGCAACATTTCACTCACAGAATCCCCCTTGGGATCTCTTGTAGGACTGGTTTAGTGGTGATGAATTCCTTCAGTTTTTGTTTGGGAAGACCTTTATCTCTTCTTCTATTGTGAACGATAGACTTGCTGGATAAAGGATTCTCGGCTGCATATTTTTTCTGTTCATCACATTGAAGGTTTCCTGCCATTCTTTTCTGGCCTGCCAAGTTTCAGTAGATAGGTCTGCTATTACTCTTATGTGTCTACCTTTGTAAGTTATGGCCTGTTTATCCCTAGCTGCTTTCAGATTTTTCTCTTTATCCTTGTATTTTGCCAGTTTTAACTATATGTCGTGCAGAAGGTCGATTCAAGTTACTTCTGAAGGGAGTTCTCTGCGCCTCTTGGATCAATGCCTTTTTCCTTCCCCAGATCGGGGAAGTTCTCAGCTATGATTTGTTCAAGTACACCTTCAGCCCCTTTCTCTCTCTCTTTCTCTTCTGGAATTCCTATCATACAGATATTGTTGCATTTGATTGCATCACTTAGTTCTAATTCTCCCCTCATACTGCTGGATTTTTTTCTCTTTTTATCAGCTTCCTCTTTTCCCATAATTTTATTTTCTAATTCACCTATTCTCTCCTCTGCCTCGTCAATCTGAGCTGTGGTCGCCTCCATTTTATTTTGCACCTCATTTATAGCATTTTTTAGCTCCTCATGACTATTTCTTAGTCCCTTGATCTCTGTAGCAATAGATTCTCTGCTGTCCTCTATGCTTTTTTCAAGCCCAGCGATTAATTTTATGACTATTATTCTAAATTCTTGTTCCGTTATATTTCTTAAATCGTTTTTGATCAATTCATTAGCTGCCACTACTTCCTGGAGTTTCTTCTGAAGAGAGTTCTTCCGTTTTTTCATTTTGGGTAGTCCTTGCGGTGGCTCCAAACTGCAGGGCACTTCCCCTGTGCTGTCTGGTGTAACTTGTGTTGGTGGGCAGGGCCGCAGTCAGACCTGATGTCTGTCCCCAGCCCACCGCTGGGGCCACAGTCAGACTGGTGTGTACCTTATCTTCCCCTCTCCCAGGGGTAGGACTCACTGTGGAGTGGTGTGGCCCCTGTCTGAGCTACTTGCACACTGCCAGGTTTGTGGTGCTGCTTTGATGGGATCTGGCATATTAGCTGGGGTGGATCCACAAGGTGCACAGGGGCGGGAAGGGCAGGCTTAGCTCGCTTTGCCTTCAGTGGTCCCCTGAGGGATGGGCCCTGCGGCACTGGGAGGGAGGCCGACCTGTCAGAGGGATGGATCCCCAGAAGCACAGCGTTGGGCATTTGCGTGGTGCAAGCAAGTTTGGTGACAGGAACTAGTTCCCTTTGGAATTTCGGCTGGGGGATGGGAGAGGGAGATGGCGCTTGCCAGCACCTTTGTTCCCCCCAACCAAGCTGAGCTCTGTGTTCCAGGGCTTAACAACCCTCCCTCCCGGCGTCCTCTTGCCCTCCCCGCTTTCGGGAGCAGAGCTGTTGACTTTTAACATTCCAGATGTTAAGTCCTGCTGGCTGTCAGAACTCACGCAGTCCGGCCCCTCTGCTTGGGCAAGCCAGACTCGGGGGCTCTGCCTTGCCGGGTGGGCTAGCTGCCCCTCCACCGCCCCGGCTCCCTCCTGCCAGACTGTGTAGCACGCACCGCCTCTCAGCCCTTCCTACTCTCTTCTGTGGGCCTCTTGTCTATGCTTGGCTCCAGAGAGTCCGTTCTGCTGGACTTCTGGCGGTTTTCTGGGTTATTTAGGCAGATGTGGCTGGAATCTATGTGATCAGCAGGACAAGGTAAGCCCAGCGTCTTCCTACGCCGCCATCTTCCCCTATTCTTTCATTTTAAAGACAAACATCTAGTATATAGATTCTCTGTAATATTGCCCAGAGCTAACAGATAACATGTTAGTCTATTTCCTTCCCATCCCTCCTGTGTGTGTGTACTGGAATCATTCTGTAGTTTTAGATCCTGTGTGGCTCCCACAGTAACAGCACCATGTGTTTATTTAGAGCCAGTAAGCACTTCTATGAGGGTAGACACTAATGTGCCCATTTTATAGATGAGGAACCACGTTAAGTAATTTGCTCTACAGAAGCCATATTAGTTACCTATTGCTACAAAACAAATCACCCTAAAATGTAGTGGCTTAAAACAACAGACACTTAAGATCTCCTCGCCTCTGTGGTTCCAGAATCCAGGCAGAACTCAGTTGGATACTCTGGCTCAACTAGGGATGAATCTGCTTTCAGCCCACATGGGCAGTCATTGGCAGGAGGCAGCTCCTTGCCACGTGGGCTTCTCCTTAGGGAACCCCACAGCAGGCAGCCTGGTTCATCAGAAGAAGAAGAGCCTGAGAGTGTGAGCAAGGTGGAATTCAGTGTCTTATACCCCAATCTTGGAAGAGACAGGCCACTACATTTGCTGTAGTCTGTTCTTCAGAAGTCAGTCAGCCAGGTTCCATCCACTCCCACGGGGAAGGGATTACACGGGGGCAGCTGGCACTAGGCCTGACAAGATCGGACGAGGTGTGTGCTCTGTCCTAAAATCACATGATAGCTGCTCGAGCCCACAACATCTCAGAAATAAAGTGACGGGGCTTAGAATATAAGATGATGTTTCTCGTGAGAACCTCAGTCTCATCTCAAAACTTAGGATCTTAAATCATGAGGAAAAGGGGCGGATTGTGGATAGTGTATGGAGGCCGGGCAGCTTCCTGAGTTTGTGCCTGGCATGGACAGGCTACACAGAGCGGGCTCATTGATTATGTGGATAAGTGAGCAGAACCCTAGATACAGTCATGTCCTCAGACACCACTGCCTCCTTGCACTGTCCCATATCATCTGCCAGATTTATAGATTTCTTTGGGAGAGTTATGACTTAGGACACTCGCACTGAGAAACCATTTAATACCCAGTACACCAAGCACCTAACTTCCAGCCAGAAAATCTGAAAATGGTTAAGCAAATCTTCTTAAACAAAGACATATATAAATAATACAAGCTTAGATGTTATACTAATAAATCATTCATGAGGCTTTTCTTTATGGCATCACCAGCTTCTACAGGTAACACTGCATGATTTGCAAGGGATATTATTCATAAAGTGGTTCCTGTACTAAGGATTATATGTAGCCAATGGCTGGCGAAGCCATTATATGCTGACTAAATGACTAGGAATTGGCTTGGCTTAAAATTTACTTTTTAACTCACTGGTTAACCTCAAACCTTTAGGAGTAAGGAGTTTCAAATATTTTGATTAAAAGTTGGAACTCAGTTACTTCCTGCACACATCACTTCATTCGCCATAAGCCCTCCTTCTCTTTGATGTGTGTAACCCTTTCTACACAGAAACACCTTTAAATCCCCTACTACTGTTAATCTTAAGTGATGGTAGAGATATGGGAAAGCAACGCTTCTAAAACACAAGGAGAGTACCCTCCTGAACTTGCTTTGGTTTGGAAACCATCAAAAATGTTAATGGGAGATGCTGCAGCTATTTGGGGATGAACGCTTCCAACAAGCACAGACGTGATGTGGATCCAACCTTTGCTCACTCAAGAACTAAGACACCTTTCAGTAAGTACACTAACTCCTCTCTCTAGTGGCAGAACAGCCACCTAAAGAAAAGCCTGCTGCTTCAGACTAAAATCCACCATGCGATCTCTTCTCTTACCTTTTTGTAGTTAAGCCTCAGGAACTCTATGCCAAAAGAATCTTTCTTTACTCCTATTCTGCCCAGTGAATAAGCCCACTATATTCCTTACTTTGTTTCCGTGCTGTGTTATGTGTAGGAACAGTATTGGACTTGTGGGGACCTCAGAGAATGACACCACAAGGACTACAGCTCTGAGACTGTCAAGAAAATGGTGGCACCACAACACAGCACCAATGAAATGGACATATTCACAGAAGGACACCACCCACTGAAACTGACTCAAGAAGACAGCAGAAGACAGCAGTGGAGTAGGAGAACCCTGGGCTTATCTTGTCCGACAAACAACAACTAGATAATTATAAAATCACCCTAAATACTCCAGAAATCAATTGACAGAATAAACTCCACAACTAAAGGCAGAGAAGAGGCCACTTTGAAGAAGGTAGTAAGTGTGGAGATGTGTTTTAGGGAAGAAATGGGTGCTGTGGAGGCAAGGGAGCTGTGGTCACAGAGAACAGCATTTATATATATACATACGTATATATGTATGTATATATATGACAGGGGAATAGTAGCCCAGGGGAAGCAGAAGAAGAATGTTTCCCTAAAGCCATTCGCTTGGAAAATGAGAAAGGCTGCAACCAGCGGGCTTAAAGCCTGGTTTTAAAGGTCAGCAGTGGCTTGGCTGGGAGAGAGCCCAGGGGGCACTGTGCTGCTCCTGAAGAGAAAGCAGGCAGACAACCCAGGGGGAAATAGTGTGGAAACATCTGAAGAATGCCTGGGGCACAGAGAGGGAATATTCTTCACTCTTCTCCACAGCATCCCTGAGATGCAACCATAGACACCTCTCTGGGAACAAAGGAGCTGGCAGGCAACATTTCCCTCCCCTGCCCCTCAGCATAAACATAGAGCCACCCTGAGGGAAGCAGCTCAATGTTGACACTGGCTGCCTAATTTGCTTACTCCAAGCCCCACACACCTCTCTGCTCTGGCAGGACTGCTCTTCTCAGTCAAGCCTGCCTCAGTGCCAGCAAGGTGGGCCCCTAGCCTACAAGACCAGCACAAATACCTGTCCACACATCACCAAGTCATATTATAATTAAATTAAATTTGCAAACATAATGATAAAGAAAAACCTTAAAAGCAACAAGACAAAAGAAGTCCCTCACTTACAAGGGAAAACCTATATGGCTAGCTGGGGATTTCTCAACAGAAATTTGACAAGCCAGAAGGGAGTGGTAGGATATATTCAAAGTGCTGAGTGGGAAAAATCTGCAGCCAAGAATACTCTATCCAGCAAGGCTATCATTCAGAATAAAAGGAGTGACAGTTTTCTAGACAAAAATGAAATTCATGACCACTAACCCAGCACTGCAAGAAATATCAAAGGGGACTCTGACTACAAAGGAAACCAAAAGCGAAAAGAAGAAAAGGATCAAAGAAAATCTTCAGAAACGAGAAAAAATAAAGTGGCAATAAATACACATCTATCAATAATTACTTTGAATGTAAATGGACTAAATGCTCCAATCAAAAGACATGGGGACCCTTCTATATGCTGCCTACAAGAGACTCATTTTAGACCTAAAGACACTTACAGATAGAAAGTGGGGGGATGGTGAAACATCTATCATGCAAATGGATGTCAAAAGAAAGCCAGAGTAGCAGTACTTCTATTGGACAAACTAGACGGTAAAACAAAGACTTTAAAAAGAGACAAGAGTGTTATATAATCATTAAGGGGACAAACAAACAAGAAGATATAACAATTGTTCAGTATTTATACACCCAACTCGGAAGTACCCAAATATATATAAAACAATCAATAACAAACATAAACGAACTATACACAATAACACATAATAGTAGGGCACTTTAATACCCCACTTACACCAAGGGACAGATCACCTAAACAGAAAATCAACAAGGAAACAATGGCTTTGAATGACACGCTTGACCAGATGGGCCTAACGGATGTATTTACAACATCCTATCCTAAAACAACAGAATACACATTTTTTCAAGTGTGCATGGAACATTCTCCAGAACAGATCACATATTAGGTCACAAAACAGGCGTCAACAAATACAAAAAGATTGAGATCATACCATGCATATTTCAGACCACAGCACTATGAAACTTGAAGTCAACCACAAGAAAAAATTTGGAAAGACCTAAACAACATGTTACTAAACAATGAATGGGTCAACCAGGAAATCAAAGAAGAAAAAAAAAATACATGGAAACAAATGAAAATGAAAACATAGCAGTCCAAAACCTTTGTTTGGGATGCAGCAAAAGCAGTTACAAGAGGGAAGTTTATAGCTATACAAGCCTATCTCAAGAAGCAAGAAACATCTCAAATAAATGACCTAACATTATACCTAAAGGAGCTAGAAAAAGAACAACAAATGAAGCCTAAAGCAAGCAGAAGAAGGGAAATAATATAAATTATCTTACTTAGAAACTAAAAAAAAAACCAAAACAAACAAAAACAACCCCAATAAAACAGATTGGTGAAATCAGGAGATGGTTCTTGGGAAAAACATCAGTTAAATTGATAAACCTCTAGCCAGACTTATCAAGAAAAAGGACTCAAATAAATAAAATCACAAATGAGAGATGAGAATAACCAACACCACAGAAGTACGACAGTTATAAGAGAATATTATGAGAACTATATGCCAACAAATTGAACAACCTGGAAGAAATGGATAAATTCCTAGAAACATGAACTACCAAAATTGAAACAAAAAGAAAACGAACATACCAATAACCAGCATAGAACTGATCAGTAATAAAAAAAAGTCCCAACAAACAAAAGTCCAGGGCCAGATGGCTTCACAGGGGAATTCTATGAAATATTTAAAGAAGAGTTCATGCCTATTCTTCTCAAACTGTTTGAAAAAACAGAAAAGGAAAGAAAACTTCCAAATTCATTTTATGAAGCCAGCATTACTCTTATACCAAAACCAGATAAAGACTCTACTAAAAAAGAGAACTATAGGCCAATATTCTGATGAACATGGATGCAAAAATTCTCAATAAAACACCAGCAAACCAAATCCAACAGTAACATATTCACTATGATCAAGTGGGATTTATTTCTGGGCTGCAAGGGTGGTTCAATATTCACAAATCAATCATCGTGATACACCACATTAATAAAAGAAAGATAAGAACCATATGATCCTCTCAATAGATGCAGAAAAAGCATTTGACAAAGTACAACATCCATTCATGATAAAAACCCTCAACAAAGTAAGTTTAGAGGGAACATATTTCAACATAATAAAGACCATATATGAAACACCCACAGCTAATATCATCCTCAACGAGTAAAACTGAGAGCTTTTCCTCTACAGAACAAGACAGGGATGTCCACTCTCACCACAGTTATTTAATACAGCACTGGGAGTCCTAGCCTCAGCAATCAGACAACAAAAAGAAATAAAAGGCATTCAAATTGGCAAGGAAGAAGTCAAACTTTCACTATGTGCAGACGACATAATACTCTATGTAGAAAACCTGAAAGCTTCCACCAAAAAACTGCTAGAACTGACACATTAATTCAGTAAAGTCACAGGATACAAAATCAACATACAGAATCTGTTGCATTTCTATATACCAATAATGAAGCAGCGGAAAGAGAAATTAAGAAAACATTCCCATTTACAACTGCACCAAAAACATAAGATACCTAGGAATAAACCTACCCAAAGGGGTAAAAGACCAATACTCAGAAAACGATAAAACACTGATGAAAAGAAATTGAAGATGACACAAAGAAATGGAAAAACATTCCAGGCTCATGAGTTAGAAGAACAAATAATGTTAAAATGTCTATACTACACAAAGCAATCTACACATTTAATTTTTTTTTTTAACGTTTTATTTTATTTTTGAGACAGAGAGAGACAGAGCATGAACGGGGGAGGGTCAGAGAGAGAGAGACACACAGAATCCGAAACAGGCTCCAGGCTCTGAGCACCCAGCACAGAGCCCGACGCGGGGCTCGAACCCACGGACCGCGAGATCGTGACCTGAGCCCAAGTCGGACGCTCAACCGACTGAGCCACCCAGGCGCCCCGCAATCTACACATTTAATGCAATCTCTATCAAAATACCACCAGAAGTTTTCACATAGCTAGAAGAAACAATCCGAAAATTTGTATGGAAACACAAAAGATCCTGAATAGCCAAAGCAATCTTGAAAACGCAAAGCAAAGCTGGAGGCATCACAGTTCCAGACTTCAAGTTATATTACAAAGCTGAAGTGAGCCAAAGAGTACGGCACTGCCACAAAAACAGACATGCAGACCAATGAAACAGAACAGAAAACCCAGAAATGAACCCACAACTATATGGTCAACTAATGTTCAACAAAGCAGGAAAAGCATATCCAATGGGAAAAAGACAGCCTCTTCAACAAATGGTGTTGGGAAAACTGGACAGCAATGTGCAAAACAATGAAACTGGACCACTTTCTTACACCAAACACAAAAATCAATTCAAAATGGATGAAAGACCTACATGTGAGACCTGAAACCATAAAATTCTGAGAGAACACAGTAACCTTTTTGACATCGAGCATAGCCAACTTCTTTCTAGGTATGTCTTCTGAGGCAAGGGAAACAAGAGCAAAAATAAATTATTGGGACCTCATCAAAATAAAAAGCTTCTGCACAGCGAAGGACACAATCAACAAAACTAAAAGAAAGCCTGCTGAAGGGGAGAAGATATTTGCATATGACATATCTGATAAAGGGTTAGTATCCAAAATCTATAAAGAACTTACCCAACTCAACACACACAAAAAACAAATAATCCAATTTAAAAATGGAAGACATGAACAGATCTTTTTCCAAAGATGACATCCAGATGGCCAACAGACATACAAAAAGATGTTCAACATCACTCGTCATCAGGGAAATACCAATCAAAACTACAAAGAAAGATCACATCACACCTGTCAGAATGGCTAAAATCAACAACACAAGAAACCACAGGTGCTGGTGAGGATGTAGAGAAAGGGGAACCCTCTTGCATTGTTGGTGGGAATGCAAACTGGTGCAGCTGCTCTGGAAAACACTGTGGAGTTTCCTCAAAAAATTAAAGTTAGAATTAACCTATGATCCAGCAATTGCACTATGAGGCGTTTACCCAAAGAATACAAAAGTACTAATTCAAAGGGATAATGCATCTCAATGTTTATAGCACCAAAACCTTTAAAAGTCAAATTATGGAAGCAGCCCAAGTGTCCATCGGTTAATGAATGGATAAAGATGTGGTACATACATACAATGGGATATTACTCAGCCACGAAACAGAATGAAATTTTGCCATTTGCAATGACATAGATGGAGCGAGAGAGTATTATTATACTATGAAAAATAAGTCAGAGAAAGACAATTATGATTTCACTCATACCTGGAATTTAAGAAACAAAACAAATGAACAAACTGAGAAAAAGAGAGAAGCAAACCAAGAAAGAAACTTAACTGTAGAGAACAAACTGATGGTTACCAGAAGGAGGCGGTGGGGGGAGATGGGTTAAAAAGGCAATGGGGATTAAGGAGTGCACTTGTGATGAGCATTGCATGTTGTATGAAAGTGCTGAATCACTATACTGGACATGTGACTCTAATGTTACACTGTATGTTAACTAACGAGAATTTAAATAAATCTTGAAGAAAAAAAAAACAAACACAAATCCAAACAGAACTGTAACAGGTTGGATTAGTGCCTTAAAAACCTCCCACAGAGAAAAGTCAGGCCCAAAGGAATGTATCCATTTCTTTTCCTAAAATATTCTCACCTCCCCAAATCCTTACCGTGTACATACATATGTATATGGTATTAATCACCCAAAAGCCCAGTAAGACATCTCAGCTTAACTACACTTTAATTAGAAACAAGTAGAAAAGATTAGCAATTAGATATTTTTACATACAGTTATAACCTCCTGCAAGAGGTTGAGCTTAAGGAGGCTGTTTTAGATCATTTTTATGGTCCTTTTCAGCTAAGTCCATGACTCTGCACTTATGGGGAGAGGGCAATCAATTGTGCACTTGACGGTCTCTGCAGGAGATAAAACGGTCTCTGCAGGAGATAAAACGTAATACAAAGAGTAACATATCAACAAATCTTCTGTTATCACAGAAATAAGAAAAACTTTTGAAATGTTCATTTTAGCTCTAGTGAAATAACTAGTAAAAAACAAACAAAAAGTTCGTTGTTCCCTGACAGAATATGATAGGAACACCTCCTGCAGGGCTCAACCTCTGAGGGCACAGAAAGATTCTGAACTCTGAGGCCTTATGTCCAAGACATGGGGCCCATAATCTCACATCGGGATCTCCTCAGGCAAAGCTGGGAACCACATCCTGACATCTTCTGTAACACAGTAAGCTCTGGTCTTTGGTAATTTTTAAGTTGACAGCTGGGGCGCCTGGGTGGCGCAGTCGGTTAAGCGTCCGACTTCAGCCAGGTCACGATCTCGCGGTCCGTGAGTTCGAGCCCCGCGTCAGGCTCTGGGCTGATGGCTCGGAGCCTGGAGCCTGTTTCCGATTCTGTGTCTCCCTCTCTCTCTGCCCCTCCCCCGTTCATGCTCTGTCTCTCTCTGTCCCAAAAATAAATAAAAAATGTTGAAAAAAAAAAAAAAAAAATTTTAAGTTGACAGCTTAGTTTAGAAGTCCTTTTAAATAAAAAGAAAAGGGTACCACATTTCAGTTTTAAGTATATGTTAAAATTAGCTTCTCCCTCTTTTTCCTCTTCCTCTTCTTTTCTTCCAAGTGGCTGGTAGCATCAGCAAAAAACATAACTTCACTTTTTGCCTCGCATTCCCTCTTGAGATATTCAAGACCTGCCATATTGAAGCCAATAACATCCTGGGGAGGGATAGAAGAAAGGTGAGATGAACATTCTCTCACTTGAGCTCAATCGCAGCAGCATGTGCAAGTCAGGAGAACCAATGCTTCAGGTGTTCTTGGGTATCCCTCCTGTCTAAGGTCTTTCCTGTTTTGTTTTCTTCTCTCTATTCTTTATCCAATACAGTGGAAATCTCACCTCAATACAGATGTATGTCTGGTCAATATCACCAAAGACAAGGCACAGCTCACTGTGCTACTTCAAAGTCACACACACACTAGGATTTCCCCCTCATTACTGCATTACTACAGGGATACCTACCCGGACTTGGCTGACTTTTGAAATAGTTGTTTCCTTTAATTTTTCAATGACTGGCACAAGCATTTGGTTACTAGTGATCTGCCCAAAGTGAATCCTAATAGAAAAACAAAACAGTCACGTTACAAAGAGAGGTAGTGCTCCACTTATCCTTTCTAGAAAAGCAAACAGATAATATCAAACCAAAAAAAAAAAAAAAAAGCAAAAAAAGGATTAATTTTACCATATCATGGCAGTATAAAAAATGGCTGAAGATGTTTCCTCTCTACTACTCACTTTTATCTGATGTCAATTTTAACAATACTATCCTAAAAGTTATGACACATTCAACTTGTTTGCAAGGCTGGCCCTTTTCCCTGCCATCTACCATGAGGCCGCAGACTTTGACAACGGTATTCTAGGAAAGCTCAGAGAGGAATGAGCGTGCTAAGAAATGCTAACTCAACAAAGGTTTGTTAATATTTCTAGGGAAGCCACAGCAAAAAAGAAGATAGTCACTGACAAGAGTCGAACTCTGACCTACAGTACCAAGATGACCTCAGTGAATTCATGTTCCTCGATGCGTAACTCACACTCATGTGTGACCTGTCACAGCTACTTGTAAGGCACTAGCCATCTCCAACCCTCTGATATGCTGGAAATATTCCTAGTGTTTCCCTTAAGATCAGAAACCCCGATTTAGTACCTATGCCAAGCAGTAAGAAATTATTAGCAACATCATTGAGTGCCAACTTGAGGCCTCATCACTTGCCTCAAATTATAAATATGGCAAGAGACTAACATAAACATATCCCTGTTCTTCTATTGCTACTATCTTGATGGAATAAAAGGAACACAGGATTAAGAGTCATGAAAATAGGTCAATTCAAATACGAATTCTCTAAATATATCTGTTAGTTTTTTAACTCTTTGGTATTGGCTGATGAGTTTATATCTTGTCTTCCTAATAGCGTTTCAAGGAGTGTTGGATCTGTCTCTATTCCCGGTCTCTGCTGTAACAGCTGGAGACTGAGGGGGCAAAGATACAAGAGTACACTCTTAAACTCCTACAAACACACTCTTCTCAATTACACATTAAGAGCAATTCTACATATTTAAGAATAGTCTAATAAACATATTTCCTTTGTTTGCTTACTTCCCTCTGGATATGCCCTGATGTTTCCATTTGTTTCTAGAGACCCAGGAAAATAAAGGCACTATTCCAGACGATGCTGTTAGGAGGACAAAACCAAATCCTTTTGCTTACACTAAACAGTTAAACAGACACAACGAATGAGGCCAACTGGCCACTCGGTACTGGGCTCTCAGCAAACAGACCAGAACCAGAGCTACTGCAGCCTGGAGGCTTATGCCTACTAAGCATCCCTGAGCAGTGCTCCGCCTCATTACTTAAAGAGATGGGCCACCATGACCCTTGTTTAAGGACAAGACTGATTCCACAGCATAAGAAATAATTTATGTCACACAGCAGTGAAATCCTGTAACCATCTCTGAGTCTCAAACATCGGAGCTCCTAATTCCAGTGTGGACACCATCAGTTAAAGTAGCACTGGGGCGGTCAGGCCGAGTAGACACGGTACTCTTTGGAAAGCAGGTTACCTGAGCAGAAAGAAGAGGCACCTGCACAGAAGTTCAATATCAGAGCCCAGCTGGATGAATTCGTTAAAGAGCTTCAGGACGTCTGGGACGTAAGAGAAAGGCAGCACAAGCAGAGACTCTTCCAGCTCGCTGAAGACAAAGAGAATAAACACTAAAAATGCCACATTTCTTAACCTGCTCAATTTTAAAACTTCTACTGATTTTTCTATGATTTTATGTTTGAATAGATCTTACCCATTCAGAGTTAAATTTAATATTCGTTTATATTCTGGATGGTTCCCTCTTTTCCATGTTTTGTTTTTTACATTTAATATTTTAATCTATTTGATGCATTCTGGTCCATGGCACGATAGGAGAATCTAACTGTTTTTCCAGAGTAACTAATTTCTCCAAACTCTTTGGTTGAATGTTCCGCCTTTACATTATGATACTTCTTTTACCATGTATTGAATCTTTACATTTCAGACTCTCTTTCAGGGCTTTCAAGTTGGTCCTCATGACTGACTGATTCTGACAACAATCCTGTAGTATTTTAGTTCTGCTAATTTTATAGCTTTTTAATCCAGGAGAATCTAACTCTTGCTATTCTTCTGGTTTGTTTTACTTTTTTTGAACTAGTTCTAATATCATTTCATCAATTCCAATTCCAAATCTCAAGAGGACTTCAACTAGAGTCACCAACCTGTAAATTAGTTTTTTTAAAAAAACAAGTAAATCTTTAGAACACAGAATCTTCCCTTCTAGGAATGTGTAACATTTCCATTCATTTAAATTTTCTTTTACGTTTCTCTAGTGAAGTTTCGTCATTATCCTCAGGTCTGTTTACTTCTTGTTGTAAGGGACAGATTTAGATATTGAGAATTGTTATGACCTATCAGTAGGTCAAACTCATAAATAAAACCCAAGGGTAAATCACAAACAAGAAACATGATCCTAAAAATACAGAACAAGAGATATAAAGAATTTTTAGAAACCAATGAGAAATTACTGAAGAGTACAAGAAAGGGAAACTAAAAATTCACAGGAAAAAAAGACAAAAGGCCAACAAATTCATTAATAATTGAAAGAAATTAATATAATACAATACTACCTTTTGCCTCTGAAACTGGCAAAGAATTTTTCAAAGCCTGGTAAAAAGTCATTATAAGCATTCTGGAAAGTAATTCCGCAACACAGACCTTTAAGGAGCTCATGCCCATTGATCAGTTATTGTTATGCTAGGATTCTTATCTTAAAAAACAACAACGAAGATTTCTATGTAAAGGTGTTCACAGAAGCACTACTGCTAACGGCAAAAATCAAAAGCAAATCCAATAGTAATTATCCATGCAATGAGTGTTTTGATATAACACAACGAATTTATTTTTGAAGAATATTGGTAACATGAGCAAACGCTCAGGAAATATTCTGTGAAAAAGGACAGGATACAACATTATATACAGCAGGATTCCAATAAAAATAAGCCATCGGAAACACACAATCAGAAAAGGTTACCAGTCGGTACTTGTGACCGATGATAGATGCTTTCATTACTCACAATGTGCAGTAGCACTACCCTTCATTTGTCCCTAAAATTTCCCTTCATAGTTTAGGAGGAGCCTCCTGGCTCTGCCTCAAAAAGAGCCTTATTATAATGTATTATTTTCCACCAAAATGCTGACATAGTTCAACTTACATGGAAAATAACCATCAGTTATAACTCCTGTTTATCTCATGGTCAGACAGGCAGTCAGTAAATGTTAGCTGACAAATTGTAACCGTACACTGGGACTCACCTCGACTTGATCCCTTTAAAAATCTCCAACACATAAGCTGAAGGCTGTAAAGGAAGCACAGCAGCCTTAGTGATGCCTTGGGTTGGTTTCTACGGAGGCTCCCTCATTCCTATCTCCTAAACACCAGGGATCCCGCTCACATGACAAACGGGGCTCTAAGCGGGCAATGCATGTGCGGGCTTAGAGTCTGTCACATTTGGGTTCGCAGTCCAGCTCTGCCACTCCCCAACTGTGTTACCTTCTATCTGTGAGTCAGGCCAGTTTCCTAGCAGTAAAATGAGGCTGCCCTGACTCACAGGATGAGTGCGACGAATGACACGTGCATGGAACGTACTGCAGACTGCTCGATGTGCACACACTGTCCCATTTCTCCCTCCTCCTCTATCTGACTGACGTATGCCAACTTTTCCTCCGGAAAGCTCAATTTCCAAGTTCATTTACATGGACAGAATCTGCAAGAGGGCTTTGGAAACTGGACAAATAAGCACTAGAAAATACGAGAATGCCATCCAGTCCAACCAAAAAGGATGGCTTGGAAGTTACGCTAAAATGGTCCTTTTGAAATACTCAACACCACGGAAGACAAAAGAAAGTTTTAACGGCAAAGTATTCCCCAATACGTCCAGCCTCAAATCATGCTTCTTGAGGGGCGCCTGGGTGGCTCAGTCAGTTAAGAGTCCAACTCTGATCGTGGCTTAGGTAATGATTTCACAGTCCATGGGATCGAGCCCTGTGTCAGGCTCCGGGCTGACAGTAAGGAGCCTGCTTGGGATTCTCTCTTCTCTCTCTCCACCCCTCCCCCACTTACACTCCTCTCTTTCTCTCAAAATAAACAAACGTTAAAAAAAAAAAAAAATCATGCCTCTTCACTTCCTACTTTGCCTCTCTTGTCCCTGAAAGTAACCTCTGAGTAACCAGGGGGAAGCTGTTAGACACTCTACTCACAGAGATGTTGCCATAGGCCATCAGGATGGGGTTGATGGGAAGAGGAACCTATGAAGAAATTATTAAATCACGTCATTAAAAAACAAGACTTGGATAGGCACTATCGCAGGGCGACAATCCTACTCTAGTTTTGAAAAGGGAAACCCTACAAATTGAAAGAATATAAAACAATGACCAGGCCTTTTAGTTTTAATAGTGCTGATGAATGAGTTGAGACAATATTTTATCTGGAAATCTGGAATGGTTACAGTGCCTCTGCAACCAAAGCAGCAGCAGGAGTTTCTACCCAATATAATGGTCACCTCAGTCTGGAATTTCCTCTCTCTTGCTTTCCATTAAAACCAAGCTTCCCTCCTCCTAGGCCCTCAACTCCTTCTTTCTAATACTTGAAATAGGAAAGACTATTACATTTATCTCATTTGCAGTTCTAAGTCAGGAAAGTCCTAAAATGATGGTTTTCATCTCAGGAATTCCATTTAGACACATTTCTCAGAGTGTAACTTCATGGACTATCTCACCTCTTTCCCTGCAGCTTTACAAATGGCTTTGTGTTCCTTCATTTTTGCAGTTTCCTCTCGGTATAGCTCGACAGCCTCCATGATCCTCTCAGCCTACACAGATGGCGACAAAGGACAGACATCATTGCCACATGCCCCATCATTCTGGAACACTGCAACCAGAAGACCTGACTAGAGAACTACCAGATAACTTGAATCCGTGTAATAAACACGTGTCAGTAGAGTGCCAGACAGACACTTGTAGACGTCTTTGGTTTTTCTTTTCTTTCTAATTTATGGGGAGGACACTAAGCGTCTTGGATTCAGGTGAGACCGTATGTACGTGCACTCAGGGAGCAGGGCAGCTCCCGGCACCTGAGAGGTGCCGCTTCCAGAACACTGGAAGAATGAGCTCTCCTTTCTACAAACCATCACGGACTTGGCACTACTTCTGTCCTCGGTTACAAGGAAGGAAAACAGGGGTTATGATCTCCACCTACATATTTCATCAACTTTTCGCCACAAAAGGGCTATCTGGTTGACAAAAACTTTTCACTGAAAAGTTGGGATCCTCTTTAAAAATGAGATACTACATTCTGTATCAACTTACCGCTTTGACCGTTTCAATAGTTTTCTTTCCAGTAAAGTAATTGTCACCTTGAGTCTCTCCTGGAACCTGCCAGAAAAAAAGAGATCCTTGACAATACTGCTGAGAGGCATTACAGAACCAATTAGAGGCACCTGGGTGGCTCAGTAAGTTAAGCATCCGACTCTTGAATTTGCCTCAGGTTGTGATCTCGTGATTTGTGAGATCAATCCGCACATCGGGCTCTAGGCTGACAGCGTGGAGCCTGCTTGGGATTCTCTCTCTCCCTCTCTCTGCCCCTCCCCTGCTTGCACACGTGTATGCGCTCTCACTCAAAATAAATAGACATTAAAAAAAAAAAACAATAAATTAATCATATCCAGAAAAGAACAGACATCACTATAATAATGGTAACATGGTGTTACCAACTACTGTTAATAGGGTACTTACTAAGTGCCAAACATTGGCAGGTATTTTATATTCATTATTATGAGAATATCCTATTCTACAAAAGTTTAAAGAGAATGCCCAAGGGAGCCTGGGTGGCTCAGTCAGTTGAGTGTCCGACCAGGTCATGGTCCCAGGGTTGTGAGGTTGAGCCCCCACTGCTTGGGATTCTCTCTCTCTCTCTCTCTCTCTCTCTCTCTCTTTCTCTCTCCCTCTACTCCTCCTCCACTAGCATGTACTCACACATTCCCTCTCTCTCTAAAATTAAAGGCAAAAAAAACCCCACAAATTCCGAAACCTTTTGATTTTTATTTTTGTTCTATGATTCCATGAGGCCTCCTTAAAAAATGAAACAAAACAATAGTGAGAATGACAATCATGCATTACCAAATTTGGTCAGTCATTTGTCCCTCAAAATCAGGCTATACAGTTGAATCAAACAGGACTGCACAGACAGCGTCCTGCATGAGCTGGTGATGACTTCAGTATCTGATCCTAATTCTAATTCCATTAGAAATTCTTGAAACTAAAGTAAATTCGAATAAGATAATCACAGGGCTCAATCCCAGAGTCCCAAAAGATTTACTTACTACTGGCTGGTCTTCTTTGGCCACGCTCTCCTCATATTCTGCTTCCCTTTGCTGTCAAGAGAGAGATAGAAGTCAATCTGGAAGAAAAGACATGGTCTCTACATGAAGTGAAATGAGACTGAAAAGCTGCTTCTTTCAAAATGCAGTCCCCTAATAGCATCTCTGTCTCTGTGTGGCTGCTGAATCAGTGACAGTAGTGCTGGAAACATCTCCTGGAGGTCCCTGGATTCGCACTGGCTGAGGGGTGGCCACACTAGACAGAACGCCGCGGCTGGGATAGCAGGTCAGATACCCACCAGCACCTCCGTAACCAAGCCTAAGTCCTTACCATCTCCCTTTCTTCCTCAAGAATAAGAGGCTCCCTTGTTCTCTCCCAAAGTCTCAGAGATTTGTCATGGGACGATGACACAACATAGTCTCCACTGGGGCTTACAGCCAAGCACCAGATTTCCTGGTGGTGCCCCTAGAGAGAAAAGAAACAAAAACAAAAACCCTGAGAAGAAATACCTTATTCATTGACCGATGCCTGCTCTACATCAGTGGGAAGTCCACACTTGATCTTAAAAGTAGTTCTGAAAGGGGCGCCTGGGTGGCTCAGTCGGTTGAGTGTCCGACTTTGGCTCAGGTCATGATCTCACAGTCTGTGGGTTCGAGCCCCACATCAGGCTCTGTGCTGACAGCTCAGAGCCTGGAGCCTGCTTGGGATTCTGTGTCTTCCTGTCTCTCTGCCCCTCCCCAACTCATCCTCTGTCTCTCTCACTCTGAAAAATAAACAAACATAAAAAAAATTAAAAAAAGAAAAAAAGTAGTTCTGAAGTACTGAGTACTGAGTAGTAAAGTTCTGAAGTACTGAGTACTGAGTAGCAAAGTTCTGAAGTACTGAGAACTGAGGAAACTAAGCAGCAAGAGTCACCTCCAGAGTCTGTATGTGTTCAAATTTGTCCGCATCCCACTGCTTAATCTTATGGTCCTTCCCAGCGGTGAAGAAGAGGTGGGACTTGGGTACGAACTGGAGGTACATCACGCTGAAAAGTGAGAGAAGGGAGCAAATGTCATCAAATTCCACATTAGTGAAGAGTCTCATGCACATAGTTTTGAAGAGCTAGTTCTAGAATGCCTGATTATTTATATTTTAGAATTTTACATTTATGACTGTCTGAAAACACCAAAATAATAGACACAGAGGCACAAGGGAAATGATACAGGTGACGCAAAGGGACGTCTTTGAAAAGACAGCACCTACCTGTCATCGTGCGCAAAGAGAGACTTGTGGCAGTCCCCGAAGTCCAAACCCCAGATTTTCACGTTCCTGTCAGCAGAGCCAGTGGCTATTAGTGTCCCATCCTACAAGGAAGAGAAGTAAACCGTTACTTTGCTTGACTATCAGAAACTCTACAATTAGACTACCCAGAACATTTAACCCACTTTTTCCAGAAACAGTAAAATCAATACCAAACAATTAATTTCATCTATCAAGAGCACCTATTTCTTTGCTTTTATCTAAGGTTGCCTTTAAAAGCTTGTTGAGTGAGAGCAAGAACTCTGCGGCTCCAGTGGGTTTGTACTGCTGTAGGGTGGTGGTGTGCCCTGATGTCAGTTACCTATTTATGTTGTTAAACACATAGGAAGAATGTCTAATCTCTGTCCTAGGATTTGGGGGAAGAGGGAGGAAGAAGGAAAGAAGAGTCTGGGAAAGAACCTACTGGAAAGTTTGCAACCTAGCCTTTTATCTCATGTTCCCGATCTCTATTTCTCCTATCTTTCCTATCTCAACTTCTCATTCAAATGGTTGTCAACATAAGAACACCGGAAAACGGGGCACCTGGGTGGCTCAGTCGGTTAAGCGTCCGACTTCAGCTCAGGTCATGATCTCATTGTCTGTGGGTTCGAGCCCCACATAGGGCTCTGTGCTAAGCTGCTCGGAGCCTGGAGCCTGCTTTGGACTCTGTGTCTCCCTCTCTCTCTGCCTCTCCCCCACTCACACTCTGTCTCTCTCTCTCTCTCAAAAATAAACAAACATTAAAAAAATTTAAAAAAAGAACACCAGAAATACTGTGTGACACCTACCTACTGTTAACGCATGGAATTCAAACAGCTAGAGCACGGGGCTGATCCCTTTCACACAGACTAGATCATGTCTTTAAACACATTATTGCCAGTCTTAGCCATAACTAGACATTGCAAAAATATGATTTTGGTCAAGAGACTAAAAGTATACAGATAGTGCAAAATATGGTAAGTGTCCAAATACGAAGCCAAGTTCCATCCTCCTCACCAGCATTATCCTTCAGAACAAAGAGGAAGCCTTTTTTAAAATCATATTTTAGGGCGGTCTACCAATTATAGTATTTTAGACAGCAAAATACTATCTGGAAAATCCACAGTGGGGTTAGTTTTAAGGATTAATTAAGACATTTGTGAACATATTCTGAAAGTACTAAAGTAATATACATATTTAAGGTACAATTATAACATATGTCATTTTATGGCTTTTTTGGGTGAAAGATTAACAACAGGATGAAAAAAAATACTCTGAAGTGAAGATAGCAAGCCAAGAACTAAGAAAGTGCTTTAGAAAAGACAACTTGTTTCTGAGACATTGTTTACATTTTACTTACGTAAGAGATGTCCATGCATATAACAGGCAGTTTGTGTCCATACAGTGAGAGAAAAAACTATTAAAAAAAAAAAAGAACAAATAATTCACATCTATCTATAAAATATAGGCACTGTTTGTTACAAGTGGATCAAAAATATAACTTTAAAATATAATAAACACTGTTCTGGATTGCTTTATATTTCCCGAGAAGATAAAGCACTGAAGGCAGCTCAGCCTGGGTCCAGCATGCGGACCCTGCATGCACCTGCCACGAGCGCTGCAGTGCAGTGGAGCCTGGCATGCCCCTGACGCCCACTGCCTCAGGCACAATAGGGCACAGGGACGTTCACGGCACCTCTCAGCTGAAAAGACTTTGGGCCCTCGCTTCACAACGATGTTCCCAGGCCAGATCCAGTCCTGCCGACTCGGGGCCCAGGGCCCAGTAATCTTATAGTTTTAAAAGCAACCCAAACGATCCCGACGTATAGCCAAGTGTGGAAGCACTGCCCGGGAGACCCAACAACGCTCTTAAGCTACTGGCTGCAACAGGATTTTCTGAACTTACGAAATATAACTTGCCTCAAGCAAAATTTATGAACCAAAGGGTTCTTTAAAACTCTGGCTTTCCTAGTGCACCTAAAATGTTTTGATTCCCGTATAAATTTTTAGAAACCTATCACTGCTGGGCACAGTTAGGGCCACTTTACAGTCTCAACCCAACCAAGGTCAGTCAGAAAGACAGAAACTATTTGCAGGCATAATCACTGTACCTTTAAAGTGTCAACATAGAAAATTTTCACAGTACAGTCCAGCAAAGAGACAGCCAACAGCTTCTGATTGGGAGAGTAACTGACACAAAGAACATCTTCATCTAGTTGCAAGGTTCGGGTTTGTTTCACAGAAAGTCTAGCAGGACAGAAAGCATCAAGGGAAAAATTAATAAATGAGGGCTCTACAAAGGCAGACAAAAATTCCAAAAAGTCCCTGGAGCACAAGAGAAATACACATGTTGGGTGCCTGGGTGGCTCAGTCGATTAAGCGTCCGACTTCCGCTCAGGTCATGATCATGCAGTCTATGAGTTCGAGCCCTGCGTCGGGCTCTGTGCTGACAGCTGGGAGCCTGGAGCCTGCTTCGGATTCTGTGTCTCCCTCTCTCTCTGCCCCTCCCCCACACATGCTCTGTCTCTCTCGCAAAAATAAATAAACATTAAAAAAAATATATGTCAAAAACCCATTCAGTAGTTCCCCATTTTCACTCTAAAACAAGGACACTAATTAAAAAATGTCTACTCACCTCTTCTGGGTACTATTCTCATCTTTTACCAACTCAAAATCCCAGAACTTGACAGATTTATCTGCACCACCTGTCACAAAGCCACGCTGAAAATCAAATGACATTGCAATTAAAAAATATTTTGTTACGGAAACTTTGATAAGACGACATCAAAATAGCATAAAAGACCATTTGTATTTAATGGCATGGGAGAAGAATGAAGAAAAATGTAGTTTCCCTAACCCTTCTCCTTGCTCTTTTGGGGCGGCAGCCACAGATCTTATTTGTAAATTCCTAGCAGGAGCTAATGTAGACAGTAGCTAGGGGAAAGTTCTAGCTATACTTTCGTTCAGCATCAGGAGGACTCTGAACACTGTAGGGTCTTTTGCTCCACCTAAGAAAGCACCAGTCAAAAGAAGTTGCTGCTAATAAAATGGTTTGACAAATATACACAGACTAGATCATCTAAAAAGTTCATTCAAAGTATTTCTCAGAAGGGTATAAATTTATTCTTGCAATGTCTCTGCGTAAAATACATTTGAAATTGTTTTCTAGTATCAAGAAAATCAGTCCCATCGCATTGTAGTGTTAAACTCTATAGAACATGGGTCAGAAAGCTAGATCGCAAGTGTTTATTCTGCCATTTGAGATTTGTAACATAGGAAACAACCTTACAAGGACCCTTGTGATGCTGAAATGACCAAGACTATCTAGCTTCTAAAACCATTATGAAAGAATAAAGGGTAAGATGGATATAAAAATACTTTGAGAGGGGCAACTGGGTGGCTCAGTCAGTTAAGCGTCCAACTTCAGCTCAGGTCATGATCTCAGGGTTCGTGAGTTCGAGCCCTGCATCAGGCTTTGTGCTGACAGCTCAGAGCCTGGAACCTGCTTTGGATTCTGTGTCTCCCTCTCTCTCTCTGCCCCTCCCCCACTCATTCTCTGCTCTCTCTCAAAAATAAATAAATGTTAAAAAAAATAATAAAAATACTTCGAGAGATAGAATCCTAGATGTTACTACTATTTAAACTTTAAATGCTGTTTTATTCTGACCACAGACGACGTAACCTGTTCTAACTTCCAGATTCCGTTTTTTCCAAAAACAGCTACTTTCAGTAGATGGTTTGCCACTATTGAGAAGGTTCAAGTGAATGGGCCACAAGCTCTTATTAAAGTATTGTCAAAAAACATCTCAAAATGCTGACCAACAGCACCATTACTAGAATAAGCATACAGTTCTCCAAGGTGACCCCTCACAAGGGAAGCACCCTGTTACTGACTTGAAAGGGCTGATACATTTGCTACAAACACTAGACTTCTAGCCTCGTGGATGTAGGGACTGAAAGGAGAAACAGAAAGTCTACTGCATCCTCTGCACTTTGTTGCCCAAGGAAATAGTTCCTTTTAGGAAGCAGCACAAAGCACTGGTAAAAATCATGAGGCCAAGTAATCTGATGTCATGCAGCTGAACGAGAATTCACTTGCTACGACAGCTATCCGTATTATCAGGCACATGATATGCCACCACGTAGAAAATCTCATGATTAGACAAAAAGTTGGCTTTCTTTAAAGATATCCTGAAGAATCTTTGGCAGGCAGCAGAAAACGCTGATGCAAACAACGGGAAAGGCAGCTAGTGTACTGAAGTCCGGATCCAAATGTCTGGCTTAGTTACCTGATCTGGAGAGAGAGACAAGGACCACAGAGCTCCATCGTGTGCATCTACTGTCTCCAGCAGATTTCCTGAGGCCAGGTCATAAAGCTGCAGCTTACCTGTCTGTGGAAGACAAAAATGAGCACAGCTCCAATGAGCACACCCATACCCTCTAAGATTCATGCCTACACAATTCAGATGTGGCCAACTGCTTGTGAATGGAGCGCACGTTTCGTGTGGTTAGTGAGGCCGCCGATGCGCCGAGCAGTCTCTGGCAGGGTTGCTCTGCTGCCCAATGACAGAGCCTGCGGCCTCACAGTACTGGGCTCGTCACTTTCACTGATCCCTCAACTTCAGAAGGGCAACAGCATGGCCAGAGGCAAACCAGGAGAAACACAGCAGAAAATGCTCCTAAAAACCTTTCGAGTTAAAGCAATTTTAAATGGTATCTGGCTTAACCAACATTTCTCCATCTAGTTTTGGTTTCCTCCTCTCCAGTACACTGACAGTGAGAAACAGAAATCTACCTACAATGCTAGGGAGGGCAATGGACTTAAAAATAAACTGCAAACGCTTAGAAAACAATGAGACACACTTCCTGTTTAGTAATTGGGATATGCCACGGTCACAATACCAAGCGAGGAACACACACAGCGGCAAAGCCTGCTCTATGATGGGCTTCTGCAGGGGAAGGGGGGTGCGGAGAGCATAAGGTGGAAGGACTGGGGTCCCAGGGCTGACTACTGCTGAATTCACCTCCAAGAGCCCATTTTCTCATCTGCAAAATGGGGCTTATAGCAGCAACCTCTCTAAGCTGCTGTGGGCGTTAAATAAGATCACGTACGTTAAATGATCAGAGACTGGGCTGGGATGTGGGGACTGCACTTTAGTCATACAGGTAGGTGGACCTGGAAGGTACTCACAACATGTTTTCCTAACAAAAACAATACAGGGACGTTTGTTGAAAGAATGAATGAAAGATGAGAGAAACTTTTAATTGGCACTTAATGTCCATTCCAACACTGACCCTAAAATCTCTCTAGCTTATTTTACACTTTCAGCTGGGCAAAAAATACCCATTGTGATACACAGGATTTCTAATTAAGTGATCACGTGCACACAGCACTGGTTTAGGGGGATAACGATGACAAATAACTTGCAAAGCACGTTTTAAAGTATTCCATGACCTTATTCTCCCTGTGCCTCTACTACCAGCTCTTAGTCATTAGTTATTTGCTGTGAGTCAGTTTCTGTGCTAAGTGCTTTACCTACTGTGACGTAGGTTATTCACCCCATTTTACATGAGAAAACCAAGGCTTACAGGAGTAGGTAATGTCCAAAGTTCTCACAGCTAGCCAAGTGGAAAATCTAGCACTCAGACGTAGGCCCATCTAGTGCAAAAGCCACTGTCAAAAAACAAGTGTCACCATCCTATTATACTGATAAGGAAACACACTAAGAGAAGTTTGGTGACCTTGGGGGAGAATCTGAACCCAAATCTGTGTCTGCTCATTCCTGCATGTCTATCTTCCAATCTGATTAGCAACTGGGAATGAGGACTAGTCAGTCTGTCTCCATTGAATGCTTCCAATCTGCCAAGCATGACACTAAGTACTTTGTATATTTTATCATTAGTCTTCTTAAAACAACTACGTAGGTGCTCATAAAAAGATGCGTGAAAGGCCGATCACCAAAACATGGACAGTGATCTCAAGGTCGTGATTGTAATTTTATTACTCATAAGGTTTGATTTTTTTATAAAATAAAGAACCTACAACTAAAAAGAAAACCCCTCAAAAAAAAAAAGGGGAACCGACTACCAACCTTCACATATCATCCAGCTCTAATACATTTCTAATACATTCCTGTTTTGTGCAAAAACAGGAGCCAGAATTCTTCAACAACTTTAAGAATATCGAGAAGAGCCTCCAGAGTGCGAGAAGTCTGTTTACCTTTGTTCCTATGACCACCTGCCTGTCACCAGGTACGAAGAACGAGCAAAGCGCGTATTCACAGGTCATGGTGCGAATGCACTGTAGCGTGGCCCTGTGGGAAAGAAGGAATAAAGAACTCACACATTAAGAAACCTGCCTCCCCATCTTAGAGGTCAATGCGTACGTTCAATACACACCTAGCCACAGACTTTGGCTCAAACCTAATTATAGTCAAGAGAGAAAAAAATTACATGGCACCTAACTTTATTTTTTGTGTAGGGGCCTCCTAATCCTAAAGAACAGAGATTATGTAACAGCAGGGCATAAAAAAGCATGTGCTGGGCTCAACGGAGCCCGCTGTGCCACCATAAAGACGTGAGCCCAGAGGATTATAGGCTGAATTAGCATATTAATATCTCTGCAAGTAAAGTTCATTTTATTGGACCATAAGCATTCATCCACTCAACAGATAAACATCAAATGCCCACTTCAATCAACAACTTACTGAATGCCAAATGCTATTCTAGGTGCTGGCAATATAACAGTGTGTTGAACAGAAAAGAGGTCCTGAACCTCATAAACCCGAACATTCTTTAGGAACGAGGCAGCCACATGCTGGCCTATCCAGTGCTGGCAGGTGTCCCGGAGAAACCATGCTGGTCAGAAGGGAGGAGGAGGGCGTCCTGGTCGAGGGCAGGACTGTCATTTGGTGAGAAGACAGGGAGAAAGCCTGTATCTAATGGGGAAGATGGTTCCAGGCACAAAGACCAGGAGCACAACCGCCACCACAGGGGCACGTTCTTGCTGGGTTTAGGGGATGACAACAGGCCAGCAAGCTCTAGGGCAGCAGAACGGGAGTGGAGTCAGAGGGGAGGTTTGTGAGCACTCTGGTGGCTGTGTGGAGAGACCGAAGAGGGTGAGGCACACGGCAGGGAGACCCGTCAGGAAGCTATCACGACAACCCCGGGGAGGAAGGACAGCGGATGGGGCTGGTGGCGGCCACACAGGTGATAACATGTGGTCAGATGCGGGCCATGTCCTGACAGTAGAGCTGACAGGACCCGCTAGTGAACGGGGCCGGGGATGGGGGAACGGCCCTGAGCAGATGGGTAGGCTGTCAGAGAAACAGGATCACAAGCATGGTTTGGGACATAAAACCTTGACATGCCCAATTAGACATCCACCTTACTTAAATGTAAGGGTCTGCTGTTCAGGGAGAAGCTAAAGCTAGAGAAACATTTATGCATGGTGAGTGCAGAGAAAGCAGCGTAAAGTGACTGTAGACCGAGAAAAGGTCCAAAGACTCTGCCCTGGAAGCAGTCAGACACTTGGAGGTCAGAAAGGTAAGAAGGACCCGGCACAGACAGAGGGAACAGCCAGCAGAGGAAGAGGAAGTAATGAGAGTCCAAGGAAGTTATCAATTCAAGGAGAGAGTGTCACATGAAGGTCTTAGGTCACAGGATTCAGAAACATGAAGATCAGCGATGAGGTGACAAGAGCTGCTGTGGCGAGACAGTGGGGAAAGGCCTAATGGAGAATGGAGACAGAATGGAGAAAAGAAACCAGAGGATGGGCTGGCTCTGGAGAGACTGAGCAGGAAACGGGGCATTACTTTTGAGACGGGAGATATTAGAGCATATCTGTAGGCTGAGGGGAACGATCCAGTAGAGCAGGCACGTTACAGGTGGAGGAGGAGGACCAGCGCTCGCAGGGAGCAGAGGAAGAACCTCAGGTACACGTCGTGGGGAACTCTGGTTAGGAGCACCACCATGGTAACAGGAGGGAAGACGGATTATGTGGGTGTAGATGCAGCCTAGTTGGCAGATATGCTGGGAGCACGTGAACGTTTTCTAGGATTCCGTTTTTTTAGTGAACTAGGAAGCAAGCTCACTAGCTTATAGGTGCTAGGGGTGTCTGGGGTTTGAGGAGACAACAGGTATAGAATAGTCATCTAGGAAAGTCAGGAATGAGAAATTGCAGTCAAAATACTGGGCAGCACTAACAGCCTATTAGAACTGAAGGAACAGGCAGCACGTTTGTGCATTTTCCTCGAGCCAAGTACAGCGACAAGCTTCACACATGGAATAAGCTTGCATTTTTTGGGCACCAAATTTAAAAAGGCAACTTTTCCCACTCTAAACTCCACACGCCTACAGTTAAGATACGTTCTGAGGGAACTGTAGGTAGGGCCTGAAGAGACTAACAACCAACCATCAAGAGTACTCAAGTCTGGGGGGCCTGGATGGCTCAGTCAGTTGAGCGTCCGAGTCTTGATCTTGGCTCAGGTCACGATCTCATGGTTCGTAAGATCAAGCCCCATGTCAGGCTCTGTGCTGCTCTGTCTCTCTCTCTCTCTCAAAATACATAACTAAACTTAAAAACAAAGCGTACTTAAACCTAATTCACGGGGAAAATCACACGACTGGATAAAGCTATGGAGAGCACCAGTTCACAAACCTGTTCCATATCTTCACGGACTCCGCCGCCGCTGAAAGGATAGCAATGTTGTCTGAGCTGAAAGACAGAGTCCGCACATCGCTGCGATGACCCCCGATGGTGATTCTGCTCGTCCTCACAGCCTGAGGAGCAGGTGCAGATGGGCTCAGCGAATAGGACTCCACCAAGTTGTTCTGCAGTAGGAAGACCGCCTTCAACTCTCCTTGAGGCGAGTGAATCAAGTCAAAGGATCTGCATGAGAAAATAATTCATAAATGTTCTAGCTACCATCTTCGCTCACAAGGTGAACGTTTTCTAGTAGAACGGCTTCACCGTGTCCTCAACCTAAGACATTTGAGCAACTGTAAAGAATTTTACAAAAAGTGCTCTGAGAATTGGACAGTCATTGAGCATAGGCTGTTAAGTCAAAGAAACCTGGGCTCAGATACTGAATCCGACATATAACTTGCTTTTGTGTGTATAATCTTTTAAGTGACCATAAATCCTTTTGGAACATAGGGTACATGTTTTTCTTTCTAAATAGCAGCAGGAAAGAAGACTAAACAAATAGAAAAGGTTATTCTAATAAAACAAATATGAGATGATGAATAATTGGCCCATGCTGAGGGCAGATATCCCATGATCACTGTCTCCAAATATATAATTCCTCTAGGCTGCTTACAAATAGCATAAAAAAGCTAATACAACTTTGTAGCACAATATTTCTATAATGCTACTTTCAAGTACTTCAGATACTTTATTTTTACTCACTTGATTTTGGCAGAAGTTTTGATATTAGTCACCCGTTGGATTTCATCTTGCAGAGTCATTTCAACATTGACTTCAAGGTCTTCCTCCTCCCCTTTGGAAGAATTTAATCTAGAGAGGGGGGAAAAAGACTATCATGCTACTACTTTTCTAGAAGAATCTTTGCAATTACTTGAGTCAAGTTCTGTGTGATCCTGGGAGTCACTTAACCACAGGATTACCGTGAGAATTAGACAACACAGTGTATGCAGAAGTGCTTTGTAAACTACAGTGTCATAAATACAAAGTTTTATTCCATTTAACAGGTACCCTCAATAAATGGATTCTGAAGGCAACGGCCCATAAAATTTCCCAGGCCAAGTCTTTGTAATTCAAACTATCCCAATGATATGTTTCTAGTAAACTTTCTTTACTTCAGAACTTTTTACAAGATCCACTAACCTGTACCTATCAATCTAACAATGTCAGATAAACCAGAGGTCTCAAAAAATTTGCCAAGTCAGGTGTCTTTTCCTTTGAGCCTTGCTAAATTTCAACCATTGAGGAAACAGTTACTGTGGTTATTATAACAACCTATTCCAAGGTTATTTTGCCCCCAAATGTCATTGCTACAGTCTTTCTCCTCATGACCTCCACTGTTAGCATTATGCAACCCAGCTTCGTTCTGTACGGGCTGCTGTCACTGAAGACACCTGCCAGCCTGAGAACAAAATCATTTACAAGCTATTTTTACGAAATCTGTACAGCTTTTGTAGTTCTGTATGGCTCTGAGCTCAAGACTCAGGAATGTACTATGAAGTTGTACCGTGGAGCAGAAATTTAAAATTTGGACTATCAGTGCTACACAAAATCTTCTCTAGCTTTTAACAGTAATCGCTAGCAGGGTAATCACTTCCTTAAAGAAGTTTTTCTATCAGGGCTATGTGGCCCACCCAAGATATTTTATTAGTAGTACGTATTTTTAAAAAAACTAACTTTGCTTTCTTTCTAGCTTTTTTCATCTTCTTATCCATTTTCTTCTGAACTTCCGTTTTGGAAAGGATGCAGAACACTTCTAGCACAGAATCGGTTCCCTAGAAAGGTGAAAGTTGACGTGAGTCCAGGAAAGGCAATTTGTAATGTAGCTTTTTCTCACTAAGACCTAAACAAGAATGTTCCTTCAGGGCTTCCTGGTTGTATTAGCTGGGACAATTCCCTCTCTCTGGGATTGTTGGTTCGTGTGTAAAGTGGGAATACCGCTTCCTATCACAGCATTGCTCTCAAGACCAAAGAGGAAGCTAATGCCATTAAACTGCTTAGAAAGCACACACTAATGTTCGCTAACGATAAGGACCATCACATTAACCATAACTGTGTTATGCTAATAGAAGCTAGGGATCCTAAGTCTACACAGCAGCACATACAGAACTGTTAACACGACTGGGGGAAACGCAGTCTCTGCACTGAATGTGAAACAAGCACGGTCTCTGAGAGGGAACAGCCCATCCCTATTGTTTTCTCTGACGACTGGTACTCACGTGGCAAGCTAGAATCCTGCCCGTCCTGTCTACGGCAAGGTTCACGACTCTGTCCCTGCCCTCCCGCATGATGGAACCAGCTTTTCTGCACGTAAGGATGCGCTACGGAAGAAGCAAAGGAGAAGGTGAAGGTTAAATGTAAGTTCTGTCAAACCTCTGAAAAGATACGATTCTAAGAAATGCGGGTGACAAAGGTATTTCCTAAAATGATGAGAACTGCAAATTTTTAAATTAAAAAATCTCCAATTCTCATTGTTCCTACGACTCAATTCAAATGAAGCTGAGAAACAAAAAGAAAAAAGAATTACGTCCTCAGGAGTTTCATCTGTCTCCGGGGTACCATCCCGAGGCTCAGGTGTATCCTGTATCCCAGGGGGAGACCCTCTGCTTTTCTTGGGCTCTGGTTCTTCTAGGTCATCCATCTGTTTTATAAAAATAGGAAAATAAAAGCTGAAATAATGTGTCCCAGCCCTAATGACTTAGAAACCTATCCTCATGGCCACCGGTAACTTCCATTTAGGGTTCTCTTTGATCAAACCTCTTCAATGGTAGGACGTTTACTAGAGTATTTTAAAAACTGACTATAGCAAATGCAAACAAAAGTGTTCACTATCCTATCTCCAATAACTTTCTGAAATGTATGGACTATAGCTAATAAGTTATTAACTTAATCTAAGATAAAAAAAAAAAAAGGTGACTGACTTTTCATTAACTTTAAAACCTTCTTAGGTAAAAGAGCTACCACCATATTGTGGAGGAAAGATTCAAGTCTGGAATTGAGAACGACAGAGGCAATAAAACCTACAGAGGTTATATGTTCTCCTTTAAAGAAGCAACGATACAGCCTAGACTACTGCAGTAGAACCCACCAGAACAGCTACTGAACACAACACTCCACACCTAACTCCAGCTAAATTTGAGGTCCATAAACTTTTTTCCACACAAAATCTTTACGGATCTGAGAAAGTAACAGATCTTCTCAGAATATATTTTTATAAACACATGGAAATTTTACACAGATTTTTGTCCGAGGGGAAAGGGCCACACATATTCTTAAGTCCACCCACGGACACCCAAAGGTCCAGGAATTTTGTGCTAAGAGTTCCACAAAGTAAAAGATTAGCATTACCAGAAGGTGTAACCCTAAAATTATCCTTCTTCAAACTCAAATGAATGAGGGCAATGGCACTAATAATGAAGAAAAAAAATATCTGTTTAGGAGTTGGAAGTTATCAGTGATAGAATTCCTTCTAGTACAATGAGAAGAACTCAATGATTACATCTGATTCTAAATTCGATGAGCCCATGAAGCAGGGGCTTTAGCAGGGCTGCTAAAACACAGCGCTGCCCATAATCAGAAAAGCAATTACCTCCTGTAGGTAGGCTATGTCCCACGCCCTCAGCTCACTGTCGGAAGACCCAGTGATGAGTCGCTTTTCTTCTGACACGAGAACCAACCCCCACACCTACAGGGTATAAAAAGATCAAACAGGATTTTTAAGACATTCCAGGATACATGATGTGGCATTCCAAAAGTCTAAGTATACTATCTGTAGCGAAATCCCTTTGGAATTTACAAAGCTAATATTAGGTAACCTTTTCAAAATACTGAAAGAAATTCTAACCTTTGGAAAGAAAAAGTGGTCTGTGGTAGAACAGAAGTTTCTCTGTAATTTCCTACCCTTAAATTTACATAATGGCTGTTCAGCACAAATCGATCTAACTAGAATCCACTCAAAGGACGATTTTAAGTCTGGTACTTCTTTGTTTCAGCAGTGCCTTGCAAATAAAAGGTACCCCCATTGATGTCTACTGTATAATTTTCAGCCTCAAACATCTAAGAACAGTATTGTTGCGAGTCAACAAAGAATCTAGTTTGCTTTTCATCATCATTAATTCCAGGTATGTTTTTGAAAGCCTGGTGAGAACAAAACATGGAGGAGGATACAACGATCTAAAATACTCCCTGCTCTTCACTGAAAATATGTATGTTCAAGTGACTCTTAAAATGGCCACGTTTGCTGTTTACGTGTCACCGGACCAGGCACTGTACAGTGTCATTAAACCCCCCTACAATCATAAAGGTGGACACATTACTTAGAAGCAATGAAACTCCTATTCGTGGGTTAAAAACCTATCCAAGGCCAATCTTTACTAAATCCCGAAGCAGCTGTATCTGCTCCCACGGCCGGCACTTCCTCCACCGCACCAACCTCTCTGTCTCTCAGGACAGCATGCAAGGATTACTGGGAGTAGTAAAAACAAAGCAGGAGAGAACACCATCTTTTCTTTCTGCCTTGCCATTCTTTCCCTGGGCCCGTGACCCTACATGTACCTCAGTTCGGTGGCCAACCATTGTTTTAAAGCAGTGCTGGGTGTCAAGGTCCCACCATTTCACCAGGGTATCTTTCCCACTAAAAAAAGAAACGAGAAAAATTTTATGAGGAAAAATCAGTAAACAGGACATCAAGGACTCATTTGTTGCCTTCAAAAAAATACACACAGCAACATGTCTAATGCTACTACTCCTCCTTTTTTTAAAAAAAAATTTTTTTTAATGTTTGTTTATTTTTGAGACAGAGAGAGACAGAGCATGAACAGGGGAGGGTCAGAGAGAGGGAGACACAGAATCCGAAGCAGGCTTCAGGCTCTGAGCTATTAGCACAGAGCCTGACATGGGGCATGAACCCACGGACCATGAGATCATGACCTGAGCCAAGGTTGGATGCTCAACCCACTGAGCCACCCAGGCGCCCCTACTCCTTTTTTTAAGGAGGAAAAAATCCTAACTCCATGTGGCTATTAGGTACAAAATACCACAATGCACCTGAGAGCACAAAAATAACCTTGAATTCAGAGTGATAAGGCACATATCACCTGTGTGATGGACCTGTGGCCCCCCATTTCGAGCATGGCAGCATCAACCTTTTCCTTCTGTCAGCTGTCTGACACAGAAATACCTCGGATCTCTTCTGCTCCCCCATCTCCTGCTTCCAGCTGGTCTCTATGCCGCCTCTGTGAGGCCTTCACTCCTTCGAATTCATTTCTGTACACAAGCCTGAATTTCAGTTCTACTGCCTGAATTATTTTCATAGCTTTTCATCTGATCTCTTTGTCCGTTCCCGTTCCTTCATTACATCCAATAAACTACTATCAGATAATCACAACTTTTTAAACTTACACTAGCTCCAGGTTCTCTATAGAATCAAAATCAAATTCTTCAGCACCATTTTCAAAACCTCTCGTTAATTGGCTTCTGAGTCTCCCTGCCAATGAGCTTTACTCCTCCTGCCTCAAACACCTCTTCCCTGCTTCTTCACTAATATAAATCCAATATAATTCTCCTTCATGACCAAACTGGAAAAAACCAAAAGACAAAAAACCCAATTTACGAAGTCTTTCGTATAAAATCCCACCTCACTGTGTTATTTCCTTTTTTTTTTTAACAGTTGACCCCTGTACAATGAGGGAGCTAGGGGGCACCGGCTCCCTCACCCCAGTGGAGTCAAAAATCAACATACAACTTTGACTCCCCCAAAACACTACTCACATACAGCCTACTGTTGACCAATAACATAAACAGCTGCTTAACGCTTATGTTGTATGTAATATGCATTCTCACAACAAAGCTAGAGAAAAGAAAACGTTAAGAAATCATAAGAGAAAACACATTTACAGTACTCCATTTATTGGAAACAACACACGGATAAGTGGACCGGCCCAATTCAAATCTGTTGTTCAAGGGTCAACTGTTCACTGAGCTATAAAGGGTACAATTCTAGTGGAACCTTAGTCGTTCTCTCATAGAACTTGTGTTATCTAACAAGACACACCAACGTGCCATCCCACAGGAACTAACCCACCAACGGTATGCCATTCAGTGCTCCCTCACAACTGCTTCTGAGTCATTACTAAAGTTCTTCTAGTTACTGCTGGCAAACCTTAGGATCCCAAACTTCCCTGGGTGGCCATTCCTCAGGACCAATAATTATTATAGAAGGTTGAGCCATACGAAATGGCGGATATCATGTTTGACCTACACAAACGGAAATTTCAAATGGCTCAACCTTAGAGACGTTCAGAAGGGTTACGTGTAGAGCACGTCTGTTCTCAAAAGGCAGGCAGGAATTCAAGCACTTGGTATTTACACCAGCCCACTGCTCCACATTCTGCTTTCCTGACTTTCTAGGGATCCAGAAAGCAGACAGCTCAGTCTATGAAAGGCATGTCAAGGTTTAAGGAACACGGAAAAGCTAATGCCAGGGGATAACAATAACAAATCAGAAAAGATACTTTAAAAATGCTAGAAACAACTCTGGATAGCTTCTATGATACCACTGGGGAAAAGAGGGAAGGACAGAGGAATGCAGAGGGCAAAGGAGGAAGCGAGCACATGAGCCTGAGGAGAGTGCAGAGAAATGAGGAAGGAATGAGGCACGTTTCCTCTTTGAAACCCTCTCTGATGCATTCACATAGGAAAGAACTGGAAACGAAACTGTTATTTCTTTACCTAGTAACTAGTAGATTCTTTTCTCGTAGAAACAATGCTTGTGTCACGGCGTCCTTGTGCCCCTTCAGACGGTAGAGGCCACTTTCATTGATCACATCCCATACGATAGTATCTGTGTCCTAAAGGGATCAGATAATACAGAAGAATTTTCTTTACCACAGTGCCTTGAGAAACAATAGGATGTAGTATTTTTACTGCAAAGGTGATATAACAGAAAACTGTAGAAAATCTGGAAACACATACAAAAAAGTACAGAGGGAATAAACACCAGTTAATTCCACCACCCAGATGTAACCACTGTGGCAGGTATGCAGTTTTATAATGTTCCAATCCAACATCCAGGTTATTTTTAGAAAACTGGGATCATGTTATTGGTAACATTTTATAACCCCCCCCAACTTTTTTCACTTAAAATATTTCCATTTTTCCACATCCCTCCAGACTGTTCTCGTTTTCAATGATCATATAATAATCAATCCTAAGGATATACCATAACCCATTTAAAATTTTTTGTTTTAACCACTTAGGTAGTTCCCAAATTTCTATCATAAATATGTGGAAATGAACATTCTTGCACAGAAATCTTTGTATATACCTCAGATCAGAATACTAAAAAGGGAAATTCTTGGGTTAAAAGGTATTATTTTTCAAGTTTGCAATTCATCACGACAAGGCGATCTCTTTAACTTGCACCAATCTGTAGGTCCACCAGGGATATGAATGACAAGGCCAGTTTTCCCATCCCTTTGGCTCTGGATATTATTAGCTTCTCAAAAACCACTGCCAACTTCAGAAGTTAAAAACGCTGTCTCAGTATTTATTGGATTTGCATTTCTGAATACTCACAAGAAATTCTGCACATGCTCTACAGTGATTGCCGGCCGTTTGTACCTCTCTCGAACTGCTAGGTCACGTCTTTCATCCTCCTTAGGGTCTTACCTTTGGCTCGTTTGTAAAGTTATTATGAGATGAACGCTATTAATCCTTCCTATACTGAAAATATTAAATACGTCCCCTTTTTCAATGTCTTTTAACTTTTTTTCCAGTTTCATTGAGAAATAACAATCATACATCACTGGATAAACTTGAGGTGCATGTACACCATGACAGCAACAGGTTCAGCTAACACCCATCTTCTCGTACAAATACAACAAAAAGCAAAGAAGATAAAAGGAAAAAAAATTTCTCCCTGTGAGAACTCAGGATTTACTCTCAATAAGTTTCCTATTTTTTTTTAATGTACAAACGCTTTAAATCTAAATATTCAAATCTATTGATCTTTTCCTTTGTAATTTCTTTCTTTACTGACATGCTTAAAGTCCCTTTCTACCTTAGTAGCAGATACTTACTTCCAGTGTATCTTCTAGTGTACTTAAAATATCACTCTTTACTATTTAAGTTTCTAATCTGTGACTCATTTTGCATATGGCATAAAGTAAAGCTTTAATTCAAAACTTCCCCCTACATACTGAGCCAATTGCCTATACTATTTCGTGAGTAATTCATCATTTTTATACACACCAGAAACATTATCTTTAAAATATACTAATTAGAAACATGAGAGTGGATTTGAGTCTGGGATTCCCATTTGGTTGCAATAATCTACCTATTTTTGTATTGATGCCAGATTAACACATTTTAAATTATGACTTCATAATGCATTTAGTATCTGAAACCTCCTAAAAATATCTAACTCTGAAAACAAACAAACAAACCTGAAGCCCTGTTTTATTATTCAACTTTCCCAAATTTCTGGTGTTTTTGATTCATTTGTTTTCCATTCATGCTTTAAATAATTTGGTCATGTTCTCAAAAAACAAAAACTTGTGAGATATTTAAATTGCTTTATCTGTATAAGTGAACTGGAAAAAACTAGCATCTTTGTCTTCCCATTCAACATGGTTTGTATCTCTATTCAAGTCTTCTGTTACATTCTTCAGTATGGTTTCATAGTATTTTTCTGTTATTTAACCTACTGTTGTCAATGCAATCTTTTTTTTTAATTTTTTTTTTTTAACATTTAATCATTTTTGAAAGGCAGAGACAGAGCGCGAATGGGGGAGGGGCAGAGAGACAGGGAGACACAGAAACAGAAGCAGTCTCCAGGCTCCGAGCTGTCAGCACAGAGCCCGACGCAGGGCTTGAACTCACGGACCGCGAGATCATGACCTGAGCCGAAGTCGGCCGCTTAACCGACTGAGCCACCCAGGCGCCCCTGTCAATGCAATCTTTTATATTGCATCTTCTAAACTGAAGACTGTGGACTTTATTGGACTTAATGGCAAAGAATGACCCGTGTCTCTCCTTGACTCATCTGTTTTTCCCCTAGTGTACTGTTTTAAGTAGCACTTCCACAATGATGTTACATGATAGTTATCTGGGGCACCCTCATCTTGCTCCTATATTTAACAGGCTTTTGGGGCGCCTGGGTGTCTCAGTCGGTTAAGCGTCCGACTTCAGCTCAGGTCATGATCTCACGGTTTATGAGTTCCAGCCCCACGTCGGGCTCTGTGCTGACAGCTCAGAGCCTGGAGCCTACTTCGAATTCTGTGTCTCTCTCTCTCTCGCTGCCCCTCCCCCATTCACACTCTGTCCTGTCTCTCTCTCTCTCTCTCCAAAATAAACATTAAAAAGATTAAAAACAACACCAACAACACCAACAGGCTTTTATCAGAGAACGTGATAGGAAATAAAATGAACCACCCAATTCATACTCATCCTTCCCCCTTTATTTCCACCATCTATACTGTTCTGTACACCAAAAACCCACTGTTTCACCCATCAGTTTTTGTGAACAACCAGCTTCAACATAAGCCTTATAGTCCTTTACTAAATCAAAATCTGGGCACCTGATTCAAAGTCTCACCTTGGACCCAGAAGCCAGTCTGCCTCCTAGCTGATCATACTTCAGGGAAGTGATGGCTGCCTTGTGTCCATTGAAGGTCACATTTCCTTCCCCACTCAGGAGACTGAAGATTCGGATAGACCCATCCTCATAACCAACAGCTAAGTGCAGCCCATCTGGGGAGGGACACAAGCAAGTGACTTCTTGTTTAAGTCCCTGAAGGATGAGGATCTGCAATTGTAAGAATCATAAACGATGTACAGGAGTTAAACAGGTCATCAAAGGAAAAGTGTGGGAATAATCAGGGACAATAAAATTAAGAGCGTCAATAATTCCAGATCACTCTTATGAATGATAATAAAATTCGACAATTCATCTCAAGTTCTTTAATAGAGGAATTATTATTTGTGCTGGGCAATGAAACACTCAAGAAAGGGTAAAATTATATTCTCCGAAGCCCTACATTAGCATAATAATGTGCAAAAGTTTCCCAAGTGATAAATTACTAAATCCTTATCCTATGTTAACACCAAATGACTTTCCATATAGGGTTATTAAAACATCCTCACTTTAACTGAGCCCCATCTTAAAGAAGTCAATCTGTGTGCCACTAGAGTGCTGTATGGTTTATCCCCAAGAAACTCTGGGTGGCAACAAGCATCAAAGTATTAACCTCTTGGGAGTCACATTGTAAGTGGACAAGATCAAAACGCCTCAATTTGGTTTGGCAGAAGTGGTAGGTTTAGGGAACTCAGTCACAAAGTATCAAAACCTAGTTTAACAACCTCGGGCCTCATCTGTAGAAGTGAGAAAAAGACTCGATCAACATAGCTGAGTAATATTCCTTTTAAATGGCTAATATTTTATAACTGGTTGCGAGGCCAAGTAGAAGAACTTGAAAAATAAAGAACTGGCAGAGAAAACCAAACATGTCAGGAATAATGACAACTACTCACCTGGAAATACTACAAATAGATACCTAAGAGGTAAACTGCTGTTTGGTGTGGTTTTCAGAATTTAGTGCAGAAGAACATAATAGAACCTGTTACTTGCTACCTAGGCCCAAAGAAAGGCTTCTCTTCCAGGGGCACACACATACAAAAATCTCCCACTTCTGCCTCCCCATCCTCAAATACGTATAAATCAGTTATCAACCTCATTGATTTCTGGCTTACCTTCTCTCCTTTCCTTAAGTCCCAGATGAACACATGTTCGCAGGCTGGTACTGCCACATAGCGTCCTTTTTCACCACGAAGCGTTACAAAGACAATATTACCTTTTTGGCTGCCAATAAGACCAAAGACTGCACTGGCAACATAGCGGAGATACTGCTTCGTGAGCCCCATGTCGTAATGTCTGGTTCCACAAGTGAGGCAGCTGTGCATGCAAACAAAGAAAATTCAGTTCCTTGGGTGTCTGGGTTCTGTGAGGCCAGCAAACACCAACTGTTTATTGTGTGGTTAAAGCATGTAACTTGTGGCTTCTTCGCTTGTATTTACTCTGAATAAATCATTCACATAATACCTGGACATCTTCATTTTTTTATGTGCTGTTGACTCACGTGTAAGCCCTCATTCCTCAAGTTTCAAATTGGTCATCTCGTCGTGCCCACCTCACAAATAACCGACATATGGCCTCAAGGCAGCTCAACAATTCACTTCTGTTCATTCAACCGCCATCAAAGTTTTTACACTGAGATGGACAGAGGCTGAATATATTCACAGTAAACAATTACTATAATCCTACTACCTGGAGAAGTGCTATTTTAGATACTAGATACTAGAGATATGATGTTGAGTAAAAGAAAATCCTTAACTTCATGGCACATTATCCTGTAGCATAGTGGTTCTCAAACTCAGGTACATATCCAAATCACGAGAGGTCTTATGAAAACAGATTGCTGAGAGCCACATTCACCTTACCTCCCAGGGCCGATTTCTGTTTGTTTGTTTTTTTAAATTTTTTAATGTTTATTTATTTTTGAGAGACAAAGACACAGAGAGAGCAGGGGACAGACAGAGGGAAACACGGAATCCAAAGCAGGCTCCAGGGTCTGATATGTCAGCAGAGAGCCCAACGTGGGGCTCGAACCCATGAACCGTGAGACCATGTCCCGAGCCAAAGATGGACGCCCAACCGACTGAGCCACCCAGGTGCCCCTGAAACACTGGTTATTGACAAAAGATACAAGTGAAGAAGATAAGCCAAGCTTCTCTGGTCTTGATACAAAGTGAAAAGTGCCCCAAACACCTATGCATCTTAAAAAATACAACACCAAACAGAAATTACACCCTTTTTCTGGGAGCTGCGTTTTGTTGCTGGTTTCTACATTTGGTTTGACTCTACAGAAACTATTTCTGATTACACTCTCCTTCAGCCTAACTTAACAGAAAAATAATCAATGCCAGCTCTCTTTAATATTTTCTTTTAGTAATCACTTAGCGGTCTCATTTTTCCTCACCTAAGAACCAACAAAAGCCAGTTAAAAATCAAGAAAAGAATTATTAACAATGTGATAATGCTGTTAGCCCATGCCATTTGATCAATTCTTCCCCAATTCCTCTTATTTCTCCAGCCCCTTAACTAGAATTGGTCCTCTTGGTAGTCTTTGGCCATCTACCAATTCTTTCCACAGTATTTTCCTTGGAGACTTCATATAGGATGCCTGGGCCCAGGGACACCTACATCTCTATTCCTGTCCATATATGTGAATACAAATAACAGAGTTCCAAAAACTTATGAAATATTCCCATTCAATGACCTTGCAGCATCTCCTTGAACATATGTAAAACCAAACCTACCTTGCTTCCTGAACCCCTCATTTGTTCCTTTTTCTAAGACACACAACCCTCCCAGCCATTCAGGCTCAAAACCTTGTAGCAACCTTTGGCTCATTAATAAAAAAATATTATTATAGCAGCCAAGACTTAAAGGGCACTTATAAATAGCGATGTATTAAATGAATACACCTGAGTAAACATATGTGGTTGTTTAATGACAAATAGCAACTGAGTGAATTAAAAGGGTTAATACACGTAAGGCATTTAGAAAAGCATCTAAAGTATTGTAAATATACCTATAAAAAATTCTTCACAATAACCTTCAAAGTCGGTACTATTCTTACCCCCATTTTATGGACAAGGAAACTAAGCAAAGGGATGTAAGATACTTTCTGTTCCAGCTCTTTGCCACTGGGTTCCTATCAGGTTAGTTGGTTTCCTTCCTTGTCCTGCCACCTTGCTTTCTTCACGTTGTTCCTCTCACCTAGAAAAACGTGCATTGTCCACGACCTATTTTTTTAAACCGGTGTTATTCTCTGAGGCCCACTTCCTCCGAGGCTAGACCAATCCTCGCAGCCTTTTCAATTGCCTCCGTATTCAAACTACCTTCCATACAACTTGGCACTGGTCATTTGTGTCTCACGTGCACAGATCTCAACGCCTTTTAAAGAGAGGTCATGACCTAACCTTCCCCCGCACCCCTACCATCCCTGTTTCCAGGTATAGCCGCAGATCCCCAAAATACGTTGCTGCTATGATGCACTGAAGGGCTGGGACGTTGCGACAGACTTGTCAGACGTCCCCAACCCAAGTCTTCAGTCAGGACAGAGCGAGGGGGCTCCGCACACGGATCATGCTGCCTGAGCATCCTCTGGGGAGCCCCTGGACGCGCGGCACCTCTGCTACCGCAGGCGCCAGCCCCGGGCGATTGCAGGTGGCCTCCGGGGACGTCGGTAGGTTCGCAGTCGCTCAGGTTCCCCTCCACCCTAGCAACCGGCCGCAAACGGCCCCGCCTTATCTGGGGCTGGTGCCCCGAAGGCCTCAGCCAGGACCGCGAGGAACCGGGTCGGAACGCCTGGCGCCCACCTTACCCACCTGGGCCTCCACGAGGATCCGGGCCGCTTGGACCCGCCCACAGTACCCACCCCTTCCGGGTCCGCTCCGCGACCCACTTCCGCCCGGCATTCCTTTTGCCTTCGAGGAGGAAATGACGTGCGTGTGGGCTGTGGTTGGTGAGGGCCGGCCGGTAGCGGAAGCCGTGTTCGCCACTCAAAGCTCTTCCAGCTGGTCACTCCAGCCTCCTGGGACTTTGCCTCACCTGATCGCCGAGCTCCTGGCCAGGGGTGTCTGGGGATGCCGCTCGGCCGCTTTCTGCGAGGAGCTTAACCCGCCTCGCTGCCGCCCGGATGGGACCGCCGGAGTGCGGTGAGAGGCGGGACCCAGACCGGGGCCGGGGGGGAAAGCGGGGCGGAGCGGGCGGGGGGCGCGGCTGGAGGCGCTCGGACTCGGCCCCGGCTGGGGGTGCGGACGGAGAGGGTTAGTGCTGTCCGCCCTCTGGGAGAATGAGCCTGCCACTTCTTCCCCAGCGGTTGGTCGGGCTCTTCTGGCCCGCAGCACTGTCGGGGACAACTTATCGACAAGAAGACAGGGTAGGCAGACCTGGGTACCAGGGCCAGTGGTGCTGCAGTCACTGGGGAGGCACGCGCCCTGGATGCAGGTGAGATAGGGCGGCTGGGACCCCTGCAGGTTACAGCCCCACGGTCAAGTGTATGTTGCCGCGCGTGTGGACGGGGCGTTCCACAAACCGAGAGCAGGTCGAGTCAGGGCTGGATAGGCGCCGAGCCCAGGATGCTGAGTTGTCTGGATCCCCGCAGTCCCTGGAGTGACATTGGTCTGGCTTTGTGTTTCCGCTCCCTGGCCGCTTGAGGGGGAAGTGACCAGTGCTGACTCCTCCTTGCGTGGTAATCGAGGTTTAGGTACTCTGTCACCAAGTGGAAATTAGGCTTTCTGTCTTGCAGCTCTGTCCGCTTCTATTCTTGGGCTGCACAGAAATGTTCAGAAATGAGTTCTGATGTGTGTAGTTGTGGAAAATTAAAGCTAACAAAAAGCTCTACGATGGAAATAAGCCTTTGCCTTTGCTTATTTAACAAGATGTCTGCAGTCAACCTAGAAATGAGACATTTATCTAAATTATCTGATTATCTTCAGACGTTTCTGGAGTTCTTAACACATGTGCAGCTGGTCTTCCATATTCAAGAAAATTGCAATAGTAGCGATTGAGACTATAGATAGATGTAGCACTGTAGGTGTTTTGAAACAAGATTACTGTGGCTTGGATGAATGAGAAAGGAGGAAATTGTGGCAACAAACTACTATTTCAGTAAATGTTATGGGGAAGGGAGCATTTAGGTGGGTGTGTATAGTTAAAATCTCCTATAGGTGATATGCATTATATAATTAGAAAAAAATGTGTGCTTCAGTAGAAAACTGCATAATCTAGATTCTATCTAGAAAGCTATTCCAAGAAAGCTATTTTACAACTCTGTGAACTCTAGATAACTAATGTCAATACTGTATAATTTTTGTCTATAGACATGTAGATTTTGTCCTCTTAAAGATTCAGTGGAAGTTGTCTTCCTGTACGTTCATTTCAATATTCCTGATCAATATGTTCAATTTTGGAATTCCCTTCAATCTACCACCTGTCTGGTTTGCTTTTGAGTTAAATAAAATGTTGGATACCTACTCATTTTTATATTTGAATGAGTCATGATTTTACTTAAAATTTCTCTTAATATTCTATGAAATATGCGGAGGGACAATCACAAATGGAAAAAATAATTTTAATAAAAGTTGGGGTAAGAGCAGCTGTGATTGCCAAGATAATGCATTTTATGAAATTCCCAATTCATACAGTATTTAAAGAGAATAACCCTAATTTCTCATAAGTTTCACATTGTCCAATTTGTATTAATTGTATTAATACTAATAATTAAAACTTAGTAAAGTTCTTTATTTTTAAAAATGTTTTAATGTTCATTTATTTTTGAGAGAGAGAGAGACCCAGAGTGTAAGTGGGCAAGACCAGAGAGAGGGAGGGAGATGCAGAAACTGAAGCAGCCTCCAGGCTCCCAGCTGTCAGTACAGACACCAATGTGGGGCTCAAACTCACAAACCATTATATCATGACCTGAGCCAAGTCTGATGCTTAACCAACTGAGTCTTCCAGGCGCCCCTAGTTAAATGAAGTTCTTTTAATATGAAGGTGGTACTATGAACTCACCATTGGAGCATGTGCTTTCGGTGGTTTTGAATGATAATGTTAAATTTGACCTGGGCCATTGATACCACTTAGAAATATTTGTTAAACTGTATTTATTGTTGACATATCTTTATTGCCTTGGTTTGTTGTTCCACCTAAGTAACTTAAAAATAAAGTTATTTCTATTTGCATAGAATAATTCGTAAATATGATAGATTTGGTGTTGGGATGGAGGTACTCTAGATGAATATCTAATGTGCTCTGAAGTTTTAAATACCGAAATACAAGGCATAAGGAAGGGTAAATCTGTAATTTGTTTTGCTGTGTTTGCACAGTGAAAAGAGAGCTGGTGATTAATGGAGGTCAAAAGCATGGACCAGCTCTCTATGTACTTTTACCCAGGCCTGTCCAAACAATGTAAACATTTAAAAAAAAAAAAAAAGCAAACAGATTTAAAGTTCTTGTTTTTCTCTTTTAAATGATACCATTTTCTTTTTATCCAGACAAAAACCAGGTTATCTTGAGACAGTGATCTAGGCTATTCTGCCTGACCCTACCTAGTCTTGAACAATAAAAATCTAATCCCTCTAGCCAATACAATTATTCATATAAAGCTTTATTTAGAGCACTTCTTAAACTGAAGGATTGCAGATTTGTTTAAAAACAAATGAGGACTTAACCTAAACATTGACAATATTTGAAGAAATAGACATGCCACAGGGTAATGAGAATTGTTTATTCTCACTATGCATTTGAATCGTAAAGGATTTATCTTTAGGTCATCATTCATGAAGATATTGAAGGTAACCTTAAGATAGTATGGCTAAGGAAATAGATATGATCTATTCTAGAATCTTCTGTTTGTCTCCTGTAGACTTTTTGATCCTGGGACATAGAAGTCTTGCCTCAGGAGCCTTTTAGACTAAGGTTTAGTGTTTACTTATGAACCTGCGCAAAGTACAGAACTGATTAACTGAATTCACTGGAAGGTCTTGCTCCTTAATGTTAACCAGAATTTGGCTTTAACTACATAGCACTGTGTTGCCTTTCCCTCCTCCCTCACCTGAGCACTCTGTGTTCTGTCATTGGGATTCTTAATCAGACTCTGGGAACCTTCTCAAATTTATTTGCAAATCTTTCCTTATATCAGCTCATGTACTCACATTTTGGGTGGTGAAAAGGTCTTGATCTTTTTATGTGATTCCCAAAAGGGTCTGTGACACGAAAAATGTTAAGAACCCATATTCCTTAAGTATCAAGGATCAAATTTTCCTGCCTAGCTTGGCTTTGCTGCTCCATTTGCTTTATTGCCAAGGTGTGTGTGTTGGAGAAAAGGGGAGATTTAAATCTCTTTTTGATGAGAAATACCAATTTCTGTTTAGAGATGGAGGTGAAAAAGAATTTATTCTTTGTTAAATGCTATGACACTTTCTATAGAATGCCATTCAACTTTGAGAGCTCTGAAGCATGTTTACTGCTCATTTAGCACCCAATATCTTAAGGGGCACAATGACTTTTAAGATCTGGGAAGGAGGTCCAACAAATTATATGGATAAGATGTGATCGGAGATTCAAGCCAACCACCCACTAGTGTACTGTCAAAGAGGATAGTAGAGTTTCAGGGAAAGAATGACCAATAGTTAATGCAACTAAAATTTGATTAGCTCCTGGATTTAACATTTGGGTAGTCATTGTTAGACCTTGAAAGAGCAATTTTAGCATTGTTACCAGAGGTGCCAAGAAAACTGCAGTAGGTTGAATTAATGGAAGAAAAGGAAATAGATCTCCAAAACAGATTATGTTTATGAAGTTAGGTCGTAGAATGAGGCATTTAGCTGGCATCTGAAGAAGAAATAGGGAAGGACTTTTTTTTTTTTTTTTTTTTTTTTTTTTAAGAATAGGAGGACAGAGGGGAAGGAGAGATCAGATATTGTGAAGGAAGAGTTATTACCTTTTCACTTAGAGGAGAGCTGGTAAAGTAGAGTAAAATGCATTATTTGAAGGCAGTTGGGCCGGCTTAAGAGTGCAGCTCCCAGATTTATCCTCACCTCTGTAAAACCTGTCTACTTTTGGTCTCAACTGTCACGTCCTGGAAGAGACATTCTCTCCAATCTAAGTGAGCTTTCCACCTTGTTCTTCTTTACAGAACACTTCTCACAAATTTCAGCTATGCAGTATATTTGTTTCTGTGATTATATATTTGTGTGATTTTTGTGAGTCTCCCTCTGCCAGTAGAATCTCAGCATCTAATAATACATAAGTAATTGAATGCCTGGGACATAGTAGGCAAATAAGTATTTATTGTCTTATAACTTCTATGGGCCAGGAATTCAGAATTCAGTAGCAGCTTAGTTGTGTGGTTCTGGTTCATGAGCATTTCTCATGAGGTTGCAGTCAGAATGTCAGCTGGGGCTGAAGTCATTTGAAGCCCAACTGAGGCTGGAGGATCCAAGGGGATTCCTTCACCTGCCTGGGCATCAATGCTGGTTGTTGGCAGGAACTCTCAGGTACTTCCCATGGGGACCTTCTCATGGGCTTCTTGAGTGTCCCACATCGTAGGAGCTAACTTCTCAGAGCAAGCACTCCAAGAGAGCACAATATCTTTTATGACTCATCCTTCAAAGTCATATACTATCATTTCTGCAGAATCTGTTGGTTGGTATATGGGCCAGCGCTGTTCATTGTCAGAGGCAGCTGTACCAGAGCATTGATATCAGGAATCGGCATCATTGAAGGACATCTTAGAGGATGTCCACCGCAAATGCTATATGGTGTAGTATAGAGTCACCCAAGAATTACTAACACAGTTTCCTAGTATTTCCTAATAGTGTTGATGGAGGGCCTCGGAAAACATGCATTTGTCTTGGCAGCAGACAGGATACTGATTGTTTTTCTAATAGCATAAGACTAGAATGAGAGAAAAAAGATGTTGGGTTGATCTGGGTTTTAGGGGTTAACAAATCATTACAAGGGCAGACATTGAGATAAATAAGTGTATCTTAATTCAGCAGTTGGTTTGGTTTATTTGGTACTGTCTTTGACAGCAAGTGTTTTGGTCTTTGCCACGCGTGGAGCCATAACTTTATCTCAGCAGTGGTGCAGGTGACTTTCACCTTGGCTCTGAGAAAGTTGTAACAGGTAACTTTTCATCGTACCTTGCTTTGTGCCAGATTATATTGTGTAATCCTCAAAATAACCCTGTAAGTAGATTACTCTTATTTTCAAAATAAGGAAACGTGGCTTGCAGTTAAGGATGACCCAACTGTTATGTCCTAGACCTAAACTCAGGCCTGCTGATAACAGAGCCTAAGCTTTTACTTTGTACCACCCTGCCTCTCCCTCACAGTGTAATTGCACGTGGAAGGATCTATCTTAAAACACTGAAGAAGCCAGATTCAAAATTGTACATACATTATGATTTCACCTATCATAGAAAAAGATAGGAACTACATAAAAATTGGGGAGTTTTTCCCCTGTTACTTCCCCCCTCCAAATGTTCTATAAGTGGATATTAGAGTTAGAAAAGTTATTTTAAAGAAGTAATTTTGAGGACACCTGGCTGGCTCAGTCGTTTGGGCGTCCGACTTCGGCTCAGGTCATGATCTCGCGGTCTGTGAGTTCGAGCCCCGCAGGCTGAGCCTGCTGAGCCCCGAGGCTGACAGCTCAGAGTCTGGAGCCTGTTTCGGATTCTGTGTCTCCCTCTCTCTCTCTGACCCTCCCCTGCTCATGCTCTGTTTCTCTCTGTCTCAAAAATTAATAAATGTTAAAAAAAATTTTTTTTAAATAAAAAAATAAGTAATTTTGTTCTGAAAGTTGGCACTCGAGTTTGCAAAATGAACACTAACTCTGTGTTTAATGGACTTTTTTATGTTGTAGCTAAGTTTCAGCATGAGTCATTGTCTTCAGAAATCTGTGAATAATTTTTTTTAAGTATGAATTTCTGCAAAATGTCATTCCATTGAGCTCCAGGCAGTTCAACTGTGGAAAATAAATGTCTCTATTTGTGCTCTCTTCAGCTTGTCCAGCTCAGGTTTGCATACTTGTTAACAGATCAACAGATCTTGTGATTGCCTCCAGTTTCAAAGGCCAATTGGATGGATTAAACACTGACTTCTGATAAAATTAATTTATTTCAAAATAATTTCAAAGGCGTATTTTATATCGAATAAGAATAACCCTCTTACATAGTTTTATCATGGTATCATCTATAAGGCCTTTCTGAAATTGTTACATAAACGATCACACTTCCCACGCCACAGTGCTGGCGCAGGAGCTAACATATTGTGCCTAATCCATGGTTCGTTCCATTTAGTATCTCACATTTCTCAGCAAGAAACACCAAGGAATTAGATGAAGAAAGGCATGTTTGTTCTCCTTCTCTAACAACAAACCTTAAGGTCACACAGAAAACTCTAACAAGAAGTTCACAGCCCAGCTGATCATCTGCCTGCTCAGTGGTGACAGTGATCTCTAACTTACCAAACACACTAATCAGTTCTTGGCCATGTGACTCGGCATTTCAGTAGCACTTCCCTTAGCTGATCTTCTCAAACACTCCTTAAAATGCTTTCTTCACCTGGCTTTTAGGCTTTTAGGCTATTTCCTAAAATAGGATTCCTCTTTATCATTTTTTTTTTTTTTTTTTGACTTGTCCTCTTTCCAACCTGTAAGTTTTGCCTGAGGACTCAGTCCTTGGATCTCTTTTCTGCATTTGTATGGTCTCTTTTGGTAATCATGTCCGGTTCCCATAGCCTTAAATGCCACCCACACGCTGAGTCTTCCAGATTTATATCTGTAGCCCGACCTCTCCTCTGAGCTCTAGCCTCTTACAGCCAATTGCATGTCTGACTTCAATACTTGGCCATATGAGGAGCATCTCAAACTTAACACGTGCAAAAACATATGAGGGAAGACGACCGTGATTATCACTCCACTGCACAACCTACTCCAGCCTTCCTCTTCTCTGTAAATAGCATTAGTATCTACTCAGTTGCTCGAGCAAGAAATCTAGGAATTACCTTTGATTCTTTTCCCTCATCCTTCACAGCCATTTAGCAAGTCTCGTTGCCTCTACCTTCAAAATACCTTCCAAATCCAACCGTTTCTCACCACCTTCTTCACCATGTCACCTAGATCCCTGCAGCAGTTTTCTACTGGTCTCTGGTTTTACTCTCGCCCTCACTCCATTTCACGGTAGCTAGAGTAATCTTACCAGGTGTTGTTTATATTAAGTCATTACCTCTGTCAAGATCCTCTAACAGCTTCCCCTCCTGTTTACAATAAGACCGAACCTTCTCATCAGGGCTTACAAACTGCATCATCCAGCCTTTCCATCTCTCACCAACCTCAGTCACCCACCACTCATTACCTAACTTATTCTACTGTATCCACATCTGCCTCCTCACCCTTCCTGGGATACACCAAGCTCCTTCCTGCCCTCTGGGCCTTTACTCTTGCTATTTCCTCTGCCTGAAACACTGCAGGGCTTCACTTTGCCTGCTCTCTCACTTTATTTAGCTCTCTACTCAGATATCCCCTTTTCTCTTGTAATACTTATTGCCCTCAGTCATTCTTTAGATATCTGCTTGCCTGTTTGGTTACTGTTTATCATTTCCCCTCCAGGAAGCATAAGCTCAGTAAGTGCATGGACTTGCTATCTTATTCACCAGTGCATCCCCCGTGCCTCGAACAATACCTGACCCATGACAGATGCTCATAGAGATTTATTGGATGAATGAATCTGCATTTTACTGCAACAGCTGTCTGGCTTCTTGGCAAATTAAATATCCTCTACTCATGCTGAATTTCCCATGGCCTCTCTGTAGTACTTGATACCGTGCGTCTTCCTATCACCCTCTTCTAATTTCTACGTTTCTGTACAGCCATCTTCCTACCACATCATTGTCTCCTGCCATATCTTGTAAATTGTCCAGTCCTGTTAATTCTTCCTTTGTATGTATATTGCCTCTCAAATCCACGCCTTCTCCGTCTGCTTCTCTACTAAGTTCAAACTTTTGTACTTGATTGCAGGAACCTCCCCGCTTTTCCTTTTGTCTTACTCAATTATCATTGAGTAAGATCTTATCTCCATATCATCATTCCACTGAACTCTTTAAATTGTGCATATTATTTATCTTTGTATCTCTTGCAGCACCTAGTACCACCCCCGACCCCCATAGCAGACACTCAGTGAATGCTGAATGAATTGTCCTGTGTTTCTAGAAAGTAGAACTGGTGGATCATGTGATTATTTTAATGACTATAATTCTTTGAAAAGAATTTGTGCTTCAATAATCCCCCTTTCTTCTTTAGAGAAACTATAGCAATTCTTTATTGTATATTGATTTTTATGGAGTGTTTAAGTGACTAATCACACAATGTACTATTAGAGCATTTCACAGTAGAGATTTGTTTTTTGATCTAATGGAAGTAAAGTAGTATCTGTACTTGTATTAAAATGGTTCTTTCTTTTCTTTTAAGCTGAAGTCTCCAGTGAATATTGAATTGCTGAGAAATTTGGGGAAAGAGCAGCTGAAGTTCCCATTCCATGGATCCCTTGGGTGCCCCTTCCCAGTTTGTGGATGTGGATACGCTACCCAGCTGGGGCGACTCATGTGAAGATGAATTAAATACTTCCGATACTGCAGCTGAAACATTGCAAGAAAATACTGTTAGATCACCTTTTCTTTACAACAAGGATATCAGCGGGAAAGTGATTCTTTGGTAATTCTTTGACTAAATCATATCAAAATATGATAATACTCTCATAATTTTTTTCTAAATTATTTTTTTCTCATTGTTTCTTCTAAACTCCTTTATTCTCATAACTTCTTCTAAACTTTTTTGTGAGCCCTAGCTCTGTTAACGTATCATTTTGCACATACTTACACAGTTTTATTGAGGTATAATTGACATACAATAAGCTGCGTATTCTTAAAGTGTACAGTTTGTACACTTTGACATGTGTATATCCGTGAGCCTGCTCTCCCATTCCTATCACCACAGCCAACTTAATACATTTATCACCCCCAAAAGTGTATTTTGTGTCCTTGCATAATCCCTCCTTCATGCCCCTCCCTGACTCCACATCCCATTAATCTTTCTGTCACTATAGATCAATTTGCATTTTCCAAAGTTTTATGTAAATGGAATCACGTACTCTTTTTTTCATCCGGCCACCTTCGTTCAGCGTGATCATTTGAAAGTTCATCTATGTTGCGTCTGTTAGTAGTAGTGCCTTTCTTTTGTAAAAAAAAAAAAAAGCTTTATTGAGATATAATTCATATCTCATACAGTTTATCAGTTTAAATTGTAGAAGTCAGTGGTGCTTAGTGTATTCACAAAGTTGTGTAACCATCACCACAGTCAATTTAGAACATTTTCATCACCCCAAAGTCCTCTACCCGTTAGCAGTCATTCCCTGTCTCCCCATCTCTCAGCTGCAGCCAACCACTAATCTACTTTCTCTGTGTATAGATTTGTATACTGGGGACATCTCATGTAAATGGAGTCAGTTGTGACTTGGTATGTTTTAAAGATTCATCCATGTGGTAGTGCGAATCAGTACTTCATTCCTTTCTGTGGCCAGATAATATTCCACTGTATGGATATACCTATGTCATTTGTCGGTGTTATCAGTTCATTAGTTGTTAGACATTTGGGTTCTTTCTACTTTTTGCCTATTAGGAATAATGCTGCTGTGGTAAACTCTCGAAACCAACCACTTTCAGCTCTATAAGCACTCTGTTGCAATGAAAGCAATACGGAAGAAGGAAAGAAAGAACACGATTCTGTGGGTAGCGGCTTTGCAGCATTTGCATTGAAGATCTAAGATGCCAAATTAGTCTTCCTGAGTCCGGAACTCCTTTTCTACTGTTACTTAAGCTTGTGAGCTAGCAAAACCAGTGTTGTAAGGGGAGTGAGGATAGAACGTTTTGAAATAATTAGCAGTTAGCTTTTTTATCTCCCTCCTCTTCCCCACATTTGTTCTTTGTTCATCGCTTCCTCAGGAAAGGAGACGTGGCATTACTGAACTGTACGGCCATTGTGAATACCAGCAATGAAAGTCTTACAGATAAGAACCCTGTGTCAGAGAGTATCTTCATGCTCGCAGGACCCGATTTGAAGGAGGACCTCCAGAAACTTAAGGGTGAGTGAGTTTTCCTAGGTATGTTATTGTTAGGACACATTTTTGATATTTAAAGAAGCATGTTTTGCATTTAGTGAGAATACTGAGTAGATGCAGCTGTTTTGTTTTTGTTTAAACTACATAAAAACAGCTTTTGAAAGCCCCACATTGTGTTAGAAACTGAACACTGAGACTTTACTCTCAGTAAAACTCCTCTGTCATGTTCTTGAATTTAAAAATGCTAGTTACTATAGCCAGTTAAGTCTTTGGTAGCATTTTCTTGGCTGTACGTTTTCTTGCACAAATAAGCCTTGTAAAACAACTATCCTTTCTCTAAACTGAAAAATTCTATCATTATTTGATATTGATAGAGAATTTTTCATATACCTCAAGGAGAGTAAATGTTGCACTTTGGAAATGAAGTTGACTTAGTGATAAAACCAAAATGCATTGTAAGGACAAATATATTCTCGATTACCTTTGCACTTGCTTTTTTTTTTTTTTATTTTTTTTAACCAGAACCTTCTTAGAATATTTCATTGGAAATGGAGACAGGGAAGAGTTCCATTAGTTCAGAATCTTGTTTACCTTATTTGCATTCATTTTCTTCAATTACCAACCTGGCAAGCCAAGTTACTATTATTTGAGCCCAAATAGAATATTGTGAAATTCAGTCAGCCCATTTTATAAAAGGTATTTAGGAAATACAGCAATGGTTCTTAAAATGTAAATAACAGATATCACCTGTATAAAATCTTGAGTTTTTTTTTATCTCTACCATTTATCAGTGAAAACGGTTTCTAACCTAATAAGAATATTAGAATTTGAAGAGGAATGCTTAATAATGCTGATTCCATGAAAGAGAGGATAGAGAAAGAAGAATTACATTATCTGATCAAGAAACTGAACTATATGATAGCTGAAGGAGGAAAAAAGCCCTCAGTTAAACTGAAAACATGATACCGGGAAGAACATGTAGAAATTAGAAAATGCAGTAGAGATAATACGAGTTCTTGATAAAGGTAATAGAGAAGCTGGTCTGGAAAAATTCCTTACGGCCTGTGTGTGTGTGTGTGTGTGTGTGTTCTCACACCTTAGAGCTAGACGGAAGGGTAAGAGAAAGAAGGTAATCAAATTTAATGTAAGCATACAAATGAAACCTCAGTATTTGACAGCATGTGTCTGAGAGTCTCTAAGCAGGAGTTCATGTTGTAACTCTGCCCTTCACTAACTAGTGTAGTGTAAAACCGGTCACTTCACCGCTGAGCCTGAGTTTCCTACTCTCTAAAGTGGCATGGTGATGATAGTCTCTACCTCAGTTCCTGACACATCACAAGAGCTCAGCGAGTATTTGGGGATAGAAACAGTATCATGAAAAGTAAATGAAAGTTCAAAGTACATTCTAGTGTTTAGTGTTACTGCTGCTGTTAGTTACAGGCCCCAATTGTTTGATGCGTCTCTGCAAACCTGAGGAAAGATTATTAATGATGCACTGCAGGCTGGATACTTAATCCTCTCCCCTTTTTACATTTTCAGTAACAGCTTCATAAATGATTGCAAAGCATGACTCCCCAAATTTGTAGATGATAGAAAGTTGAGAGAAGTTAATAGGAGGTGTTGGATGACCAAAGAGTTTTAAATATTCTGAGCCGACTGGAACCATGAGCCAAAAAATGAAAACACTGACAAGGGTGAATATAAACGTCTTGCAGTAAGTTTAAAACCTGAATTCTCCAAATTCAGGATGGGGAAGCCCAGTTTGACAACCCTTATTATATAAGAAAGTGTTTGCTATCAGTAAAATGGCATCGTCGTTCTCTCCCATTTTTCACTCAGAAAACTTTAGGGTTAACGCTTTCTCCTCATTATCCCCCATATAAAGGCTGTCATCAAGCCATAAATATATCTTGAGTCTCTTTATCACCACTGCCTCCAGCCTAGCCTGTCTTACCATCATTCCCTGACTGGAGCTTCCCTTTCAACTGGTCTCCCTACATTCATTCATTCTTTACCTAAATCTATTTGCCACATACAGTAAGCATTTGCTTTTTAAATTGTAAATCGCTTCTTACTGCTTCCCTGCTTTGAACCGTGTAGTGGCCTCCCGTGACATTTAAAACACAAACTCCTTGAGCTGGTGTCCAAGGACTTACAAGATCTCAGGCACTTGCCTCCGGGCTCCTTCCATGTCCCTTTCTCCCTCCCTTATCGTACTTGAACCAAACTGATCGTTTAGCTCTTGTTCAATTTTGCATGTACTTTGCTCTTTCAGTTCTTAATTCTTCTTAAGTCTTTGCTTATTCTCTTCCTCGCATTTACTTCAGAATTTGCCAATCTCCCCATGATATGTGCTCCCAGCCTGTGGTGCTTTTCTTTTGTGCTCTTATGACACTAGTAATTTCATAAATTGTTTATATGATGATGGGGTTCACATTAAACTTTGACCTCCATGAGGACAGGAACTGTATGTCTCCTTGGTCCCTGTGTCCCTGTACCCAGAGGAGTGGAGGCACCCTTTAAGTAGCAGATGAATGACTACAAACTCCCTGGGATGTTAAGTAACTAGACTCAGCAGTGATGATGTCTTATTTTTATTGAAAACACTAACAGTATCAGATTATGTCACCAGTAGCATCATAGAGGAGGGTAACTTGTTAACAGCTTAAAATAGACTGTTATATCTATAAGATGTTTTACGTAAGCCTCGTGATATTCATGAAGAAAAGAAACCTCTAATAGATACACAGAAGATAAAGAGAAAGGAATTAAAGCATACCAGTAAGAAAAATAAATCACAAAGCAAGACAGCAAGAGAGGAAAAAGAGGAACTTAAAAAAACCTCAGGAAACAATTAACAAAATGGCAATAGTAATTCCTTACCTAGCCGCAATTACTTTAAGCATAAAAGGACTAAGTTCTCCAATCAAAGGACACAGAGTGGTTGGTGGATAAAAAAACAAGACCCAGCAGTATAGTGTCTACAAGAGATTCACTTTAGCTTTAATGATACGTGTAGGCTGAAAGTGCAGGGATGGTAAAAGATACTCTGTGCAAATGGAAACCAAAAGAGAACAAGAGTGGCTGTACTTCTGCCAGATAAAATAGACTTCCAGTCAGAATTGGTCACAAGAGACCGAGAAGGTCACTGTATGATGAAAAAGGGGTCAGTTCATCAAAGGGATGTAGCAGTTGTAAATACGTATGCACCCAACGTAGAAGCTCTTAAATATTTAAGGCAAATATTAAAAGACCTAAATGGTTGGGGTGCCTGGGTGGCTCAGTCGGTTAAGCGTCCGACTTCAGCTCGGGTCATGATCTCACAGTCCGTGAGTTCAAGCCCCACATCGGGCTCTGTGCTGACAGCTCAGAGCCTGGAGCCTGCTTGGGATTCTGTGTCTCCCTCTCTCTCTGCCCCTCCCCCGTTCATGCTCTGTCTCTCTCTGTCTCAAAAATAAATACTAAAAAAAAAAAAAAAAAAAAATTTAAAAAAGAAAGATCTAAATGGAGAAATAGCCATACAGTAGCAGGGACCACAGTATACCACTTTCAACACTGGATGGATCATCCAGACAAAATTAGTAAGGAAACAGCGGGCCTGAATTACACTATGGGGTCAAATGAATGTAATAGGCATACCCAGAATAGTCCATCTAACAGCACCAGAGTGCAAATTTTTCTCAGGCACACACAGAACATTCTCCAGTGTAGAGCTTATGCGTCTCCATGTGCAAAAGAGAAGGAAAATACTTTCTCCTGCAATCAGGACCACTGTGTAGTTTTGCTACTTAAATGTTCTGTCACTTGGTACTTAATGTGCACATTTGCTAGGATGGGAGTACACGCACTGAGTTTTTTGATTGCTCTGTTCTCTTATGAATAGGAGTCTTTGCTATAAGGATTAAAACAACTTTTGTGTTTCTTACTGTGGATGTTAGCATTTGGAGAGAAGTAAGTGAAGTTGAAAAGTCCCAACTAATCTTTACTGCTCCGATATTCAAGTTATCGTACCAGCAGCGCTCCTTAGCGGAGGGGTAAAAGGCATGCTGGACAGAGTTTCAGCTAGAGTGAACTTGAACTTACTCAAGAAATTTGCATTTGTTCTGCAGGAATTAAAAATACTTTCAGGGTTGTGTTTTAACTGTTCATAATGATGTCAGGATTTAGGCTTTGGGTTAGAAGAAATCTGGGCTAGAAAGAACAAGTGGAAGTTTGGGAACGGTGTGCTTATTATTAGCATGAGTCTAGTCTCCAGAGTTCTGCATTTTGGTTAACAATTATTAAGGAAAAGGTGGGATTCCCAAAACCAGAGTATCCTGAACACTTAAAATTCTTTTCTGTGTCTGTAGTCTGTCTTCAGAGATCTTCAGGACTGATTCTGCCAACTGCCCCAATACATATTTCCTTACTTGCTTTTTTTTTTTTAATATATATTACACCTTTCAAATAATTGCTTTCTAGTTACAGAAGCAGTAAATGTAAATTGTAGGAAGTATATGCACACAAGCTATGAAATAAATGAAAACTTAACATTTTCACCACACAGAGATCACCAGTACTCGTACTGTAGCGCATATTCTTCCGGATCTTTATGTGTATGTGGGCATACGCATACATTCTTAAATATTTTGTTACCAAAATAATTATATGTATACAGTGCATATCTTAAGATAATTATACACATACTGTTCTGCAGTCTGCTTTCTTCAGCAAATGAATTCTACCTTTTGGCTGTTCATCTAATACCCAAACCATAGTTTTAACTTTCCAGTTGACCCAGAAATGCCCTTTGCAGCTAGTTTGTCCAAAGCAATATCCAATCTAGGGTCACACATTACATCTAATTGTTGTATCTTTAAAGATTTTGTTTTCATCCAACTCCATTCCCTTTTTATGACACTTGTTGAGTAAAGTAGGCCAACATGTCTTCCAAGATGTCTCACCTTCTGGGTTTATCTGCTTACCCTGAGGTACTGTTTGGTCTGTCGCTTTATCCCTTGTATTTCCTATAACCTGGAAGTTGTATCTAATTGAATCAGATTTGGCTAAAGGATTTCATAGGTGATGTTGTATTGTGTACTTAGTATATCATATTGGGAGACGTATAAAATCTGATTGACCTGTTAGTGGACCATTACTGACACTAAGATGGCTCTCTGGCTTAGAGTGATGACAGCTTGATTCTTCCATTTGTACAGTTGTTTTACCCTCTGTAGTCAATATGGGGTTATTTAAGTTCTATGAATACCCAGGACCCTGTCATACGTTCACATAATGGTTTTAGCAACATTTATAGTCCTTATCTGAGTCAGTAATTTCATTAAGATTGTGAAGTTGTAGGGGCGCCTGGGTGGCCCAGTCGGTTGAGTGTCTGATTTCAGCTCAGGATGTGATCTTGCAGTTTGTGGGTTCAAGCCCCACATGGGGCTCGCTGCTGTCAGCCTGTCAACATAGAGCCCACTTCAGATCCTCTGTCCCTTTCTGTCCCCCTCTGCCTGCCCCTCCCCTGCTTGCACTCTCTCAAAAATTAATTAATTAATTAGTTAATTTTAACAAAAGATTGTGAAGTTGTATTTTTCTAAAACCTATCATCATATCCTTGGTTACTAGCTCACATTCCTCTAAAGTAGAGCCTTTCCCCAATAACTGTCATGTGGTTACTCTGAATTAGTTTCTATTAGAGGGCAGCATAAATGCTTAATTCTTTTAATTACCATTTTTCAAACTAAGAATTGGTTATTAAACCAATTTGAGCTGCCTCAAATGGTGCCAAATGATGTTTTTTTCCCTTTCTCTTTTTTGAGTATCAGTTCGTGCTTACGGCTTTTCATTGATCAATGTATATGTGGTTTTAAAAGTCAAAGAATCTTACATCGAAATATATAAAGGAAAGCAACAGTTCTTTGCCTTTCCCTTCCCTTTCTTCAGGGGCATATACTTTCAAACCTTTAAATTCCTTATTTTACTGCTATTTCCAAATAATATGCTACAACTACTGTATTGATTTTTTTCATTCTCTCTTGACTTCCTATTGTGGAAATTAAAGATTAAACTCTTATCCACTCCCTGCTTTTAACTATACAAAAAAAAAAATTCACATTTTCTTCCCCCTTCACCCACTTCCCCAATTGGTCTGTCAAATTTTTATTAAATCGACATTCAGCCTTAACATTGTGACTGTATAAATATTGCTTGCTGCTTATTACAAAACGGATTTGAATTCTTTTTGTATAGCTATTTTCCTCTGAGTTATTGATTTGATTATTTAATATTCTAACTATCACTGATTTAATCTCAAACTTTTAAATACGACTATAAACCTCTCAGTAAAGTCAAAAACTCTTGGTTATCTTTCAACTCCATTTTCTTCTTGACAAGGTGCCTCCTGAAATCCACCGTCCTCTTTCCTCTCTAGGTTGTTCTCTATGCCTGCTGTATAGTTATTATCCTAGGAAATCCTTTTTTCTATTCAGTGAATCCTCCCATTTTCTGGATCTCTCATGCCCTTCTCTTCTTTGATGTATTCCTTCATTTTTGTGGATAAATCTACCAGAGATTTCTGAGAAGGATGGGTGGGGGCAAAATTACTGAGACCGTCCACCTTCATACTTAATTGGAAGTTTGGCTGACAATGAAATTTTAAGCTAGTAATCCTCTTCCAGGTTTTGAAGGCATTGGTCCATTGTTTTCTGTTTTTATTATTGCTCTTGAAAACTCAGATGCTATTCTTGTTCTTGATTCTTTGTGTGATAGTGTTTTCTTCTCTGGAAACTATGATCTCATCTCTCTGGTATTCTCAGTTTCACAGTTTCTCCACCTTGATGTGGTTTGGGTATTCTGTGAGCTAGAAACTCTTATCTTTCGGTTCTGGAAAATTTGTTTTATTTCTTTCATAATTTCCTTCCCTCTGTATTCTCTGTTCTCTCTTTGAAGAAATTCTATTGGATTTTGTACCTCCTTGTTTAATCCTCCCAATTTTTCATGTCTTATTTTCTAGCTTTTTATTTTCCGGAAGCTTTCCTTAACTTTGGCTTTAATGTGTCTGTTGTCATTCCCGATAACATGTTTTTCATTTGGCTGTAACAGTTATAGAAGTGCTTTGTTTCTTCCTCTTCTCTGAATATTTTTTTTTTATAACATCTCATAACATTCTGGTTTTGTTTCTGAGGTACCGTATCTTCTCTTACCTATCTGACAGTGGTTGCATTCTCTCTTGTTTGAGCATCGTTTTGACCCCCTTTGGTCAGAGGCTTGGCTCACTTCCTAGTGATCCTTGAGTGTCAGCTGTATTTATGATGGAGGAAGTGAGAAGGTGAAGGGAAGCTCTGTGTGCACGGGCAAGAGTTACTGCTTGGCGGGTCTAGCCGCAGGTGATGAGCAGGAGCCCTGTTGTTTGGTTGGGGAACTTCCCTTAGTTGTCACAGTCTGCGAGTCCTTTGGTTTGGGCCTCTTAGTTTCCTGGAAGGGGTGTAAGCGTGGGCATCTGTGTTTTGGACACCAGTTAGGAGCAGAGGGCTAAAGCTCTCAGTGTAGAGTGTAACACCTTAGCTACATCCCCTCTTCTCAGCTGCGCCTGGGGTTCTGCAGTCCAGACACTTCCCAGCGCAGCATCTCCAGAGAGTAAATGTTCCTGCTGCTGTGATGGTCAAGAAATCATCCCCTTGCTGTGCTGGCTGGGAAGGGGTTGTTGCAGATTTGACTCTTCTTATGCAAACTTAACTCCGCCTCCTCTTTTTAGTCCCACTTCACATCATAGCCTTTAGAAGTACATAGGCCTCCAAGTCTTGAGCCTTCCTAGTGTTCCGTAGTAACAAGAATGGTAGGTAACGCGTGTGTGTACTTTGCATGTATTAACTAATTTCATCCTGTGAAGTGAGTACCAGTAGTATTCCCACTAAACGGGAAATTGAGGCCTGGAGAGGCCAGGCAGCTGCCCAGGTAGCACAGAAGGAAAATGGTAAACCCGAGATTTGAAACCAGGCAGTCTGTCTTGAATCCAACACCGCCTTTCCATACGACCAGCTTGCTTCCAATCGGCGACCTCTTTTCTGCGAGCAGTTAGGTTTCTCTGCTTGCTGAATCAGTTATTTCCAGGCCTTCTGCCTTCCGGAATTTTGATGATGCTTATCTGCTTGATGTTCTCTCCCATTCTCTCTGTCTCTGTTTTTATACCTATTGTATTGCTTCACTGTCATTTTGACAACAGAGATCAGTGTTTGTGTTCAATCCATATTTTTAATTGAAATTTCTCAATGAAGTTCTTATTACTTCTCTGTTTTATGCCTTATTTTGTTGACTTTTTTTCTCCCCAACACCTCCATGACTTAAGCATGCTCCATTGTTCCCAGGTTGCCGGACAGGTGAAGCAAAATTGACGAAAGGATTTAATCTAGCTGCCCGGTTCATCATTCACACAGTGGGACCTAAGTACAAGAGCCGCTATCGCACCGCTGCTGAGAGCTCCCTGTACAGCTGCTACAGAAACGTGCTTCAGCTGGCAAAGTATGGCTTATTCACCTCCTGGATGCACCATGCCATACACTGTCAAAGGCCCCGGTTTCCAAATGAAACCTGGCTGTGGAAATCAAATTTTGAGGGATTTAAATCACGTAAGAGGATTCTGAAGACAAAATTAATTATCTTCGCAAATTTAGCAGGATAAGAGAAATGGATTTGGGTGACTTAAGAATTTAACCTGTTCCCATTTTACTCAATCTTTGCTTGAACTATATTCCCCCCTAGTGGTACAATTATAATATTAATATAAATATTAAATAGCGTAACTGGGTTAATTGTTACACTAGATTTGTTGAGGAGGTAGGGAAGGAGAAGTTGAGCTGCATTTTTAAATTAATTACATATGTATGTGTTATGAATATTGGTGCTTTGTGTTTTCTGTCCGCAGAGAGCAGTCAATGTCATCTGTGGGATTCTGTGTCATCAATTCTGCAAAACGAGGTTATCCTTTAGAGGATGCAACACACATAGCGCTTCGTAAGTAACATTGGCGACGCTGTGCCTACATCGAGGACTTCATAAATAGGATTGGGTTGCAGCACATAAATTGAGCCTTACAGATTTTTCTGTTATCACTAGTTAAATAGTTACAGCCAAAGAAGATTTGTTGGTTAGCTAATCATGGCATCCTGGAGGGAACTTTGTATTGCTAAGTTGCTGAGCTCAATTTACTTTCCCAGGCTGACATTTTTCTCCGCTTGAATAAAGGCTTGCAGGCTTGCTTACGAAATTTGCAAATGATACCAAGCTGAGAAGTATGGTCAGCGGTCAGCGCATTGGGTTTTTGCATCATGATTCAGAATAATTGTAACATTGCAACAATGATGTCAAAACAGATTTCATGATACAGTGTTTATGTAGCACTTTGCAGTTGAAATAGCAGCTTTCACATGTGTCATTTGAGTATAAATCCTTGCATTGAGGTTTAAAAAAGACCAAGCTTGATCATTATGAGACAGAATGTCATATATGTGATATAAAAACAAGGTGTTCGGCTTGAGAGATTCCATGATCTCACTGTATTATATGCAGGTTCAGACCACATCTAGACGTTTGTATATAGTTCTGGGTGTCCTATCTTATGAGACACTGACAAACTGGAGAGCCAACAGTTTGAAACAGGAGAAACAGGTGTTTCTCCTAAAGAAGATGATGCTTTTAGCATATATGGTGCCCATCTTTAACATCTGAAGGAGTCTCGTGAACTTATTCTGTGCTGCATTTTTAGAGCAGTGGTTCTGAGCCTCTTGGGGAGCCATCATAAACTACTCCGAGCATCTGATGGAAGAAAGCTGTGGACCCCTTTCCCCAGAGGACATACATACACAGGAAATTTGTGTACAATTTCAGGGAGTTCACAGATTTCTTGTAAGGCTTGTAGGTAAGACCTCCAGCAGTAGAGAACAGGTCCAAGACTGTGTCAGAAGGAAGGAGATTCGGTCCCACTTGAGATAGGACTCACTGTAATAGGCGGGTGTTTTAAGTGAACTTCTTGTCGCTGGGAATGTGCACGCAGAGGCTAAATGACCATTTGTTGCAGCTATTCCTCATTGAGGAGGAAAACTGTATAAGATGATCTTTAAGAACCCTTGTATCTCTAGAATTTAAAGACAAGGAGCTGAAAGTCTTCTCAACGATATACTAGAGATACTCAAATGTATAAAATTATTATTAGATAGCCTAGAATTTAGGGTGAGTACATAAGTAGTCTTATTTAACAATTAACTATTTTTAAAATGAAGATTGACTGCTCAAGGATTTTGTAGTAAATTTACATATTTTATACTTTATATATATTATATTAGACTGAGTTTCTTGAGGAGCAGAGCTCTTATCTTTGCATCTTTGCATTTCTAATGCTTCCATAGGTCAAGATGGTTTACATATGGTACTTGCTTAAGAAATAGGTATTTTGGGGGAACCTGGGTGGCTCAGTCCGTTGAGCATCCAACTCTTGATTTCAGCTCAGGTCATGATCTCACGGTTTGTGAGTTTGAGCCCCACATTGGGCTCTGTCCTGACAGTGTGGAACCTGCTTCAGATTGTGTCTCCCTTTCCCTCTCTCTCAAATCTTTTTCTCTGTCTCCCTTTCTCTCTCTCTCTCTCAAATCTTTAAAGAACTTTTTAAAAAAGTATGTATTTTAAAAAGGGATATAGAAATTCCCTCAACAACCCTGTGTTTTAGGGAATATGGTGTCCTTTTTACAAATAAAGAGGCTCAGAAATTTATCATGTTCTTAAGGTTATGCATACTGATGACTCCCAAGTCCAGTAACCTGTTTATTATACTAAATAATTCAATTATGCTTGAGTTAGAACTGCTTCAGTGGGAAGCTCCTATGTTATCACTACTCTGCATGCATTCTGAATGGTGCCTTACCAAAGCAAAGTTCCTGCCTTTATGTAATTCTTCCTGGCTAAGCTTTTGGCAGGTCTTGACATTCTCTGATTCCTCTTAGTCCTTGCCTTATCATCCCATACCTTGAGCTATGACTTTTTATATGTCTCCGTTTCTTATTAAAGTAATCATATAGGTTAGAACTTATTTTTTTTAATGTTCATTTATTTTTGAGACAGAGTGCAAGCGGGGGAGGGACAGAGAGAGAGGGAGACACAGAATCTGAAGCAGGCTCCAGGCTCTGAGCTGTCAGCACAGAGTCCGATGTGGGGCTCAAACTCACAGACTGCAAGATCATGACCTGAGCCAAAGTTGGACGCTCAACCGAGTGAGCCACTCAGGCGTTAGAATTTAAAAAGGCAGCAACATTTTGTAGAAAAGGCTCTGAAAAGGGAGTCAAGAAGACTGGCTTTTGATCCCAGTTCTACCAGTCTCACTGGCTCTGTGGCCCCAGAAAAACTGCTTGATAAATCACTTGGTACAGTACTCTAGTGGTGTCAACTTTGAGCAGGAATTGTAGTAAGAGCAGATGAAGGTCAATAGTTGGTTTAAGGGACTTCGATGAGGCAGTTTCTAAGAATTTACTTATTTACCACAAAGGAAATGGAAAACTTAAAGATGGGCAAGTCAACTTTTACAAGGCCTGTTAGACTTACTGTACCTTAAATCTAATAGCAAAACTGTAGCATTTTATTAAAAAAAATACAGATGGACTTTCACAGCATGTACAGACCAAGAACAAATCTAATAATGTAACTCTAAGTCTTTAGTACCAAACTCTTTAAAATATTACGAAACTTTATTTCATTTGAAACCTAGGTAAATGTCCTCTTGATAGATGTATCAAGACTGTTTATCGTTTTTCCCTGGGTTCACGTGCAGTTCAGTTCTTCTGCATTAGAAGCCCAAAGAAACATCTGCATTAAAATCAATTCATGAGGTTATTTATTCATTCAACAAAACTTTGAGCGACTGCGTGCTAGGCCCTGTGCTATACAGGAGAGGATACAGTGGTGAGAAAAAAAAAGATGACGCTGTTTGTTCTTACTGTGTTTCCCTGTTGGGAATTTTAATGCCCCAGATGTCATTCTCACCAGTTAAAGGGTTTTCACTAAAAGTGAGGTGCATGACGTCCTGGTTGGCTGCAAAGAATAGTGCAGAGATGAAACTTGGAAGGAAACGGTTTGAATTGGCTGTTGGTACTAAATCCTTGTAGCCATGACATCACTCTTCTTTTTTTTTTTTTTTAATCCTTTTTTGCAAAATTACTTTTCTTAATGAATTCTGCTGAGGGAGTTCAGTTTTAGTTACTATCTGGCATTGCATTTTGTCTTCTAGTGGAAATCCTACAGTTGTATGCTGGGAAACCACTATGTGTGAACATTAATTAAAACTTGGAGTCAAAGAGAAGAAAATCCCTTTCTGAAAGTTCATTTTAAAAAAATTGTTAAGGCAGAATAGAAAGAGAAATGAAAAATAAATTTATCACCTTATAGAGGGAGAATAATGAATAGTCCTTCAGCAAATGGGTCTGCTGTTATGTTCTCAAGATACAGTAGCAAACAAGGCAGGCAATATGTAGATAACCAGAGCTATAAAATGTTAATTCAGGTGCTGGCTACTTTTGAATGATTGCTTGCCACATCTTTAAGATGTGCTAGGTTCTCGTAATATTAATGTAAGATATACTTGGCCTTCAGAAAGCTCACCATCCAGCCATAAAATGCTAGGAGAAGTTCACAAATGGAGGGTTATTCAGGTTGTAAGAGGAGCACAAGAAAGGATGGAGTTCTGTACAAACCAGATGGCTTTGGACAGGGTCTTGACAAATGGGTAGGAGTTCACTAAGAGAAGGCCATGGTGAATGAAGGATATCTAGTCAAAGGTAGCCATGGAGGCAGAGGCAGGGTCGCGTAAAAGTTAAGTGAAGCGTTCTGAGTACAGCAAAGAAGCCAATTTGCCCAAAACATAAGGTGTGTGGGAGGAATGATGGGAAACAGGACTAAAGCCAGGGGGTGAGGGAGTGGCCAGTTGAGATCCAAGTGTGAAGAACCATGCTGGGACTTGGATCCTAACCTATAAGCAGTGCAGAGCCCCAGGATTATTGAGTAAGGAGGGTGACAGGGTAAGGAAGATAACTCAGGCAGTGCTGAATATGTAGACCTGGAAAAGAGAAAAATAAGCACACAATTAAGAGCTTACTGCCAAAGGCTCGTAAGCATTAAGATCCTAAGAGCAGCTGGAAGAAAGAAGGAGTGGATGTTTGAAAATTTCTGTCAGCAGTAGAATTTAAAGGACATGATAACCCATTGAATGCAGGGTGAAGGAATGGGGTGCTGGGTGGCTCAGTCGGTTAAGCATCCGACTTGGGCTCAGGTCATGATCTCGCTGTCCTGGAGTTCAAGCATTGCATCAGTCTCTGTGCTGACAGCCTGGAGCCTGCTTCAGATTCTTCATCTGCCTCTCTCTCTGTCTGTCTCTCTGTTTCTCTCTCACTCTCTCAAAAGTAAATAAACATTTAAAAAAAATTTTTTTTAAAGAAAATGAAGGAAGGATTGGATGTTGCTATGGTATGGAATAAAGAATACAGGTAAAGGAACAGATTTGGGGGAAAGATGGAGGTCAAGTCTAGTCCTCCCCAGTTTGAGGTCTCTGGGTGATCTAAGCAGATAAGCTCTGTAGGCAGTAGGCAATTGAGCTCTTGCATTCAGAAAACAGTATATAAAGATCTGAGAGTCTGAGTATTTACATCGGTGCCTAGCCAGCAAATTGGTGAGGTAAGAGAATATATATATCAAGAAAATAAATATGGAGGTCAGAACCCTGGAGAATAGCATTTTTAAAAGGTAGAGCATGGGCATTTAAAACTAAAGCTAGAGAAATCTTTAGTGAGGTAAGGACTGAGAAAAAGGCCTTTAGGTTTCATTGATAGGAAATTGATAGAGAAGAATCAGAATAATGTAGAAACTAAGAAAAAAAATCACCTTTGGTTTAATGAGATTTTGATAGGGATGCAAGGCTGAGTAGGTCATTGAATACTGTAACTGAATGAATACAGAGATGCTTAGGCTAGATCATTCTAGGCAGAGAGTGAGAGGCCCCAGGGAGTAAAAATATACTGGATAAGGATGAATTGTCTGGAGTCAGCATCTTCTATGGCTGGGCACTGTTCTAGACATTGACAATAAAGCAGTAAATAAAATAAAGCTCTTGCTGTTGGGGTATTTTCATTCTAGCAGATGGGGCAGGGAGGACAGAGGAGATGTAAAATAAACAGATTCCACAAGATGTCTATAATATTTATTCTGGAGGAAAGTAAATCAGAGAAGGAATTTTATTTTTTTATTTTAGAGCACGTGTGAGCGGAGGAGAGGGGAGAGAGAGAGAGAGAGAGAGAGAGAGAGAGAGAGAGAGAGAGAGAGAATCTTAAGCGGGCTCCACGCCCAGTGTTGAGCCCAACGTGGGGCTTGATCCCATGACCCTGGGATCATGACCTGAGCCGAAATCAAGAGTCAGACGCTCAACTGACTGAGTCACCCAGGCGCCCCAGAGAAGGATTTTTAATTATAGTGGTCTGGGCAGGCGTCACTGATAAGGTGTCATTGAGCAGAGACCTACTGAAATGAGGAGTGATGTATTACAAAAATAAAACTTTGAAGAGTTTGTTTGAATTTTCTTCACACAAGTCATTATTTGTTGAATAATTTATTCTTTTCCTTAGGCACTGTAAGGAGATTCCTGGAGATTCATGGGGAGACCATTGAAAAAGTAGTATTTGCTGTCTCTGAACTTGAAGAGGTATCTTGCTAATTATGTTGCCTTGTTTAAATCTTACTTTTACTAGTGTTTGCCTTTGTGTCATCATTATCTATTTGCTGAATTGCTAGCAGGCAAATCCTAGGTATCAGTGTATGTGTTTGGTATCATTTGTTGAAAAAAATCCGTGTTAGAAACTAAAAATAAATCAGAAAGGAGCATTTGTTCATATTTTTCATTGCTAAGACTGTTTTCACTTAGTGAAGTCCCACAAGGTGGAGTTGTTCTGCTTTGCTCCCTGTATTAGCTCTTAAAATATCTTGAGGCATCACCTTATAACCCAAGTACTGGGTGCCTGGGCAGCGTAACTGGAAAACCGCTACTGTGCTGGAAAAGCTTTGATGTCTGCCTCACCTGGAAACAGGTGGCAGCCTAGCCTAGTGACTGGCATTGATTAAGTTGGAGGGTTATGTTTTGTTGTATGTAGTTGGGGTTAGTATGTTGCAGTCTAATTTGGAGCCGTTTTAGAAAATTAGGTCTTCGCTTTAACTCTTATTAAGTTTTATTTAGTTTTAGTGTGCTCTCCAATCCAGCTTATATTATTTTGCGGTTATGTGTCCTTGGGCAAGTTACTTAACCTCTCTGTTCTTTGATAAAATGGGAGTACTAATAGCAGTTATATCACAGAAGTTTTGTGGTGAATGAGTTAATTCCTGTGAAATACCCGCTGAAAGTGTTAATGGCTATATGCATGATATATAAATACTTTCGAATTTGCTAAAACGAGACACATTTGCTTGTTTGCTGTCTCTTATTTCACTTGGTTACCTATTCATTCGTTCTGTCAGTGATCTTTCATTGAGTGTCTGGCGTACAAGTTTATTACACTAGATGGGAATACACCAGTGAAGAAGTCGGGGTCGTTGTCCTCAAGCAGTCCGTTGTGTATTGGTGGGGACAGACAGTTCAGAGTTTTTGATCATCGTGATAAGTGCACTAATGGAAGTATGGAATGGACAGGAACACAGAACTCTAGCTTGCACAGGGTTAGGAAATACTTCCCATGGGAGGTGATAAAGCTGAAATTGTCGTTAAAGAAAAATATGATATTCCAAGGGAGGGGCAGATGACCGTAGGACAGGAGTGGCAGCACTTCCGCATTCCAGGTTCAGTGACCTGAAGTTGCCAGGATGGGAGTCAGGCTTAACTTGACCATCTAACAATATCCTGACCTTTTACATAAGAACTGATGGAGGGTCCCAGACGGCTCTAGTCGAGCTTAGAAGTGGAAAGGCCTTTATTCTTGGTGGGAGCTGTCTTCACAGTGACTGGAACAGCACAATGCATTGCTGACGCCTGATGGCTGCTTCATTACTTCGTTATTTTTCACAGAATGTCTTGCTTTTCTGACACAGGCTACTTACCAAAAGCTGCTACCTCTGTACTTCCCAAGGTCATTAAAGGAGGAATGTCGATCGTTGCCATACCTACCTGCAGATATTGGAAATGCAGAAGGGGAGCCTGTGGTACCTGAACGACAGATTAGAATAAGTGAAAAACCTGGTGCCCCGGAGGGTGAGTTCTGCCTTTCTTAATTTCCCTCTTCTGTCAGGGACTGATGAACACCACCAAGAAGGAGATGGTTTAGCCTGCCTTTGGGGGCTCTCTATGAGTGTCATTAAGATCAAGACCACCTTAAATGTTTTTAGAGTTTTATTCTTGTTAAAATTTACTTTTTTTTTTTTAAGTTTATTTATTTTGAGAGAGTGTGTGTGCATGCAAGCAGGGAAGAGGTGGAGAGGGAGAGAGGGAGAGGGAGAGAGAGAGAGAGAGAGAGAGAGAATGAACGAACCCCGAGCAGGCCCCATGCTGTCAGCATGGAGCCCAATGTGGACCTCAGTCTCAGGAACCGTGAGGTCACGACCTGAGCCCAAACCAAGATTCAGGCGCTTGACCTACTGAGCCGCCCACGCACCCCCAAGTGTAGTCTTTAACCTAAAAAAGAATGTATGTTTATACACACACACAAAACATCAAGTTTGTTAGGCAGTAGAGATCCAGAGTTGGGTATAACAACATTTTCACCTTCCTGAAGTACACAATCATCTGAAATTGTCAACAGCTTCAACAATATGTCCTCTAAAAGCCAGACCTAATATTAAATATTGAAACAAGAATGCTGTTATCACTCTTTTGGTTTCTTTAAGTTATATACTCATGTAGATTGGAGCAGTGGCAGAGCACGGTAGGGTGAGAGCCCTTCTGAATCTGTGCTGACAGCTTGCACTGGTCTTCATGGGGACATGGTGAAGGCCATAACTCCCTTCTGTGGAGGCATGCCTTACATGCTTCAGTGCTAGAACTTGATCTGAAAATTCAGCAGTCTAGGAATTACTGTGAGATTCCTGCTGTGAACACTTGTAAATGAGCATCAAGGTAGAAATCTGTAGAAGGCTGCTCATCTCCTTTTTATCACCAGTACGCAGCCTTAACTCCAGTGGAGGAATTGTAAGTGGTTTACCACCAGGAAATGTCTGAACCAAGCTTTGCTGGAGGGCTGCCTGTGTACTTTAGGATACGCCCAGAGTTATTTGGAATTCTCATGTTTAGGACCACCACTAAAGAATATAGTTTTTCCTAAGTGGGTAAATACATTTTGTATGACAAGGAGTAATGAATAGCAAACCCAATTCGAGATCGTAATGCTGGGCAGCAGATTAGGCCAACTCGTTAGGCAAAGGGTTCCTTGTGTCAGCCATTCACAAAGAGTGCTTGATTGCCTCAAAGATGTAGGTCTTAGTGCTCATAAATCTTTTCAATTAGAATGTTCAGTCTGTTAAAATAGATGTAAAATCAGCTTACTTGATTCATTCGTGGGTATTTGTTCATAAAAGCACACTGTCTGAGCTATTGACCTGTCACAATTTGAAGAGCAGTGAAGTAGAGGTAAGGAAGTCCCACTGAGGTGGCCCACCTGGCTGGGCTTCAAGTAGTGGCATCGCCTTGGGAAGCTCCCCATGGTCCAAGGCATTTTTTTTTTCCTTTCTTTAAAGACATTTTTTTTTTTTTTTTTTTAATAAATCTGGGAAGGCAGTGAGGAGCACATTAAGAGATGATCCATTCCCGAAGTACTGACATCTAGCCAAACAAAATGATCATATGGGTAAATTGGAAAGTTAATTTATTAATTCGTAGTGAAAACTAGAACTCTGACAGGTCGGAATGATTACATAGGCATGACCAGTAGAGAAAACCAGGATGCTAAATTAGAATGAAACGTTATCCTAGTGAATGTGGGTCCTGCAGTCCCGCTCCAGCCGTCTGTCATTGGGGCTTATCGAACAAAAGGACTCCAGTTTCTGTGTCCGCTAACCACGTGCTCCCTCTGTGAGCAGTTCTGGATAAATGATCCCAAACATTTGTTCTTTTTTATTTGTTTTGCCAGATGTGGTGTGACAGTCCATCTTTCAACCTGCATTCTGTATAATTACTTCTTTTTGCTTATCATTAGGTTCTACTCTTTCCTTCCTGAAGTGACACCTAGGTCACCTTGGTATTCCTAAAACTTCTGTCACACAGGGACAGGGGGTTTCTTGCGTTATTTCAGTTCGTTAAATGCCTAAATCTGATTTCAGTTTGATTCTCAAGAAAAAAAAAAAAAAATACCCTTAACCCCAGTGTTTTTGATTACCTCACAGTCCTCCCTCTTAGGCATTCACAGTCTGTAGCATTTATAGTTGGGTGTTGTCCTACGCTCTCTATTGATAGTATTTTTGTTACAGACAACCAAGAAGAGGAGGCTGAAGGCTTGGGAGTAGATCTCTCTTTCATCGGCTCTCATGCTTTTGCTCGAATGGAAGGAGATATTGATAAGCAGAGAAGACTGATCCTTCAGGGCCAGTTATCAGAGGCAGCCCTGCAGAAGCAGCATCAGAGAAAGTAAGGCGAACCCCTTTGGACTGATAGACATGGAAGGACTTGAGGAATAAGAAAGGACCTTACAGCTGCCAAGTGATCAACATATAATGTATTCTAGTCTATTTTTCATGACAATCTGGTGAGGAAGATGTTGTCCCTACATTTGGTAGATGCAGAAAATCAAAGTTAACTTCTCAGTGGTGACAGTTAAAATGTAGCGAAGCCAGTGTTCAGATGCACATCAGATTTCTGAGCCCCCATTCTTTCTACTATAGTTGTGGTGCCTCTGGGTGAAGTTCTAAAAGTAGCAACTAGGGGAAGGGAAAGGCAGAGTTAACAAAGATTTTACTTAACTTTGTTGTATTTATAACTAAAGCGTAATCTATAGTTTCGTTACATTTAAAAACACTTTATTTCTCCCTGATTTATCCCAGGGACCTTAAAAGCCATTCCATTTCTTTCAGGTGTCTTCTAAAGCAATTCTGAATAAGTCCTTTTTCAAGCATAAAGAAAAGCAGCTTATGTGCTTCTGGGTAAGCTTTTCCAAGGATTAACAGTCTTTGGAAAACTAGCTGCTTTTCAGGCACTTTTACAGGAAAGAAAAATGGTAAATTATAGTTCATATCAGCATTACCTTATAGGGTTGGTTGAGAGGTTAACATCTCATAGGATTGTTGTGAGCACCTGGTACTTAGCAAGCTCTTAAAATCTATCACTGTTGTTCTCTTCAGTACTGAGCAAATCCTGGTCTATTTTACCTTTTAGCTTTGGTACTTGCCATCCCTTTTGACCAGAATACTCTCATCCTTCAATTCCTGCCCATTCTCCAGGTTTCAGCTTAAAAGTTATTGCCTCTGGAAATTTATCTCCCTGGAGATAAGCCAGAATAGGTGGAAGGGAAGTCTGGAATAGATGGCCTCTCCTGTATGCTTTTTCATACCTGTACTTAAGCAAAATACAGCCTCTATCACGGTATCTTGTAGTGATGTGTGGTTGTTGTCAGTCTCCATCTGTAAGTGGGAGTGGACTGGATGACCTCTGGAGTCCCTTACAGAATTAGAACTTTGTATCTGGTGATTTTCTGGTCTTCATTTTATTCTGATTTTATTTTTAGAAACAAAGCAAATTTGCCACTAGGGGGCACCAATGAACAGCTTTTCCACAAGCAGTGGCCAGCAAATGATAGTTTCAGTGGTTTCTAAATTTGCATGTGTAAGAATCAACTGGCAAACATTTTTCTTTAAATACAGTGATGGGGTTGTCCCTCACATGACTGGGACTTTGGCATCTGTATATATTTTGAACTTTTTCACATGGTGATTCATGCACTACTAGATCTGGGTACCTTTTTTTGGTCGAAGGCAGTTGTTTAAACTGTTTTGTCTTAGGTCCCCTTTGCACTCTTAAAAATTGTTAAGGACCCCAGAGAGCTTTTGTTTACGTGGTTTGTGTCTACCAGTATTTATCATATGAGAAATCATTAATTTATTTCAAAATAATCCATTGTGTTTTTATGAAAAATAACTAAAAAAATAGAAGAAATGGCACTGTTTTACATTTTTGCAAATGTTTTAATGTTTGGCTTAATAGAAGACAGCTGGATTCTCATATCAGCATTCAGACTGTTGCAATAAGTTGTTTTGGGTGAAGTGTATGAAGAAAATCCAGCCCACTCAGATACATAATTGGGAAGGAGAGGCGTATGTTAATAGCCTTTTCAAATAATTTATGGTATTTTCTGCTATTACAACATAACTCGATAAATGGTAGTTTCTTACAGTTTAGTGGTAATAGGGAATCTCAAAGCATATCCATGAATTTTTATATTCTGATATATTAAAATGTTTTGTTCTGTCCTCTTTGAATTGGTTTTATAATAGGAATTTATAGCATGAATGTATCACATTTTCTGTTGGAAAACACAATTCACTGAATTATTCGGATCTTCTAAATATTGACAGATTTCAGTACCCAATATGAAGAAATTATATTTGTTAATATTGCCACTGACCTCATCAGAAAAGTCTTTAAGTATTAGGAGCTCTAAGCTTCTGGTGATAGAGACGAATCTTCCAAAATTATATGTGCATTTTAAATCTCAAGTTTTATCATTGGCAAGAAATACCGTTGGTTGTTTTTCTGGAAACGACAGGGTCACTTTATTCATTTTTGAGAAAACATCTGCCAAATACTCATGTTGAATAACCACAGTTTGTCTGCCAGTCATTATTTGAAGAAAAACAGTGTTCCATGAAAAAAAAGCAACTAGTTCAGCTTCTAAGTCACACAGTGCTTTTCTTCAAGACAACCTCATACTTCGGTATGTAGAAGTGTTCTTCCCATTCTGTGCTACATTAAAATTAAAAAGATGTGTTCCCAAGGGTTGATTTAATAAAAATAATAATTTTTACTTCCTCATCAAAGACATTCTTAAATAAAACTGGCTTTTTTCTTTTTCTTTTTTTTTCTTTTTTTTTTTTTTTTTGGTTCTCTGGGAATTTTGGCAATGGAAGAGCATAGTGACTGCTAGTACAATCTGGGGCCTCCGCCATGGTTCATCATAAGGCACCAGTAGTTTGACTTAACAGTTGTTTTTCCGCCATGGGTGCAAATGTGAACACAGTGGAAGAGGCAAATGATGTTTCAGTATGATGAGAACGGTTTTGACTTTGGAAACCCCCTGAAAAGCGTCAAGACTGTGGACCACACTTCAAGAACCACTGGTTTGTGGTTTCTCGTGAATGAATACCCGTAGTCAAAAGGAATGTTGGTAATCGTCTGATACAGTTTTCCAGAGTGGAACACATGGTCTGTAAGCATTATCATCACCCGGGCTGCTTGCTAAAAATGTGTATGCCCCACACCAAAGTTCCTGCATCGGAACCTCTGTGGAAAGTTTCTAAAGTTTCATAAGTGATTCTTCCGCATCCTAAATCACTGATGTAGTCTGACCCCTTTCTAGAGGGTAAATGATCCCCAAGACTGGCTCGCCCAGAGTCACAGCTCACTGAGAAAGAGCCTTCCGAGTGGCGAGTACGGCACATCTCCCTTCTCCGCCACCTTCTTCAGCCCACTTACGCAGACCAACTTCAGACACGTTGGCAAAGGACTAGAGATTTTTTGTATTCATATTCAAAGAACTGCATTGCAGCCACTTTTCTCAAATCAGTCAACCTGTTCTCTGTCTTTCTCTTCTACACACACGTGCACCCCTCATACCTTTTTCATTTCTCCATGAGTAGTATAGATAATCTGGAAATTTTGAAGTTTGTGTTTGGACTGGATACTTGTCTGCATGTGTCTCTTTCTCTCTTTAATGAGATTTGTTTCACTTAATGATTAGTTCAGTGACTAGTTCAAGTCAGCATTAAAACCTCTTCACTCCTTTCTGGAAAGGAGTCCTCGGCAAAGGGATAGCTTCTCAGAAGGAATATGAATACAGCATGGAAAGCACTGTCCTTGTTGGTAGAGGGCCTTGATCTTGAGATTCACATTTGTTACATAGTTGATAGTTTCCATTCAGTTCAGAAAATGTTGAATATTTACACTGTACAAGATAACATTCTAGATATTGAAGTAGCCAGAGATAATTAAGGTAGTCCCTCTGTTTTAAAATTCATGAGTGAGCCACATGGTCTTCAGGTGTCGGGGTGTGTTCTGAGCAGCGGTCAGGCTGTGACTGTGTAGTCAACAAAACACAGCCTGTGGCTCCCAAAGCCTGCACTGAGAAATGGGCGAGGTGCCTCTGTGCTCTTGAGTGATAAGCTACGTCTGAATCAAAACGTTGTCAGATTTCCATTTAAGTGCCCAGCGTCTGTGATGATTACAAATGAGGTTGAGTCTCATACCTATGCTGCAGGATACTTGGGAGTAATAACAGAGGCCCAGAAGGGTGGGCAAGGAACCAGAGACCCTTTCAGGGAGCCCAAGAGACCAAAACCAGTTTTGTAATGCTGCTCAGACTATTTGCCCTTGTCCTCCTCCTCCTCCCACCGTTCACTGGAGTTTCCCAGAGGCTACTTACTGTGTGACATTGCAGTAGATTAAATGCAGAAGCAGATGTGAGAATCCAGCAGAACCTAAAGAGATTTGCCAAAACGAGGAGTATTAACCCTTCTCCCAAAACACAGTTTTTGTCGTGGAAAGTCGCTTAATGTTCACGTAAAGGTTTTCGTTGTTTTTAGATTTACAAATAATCACTTTTAACATTTCCGTTTTTATTTCTAACGTGGTAAATGTTGGTAGAGATAACTGACATAAACATCAAAGGGTCCTGAGACCAAAAGGTTTGAGATTTGATGACTCCTTGTCTATGAGTTCATAACATAACTGAGTGCTTACTCTGCTACGTGCTGAATGTTTTAAGATTTCAGGCTGTGGTTTTTCTCAGTTTATTTATTTCTCTTATTTTGTCTAAATAAGGCTTTATTTACACATAACAGGTCTGGTTTCTGTTCATTATGTGGGTTGATCGGGTTGATCGATTTTTTTTTTAATCTCTGAGGAAGTGGGTCTTTAGTTAGCAATATCTTTTTGAAAGCTTTCAATTCTTCCATCAGTAACGTCACTAAGGTCCCATGGATTGTCTTTATAGAGTCAGATCATTGTTTGCCCAGCACTACCTCGCCACATCATTACCTCTGTGTGGTAATTCTTTTTAACATCTGAAAAAATTAGGCATGTTGCCTAATTCTTTACTAATATATCTAGGTCTTCTATCCAGTTGTGACAGTGATTTGGGTATATCGTAAGATAGAAGTTGGCTTACTTACAAAAATTAGGAAGCAACCTAGATACTCTTTTTCAAAAATACAGCTTTAAAACTCTTAAAATTATATTACAGTAACTTTTTCTTTTTCCGTTAGTGTTCCTCGCTTGGCTTAAGATCCAATTGCCAACAACTCTTAAGTCATTTTCCGGAATAAAAACTTCATCTCCTTCACTGTTAAGTATTTTCTGAGCCCTTACTAATGTGCTAGGTGTCATGCTGAAAACATAATAGTGACATGCGAGACAGATACAGTGGCAGCTTCATGGAGCTTCGGGTCTTGCAGAGGAGAGAAATGTTAAACTAAGTATTGTATGAATAATTTATTTAAACTACAGTGTCCAATGAGTATGTGACAGGGGTCCTAACCAAGTCCAGCGTGGGGCAGTTCCATCAGGTCAGGAAAGCTTATGTTGATTCCAAAGCCAACATTCTCCCTGGGCTATTGGTTACACACAAATATGTTAGCCATTAGTCTTTTAAGAATAATTTAGCGTATCTTTTCTTCATCATTCAACCTGTGGTTATGCACGTGGATGGTAATTGATTAACTGGAAGAAATTGCTTTCTGTTAGCTTTGTGAGGACAGCATCCAGCCTTAGTTGATTGCAGCCTGTTGAGAATCTGTCCACTCAGTATTTCTGCCTTCAGAGCACTGTAGTGGCTCCCTTCGCTGCCATGTTGCCATATTTTGTGTGACTGTTTACCTGTGATTATTGCAATTTACCCAGCAGGTAATAGAAATCCGTTTACCTGGAATAAGCTCTAAGAAAACAAGAAACTGTTTTAAGTTGATACTTTCCTTTTAGCATTTGTTTTGATTATTGGATTGGGGTAAAAAATTGTATGTCTTTATTGAAAAAAAGCGCAGAAACTATAGCAAAAAATGAGGTGCAGTTTATAAGAGATATAATGGAAGTTTTAAAATTTTTTTGAAATTTTTTTAATGCTTATTTTTGAGAGACAGAGACAGCATGAGCAGGGGAGGGCCAGAGAAGAGAGAGAGGGAGACTTAGAATATGAAGCAGGCTTCAAGCTCCAAGCTGTCAGCGCAGAGCCCGACACGGGGCTCCAACTCACCAGCCGCGAGATCATGACCTGAGCTGAAGTCAGACACTCAACCTACTGAGCCACCCAGGCGCTCCTAAAATATTTTTTTAATAGTTGAGGGAAACAAACATGTTAGCTGAGGAGATAAAGCTAACATCTTTTGCTTTTATTCCCTTCTTCCAAATTCTTGTTTAAAGGAAAAGAAAGTTGACTAGATAATCAAATTAAACTTCTATGATCCGTAGTGGGAAGGGAGGAGACTTGATTAGAATAAAGAAGAAACCAGCTGAAGATTGCAGTCCTGAGTTGTTGCATTGGAATTCGTCTCAGGCTTAGAAACTAAACCTTTTTGAATCATAAAGCCTTCATAAAGAATCACATGTAAGCTATAAACCTTCTCCCCATGAATATGCTCGTATAGATTTTGCCAGCCAAAATCTATTCTAAGATCTCAAGCTGTTAATCACAGATCAAGGTTAACAACATTTTAGAGTTTATACCATATCAGGATTCACACCATGGACTAAAGTCAATTTTAGATGGATTGAGAACTTAAATTTTTTTTTTAATTAAAACTCATGGAACAAGTTGTAGGATAGTGTATTTTATACCTTGGAGAAAGGACAGGTTTCTTAGACAAGATATAAAAGGAATTGACTGTAAAAGAAAAAATAGTTTTGACTCTCTTAAAATTAAGAGTTCTGGCAGATGGAGCAGTGAATCTTAAAGTGAAAAACAAGTTACAGAATGGGAGTGTTCACGGTAAACATAACTGGCAAATGACTAGGATCAAGAATTATACAAAAAATTCCTACAGGTGAGTGAGAAAAGAACAAATAGCCCTCTAGAAAAACAATATGAACAGGCATCTCACAGAAGACATGTCCAATACCCTTTCAAACCTGACTGGCAAACGTTAAAACATCTGCCAATACCACGTGCTGAGGACATGGGTTCCCAGGAAGTCGTATCCATTGCTTGTAGAAGCACAAGTAGGTACAACCCTTTGGAAAAGGGGTCTGGTCTTACCTCCCAAACTGAATATACCTGTAACCTAGCACTTCAACCCTTATGTAGCGACCCAAGAGAAAGCATGCACACATATACCAGGAAACATGTAAAATAAGTTGATCGTAGCACTGTGCACAGGAGCACAAACCTGGGAACAGTCCGGGCACCCACCAGTAGGAGAGTAGATGAAAAAAAAGCGTCGTTTTCATGTAGTACAACTACAATTTACATGGTAATCAAGGTGAATGAAGAACAATGCCACCCAATGATACAGATGAATCTTAGCAGTCCAGTAGGTCAAACAAGACCCAAGAGATTACATACAGAATGGTAAGCTTTTTCCAAAAAACTTTTTAGGAATACATACAAATGAACAAAAAAAAGATATAAAAAGGAAAGCAAGAAAATGATGAACGTGTGATTCCAGACACTGGTTATGGGGGGGTGGGGGTGGGGGGGTGGGGAGAGGGGGCAGGGGCCAGAATTGGAGGGGAGTGACCATGTGATTAGATATAGATTGTTGTGAGAGTGCCTGCTTTTGTTTTGGCCAGGAGGTTTCAGAGTACTTATTACTTCATTAAACATAAGTAATTAGATAAGCAGTTTTTTAAAGAGAACCATGTGTGTACCCGTGATGAGAGTGATTTGAACCAAGGCTAATTAATTTTGTTTTGTGCACCTGAATTCCAATTCGAAAAAGATTTTTTTCAGAGTTCATTGAACACATCGTTACTCAGTATCAGGAGCTACCCTAGGGATTGGCTGGAAATATAGAGACAAATAAGCCATATTCTCTGTCATGTGGTCTGAGTAGAAGCAAACACTGGCAGTAAGTGGGTGAAGCCTTGTACTAATCTTTGTGGTTCAAAGAAGAGAACAGTTAATTCTGCATGTCTGGATCTTGCCTCCACTCCACTCCCACTATCCGCACCCCCGCCAGTCCTCCTCTGAGCACACTTGATTGATAGAATTTTAGACGTCTGTTGGACTGCTTGTTTCGTTCCATCCTGTTACAAAGTTTATTCTTTGTAATGTGTGTCTATCTCATATATTCAGCTTTAAAATCTTTGAAACCAAGTGCCTTTTATTATCATTCTCCAGTGCCCCCCCAAATATCTTGAATAATACTTATGTTTATTATTTCATTCAACAAAGCTTAGAGTCCCTACTATGATGCAGACATTTGCATGTATGCCCTGCACCTTTGAAAAATGAGCTAATGAATACATGAATGGAGTATAGAAATTAACAGACGTTTACTGAATTCCTGTTACATGTTTTATGCCAGGTCGGACCTGTGGAACTCATGAGACACTTAAGATCTGTTCTGTTCAGTCTTGCAGTGAGATGACTTAACCGTAAGACAGTTAGAAAACAGTACCTTTGCAGATTTCATGTGAATAACCAAGGAAATGACTCTAAAATTTTGGAACAGTACATAGGGATAAGGGAGAACGACCATAAACATAGTTCTTTTCTTGAGTTGCAAGTTATGTCTTAAGCCAGAGTTGAAAGCTATTTTGTCTTTCACTTTTCAATTTGCGTAGGTGGGTAAGTTTGCAGATTTAAACTGTAGGATCTTGTGATACCAAGTATGTTTTTCACAGACAGTTCAATTTCTGTGATACTAGCAGACATATCGCTTGTTGATTACAATCCATATGTAATAGGTTTCCTATTAAATACCCTTAGTTGTGTGAGTGTACATTATAGCTGAAAGGTGTCCTCTGTAAACACCACTTTACGGATGAGGAAACAGGTCCATAGAGGTGAAGCAGCTTTATTTACTAAGGTTGCACAGAAAGCAATAGGATTAGAACCCAAGTCTCCCTCTCCTGGTTTAGTTTTCCTCATGTTGTGGGATGTTGCCCTATGTAACCTAGATTCTTCAGAGTTGCTTCTCATGATTTCAGTGCTGTGAAAGCTGTTTTTGCAAATAAGTGGCACTTTGAATTACAACAAAACAGTATGAAATAGTAGAAGAAGTACTGACCTTTCCAGAACTCTGGAGATATGAGTAAACTTCCAATTCAACTCTAGCAGTAATTGACTGGTGACTAAGACTAGCTCGACCTTGCAAGTCATTTCCCCGCTTTAAGATCTTTAACGTCTCTTCCAGCTTTCATGTCCTTTTAGCTAAAGCCAAGCTAAGCCAAGATCCCTGGGATCTGCTCTGTGGGTTCTCAGTGCAACTGGTTTGATTAACCAATCATTAAAATAAACCTGGACTTCCCACATAAAATTACCTAGTTCCTTTGTGGTCCCATGTAACACGTAAAACACTTACCTGTTTTTCTTCTGAAAAGTAAACTCGAGGGCACTGACAGTGTTTATTCACTGTAGCATTCTCAATACCTAGCGTTTTGTAAGCACTCGGTAAATCGTTGGATGAGTGAACATCTGTTTTGGATAACTGCTATTGCTTTAGGCCTTCTCTGCCATGTTGTTTAGGAAGGGAAAATAATAGTATTTGAAAACAGTGTTCATTTGAGTACTTGCTGTCTTTGTCATTTATATGAATAGTCTTCACTTGATCATAAAGGATTATTTTAAATCATGTAGTATGAACACATTTTCTCAGTGACTCATCTTTGTTTATTATATAATAAACATTGGTTTAACATTTTCTCAACATTGGTTGAGATTCTGCATAATATGCCCTCCTTAACTTCTTGCACATTATAATAAAACCTCATTCTTTAGGGAAAGAAACATTCCATTTGTAAATTTAATTTACAGGGGATTATTATAATAATTATATCCTTTATTTCTCTAGTTATAATCGCTGGTTGTGTCAAGCAAGATCTGAGGATCTATCTGATATTGCTTCTCTAAAAGCCTTATACCAAACAGGTGAGTGTAAGTAGCTTTTCTTTTCCTTTTTAAGGACCCCACCTAGCACGCTACTAGAAACTTCATTTTTCTCTGATTTTGTCCATTTTGCCTATGAAAAAAAATTTTTTATACTAATGAGGATAGTTTGGCTCATCATCAAGATCTTAAAAATAACATCTCAACCTATAAAATTTTCATCTTGTAGTTCTACGTTGATCCACTTCTTCTTAATGTCTCTTTTCTTACCTTTTAACATCTTTTCTGCTCTTAAAAATACCATTCACTTGCTATACAAAATTCAAACCTTGTCTAAATTATAATGGAGATGGGGAAAGTTCTCAAATTTCCACTCTTTCTCCATTAAATTCCTTTTTCAGGCAGTAATTGTTAATTTTCAGAATTGAGTTCCCATTAGTTTTTCCTGGATCACTAATGTTATTAAAACTTGAACAAAGCCTATTTATAAAAAGGCCTTGGCCCTGCAGCCTTTCCCTTGGCTATCCCTGATTTAAAACCTGCAGGAAGCCTTTATCTTAAAAATAAGTGCAGTCATCAGAACCTCATAAAGCTAAAATATATATATGTATTGTTTTCCACAAAGTGAAAGAAATCTGAGGATGAAATTTGAAAAACGTTAAGTTCCTGGTTTTCAGTCTTTTGTATTTGTGTAGAATGTGTTTACAATGTCCGAGTCCAGCCTTGGAATAAAGTCTCTAGGCGCTGATCACATTTCCCGTTCGCAGGTGTTGATAACTGTGGGCGCACAGTGATGGTGGTAGTTGGAAGAAACATTCCTGTCACATTAATAGATATGGACAAGGTAAGCCACAGCGAGGCTCTGTTTTACACATGATGTTGATTTTTACAATTAGTAGGATGTGAATTTGGAATCAGGACTGAGAATATGAGAGGGGGCGGAAATGTGTGTATCTGGGCAGAGGAGCAGCCCTGGGTCTGTAGGCTGGCATGCACCATTTCAGTACATTAGGGGTTCGGTTTTGCTCTGTAGGAGAGCAAATTCTCGAAAATACGAGAATGCCATCATGTGATCTCCAAAAACGCAAGCTGCTCCGTTTCGGATGTGATGTAGCCGGAGAGTTTTGGGTTGGACTCACTCTAGGTTATAATTGTACTAACAATCAGATACTGCTTGTCTTGAAAAAAAGAAAAATTAACTCTTGAGTATCTATCTGAAGAGAAGAAGTCAGAGATGTAGTTACCCCAAGATGTCATAATTCCATAACCCCTTCATTTGGATGCAAAAGACAGATTCGTAAGAGAAAAAATGGTATTATTACTGGCAAATAAAAATAAGAAAATGATTATGCTTTTAAAAATGATTACTGGGGCGCTTGGGTGGCTCAGTTGGTTGAGCATCCGACTCCGGCTCAGGTCATGATCTCGCAGTTCGTGAGTTGGAGCCCCGCGTCGGGCTCTGTGCTGACAGCTCAGAGCCTGGAGCCTGCTTCAGATTCTGTGTCCCCCTCTCTCTCTGCCCCACCCCTGCCTGTGCCCTGTCTCTCTCTGTCTTTCAGAAATGAATAAACATTAAAAAAAATTTTATAAAGAAATGATTAGTAATCCAGGGCGCCTGGGTGGCTCAGTCGGTTGAGCATCCCCCTTTGACTCTGGTTATGATCTCATGGTTTGTGAGTTTGAGCCCCGGATGGGGCTCTGTGATGTTAGCGTGGAACCCACTTCAGAGCCTCTGTTCCCCCCTCCCGCCCCTTCCCTGCATGCTTTCTCTCTCTCTCTCTCTCTCTCTCAAAAATAAATAAACTTAAAAAAATAAAATAAATAAAAAATAAAAATGATTAGTAATCCAAAAAAAAAGCGAATCAGAATGAGATATCTTTTTTCACTTTCAAAACTGGCCTGAACTTTTAAATAATAATGATTGTCATCAAAGATGAATTAAAATGATAAAGGTGGTCACATCCATTGACCCAGGAATCTGTTCCTCAGAATTTGTACTAAGGAAATAATCTGAGTATGGAAGTAGCTGTAGAGCCCGAAGCTGCCCAAATTGGAATACTTGGGCAAGAGACCATTGAATCCAAAAGATAAATACATAGGTCATCCAAGAACATCAGTGTATTAGAAAGTGACTGCAAAAGAGGAAAACCACTTTAACAAATCATTCTTAACCATAGTAACAAATTTTGTACCTAAAAATATAAAAATTGCACACAATTTTGAGACAAAACACATTTGTACAAAAGCAGATCATTGCTTTCTGGCTAAGCCCTTAGGCTCCTGGTCACTGGTGTTTAGGTTAAAAAAAAAAAAAAAAAAAAAATTATGGAAGCATTGGACCTGGCATGCTCCCATGGGCTGGTTTGTACCACAAAACTATGACTTAAAGTTCTAACAATTAGTTATGGCATATCCACAGATGGAGTATTTTGTGACCCTTAAAGGTTATGGTTACAAAGGCAAATAAATACGGTACTATAGAGAAATATTTATAATGTAATATCAATAGAAAAGTGGTGCATTAATTGCCTATACCCTGACTTTAACTTGTTTTGTTTTAAGCATAAAGGTAAAAACTCAAAATGTAAATATTTCAAAATGGATGTCATGGTTTTGGGGAGAATTTGTTTTCTACATTTTTCTGTCATGTGGCTATACTTCCTTATAATGAAAAACATTTAAGTTAAAGATGGGGAATTTAAAGCTGAAAATGGGTATCTTAATTGCCCTGCAGGGGGTGGAGAGTGGATAGAAAGAGGGCCAAAAGCAGTCTGGTAAAAGCAGAAATAATAATAAAAATACACACACACAAATGCACAGGAAAAGCTCGACTAATGCAAATTATATCATTACTAAGTTTCTACTTGTAGCCATTTGTTTTGTGTCATTAACAACCAACATAACATTCATTCTGATCATTAATAATGTGATTGATAACCAATAAAAACATAAATCTCTGCATTTGATTTTGGCGTGCACTTGCTTGGTGTTCTGGATATCCATGATGTATCATTTCATGTAACATAATGAGATACATTGTGAGGTCCAAACCAGCAAAGTGGAAGAAGGATCCTGTGTGTTGTTAGTGCCCTCCTCCTTCCTCTGCTCTGGTAGCAGTTGGATGCTAATCCATTTTAGTCTACACATGATAATGCCAAAGACTATCCTGAGGAGAATTGGGAAATCACCTGTTTGATAATCTTTCCGTGGTTAATTCTTAGCTTCCTCTATGTCATTGTTTATAGCTACACCACTGGGTTACCCTGGCCCTGCCCATATTGGAGCTCTGCTCCGTGTTTAATGTTTCTCTTAAATTTCATCCTTCTTATAATGAAGTGTTTCTCTAATGTGATCTGGGTCACATTAAATTTGAGTCTTTCAGAGCTCTAGAAATGCTGCCTGGCTCATTGCCATCTACTGACTAAACCTGTTGTCCTTTTCCTCATTTCAGCTCAACATTAAAGATGCCAAGAAAATTAGTCCTCCAAGTGAGCCATGGGAGGGAGGCATCACTCAGAATGTCCTTCTGTAGTAATTCTTGGTTACGTGAGAGCCATAAGTCTGCATCCCAGTAGAGACTGCAAAGATTTTCATTGAGTTTCAGGCAGAAACTTCAAGAATGATCAGAAGTCTAGAAGTTGTACTTCTACAGTTCATTATCCTAGAGAGGGAAAACCTAGCAATTGACTGAAGAACTCTTTTGAGTATATGAAGAGTTATTTGAGCACATAGAGACTGATTGTTCTCCTCCAGCCCTTAGAACAAGGCAGAAAGGGATCCTACTGTAGCATTTCTGAGAACTGGTAAACACTGGCTAGGTTCACTTTCCTGAAGCTCTTTTTCAAAGAGAATTGATACTCATTAGTCTGAGATGTCCATCTGTAGTGCCTGGGGCATCAATTAGGTTCATCTTCTAAGTTTTGCCTCTCTCTTGGCTTCTGCGAAATTGACTACTTATGCAAGATGATCTTACGTTTACTTCTTTTTTTCCTTCTAGGCTCTCTTATATTTCATCCATGTAATGGATCACATTGCTGTGAAGGAATATGTATTAGTATATTTTCACACACTGACCAGTGAATACAATCACCTGGACTCTGACTTCCTGAAGAAACTCTACGATGTTGTTGATGTCAAGTTAGTTATTTTTGCAAATTATGAAGAGGGGAGATAGCTGCTTTCTTTCCTAATATTAATGAGTAGTAAACATTGCTGTGTATTCTGTGAAAAGATATTTCATGTAACAAAGATTTTTATCACACATAGATCAGATATTTTAATATCAGGAGGCCCTCCTTAACTCCAGTGTATTTTGCATTTAAGTAAATTCATATGTAAAATTTTTGCTGCTTTTAAACATCTTGCGAAAGGGTTGGGGTCGTTACCAATCTTTGTATATAAGATAACAAAAATACTACCTTCTGTTAATAAGGTGTGTTACTCTTCTCAAAATACATTTATAAATATTATTTCATTTGACCCAGTGACCCATGAGTTTTATAATTCATGATATGATCTCAGATATTCTAGAACAGTATAAAAAAAAGGCACATGATAACTTTTTGTTAGATATGAATTTACTTTGTTTTACCTGTAGTTGGCTCTGTCACAGCCAAGAGAAACAATATCTTCTATAAAACGGATACTTTAAATAATGAAATGTCCCCTGAATTATTTTTTGACATTTCACTTAAAATTCAATATGTAAACTAGACCCATTTTAACTTTTTTTCCCCTTTGTGAATATATTTCTGTATTCTAGCAAAGAGTTAATTGTCTATAACATGACATATTGACCCATGTTTTTATTTCGCATTAGATACAAGAGGAATTTGAAGGCTGTTTATTTTGTTCATCCAACATTTCGTTCAAAGGTACAGTGTGTTTCTCTTTAGCTAAATCTCACATTTAAGTGCACTGCATGCCAGCATTTTAAGATATATTTCAACGCCTTAATTCTCACTATCACCATTGTGATGGCCAATTTCTTTGTCTACTGTTCCTTTTCAGTGATTTTCAGTCGTGATCCTAATGCTTTGGTCCCACGTTAAGTCTAGTATCTTTGTAGGCAACGCATACAGGCTGTCCGCCTCTCAGTTCTTGCTTGCCTCCTCATGCTCTGTGTTCATTGGACTTCACTCACGCTCTTGATACGGAATGCGCTTTCCTTCCTCTGCTCATGCTAACTTCTGTTTGCCCCTCAGATCTCTGCTCAGTAGTTACTTTCCATAGAAAGCCTTCCCCGACCAGTTCTGCCAACGAGTAGGTACTCCTGCATTATACTCCCCCTTAAGATTTTAATTTTTAATTCCAATTAATTGTTTAATTTTCTACTTTATGCTAGCCTGCAGGATTTGTGAGAGCTAGATTACAGCTGTCTTGTTCACAATCACATCCCTAATATCTCTAATAACTAGTCCTGCATTTTGACTTCACCAACACATGCACTCCCTTGGTTCTTTTACTGTTTCTAAAAATACCTTTTTTTTTTTTTTTTGGTCTTTATTTTCTTCCCTGTCCAGCCTGAAACCCATGCCCTGTCACTTTCACTGCTGTTAATGCCTACAATATCGTTCATCACGCTTGCTCATCAAAACCTGGTCGTGAGACATTTCACCACTCTGCTTTCTTCACTCTCGTATCTGGGTTGCTGAACACAGATGGAGAAATCTTAGAGCCATGTGACTGGGGGCTTCTAAGCAGACACGGAGCTTTCACTGCTAAGGCCCCCCTGGTATTTCACTAGACAGTATGTCCCGGGAAGGACACATTCTCCTCAAGCAGCCCCTCATTCCAACAGTTGGCCCTGCCTTATTCTCGACCAAGAACATCAAAAGCATCAGTAAAAAGCTTTCTGTCCTCTCCCTCCCACCCCAAGCTTACCTGACATCTGTTCCTATCCTTAGCTCCTTTTCTGTCACAAAAAAGTGTGTTTCTTCTTAATGAAGGGCAGACCTTCTACCTGGTGGTCTGGAGCCCCTAGTAATAAGAGCTGATGTTTTCTAAGCGCTTCCTGTGTGCCAGCTCTTCCCAGGCATTATCTTGTTAAAGTCTTGTATCTATGAAGTAGATAGTAGTTTATGCCCACTTTACAGGCAAGGAAATTGATGCTTTGAGAGAGTAAGTAACTTTTCTGAGGTAAGCACCTAGTAAGTAGTGGAGTTTGGATTTGGATCTAGACATTTTAATTGGAGAGCCTCCACTCGTCCACTACACAACACATTTCCGTTTCCTCAGGAATTCTCTTCAGCAGTTTTTGTCTTTGTCTTTCTCCTCCCATTTTTCTGGATCTAACTCATCAACTTTTAAACATGCTAAAGCCTCCACTTCTATTTCCTCCCCTTTACAACCAAAATTTTTTAGTGTGACCTACGTTCTGCACTCCATTTTTTATCCACCTTAATTTAGTCCAGTCTCATTCAGATGCGACTCTGGCAACTAAAGCAACTCACAGCAAAATCACTGGTCATCTGCGTCCTACCTGTTTTCCCTGCAGCCTTAATCCCAGCCGGTCCCTTCTTCCTTGAAACACTTTGTCTTGGCTCCCTTGAAATGTAACCTTGCTGAGTTTTCTCGCACTTCGAGCTGCTCCTTCTCGGTCTCCTATGCTGTCCCCTCTCTCTGCTCCTGTTTATCCTTGGAATGTCAGTGTTCCTAAACCCTCATCCTTTTCTTTCATTCTGTACCTTGTTTCATTCCTGTGTCTTCAGCAACCCTCAAATATATATATGCGGTTCCCAAATACATACATGTCAGGGGAGGCAGTAAAGCCCAATGTTTAAAGCATAATCCAAGACTCAGGTTCTAATCCCAGCTCTGCCAACTACCAGTTTATCATCTCAGGCAAGTAATGGAACCTCTGTGCTTTAATTTCATCTTGTATAAAACGGAGATGATAATAACAGTGCTCACCTTGTAGGGTTATTGGAAGGATAACATTAGTTAATACCTGCAAAATGCTTAAAATTTTACCTGACCTATAATAAACGCTCAGGAAACGTTAACCACTATCATCATCGTCGTCATCGTCCTCGTCCTCCTCCTCGTCGTCATTCCTGTGCTTAGACGTGAATGTTGAACTGTTGATTAAGTATCTTCATTTAGATGTCTTATAGGCCCCTGAAGTTCAACATTTGAGAAACAGAATAACTCCTGTGTTCCCCTACTCACTCCCGAACTGCTATTTATATTTCCTGTCCTAGTCAGTGGGACCACTGCCCTTCAGGTGCCCAAGCCAGGAGCCAGGAAAACATCCTTTTACATCAGTTCTGTGTGCTCACTACTGTCCAAATCCATGCCTGTGCCATTAGTCCCACTGCCTCTACGTGAGCTCGTCCTGCCACCGTCTTGTATCTGAAAGGACACAGCTACCTCCTAGTCCATATGCATACTGTCCTGCCTCCAGTAGAGCACACCACTGTTCCTTCAGGCCTGCCTAATGATATTTTCTTAGAATGTTAGTGGAAGCCTAAAATATTTACAGTGGAGTCCTTTGCAACAGTTGGCCAAACTCAGGCCCAGGCAAGGAAAAAAAAAAAATTCTGACTATATCATTGGGGTTTGGAGAAAAGAGGACTTAGTTCAGCATAAAACCCAGGATTTACGTATTTAGTAAATGAAAGGACTGTGTCATTCATGACTTCTAGCCGTGGTCAGATAAAGGGGATCATGGACTAGGATATAAATCTGAGAGTCTCCATCAAGTAAATAGTGCTTTAACTCTTTAAATATGCTAATGAATAAAATCACAAAGAAGACAGCTAAAGTTGACAGAGCCCTGGGATCAAGGAGGGTGACCAAGGAGAAGTAATGTGAAGATCTTCCGGAGAGCCGAGATTGACTAATGCTGTCGGAGCCAGTGGACAGGAAAAGCGTCAAAGACGGTAGAAGTAGTCATTATTTTAAAGCACTGTGGAGAAATTAAGATAAGTAGTGAAAAGTCCTCATTACCCTTCATAGTAAGAGATGAGGGAAGACTTCATTGAGAGAATGTTTTTCACTTTTCACTTTCTGATTGTTTACAGAATTGTTGAATTTCTCATCTTAAAATTTGCATGTAAGGGGCATCTGGGTGGCTCAGTCGGTAAAGCATCCGACTTTGGCTCGGGTCATGATCTCACGGTTCAGTTCATGAGTTCAAGCCCTGCGTGAGGCTCTGTGCTAACACTCAGAACCTGGAGCCTACTTCAGATTCTGCGTCTCCTTCTCTCCCTCCCTCCCTCCCTTTTTTTCTCTCTCTCTCTCTCCCTCCCTCCCTCCCTCCCTCCCTCCCCCTCCCCCACTTATGCTCTGTCTCAAAAAAATAAACATTTAAAAATTTGCATGAAATATTTTAAGTAATTCTTTTAAAAATTGCAAATTTTTTTTTTGGTTTCCTCAATGTTGGAATAGCATAGTAAGTGCTAATTAAGTGCTTATGAGAATGCTGTTTGGCCAGGCTGAAAGGAAGGAAGGAAGGAAGGAAGGAAGGAAAGAAAGAAAGAAAGAAAGAAAGAAAGAAAGAAAGAAAGAAAGAAAGAAAAGTACAGTGTTGGAACAATCAGTTAAATGAAAGGCTTTTCCTGCTCTTTGTTCAGTAAAGTTCTGATTACATAGTCTTATCAGATAACATCTGTTATATCAACGTTTCTACTATTTTGTTATGCTTAGTGGGTGGCTAATTTTTTTCTTTCTGTAGCACTTAAAGATATCACTTGACTATTTCCCCACATCTCATAATCCATTTATATTTTGTTCACCCAGTAGCTACTGAATATTTTTCTTTAATGGAGACAGGAGGATTAGGTTGGTTTTTAGCATGTCTGCTCTCCCCACTTTGATTCATTATTGTACCAGAGGTTCTAGCCAGTGTAATATGGCAAGAAAAAGAAACAGAATGCCTCTAGATGTAGAGAGGAGTAAATAATACTGTCTTTATTCACAGATGACATGAGCATCTATGTAGAAGACCCTGTGGTATCCTCAGAAAAACTAGTAGAATTAATAAGTAAGTTTTTATCAGGGCTTCAGGGTTTGAGATCAGTATTCAGAAGTCAGTTGTATATATTAGCAACAGGCAATGCAATTGAAATGTAAAAGATAATGTTATTTATATTAGCTTCAAAATCTATTAAGTGCTTATGGGTAAATAGGGCAAAAGATGTGAAAGACTCGTGCACTGTACAAGTTGTGTACATTGCAAAACATTTGTGAGAGAAAGGAGGCACAAATAAAGGAAGACAGGCTATATTTGGGGGTTAGAAGACACTATTATTGTCAAATTCTCAGTGCTTGCTAAATGTGCAGATTCAATGCCAGTCAAAAGTTCAGCAAGCTTTTTTGTAGAAATTGACAAGCAAAAATGCAAAGAACCTAAAGAACCAAGGCGATTTTATTTATTTATTATTTATTTTTTTTTTAATGTTTATTTATTTTTGAGAGAGACAGAGCATGAGTGGTAGAGGGGCAGAGAGAGAGAGACAGAGGAACACATAGAATCAGAAGCAGGCTCCAGGCTCTGAGCTGTCAGCACAGAGCCCGACATGGGGCTCAAACCCACAAACCGTGAGAACATGACCTGAAGTCGGACACTAAACTGACTGAGCCATCGAGGCACCCCCTCCCCACTTTTTTTTTTTTTAATGTAGCCAAAACAATTTTAAAAGAAGACCAGAGTTGAGGACCAACACTCCCTGCTTTCAAAGCTTATTCTAAAACTGCAGTACTCCAGACAGCACAAGGTATTGGCATAAAGGTAGACTAGATCAGTGGAGCAGAATAGAGAACCCTGAAATAGATTCACGTGTATAGAGATAACTGGTTTTTGAGAAATGTGTGAAGTCAGATCAGTGGAAAAAGAACATTCTCTTCAACAAATGATACTGGAACAATTAGATATCCATATGCAAAACAACAACAACAACTTTGACCCATGTCTTGCATCACATACAAAAATTAGCTGGAAATGGGTCAAAGACCTAAATTGTAAAATGTTAAACTGTTAAACTTCTAAAAAGAAAATATAAGAGAAAAAGCTTTGTGACCTTGAGTAAAGCAAAGATTTCTTAGATACAACACCAAAACACAACCCATAAACGAAATTGGACTTCATCAAATTTGAAAACTTCTGCCTTTTTAAAGATGGTTAAGAGAGTGAAAAGATGAGGCTACAGCCTGAGAGAAGTCTTTGTAAATAAGCATTTATCTGAAAAAGGATTTCCCTTTAGAATAAAGGAATCCCAGAAATCACTAATAAGGAAAAACTCAGTTTAGAAACGGGCAAGAAATTTGTGCTAGCATTTCCCCAAAGAAAATATATAGATGGCAAATAAGCACACAAAAAGATGTTTAATATGATTGGTCATTGGGAAGGTGCAAATTAAAAATGAGGTATCATTGCACTCCTGTTAGAACGGCTAAAACTTAAAAGAGTGCCCATACCAAATGTTGGTGAGAATGTGGAAGAACTGGTATTCTGATGCAGTGCTGATCTGAATGTAAAATGTTACAGAAGCTTTGGAATGCAATCTGGCAGTTTATTTAAAGAGTTGAACGTACACCTACCATGTGATCTGGCCATTCCACTCCTAGTATTCACCTGAGACCAATGAAAATCTATCTATACAAAGACTTATACACAAACGTTCATGGAGGCTGTATTGTAGCCCCAAACTGGAAACGACCCCCCTATGCCCATCACTGGGAGAACTGATAACCAAACTCGTATATCCATACAATAGAATACTACTCAGTAATGAAAAAGGATGAAGTGTTGATGCACATCACAACACGAATGGATTTCTAAGTAATTATGCTGAGTAAAAGAAGCCAGACAAGCGTGCACACCGTATGATCTCATTCGTGTAAAATTCTAGGGCACACAAACGAATGTGTAATTACGGAAAGTAGAGCAGCGATTACCTGCAGACAGGGAGGAGGGTCGGGGGGGGGGGGGGGGGTGGGAGGAGGGTGGGAGGGGAGAGTGGCAAAGGGCCCTGAGAACCTCCAGGACTGATGGCTATGTCCTTTTTCTTGATTATGGTGATGGTTTTATGGGTGTGTATATATATATATATATATATATATGCTTAAAAAATTGTATACTTCAAATATGTGCAGTTTATTATATGTCAGTTATATTTTAAAAGATACGTTTTTTTAAACTGCAATGAAATACTGCTACACTGCCACCAGAATAGCTAAAATTTGGAAGACCGGCAGTACCAAATACTGACAGTGATGTGAAGTGACAGGAATTCTCCTACATCATAAGAGGGAGTTGGAAATCATGCAACTACTTTGAAAAGAGTTAACGAAAATTTCTTATAAACTAAATATATACCTAGCCTGTGACCCATCAGTGCCACTAAGTATTTACCCAAATGAAATGAAAACTATGTGCCAAAAAAGACTTCTATGAGAACGTGCATAGCAGCTTTAGTCATAGCAGCCAAAGACTGGAAGCAGCCAGGCACTCATCAATAGGATTATGAATAATTAAGTTCTAGTATATTCTCATAATGCAGTATTTCTTGGCAGTGAAAGAGAACACACTACTGATAGACAGAACCACATGCTAGAATCTTAAAAACATTAAGCTGGGTAGGAGAACCCTTACATAAAAATTATACTGTATGAATCCATTTATATGAAATTCTAGAGCAGACCAGACTAATCCATGGTAGAAAAAAAATCAAAACATTGTTTGCCTCCGTGGAGAGGGCCATAAGGGAAGAGGAGTATGAGGGAACATTCTGGGGTGATGAAAATGTTTTCTAACTTAATAGGAGTTTTTGCTTCTCCAGTGTGTGCATTTGGCAAAACAGTAAAAGTACACGCAAAATCTGTGCACTTCATCGAATGTAAATTTTATAGCAAAGAAACGGAGTGAACGTTGAACTCTAGTTAGAGATATGAATGCTGTATTTGGGGACAGCTTCTTGATGTCTGCAGTTTACTTGGAAATGCAAAAACGTAAGATCCACAGATGGATAGACGGATGGATAAATATGTGATAGAGAAAACATAAGGAAAGTGTTAATGATTGAGTGGTGGCTATGCTGGTATTCACTGTAAAATCCTTCCAACTTTAGTGACTATTTGAACATTTTCATAATTTTCTTTTGTTACAAACTCAGACTTACCAGAATAGTGTTCCTTTGTACCAGACTTATAAAAATGTATAGCCACTGTTTGCTAAGATATGGCTTTAGTCCCTCCTCCTCCACACAGAAAGTCTATAAATAGCTATCCATCCTGTGACTTTGATGGAAACACATTACCAGAGATTTCAGAGTTAGAGCCACTAGCCTTGGCTGTCCCACGTTGGAACTGTTTCAGATAGGAGTCAGTGGCAGGCTGGGCAGAGGCTGAAGACCAGATGAATAAAGTGAAAACTGTTATATTACCTCTTCATAACATTTTGGGATGGGGAAAATTAGGATTGAGAGAATAAAACCCATGTGTAATGAAATCCACCATTATTTTATACTAAGTCAAGAACTCTAAATGGGGTGTTTGTAATTATAAAATAATGAGATGAAATCAAGGGCTAATAAAACAATCGAATCACATTGTTCTGATTTTGATACTCTTCAGATCTTTTCCAGGCCACTCCACCCAAAGTGGTAATAAATTGACTGCTCATATAAATCACTACTCTTTTTCTCCTTAGAAGTTTACTAATACAAGGCAAAGTAACAGAATTTAAACCTACCATTGATTCTGGCTCCAACTGATTAGTGCATACGTGTGTAAACAATCTTCTAGTTTATATTGTTTTGTGATTCTGTGTTCTTGGCTTTGCGTATGTGAATAATTGGGTGAAAGAATTTATGGCATTCACAAAATATCAAAGCAGTCCTTTTTCAAGTTTTACATTTTTTTCAGTTTGTTAAAATAGTAGATAATAAGTAATATAAATTTACCTATGTAAATGTATATGACTTATAAATAATTGAAAATTAAAAGTTAAGCTATATAAAAGTTAAAATTTTAAAAAGTGAAGACAGTGCTCTTGAGTTTTCTGCTCAGGTTGCTGAGCAGAAGTTAACTGAGTTTCTACTTCTATCTACTTTGAGTAATTTTCTCTTGCAATACGTGGAGGATGTGAAGAAGGTAATGGCAGAAAGTGCGACAGAGAAATGTGTTTCTTTCACAGATCGCTGCCTCAACTTCCCCAATCCAACCGTCTCTTTGAGTTTACCGCCGCTGCCCCCATGTTGGTCTGGTGTGGCATATGCAGGAGTGCTTTCGTAGAACTGTACAATTAAGAGGGACCTTAAAGATCATTTAAGTCTAATTTGCTGATTTTATAGATGAAGAAACTGAGGCACCGATTGAAGGGCAATATATTTTTATTGTAGAATGAAGAAACATTAAACCAGCCCTAAACAGTATTAAAGTAATAAGCTCAGAAACTCTTATTGCTCCATTTGTTAATTCTTCCAAAACATATTGAATTCCTTACTTTTTTGGTTGGGCATTAATTGGATGCTATGAATATGGTATTGAATAAGACATTCCCCACATTAGGGAGTTTACAGTCTATTTAGAGAATCAGATAATATAATACTATTGCTAGCTTTGCAGTAACATGAGTAAACAAAGTGTTGTTGGAACATTTAGAAGGAGGCTCCTTTTCCGCTTTGGGTGGAGGGTGGTAAAAGAAAGCCTCCTCATTGGGGTGAATTTTGATCTGAGCTCTGAAGAACACTTAGGCAAAGAATTGAGGGAAAGGGTGTCAGGACTATAAAAGCAGCATGTAAAAGGGTTTTGAGGCAAGAGAACAATGGCACAAAAGTCTTCTGCATAGGCCCTTATAGCTCTGTAGTTTCTCCCTTTTTCCAAGTGGCTGGGGCTCCTTGCATACATAGGTAGTCACGTGTCTCTGTGGGCCATTCATTACAGTCAGTACATTTTGCCTTAGCTAGTTGTTAGTCTCATGCTTATAATCTGGCTCCTCTTCTAGGCTCTAAGCTCCCTTTAGAGGAGCGGCTCTATCATTGTTTTCCTGTTTGACGTACAACTCAATGCTTAGGACACAGATGACCAGCAGATGTTTATGCCTTGCATAAATGTTTATTGTCTTAACACAGCCTTCTGGTTCTTCTCTGTCCAGACTCTACAATCTTCTAATTTTCTTAAGCTCCTTCTGGAATCTGTAACATGTCTGTGACCTCTTACTGGTTTATTAGCTACCTCTGTGGCCAGTCTGAGAGCTTCTTCTAATCTGCAAGTTTCACTAACCTAGTTTGCAGAAGTTTACATTCGTGAGGTATATAACAGCATGTGCTTTAAAGGAAGTGATGTCAAAAACTGATTGGGGGTATATAATTGAGTGACTATTCAATTTGATTTAAATTAACTCGCCTAGTTCTAGCAAGGCCAAATGCCTCCCCTCCCCTCCAACACCCCCCTTTAAATAAACTTGGTAATACTGGGGCAGGGGGAGAGGGTAGTGGAGAGGCTAATGTTAATACTTGAGGCCTTATGCCAGTCACTGGTAGTGTAGCCAAAATAAAATAGTGACTCAAGCTATAAAAATCATTGTAAAGTAAGTCCTATCTTTATTTATTCTTTCTTTATCAAATATTTTGAGAATGCTGGTTCTGTCTGTGTCTCGCAAAACATTAGGCTATTATTCTATGATTGTCTGCCAAGTACTAGGGAAATTATAGAAATGGACGAAAGAAACTGAAATCCTAGGAAGCAGGAATAAGTGCTCTAAATGCAATGTAAATTTCTGGTATTAAGAACTCAATAGAAGGGGTAATCTGGAGCTGGAAGGGAGAAATAATGATTGAAAATGAGTCTCTACCAAGTTCTGCAAATCTGGACAGGATCCTGATAAGTCAGCGCAGTGTTGTCGCTCTTCTTTCATGCCTTTTCTTGTAAGAAAGCGTGAAGGAGAAGGAGGTATGTCATATTAGGGGCCTAGAATATGTGAAAGGTTTGGACAGCCAGTGGAAAATGTGGTAAGACTATACAAAAGAAATTAACAAAATGACTGGCATCGGTGGCAGATATCCAAAGTGTCCTGTATTTGTAATGTGCCCAGTTGTACATTTGTAGCGCACTGTCCCTGGGCACACGTTCGTATGCACATTTCCTTCTGTAAATAAAATGGGGATAGCGACAATATTGCACCTACTGCTCAGAGCCGTTGTGTAAGCCATTGATAAACATGACTGATTAGATCAGCAATTGAGAGCGATGAACAATAATTTGTGAGTTCCAGCTGTTGCCTAGTTTATGTCACTATCGTTTGCTGTTAATAATTTTTTTCTTTTTTGCAACAAATTTTGCAGACTGGCTCTTACAGAGGGTTTGCATGTTGTAAACTGAAATGAGTAAAGGTGGCTTCACGTTCACAGAAGATTCACTTTGACTAAGAAAGACTGCATGCCAAATGTGAAATGAAAAATAAATGTATCACATTTCGGCACAAATTTTCTTCGCAGTCTCATTTGGAAAAACGACGAGTTTCTGAGATTTGGAAATGTTAACCATTTTCAGAGTACCACTGAATCCATCATTCTACCAAATAATGCGGGGTCTTTTTGCCCACAACCCACAGTAAAAAGCATATATTACATGACAACACACTACACATGGAAGCATACAGACACCTCACAGAAGCGAAAGCTTCATGAAACACTTTGCTCGCCCCTTATCACCTTCCCTAGTAATTGTTGCTCTAACGTGTTTCCTTTTTATTGTGGTTGTTTTTAATTCTGTCCATAATCCACTAAACTAATTGCATAATTCACTGATGAGCTACCACCTGCACTTTGACAAATACGGCTCATTATAAGCTTTTTCTGACATCAGTTTCAACTTTGAAATAATAGTTTCGGGGCGCCTGGGTGGCGCAGTCGGTTAAGCGTCCGACTTCAGCCAGGTCACGATCTCGTGGTCCGTGAGTTCGAGCCCCGCGATGATCTCGCGGTCCGTGAGTTCGAGCCCCGCGTCAGGCTCTGGGCTGATGGCTCGGAGCCTGGAGCCTGTTTCCGATTCTGTGTCTCCCTCTCTCTCTGACCCTCCCCCGTTCATGCTCTGTCTCTCTCTGTCCCAAAAATAAAAAAATAAAAAACGTTGAAATAATAGTTTCTATCTAGTATAAATTTTCAGAATCACGTTTTGCATTTCTAACCCTGGCCCCTGGCTTAAATTGTGTTTCTCTTCTATTGATTAGGTATCAACATGGTTTTTTACCACCTTTTCTGTCTCAGGACTGAAGGACAAAATCCACCATGTGGACAGCCTCCACCAGCTATTTTCTGCCATATCACCAGAACAGATTGATTTTCCACCTTTTGTCCTTGAATATGATGCCAGGGTAAGAAGTTCCAGGAGTTCTCCCTCACCCGGTGTAGTATCTTAACTGCTCTATGGGGCACTGCTTAGGCGCACAGCATCCTTTTATTATAAGATGGTATTAATGCAATTCATGTGTTTTAGTAAACTTGACAGTATCATTCAACATTCTCTTCCTGCAGTAACTAGGAAAACGCTTTGTCCTAAGAGAGCTTTTTCCTCAGTTAACTTTTCAAGGGGAGATTTTTCTGCTGGTTTGAAGCCAACCCTTGCTTATATGGTCAGTTTTCTGCCACCTCTGCCGAATGTCCTTAAGATTGAATCACTTTTTATCTACATAAGTAAGGTCAGAAGAATCTCTTGGTGTCTGACATTTTCAGCATTAATTCAAACAAGGTAGCCTATCTTAGTAGCCTTTACCCTGCTGCAAGTTTCATTTTGTTGAAAGTTTATCTAATGTTTTTAAGAACAAGCAACACTAGTATTATTATTACTTCTAGATGAATTTGTGAATATATCAAACACTAGTAAAGGGCTACTCTTGAGTTTCATTAAAGCTCTGTCCATCGCATTGTGTTTATTCTCACTACCGCTTTAGTAGTTAAAAACAAAACAAAAGTAAGTAATATGCTTGGCCAAAACATCATCAGTCTCCTTATTTAACTGTTGCTGATTACATAACATTATGCATGAATCAGGGAATATATTTGAAGGTTATATTAAGCTTCAAATGGATTGTTCTTCCCCAATTATTGTACAGCATGTATGCACCAAAATAAATATTCTACAAGACATTTTCTCTCCACCATTTCTTTAACTTCAGCTATAATTCCTGTGTTCCTTTATGTGAAGAGCAAAGTATTTAATGTGTTCTAATGACTAATAAAATTTCGTATTTGGCTTTTGTGCAGAGAGGATTTGTAATTGGAGTAGCTGGATCATAGAAAGATTGTTGAATATGTGGAAGGGGGGGGAAGAATACCAATTTGTGTTCATGCAGATTGCTGGAGTAGAAAATAACTTTATTATTATTCTTTTGAACTATATATCACTCTTCTTAATAATTAAAAAAAATGGATAGTGGGAAATGAAAGATACTAAAAGACATTTTGAGATCAAAAATTTGGAATGACAGTTCAAAGCTAGTGTCTGGATTTATAATTTATTTTCTGGGGTAGAACATACAAGTTGGATTGCATTGGTTAGAAAACCCAAACGACTGTTTTTTAAGCCAACACTTTCTATAATCTTAGGGGCCCATAAAACAGACTTTCGTTAAATATCAACACCACACTCTAGCTTGGTTTTGTTTGTCTGTTTTGTTTGTGTGCTTGTTTTAGGTTTTTCTTCTATTTTGTATATCAAATGCAGGCCTAATTAATGATGTGATTAATTACATTTTAATAAAACAACCTATAATGTAACACTTGGGTCATTGGATCATCTCTCTGTGCCTGTACTAGAGCTTTCTAAAATTGAGATATCAGGCCATCTATATATAAAGGCCAAAGAGAAGGACAAAAAAAGGGGAGAAACTAAAGGTGTCAGGAGACAATGTGGAAAGGGCTGGCAGAGGGCAGGTCACTAGATACTAGAGCTTTACATGTTACCTGCAGCACTTTGGCTCTGTGGTCAGTGGGGAGTGTTCTACAAGGGAGAACTGCCATTATATTTCTGTTTAGAACCATGGCAAAAGCAACAGTGCAGAACGTGACTGGAGAAGGATAACACTAGAGGCAGGGAGACAAGGAAGAGGCGAGTAGAGGATCGGAGGAGAAAGGAGACTAGAGCTGGGGCAGCAGCAGTGCTCATGGCAAGGGCTTGAAGATCTTAGATTTAGAAGTAGACATTTTAGGAAATGAAACCCACAGCATTTGGTGGCTGAGGAAGCCATTCAGGAAGATGAAAGGGCAAAGATGCCTAAAGTGACTACCAGAGCTTCCGCCGTGGGAGACTTGGTAGATGGCGTGGCCGCCACCCCAGAGGGGCATTTTGGAGGAAGAGCATGGGGGGCAGGGGCAGTGTTGGAGTGGGAGAGAAGAGACAGGCGGTGTGTTTGTTCAATTTGTGACACTGCGTTTGAGGTGGCCCGTGGAACACTGAGGTGGAGATCCAATAGGTGGTTGGTTATTGCCTTGTAAGGAAACATTTTCTCTTGCTAGGAAGAATTGAAAGTATGATTAGAGAAAAGGAAGTAAGTATGGAGTTGGTTAATTTACTGGCATGTTCAGTCATGCCTTGCACATAGTAGGTGTGATGTGGCGTTTGTTGTTGGCAGGTCTCAGCGGGCTTCTATTTTCTGGGTCTTGTGTGACTTAGAATAGTGACATAAGTTTTATGGGAATGAAAGGAACCTTTGAAGGTAGTTAGAAGGTAATTTTTATCTATCTGTATCAAAATGGTACGGAGACGATTTCAGACAGGGAGCTAGCCAGTCAGCACTCTTATAAATGTAGTCGAAGAAGAGTATACAAGTTTACCTGGCGACAGTTCTTCAAAGTTCTTTGACTGTTTCCAGAAATAGAGAAAATAGATTGCACGGCAGTCTCTTGCACAGTGTGAGACTAATGTAAAAAGCTCTATTTCATAGCATTAAGAATTAGATTTGCCCTTCCTACTTTATCACAATTTAATGCGGATGTAAGAAACCTAAAACAATATGGTAGTCGAATGGAACGGAGAAATCTTAAAGACAGACAGTGAACCATTTCTTTTCAGATGAACTTCAAAGTTGATTTATTTGTTGAGGCATGTTTCATAAGCATAGCTTCCATGCGTGTTGCAGATATAGGATTGGTTAGTATGAAAGATCTTGATGGGCAATTCTGAAATACAAAACAAAAACAAAAAGGCTTTCCTTAACTTTTTTTCAAATAACATGAAAGGCAGCCAATCCTAGGATTTGTTTCTACCTAATTTCTAGAAATGTTTTTAATATCTGGTCAGATTTGTAATCAGAAAGTAAGTTTTCCTAGATATTCTCTTGTTTTCCGGGCTAAGGTCCCAAGATCAATTCTTGCCCTAGAGCATCTGCTCTGAAGAATATTAGAGCTTTTGATTCCCTTAGATAACATTTAGCCACCTACTGGGTTCAAAACCAGATACATTTAATGCTCTGTCATAACCAGTAATGTAAATGTACTGTAAAGCAATGCTATTTTCATCTGTCCGCCATTCTGCTTTCCTAATTATTATCTACACTGGTGCTAAACAATTCTGTTTATGATTTACTGACAAGTTTTTTGTCAAATACTTTCCTTAGATATGAGAAATGAATCCTAAGTCCAATAAGTATAATCAGAGGTCCATCTACCATAAAGTGAACTGTCTTCATTTTTTTATTAAGATAAAGTTAGCCAAAATGAAGTCAGGAAATTTGCCCTTACTCTTGTTTTCCATCATTCTATATTAATTTAAGATGCAGCACACAGTAAGACAATACAGTCTAAAAAAGTAATCTGGGCGTTAGATTTGAATAGACGAGGATTTAAATTCAGACTCTTCTGGTTACCGCTGGCTGGCCTTAGGTGAGTTCTGCAAGCTGTGTGATCCTTGGTGTCTTGTTCCGTAAAAAGAGGATGTTATCTACTTCATGGCATTATGTGAGAATATGAAGGGATAATGAAAGGAAAGTGCCAATAAAGGGTCTGGTACATAGAATTAAGTATTAAGTAACAAGGTTATTTAAAAATATTACCATCCTGATTACCTCTGCCTACTCTACACCAGCTCTGACTGACTCCAGCGGACCTGGTTTGATGGCTGAGGGCCTTGCTCAGGGCCACACATGTGCTAGACATTTTACAGAGGCCATATCGCCGACTGTAAATCCCGTTCTTTCACATTCCCATTTGAATTGGTTTGATTACTTAATGTTCTTGTCTTTTTTTTTCTTCCACAGGAAAATGGGCCTTACTATACATCTTATCCCCCATCACCAGATTTGTGACCTGCCATCTTTTAGCGCTACTGGTTTCCAGGGACGTCACTTGCTCCACGAATTGCTACCTATTGAAGTGATATTCATTTTTGCTCTTCAGATCCAGAGAGCCTTTTGTCCCCACCTCTCTGGTATTTTTTTATTGACTGTATATTTTCTGGCACATAAGCAATCTGAAAATGGTAGGCCATTCCGAACTGCACACTTATTTTAAATTTGTATATTTGTATCAAATGAAAATGTTCATTTTTAGAGGGTTGTTAATAGAAATCGGGGAGCAACTTTTGAGTATCTTCAGTTTCCTGAGAGGGCACTGGATTCTCCGTTAGACCAGCCACCGATGTTGTCCATGCCATCTCTCTAACATTGCACGCTTCCTTTGTGTACTTCACTGTTTCTCAAAATATATAGAACCAGTGTGTGCTGACCATAGATGCATTGTTTGCTTCAGATCCTGGCACTACATTTTATGCAGATAATTTGGTTATGATGAAAGAGAATTGTCTGGGATCAAGGATGTGGAAATGTATCTGATCAAAATACCAAAATCATTAGCAAAATATAGGTCTTGGAATCTTACTGCGCTAGTTAAGACGAAGATTTAAGGACGAAAGTTCCTTGGATTTATGATTTGTTAAGATTGCCACCGTTCTGGTCTCAGTAGTGGAGGACAATAAGACCATATCTTCCGCCTTTTTCCTATAATCATGGGTGATTTGGTTGCCTTATTTTAGAGGACTTCACTTATTGGTACTCTTAAGTGAAAGGTATCTCTTAGACTCCATCAGTGACCCTTTCGAGAGCGTGGTCTTCCCAGAGGTGTGATTTTGTTTGGCTCTTAAAGCTACTCCCTCTAAGGACATTTCCTCGCAGTGTCTCTTGAGTTGCCTACATCAATATGGAGGAAGTTTGTTGCAACAAACGAAATTCCAGATCGCATTTGCCACTCAGACTCTATTTGTGCCTTAGCTTGTTTATGAATAAGAACCAGAATTACGATACCTACCTCACAGAGGTATCCTAAGAGCATTTAGAAAGGGCTTTTGATGCCTTTGGGTGCAAAATGCCAGCAGAGCTTATGTAGGGTGTCGTTTCGGTCAGTCTTTAAATGATAATAAATAGACTTGAGGGTACTACCAGGCACTCCTCTTCTCCTTGGCACCTTCTGAGTCATTTTTCTTTTCGTGGGACAAGAGCTGCTAGTGAGAAATCCCAACCGTGAGGACCTCCTTCCTACTTTGTCCAGAATTTCTTCTGGCCTGCTCCTCCCCCAGTGCCACACTTTAACAAGAGGCATGTGTTAGCCATTTTAAACATTTCTTCTTGAATTAAGGTCAAACCACTGTCATTTCCGTCTGGTTGTCTTCATATTCCTTTTGATTCCTACGCCACGCCCCTCCCTCAGTCCATCCTGTACATTGGCGGTTCAGGGAAGAAAAAGTAGAACCCTTCTGTTCCAGTGTGTTCAGGATCAGTGCTTCCAAAGGTCCCATACATCTGTGCCCAAGTTAATCGTTCAGTGGCGTTAAAGGAAACCTCCTCCTTTTATGACAGAGAAATTCCCCTATAGTTGTATTAGCCCCATTCAAGTAACAGGGGGCTTTACATTTCTTCGATAAACCCTCTTCTCTTTTGTATGTACTGGACACATTTGCTTTGCATCAGATATCAAAGCCACTTAGCTCCTTATATGTGCTTATTTGGTAAGAGTTTCCTGTTATGTTCCCTAGGTCATCAGGTCCAGACAGCCAGTCAGTTGGCTGGTATTAGGCTTCCTCCTTCCTCTCTGATAGCACTGCTTTAAATCCCTTAAGCTTTGAGCTTTAAAAATCTGAAAAATTATCTTCATCTTCTCCAGGCTATTATTAGATCAGAGTTGGGGTCACTGGGAGCGGTCATTAAAAATATACCACCTTTTCTTTTTTGAAAGTGGACTGGGCTACCTCCAGTTGGCTTCTGGCCTGAATCATTTCCTCTGTAGATAATAGAGGCTGCAAACTACTTTGCCGTTCAAAAGGAACTAAAATTATTGGAAAGAATAATTTGGAAAGAATGTCCCTCTGCTATATTCATATGAGTATATTAATGTCTAATAACACAAGCAAGATTCTACATATAGTGAAATTCTGGTTCAATTGATATCCTAGGGTATAAAGGTAATATGAAAGTATATACATATCAGCCCCATTTCACAATTTAATGGTGTCCAAAGATAAGGGCTGTACTTTTCAGTGAAACTAAATTTGGTATGGGACCAAGCTCATGCTTTTATAGCTGCCTAGAGTGTTATATAATGAAGTTGTTTCAACGCATTAAGTCCTACGAGGGGAACATAGTGACCTTATGGTGAAATGATCATGTAAAGTTCAGTATGTATCTGCCTTTGTCAACAGGTTGCGTTGTCTGGATAACATGCCATTTTCCAGGGACACATTAGAGGATAAAAGGGTGACTGGGTGGAGATGAGCACTAGCATCTGATGTTAATTCAAAGCCCCACCAAGTCTTTGATTTAATCCAACTTCAGTCATGCCAGATGCTAGTCGAATTGAGGAAGAAACAACTTCTAAAATTTTAATTTAATTCATTAATTCATCCAAGGCATAATAGGATTTTTTAAACAAGTACATTTCTTCAGCATATATTTGGGTTCTTCTTAACTCCTCTATATCCAAGTTTCTTGCTAGCGAAAATAATGTCTGGGAAAAAAACTATCTTTATTAGACTCCTAAAGCTTAGAGATCAAGTGGTTTCAAGATTTTCTTTTCTTTACTATACATCTTATTTCACTGGCTGGTGCTCTGTTCTATTTATTTTTTCAAAGGAATCCAAGTAGTTTGAGACCAAACAACAGGATTTTTAATTTTGATAGGAAAAATGGATACAGGTTTTTGATCACATATCTGAAATCTGAAAGGATTAAAATATCTTGCATTTCTAGAGAGGGATGAGAGTAACCACTCCAGTAGAAGAACAGGGCCTGACTATTTCTCCCTGTTCTCCATTTGCTTAGATATTGTTTAATGAATTCATACTGTAGGTAATGGTTTCTTTTCTTTGCAGTAGTTAATAAGAAAATGATAAAATGTGGTTTCGGTATAAGCTACAAATCGCTCTTTGTGTTTCCCCTGATTGTGTATGTATATATAGAGAGAGTTTATGTTGATTAATATATGAATAGAAATTATTAGAATTTGAAGTACTAGAAGGAGGACTGTATTTTAAGACCAGTGGATTGATTGTATTAATGACCCAGAGGACTATAAGGTAGCAGCATATACACCTCTAAAACTGGAGATGGCCAGTGAGTTTCAGATGGTAGTTCTCTTAAGTTATGGTCATCATAGTCCATATGCACTAGAATGTTTTACCTACACTGGCACTGATATACCTCATGGTACGTGATTGACTCTGGTTCAGGATTGCCTGAAACCATGAAAGATTAAAGGAGGACTCTACCTGTGATCTAGGTCATATCAGAAACCCAGAGATTATAAGGATTACCCAGTAGGCCAAACCCTATATATATATACATATACATATACATATACATATACATATACATATACATATACATATCCTATATACATCTACCTTCATACATATGTATGTGAATATATATGTGTGTACACACACACACATACACACACACCCAGTAATCCACTTTGCATCACATTCTTTGAATGTGGTTTCTATGGCCCATATGTAGATAACACAGAGCAATAAATAACATAGTTCAAGCTTTGATTCTATCAGAATAGCCCTTAAGCAGATGATATCAAGGTCACTTTATATATTAGTGGCTCTTTTGGATATTAGTTAATTTTGTTTTCGTTGCTTCCAGGAATAGTATCTAATCTTTTTACATGAAACAAGCATGAAATGTATAGGGTCACTGAGTTCAAGAAGAAAAACAGATATTCTATAGGTGAATTACACTAACAAAATCGTAACTGCTGAATGATCTAATATTTTTGTTGAACGGTTAAAATTAATACATTTTGTATATACAATCATACTTTTCCTTTGCGATGTGTTTTGTTAGTGTAAGCGCACAGTCATCATAAACTGAGCCAGCACTTTGTTAGACCAATTCTTGTGGGCCAAAATATTTAAATAAGAGTTTAACATATGTAAATGATTTTAATTGCTGTTGGGCACAGAAGACCCAAAAATGTTTTCTTGACATGATCTTAAAATGTGTTTATTCAGAATTCAGAATGCTTTTATGAATATTTTATTTTACTTTTTTTTTTTTTAATGTTTTTTTTGAGAGAGAGAGATACAAAGCGTGAGCAGGGGGAGGGGCAGAGAGAGAGAGAGGGAGACACAGAATCCAAAGCAGGCTCCAGGCTCTGAGCTGTCAGCACAGAGCCAGACGCAGGGCTCGAACTCAAAGACTGCGAGATCATGACCTGAGCCAAAGTCGGAGTTTTAAGCAACTGAGCCACCCAGGTGCCCCTGAATATTTTACATTTAAAAATATATTTTGGTCTTTCCGAAGTTGAAGTTAGATCCCATTACTCTGTAAATATAGCTGATGAAGAGCCAGTAGTAAAATGGTAGTGTTTATATTGAACCATAGGGTGGGATAGTTTGTTTTGGTCATTTACACCTGGATTTTCTATAATCACCAAAGTTAACCTATGGAGTTAAATGCAGTGAATTTTACTGTCAACCTTCTCTATGGGGACTTGGACTAGTGTTTCTCAAACTTTAATGCGCATACAATAAATCATCTGGCAATATGTCAAAATCCAGATTCTGATCCAGTAGCTCTGGTGTGGGGCCTGGGATTCTCAGTTTCTAACAAGCTCAGGTGATTATCAATACTCCTGGTCCCAAGACCGCAAGGAAAAGAGCCAAGACTATATTCAGCTTCCATATTTTCCCTGTTTCGAGGAAAGGAGACATAACTATCGCAATCCTTTCTGTGGGCCAGGCACTCCGATTCATTATCTCATTTAATCCTCCTACAAATCCTGTGAGGTCGATGGTGATAGAGAGGTTAAATGACCTGCTGAAGCCCACGCACACAAGCAGTGCATGACAGAGGCGTGTTTCTCAAACTTGAATAATGCACATCCCCTTTTAGTAAGGAGAGGTTGTCTTAGTTCCTCAGTGTTTACTCCATTATTTATTATGTTATCTCAGTATATATAAAGCTATGTATAATGCTTTACGCTTATAGTTCTTGCACAATTATAAAACCAGAAGAAGTTTATAGATTAGATACAAGCAAAACTATAAAACTAATACAACTTAAAGTAACCTTAACGAAATAGGATGGACAACGATGTTTTGCCCAAACAGAACTGTCAACCGTAATGTGATGATGGTACCGAGCCCTGTAGCACAGGTTCCTTCAGGCTCAGCACACACCCCCCCTGTGCTGTGTGTGCTGCGTAGCGACTCAGCTGTCTCCCCTGTGTGTCTCAGTTCAGACTGTTCCTTTCATTTGTTTAGCACATAGTGGTATCACTTGGCCTTCATCTAGCTTGAATGTATCGTTCCCCTATTAAGTCAGCCGCTGTTCTCCATAAGCCTTCCGCAGCCAAAGCAGAACCCAGCTTTAGTGTGCAAGTAAACATAAATACAAACGTAGGCACTTAAAACGTCCTGGCAAAATTGGGTTTTAAAGCAGTTTATGTTAGTAAACTAATATCCGGAACATGAATATTAATTATTTTGAAGTTTTTCATCAGCATGAAAAGTGTCTAATTCTCACAGTAAACTCATGGATTCCCCCAACCAAACACACACACACACACCCACACACTCACATTCCCCCCCACCGTTCCCCCCACCCCCTGACCCAAGAATTTTTAAGGATGGTTAGTTAATATTGGTGCTTTGGCCCCTAACACACCTGGGTTCAGACCTCGGGCATGGTTCTCCACCTTTCTGAACCTCAGTGTTTCCATGTGTTCAACAGGGATAATAATACTCATTGGATAATTAGAAAGAAATGCAATAATGCTCATAAAGCATGGATGGTTAAGTGTTTACAGAAGGTAGCTACCATTGCTTTGATTAGAAATAATAATAACTGGGGCACCTAGGTGGCTCAGTCGCTTAAGTGTCCAACTCTTGATTTCGGCCAAGGTCATGATCTCACAGTCATGAGATTGAGCCCCGTGTCAGGCTTCGCGCTGGGTGTGGAGCCTGCTTGGGATTCTCTCTCTCCCCCTCTCTCTGCCCCTCCCCCACCTCAGAATAAATAAATACTGAAAAAAAAAAAGAACAACTAACATTTGAGGACTTAGTATGTGCCTTCTACATTGCCAAGCTCTTTATATATGTTACCTTCTACATTGAGAGAGAGAATCAGGATTCAAATCAAAGTCTGATTTCAAAACTCATACTCTTAAGTAATAATACAAAGCATCGATATAAGTTGCTTATTTAACAAGCTTATTTAATTTTAATTTGTATTTTCTCAAAAATACTATAAAACTAATGATGTTTCTCTGGATGGGATGTGACTAAGGTTTTTTTAAACAATTGTGTAATGTGCTAAGAAATTGACACAATAAATATGAATTGTTTTTCAAGGCTATCATGCTAGGTTGTGGTCCAGTAAAAGTGTATTAGGACCGTTAGGCTCAACTTGTACATTAATGTTCTCTTGCACATTTAACATCTGTAACTAATGATAACATGAGATTCTTCCTGAATCTCGATATAGCTTTTTTGCAGAAAAAAAAAGAATTCCTCCCCCTCACCACTATTACATTCTTTGATAGTTCTGAGAAATAGTCTGCAGACATCTTAATTTTCACCTGTGAGACATATTTTTAAAAATTGCCCTGTCCTTTAAAATAGTTTCAAGTAAGTTTTTTACCTTCTCCTAGTTTTCTAAAATAAATTCTGGAGTTCTGAAAAGAACTCCAGATATGAACAAGCATATCTATAGGCTGGGTTTTTACTGTTTTGTGGTTTTTTTCTAATTGGGTGCTGGGAGAAAATACCAGGAGAGAGTTGTAAGAGGAACTCATTTATTAACAAAGATAGTATGTATCAAAATCAAGTTCTTTCCCTACTTCCTAAAACATACTTGCACAAATTATTAAGGCAGTGGAGATACATGAAACATGAGGCTGCCACTGAATTTTGTAAGGTCTGGTTTTAAAAATATATATATTTTCTTTATGACATCCTATATAAAAGCATAATAATAATCTATGTCGTGGAAATTATTGTTTCTGATCCAGCCTCTTTTCCCCATCTGCAAGATCTTTAAGTTCAATGAATGTATGGCTCTCCATCAAGATAGAAAAGGTGTCCTCTCTGCCTTATCCTGTAGCCCAGCATTGGAAAATTGTTCTGGCTTCACATTACAGATGAGGCCCAGTTTTACCTGCTTTTCTCCAGTTTTAGCAGCCTGTTACTTGATTTGGGTTGTAAGCCCTACTTCAAGTTATTTTTCCTCTTTCTCTTATTAAAGGCAAATAAGATCAATTCATTATAAGTTTGGATGGAATGGCCTCTCGTCTTTGAATTTTAAAAAAAATCCAAATTTATTTTTTTATAAGGAGGTATCCAAAGCATTTGACCATTTCATTATGTCTTCTAGTTGAGATGTGTCTGACATTTTCATTTTGAAATGCTTATTGTAAATGATAACATTGGTTGTTTAACACATTGTCTTAGGTGGGTTGTTATCTGTGAATTTTATTTCTAATAACAAGGTAAGTGTTAAAACTTACTGTGAAAGGGGCATAGGTTCTCAAACAGATGAGGAAGTAGAGGGCCAGGCAGGTTAAGGCAGCAACGTTGCGCTCACAGCCAGATCATGGCGATAGTAGGTAGTTTCAGGATGACCTTGCCATCTATAGCTGGAGCCCTTTGGTTTAACTATGTTTGCATGGCCCCTTGCCTTTGACATTCCCTCTGAGACCTCTAAACAAGTTTTGTTTTGTTTTTTTTAATTTATTATTTATCATTTATTTTTTTATCTAAGTTGCATTTGCTCAGCCAAGTTCCCTGGGAGGACCAGAGTTCAAGAATTAGCAGCAGAGTTATCAGTCAACTTAAAGTTAGGTAAGTGAATGCACAGTTCACAGTTCACAGCGGACATGCTGCACAGTTGTTTTCTTTGTAAAACACTTAGTACAAGACCAGAACTATGAGGTGCTATCATTTCCTTGTTGAATCCATCCTGTTGCTATGGAAAATGTCTTAGTAAAGTCGGTTTGGAGCCTCAGGTACCCCCATGGGAGTTACACAAGGAGTGAGAAAAAGGCAAGAACCCCATTTTTTTTTTTTTTTTAGTTTTTAGTGGAGTGGCATAGGGTAAGATTACTCTGCATCTGGGGCTTTTTGTTTGTCTTGTTTTTATGTTTATATAATTTATTGTGACATGTATCAAAATCAAGTTGTAAATATAATACCATCCTATATTCTTATGGATATAAAAGCTCTCGTGACTATACCTATTTCTATTCAAGTTTTATGGAGTATATCCTTTATTGGTATATGCATTTTTTTTATTTTCTCTTTACGTTTTTTGGCATCTTTATTGAAATGTAATTCACATATCATAAAGTTTATCCATTTAAAATGTATACTTCCGTGGTTGTTACTATGCTCAGTGTTATACAGCCATCACCACCATCTACTTTTAGAACATTTTAACACCCTAAATGGAAGCCCCATACCCATTAAGAGTCATTCTCCATTCCCACTCCCCTCCACCCTTCCTCCTGTGTTGTTTGGACTTTACTCCTCCCTCTAAGACACAACTCCATGTTGCACGATTGGTAGAACAGTGTCTCAATAAGTATCTGTTGAATGAATTAATACCCACATAGGTCCCTAGCTATAGCAACTGAGGAGTAATTGAAAGGGCAGTGGAATCAGTGTCAAAAGACTAGATTCCAATCCTGACTGATGCTTACCAGCAGTGCTGTTGTGGCTGTGGAGTCACTTAGCCGTACTAAGCCTCAGTTTTCATACCTATAAAACATTGATAGCAGTGTCTACTTCACAAGATGGTTGTGAGAATCACCCGAGAAAATATGGTCACAACACTTGGCACAGTGCCTGGCCCACACTAAGAAAGTCACTGACATTTGTTCTTGGTAAAAGAGAAACCCCTAGGTTGGTGACCGGGGGAAATGCCAGCTACCAGATTGGACATGAGAGAAATCTGGCAGCAGGCATTTGCCCTGGTCGCCAACCTAGGGGTTCCAAGTAGTGGCATAGCTCCTTCTTATTGCCATTCTTCCCAGTTTCCTTCCTCACGAGAGAGAATTCTAAAGTACAACTTCCAACTGTTCACTCTCCCTTGACCTCCCAACTGCTGCCTCTCCCATTTCCTCTCCAGCACGATCGCTGCGTCCTCCTCACGTGTGGTGTTGATTCTCACATAGTAGCTACTCCATAAGCTACTTTGTACAGAAGCGAGCGTGTCCAATGTCAATGCCTAATTTAGGCAACTGACAGCCTGGGACTGATTGCCAGGCCTTTCAGGGACAAGGGGACGTATTTAACTCTACTTTTCTCTCATAGCCACCACCTCCCCCTGCCTCTAGAGTTGCCTTAGCAGATTTCCTATACATGCATCTTACAAAAACATCCCTACACAGTAGTAATGAAATAATAGCAGCTGTCATTTACAGGATACCAGACATTGCAAATATATTATCCCTAACTCTTAAAATAAACTTGCAGGTTAGATTATTTCCCCCCATTTTACAGAAGAAAAAAAAGAGAAGAAACTGGGAGCAGTAAAGAAACTACCCATCAGGTAATTTTAGGGAATACGTTTTGGAAAGGCAGAGAAGATTGGGTAAATCTATCTATACAGAGTGTCTTCCTTAAGCTATCAGGCTGTCCATTGTATGGCATTTGTCTGGTATATAGCAGCATAGACCTCAATTCAAATCCCAGCTCAGCCGTTTTCTGGCTGTGTGACCCAGACACGTCTCCCAACCTCTTTGAATTTCAGCCCTCTTATATGTAAAGAGTACTTACCTCTTAGAGTTATTCTGAGGATCAAATGACTTAATACTTCCAAAAGTCTCATAAACACTAGCTGGTGTCTCATTTAAGTATTCTAATTGCTGTGATCAAAAATGTCTCACTTTCCAGACTTAATCTTGGCTCTTTAATCTTAAATTATGTCACATTCCCAGTTCAGAAGATGATGATGTATTTGGTATGTCTTTCCTTCAAGAGAAAATGACATTTTAAGTCAGGAGTTGGCAAACTTTTTTGGTCAAGGGCCATATCATAAATATTTTAGGCTTTTCAGGCCATGTGGTCTCTGTCACAACCATTCAGCTCTGCCGTTATAGCATGAAAGCAGCCACGGACAGTACTTGAGCAAATGGGTGTGCCTGTGTTCAATAAGACTTTATTTATGGAGACTGGAATGTAAAGTTCAACTAACTTTTCAAGTGTAACAAAATAATATTTTTCTTTGTTTTCAACCGTGTAAAACTATAAAAGTACGCTCAGCTTGAGGGCCATGTGAAAATAGGCAGCGGGCCACCGTTTGCCAACCCCCGTTTTAAATAATTCAGTGTTTCTCTAAAACTGATGAATCCAGTAGAGGCCTAATTAAGAAAAAGAAATTTGGAGAAAGAAAAAATCAAGAGCCAGTCAGTGTATCAACTAGCTAGCGCAGATCAGAGCTATGTATTGATCACTCCCTTGCCTAACACAATTCATGCAACCCCTTTGAGCTTAACCTTTGTATCTACGAAAATGAAGATAGCGCTACCTCTGACCTACGCCTACTTCCTCCGGGCGATGGGAGTTTTATAATAATTATTATTTATTGTATTTATACCTTTGTACTAGATATTTGACTCATTTTTGTTCTTATCCTCTTATTCCTACTTTACAGATGAAGCAGGGAGGCTCAGAGAAGCAAAAAACTTGCCCAGGGTTCTCAACCCCATAAGCCTGCCCAACCCACTCAGTAGAATACAGACTGCATGGGAAGAGGGAGCTCATTGGACTCATTACGTGCTATATGCCCAGTGCCTAGCCTAGTACCTGGTATATAACGGACATTGCATAAATGCTTGTGCAATGAATGAATGAACGAACAGATGAATGAATGAATGAATTTTCCCTTATGCCAGTGGTTCTTCATCTTTTCTTAGGTCAGGGACACCTCTGAGAAACTATTTTAAAGGTCTGGATCATCTCTCCAGATAAATATCAAACTAAGAAACCTTACATTAAGTATTTGGCCAACTATTGAAAGAAGATGCTGTTTATGTGTTCTGAATAATGTTGATCAGAGTTCTTTTCATAAGCATGGAAACAGGATTGGGAGATGTCTTATTTCTTTCCTTTTCTTGAAATAATTCTATCAAGGGCACTAAACATTAAGGCCTAACATGTTTTCTGTAGTCACTCATGGCTCCCAGGCATATTTCTCAAAACTTGATTCCCTTAAAAGTCACTTTCTCAAAAATTACCACTTAAAAAATGACATTTATTGGTCCCAAGTGCTTCAACAGGAAAAGTGAGAAACCACAGCCTGTTAGGACTAACATGCAGTTTTTTGCCTTCAGAAATACAGTTGTGAGGGTAACATTCAACAGCTCACTGCTCAGAAGCCACCTGGATCTGCGTCCAGCGTGTTACTCAGGATTGGCCTTCTGCTGCTTCTCCTTCTTGTCATTTACTTACCACATTGCATTCCATACCATGGTCTCCTGTTAAGGAGAGAGAGGGTTATTAATATTCAGACATTAAATTCAGATGTTACTGATTTTTATTTTCTCCTCTAAAGCATCTGCCGTTTACATACTCATCATTTACATCAGAACCTTTAGGTCATGACTCATTTCAGGTAAACTGTGAGATTAAGGGTATTTTGTTTTCACAGAGTGCTATAAAAACAAAGTCTGTTGCTGTCGGAGACTTAAAAAAGAACATTCAGGTACTGCATTCACTTGCTCCTCCCTTTGCACTCCCATTACTGCACCCCCCCCCCCACCACCACCAGCCCTTGACCCCCGCGAAAGAAGTTGCTTTCTAAAACATGAGTGTTACCGTGTTTCTGGGATAAGTCACTCTATTCACGCTTTGGTCATGTCGTGCCATTTAATATTCCCCATGGCAGTTACCGCCAGGGCTCATATTCAACCACATCAATTGTTAAAAGTACCAAAATAGCTGCCATCCTGAGCCCTGCAGGTGCCCTTTACTACCCCCATCCTTCCCCCAGGTTCCCTGGATCTCCACACAATCCTAGCAACTAAAGGGTTAATACCACCTGCCCTTCCAGAACCCTATGCCAAGACTATGGCTAGCACCTCTTCTGATTGGTCAGTGCCACATTTATTAAATACTACATTTATTGCCATATTCATATATATATATATATATATATATATGAATATATAGGTCATATATATATGAATAGATATATATGTATATATATATATATGAATAACTAGGGACATAGACTTTGTTTTGTTCATTGCAGTATTCTCAATATCTCCTTGAACAGTCGCTGACATGTAGTAGGTTTTTAAATAATTGCTGAAAGAAAAATGTATTTATGCTTATGGTATCCAAGAAGTAAGATCTGAAGCAGGAGAATCACTTGGTCAATCAGGATTTGGGAACTACTTGATGAGTCCTAGGAACAGGAAAGGCATAAGAATTAAGAGGATCCCCATATAATACATTTTTATGGATAGCCAAATTTTCTTTCCTTTGGTTAGCAACTTTGCTTCACAACATTAACTCTCAATAATTTGCTTCCCCCCACCCCAGGGAAGGGCTGTTAGGTGAGGATTGGGTTTCAGGTCCCAAATTGCCTCATTAATGACCAAATACTAGACCTGGAGGTAGAATCTGATTTTCTACCAAGCCAACAAGATGTGGAAACCTGTGGGAAGGCTCTGAGGTGATGAGACAGCCTTGCAGAGGAGTTTTGTGCAGTCTTCTAGGATGGTGGAGACTGAGTCACCCATAAAACGAGCCAGAAAGCCCAAGTGGCCAGAGCCGTTTCTGTCCTTCCCGACAGCTGGGCCTTCACACACACACACACACATGCACAGAGAGAGTGGGCACTGATGAATGCTTAATACCTACCCCTGGAGCTACCCTCAGGTAAAGTTACCCCACACAAATCTGGGCACCGTCGTCAGCATGCCTCTCTTGCCAGGCTAGGAGACGGACAAGAGATGCTCGTGTCACATCACCTCGGCAGAGTCCAAACAATTCGGTGTGGTGCATTCTTAAGAATTCCCTAACACTTCCTGCCTTTCCTTAATATCCACCTGTGAATGTCTCTGAACTTCGGAAGCTATTCCAAGCCTATGCCATCCATTATTTTTTTATTTTTACTCTGTGAGATACAGTCTTCCACGTGTTCCAGATTTGTCTTTTTCAGTGTTCAAGGACTACCTGCTAAACCTGGCATTTTATAACTTGGTGATTATTTAGTTCCGCGCTCACCTCCCTAATGCCTCCTGTCTTCATGTAATCATCCCCAGATGAATGTAGCTCTTCAAGAGGCCCCGTGTGCTTGGGGGACCTGCCAGGCACCCGGATGCTAACCGTAAACTACCTCTTGGGTCCATTACTCTTCTCCATCACACCGAAGAGGTTCTCTATTTTCTCCCTCATGACAGCAAAATGATTGAGGTGGAACCAGATGGCACTCTGCCTCCTCGTTTCAGCTCCCAGGCCATAAACAAGTCTCCTGGTTTTGGTTCATTTAGTGCCAGGTGTTTTGCATTTTTGTTGTCTGTTGATTTCTCTGTTTAAAATGGCTCCCAGTGCAGCACTCGAGTGCTGTCTGGTATTCCTAAATGCAGGAAGGCTGTGATGTTCCTTAGGGAAGAAATAAATGGGCTAGATGAGCTCCGTTCAGGCATGAGTTGTACGGTGCTGTTGGCCACAAGTGTTAGTGAGTCAACCGTATAAGGGATCTTTAAACAGGAACATACTGGGGCGCCTGGATGGCTTGGTCGGTTAAGCGTCCGACTTCAGCTCAGGTCATGATCTCTCGGTCCGTGAGTTCGAGCCCCGTGTCGGGCTCTGTGCTGACAGCTCAGAGCCTGGAGCCTGCTTCCGATTCTGTGTCTCCCTCTCTCTCTGACCCTCCCCCATTCACTCTCTGTCTCCAAAATAAATAAACGTTAAAAAAAACAAACAAACAAAAAAAAACAGGAACATACAGAAAACAAAGTTACGGATTGATTGGTTGGTGAAAAATGTTTTGACCAGAGGCTCAGGGAGTGGAACCTCGTATTTCTCCTAGCAGCAGTGTTTCAGGATTCACTGATTTAGTGTCCCAGCACCTTTATAAAACGTAACTACCACAAACAATAAGAATCAGTTGCAGTTGTGAGCAACTGAATCCACTATATTTGTTCTACTAAACAGTTACTAGACACAAGTTTACTTACTACCTATTCAGAAAATCCTTGTTAAGCAGCTACCATGCACTGGGCTGTAGGAACACAGGCTTGCACAAGAGGGTCAGAGTCCTTAACTTCATGCATCTTCTAGCCTGAGGGGGACATTTGTAAACATGCAAGACAAGTGTGAATCTGATGTTAACGACCAGTTCTGTCACAACAAGGGATAGACAAAATCCTTGGCCAGGAGGGACTAGGCAGATGTCTGTTTGTCAGTTCTTGCCCACCTATCCTGTCAGTCCTCTTATCTGTACTAAAATGTACTCACCTACCTGAAAGTTCCTCTTCACTCACTCCAGCATCCAGGGAGAACCTTGATAGGCAACAGGTTAATAGGTCCTTCCCCACTTACAAGAGAGCTCTGGGGAAAGCCTAGTCCAAGTGTTGCAAAAAGGTTATGTTTGGACATTAACTGATCACAGATGCTTGCATCACTGTAATGAGAATGACCAGGGCGCCCTCCTGGGCTGAGCAGGGAAAAGTTCTGGAATCTAATAGTAATAACTGGTGTATTTTGTATTTGCCTAACTCCCCATGGCTGCTCTATATCTGATGTTGGAATGTCTGGAAGCACACAGAGTCATTGATCCACTTATTGTAATAAATACACAGACTTTCTGCTTAATCAGGGCTAGACTGTGATTCTAAACCCTCTTGCTGTGCACTTCATGGTTTTCCATATGATTCTAAGAATCTGCCTCATCCAAAATGTCCTGGGTCACACTCCACAGTCTCTCTTTAAATACTGACATCTGCCCTTTGAACTTGTCTGGGGACCACGTGCCCATTCTCAGAAAGGGAGCCACCAACTCCCTGCTTGTATTTGTGATGGCTCAGTCCCTGCCAGCCTCTCCCTCTTCCAGCAGAATGTCATCAGGAGGCTAATACATGATTTATGAGAGCCTCATGCTCATCTAGATCCTTTCTCAGCATGCCGGTCTGTATCAGCCGTCTACTTGTGTGATCCAGGATCGTGTGGGACCCCTCCAGTCCGCTAGAGACGAGTGACCTTATTGCCCAGCAACAAATTTCAGAGACTTATTTGTCACTGAGTAGTTGCTCTGATTTCAAGTTTTAACATTCAGAATCTTCAAAAAAGATGCAGAATCTTCAGCTATATTTCTATTGCTACAGACATTTCTCTCCCTATTTGCTCCTTGGGAAATCCTTGCAGTAATCAGATTGCCCAATGTTAGACAATTCTTCAAACATGGCTTTGGATGCAGCCTGCTGTGTAATACTCCCTTTGCATTTTTGCAGTGAGAAAAGGAGTTTTATTAACCCTCCAGGTAGGTTTTGGTGAAAGACAGAAACTTTGCATCTAGAGGGTGCACTGTGCAGTGTCTGTTTTGAACACCACACTAGTCACAGTGCTGAGCACGATACCTGTACTATTTATTTTTAATAAATATTTGGGCTAACTGCTGTCTTGGATTCTCACATTAATTGGAAGCCCTGCCCTTTATAGTTACTTCTGAACATGACATTATAAATATGTACTTCTTGACTACACTACATTTTAAAAATAGCTTACTTACTGCTGAGCTATGAGCAGTATTTAACTGACCCCCATTTTTATGTTTTTTGCTTGTTTTTGTTGTTTTTTACTTTATATTGTAATATTACTATGAAAAACAAGTAGGCATGTATCTATAAAGCCATGCATTACAACCAGGGGGTAGAGAAGGTAGGAAGAAGAGGCAGGAAAATCAGCCTTGCCTTGTTTACATATCTAAATAGCTAAATGACTTTCGGTGTAGAATGAGTTATTTGCAAAGAAGGTATAAAAGATGGATATATGTTCATCAAAAATGCATTCTTTAGCAAAGGAGAGTGTCTGTTCCATTGTAGAGAGAAAGGCTTAATAGTGTGCTATGTTTTAAGGGTTGAAGATTCTTTTTCCTGCTTTCCTTGTTCATTGCACTTAACTTGTTAGAGTGTTGGCAGAAAGAACATAGGGCTCTGGAATTACAAGACCTGTGTTTGAAACTTAGCTTCTCCATTTTCTTACCTACCTGGCCTTTATCTCTAGTCCTTATTCTTGCCTTATAATTATACTGCATCACCTCAAAACGTAACTGAAGGTAAATTAGAAACTAGAAAGCGCAATATCCGACTAGAAAAGTAGCATCGTCACATCCTTTGTAAATCAAGATCAACCCCCTGACTCTGGATATTGTCAGAATTCACCAGAATTACATCTTTTATGAAAGGCTTCTGCTCACCCAAGTCTAATGTAATAAATGCAAGGACTTTGCCAAGGCAAATTCCTGAAAAGAACACAGTGCAACAGAAGCAGTTCACAAAGTCCTGTGAGTTTTGGTCAATGATTACATCCTGTTGCAGTGTTAGCAAGGGTTGGCAACCAACCTGGAGATAGAGAAAAGAAGTGACGAAAATGTCAAGATTCCTCAAGCAGATATGTCACGGATGAATTAGAGTAGACTAGGACATTGTGTTCAGCGATAAGGGCCAGGAGGTTTGGCCATGTCCATACCAAATTATTACTGTCCTGTTTAAAGAATCTCACTTTGCTGTGAAGTGTTGAAAACAAATGCATTCCAGCAGAGAGTTGTCAGTCCTGCCCTTTATTCTGGATGACCTACGGACAGGAATAGCATACTGTACTTTCTTGTCTTATAGCTTTAACACTTCCTATTTTTCAAACAAACATTTAGGACTCGTGGTACGACAGTTGCAAAGTGATCGTTTGAGGGGACGAGCTTTATTTGAATTTGCAGCTATTCCAGAGAGACTGCACGGTAATCGTGTCCTTGTTCGGTCGTGGTTTCAGTGAAGTGTGACCTTGTAGAGATTTTCCAGAGGGGATCAGATCTGAGAGTATGTTGAACTCAACCGAATTTTGCAACACGTCTAAGAACATTCCTTTGGGCACTCCTGAGTTGGATTTTTAACTCCCTTAGCTTCAGGTGTGAGGAAGGCACACAGGAATAGAAAAGGTATGTTCTCCCTGTTTTCCCCAGGAAATTTGTTTGCCGGAGGTCTCCTGAGTCCAGCCCACTAACTCCATGGTTCCCCAAGCACGTTCTCCCACTGGGTGAACCAAGAGGCTCCGTACTCTTCTCTCAACCTCTTACTAGAGAAACTGATCTTCTGACCCAGGTTGTCAGGCTTTGACCTTTGGCACGTTTGTCCTGGTGTCCTTATGCAGATAAGCACACTTGGGCTAGGTGAGAAAGAAAAGAAGGTGAGAAAAAAAGGTGAGAAAATGGGCTAGGTGAGAAAGAAAAGAAAAACTGGTACCAATGAAGCTACCAAAGGAAAAATGGGAAAGGAGCTACCAGGAAATTGAAGAAGGGAAATGGAAATGGATAATGAGGTGGTGGGGGGAAGAGTTTTCTTGAAGAACATGCTGTACCAGAGGGTCACTATGACCACCTCAAAGAAAAAATTCTGACAGAACTTCTCTCTTTCTTCCCAGGGGTCTCTGATCATAGATCACACACCAGTAAGTCTGGGAGAAGAAATGGAGGTGAAAGGTCAGATTTCTGAGCATCCTAAATTCTGCTTCACAGTCCTCTATGGAAACTATGTTCCTGCCTTGCTTATTTAAAACCATCAGTAGGCAGTGATAACCTCGGAGAGAGGCTGAAATAGTGTGGAGGTAAATTGGAATAACTAGTATTTACAATCCTTTACCACAGGCCAGGCAGTATTCTAAATATATGAACACATTTGATTCTCCCAACAATCCTGGGAGGCTAGAACCTTTGTTATCCCCACTCTACAGATGAGGAAACTGAGGCACAAAGAGAATTAAGGCCTGAGTCCTGTTAGTGGCAGGGCCAGGATTTGAACCTGGTGTTAAAGTATCCAGGCCTCCAGTTTGCCAACTAATAGTGGCAGGCAGTTACTTTCTTAAGGATACCTGTGAATTGGTGGTGGGATCAATGGGAATTCAGACTCTTAGGCTCCCCACACAGCTCTGTGAACCTCACAACTGGCACCAGTGTTAAAGGCTGTTAAACACTGTTGAAGTATTTAATGTTGAGCTTTATACAAAGTAACCAAGAATGTGCTAGCAACTAAAGGAGAATATATATTTGATCTTAGAACTGAGTATTTTGTCCTGTCATTTAACGTTTATTTGCCCTTTGTATGACAAGATTTGTCTTGGCAACCACCCATATAACTGCATGTCCCAGTATGAAACAAGAAATGGCCATTCTCCTGTGGTAACTTGGAACAGAATGTTCCTGATACGGAGAGACTAGGTTCCAGGGTTAAATGTATAGTTACAGTCAGAAAAAAAACAGATATTTGGTACACCAGGACTCTAGGGTTACTCATTTGTTCTCTCTGGACAACTTCCAGATGTGCTTTGGCCAAATTAATCAGAAAGATGATTTTCTCTTCATCTCTGCCCCGTTCCCTATATTAGAGACCGGAACCTTAGCTACACAAATTCATGTTGGACGTAGGACTCAAGCTGAGCTGCAAAACATAACTTGTTTCCATTGTTTCCACTGTCTTTAGTTTTTTCAGCATGAATTTCCATGCCGCATGTAAAGAACAAGCCTTTCATTCAGACCTCAAGGTTCCAACAATAGGGCCCCAGCCTGTTTTTACAGCCTCGTCTTTTTCCCACTACTTTCCTTCACCTCCAACACATTGGGCTGACTCCTGGCAGAGTTTCTGCAGCTCTGAACTTCTACTGTTCCTCTGAGTATCCTTTAAGCCCTGTCATAAACCCTATCCTCCAGGAAACCTCCACCAGTTCTCCTAACTTCATTGATCTCCCCCACCCTGAACTTGATCCCTATTTGAAGGCCCTTACTGTTAACCTCCCTGGTAAAAGGATCCTTCGTGCTCCTGTCCTGTGCCCCATGTTCCTCCGGTGGAGGAGTGTGTGGCTTACACCTTTCTTAAACAGCCTCGCTCTGCTTTGTGCCTTGCCTGATGTGTATGTACATTGTGAGGGGACATGTCATCGATATCCAATGTTAACCAGAGAAGGAATCTTAGGGATTCACTTGTATCACCTTTTCATTTTATAGATGAGAAAAAGAGGTGTGCAAAGGTCAACCACCCAAGGTCATTGGTGACATGGTGGCAGAGCCAGGCCTCTTGGCTCCCTGTACATTACGATCCTTTAAAATGTGGAGGGTCACATGATGTCAAGGGAGAATATTTGGGGGGTTGTGAAATTGTATGGACTGTTTATATCCTTATGGGAATAATAGAGCAGAGAGGGGAAATTGATGATAAAATTATTGCAGGGGGAGATTGTTGAGTATGTGAGAGGGGATAGAATCTGGTGCAGGACTTCGAAAATATCCCGGACACTTTACCCATTGCAACAGTAGGGGACACTGAGTATGTGGGTGTAGTTGTAGGTATATTGGTAGATAATCAAGAGAATGTGGACATTTTTTCTTGAACTCTCCTGTTTTTTTTTTTTTCTTTTGATTAAGAGATAGGGTTTTTAGCTGAAAATGAGGAGGAGGGAAAAGGTTTTAGAAGTTTGAAGTGAGAAGAGAGAAAAGTTGTCTGGGGAGTGGAAAAAGGAATCGAAAAAGGAATTCTAGCATGATTGTGGTCAGCACTTACCACTTGAGGCTTGTGGTCAAGCAGTGTTTTCCAGGCTTTTGGCCCTCTGGACATTTAGCATCTCCGGCCCTTAGTAATACCCCTCACTGATTGTGATGATCAAAAGAACTCCCGGTCACATTTCCAAATGCCCCCTAGAGGACTGATCCATTCCTAATTGAGAAAAACTAGGACACCAGTCACAAAGAAGCATGCTTTTCTGTAGTCACATTCACCTGCCGGCAGGAAGTAGGCAGCAATCTGAATTTAGGACTCTTGGGGTTTGACAGTCAAGAACATGGGCAGGAGAGAGGGGGAGGGGGATTGAGGGTATATGTAATGGAGTGATTGTAACAGTCAGATTTTCTAAGCGACAGAATGCCCGCAGCTGGCTCAAAGCAACTCAGGAACACCCCAGTGGTGGAGGATTTCTGGCGACCATTCAGGGGCTTTTGGATATGTGTCCAATTTCTGGCTATTACAAATAAAGTGTTATGAACATTCTGGTACATATGTTTGGGTGGACGTATACATTCATTTCTCTTGGGAATATAGCCAGAGTGGACTTGATGGGTCATAGAGAACATGTTCATTTAGCTCTATAAAAAACTGCTGCTCATCTGTTTAAAGGTTACATGTACCCCTACCTATGATTCAGTCATTCCATTTATCCAAGAGAAAACAAGGCATATGTCCACACAAAGACCTGTACATTAGTGTTCAGGGCTGCTTTATTTGTAATAGTAAAGAACTGGAAACAGCACAGCTGTTCATCTACAGGTGCATAGATCAACAAATGGGGTACAGCTGTATAATGGAATACTACTCAGCAATAAAAAACAATAGCTAAGTCAACATGGATGAATTCTAAAATAAATATGTGAGTAAAAGAACTGGGTACAAAAATACCTACTTTGTGATTCCATGAATATAAAATCCTAGAGAAGACAAACTGATCTATAGTGGTAGAAAGCAGATCAGCGGTTGCCTAAGTATCAAGTGGTGGGGAATAGAGAGAAGGAATGGGTTCCAAAAAGTACTAGGAAATTTCTGGGGGTGGTGGACATGTTTATTTTCTTGACTGTGGCAATTGCTTCACGGGTACATACATATGTAAAACTCACCAAGTTATACACGACAAAAATATGCATTTTATTGTATATGAATTACACCTCAGAGCTACTAAAAAAAAAATTAACCTACCGAATGGTTTTCCAAAGCGGTTGAACCAATCTGTACTCCATCAGCAACGTGTGAGAATTCTAGTTGTCTTCCACATTGTTGCCAACATTTGGTTCTAATCAGTCCTTTTAATTTTGGTGGTAGTGTGGTGGTATCACATTTTTTGGTTTTCATTTGCATTTTCCTGATCAAATGACATTGAGCACCTTTTCATATGCACATGGGTCATTTGAATATCCTCTTCTGTTAAATGCCAACTTCAAGTGTTTTCCCATTTGTCTGTTGCATTCTTAATCTTTCGATTTGTAGGTCTTTGTGTATTTGGATGAGGCCCTTGTCATGACAGGGAGGGAGGGAGTTCTCAGTCTGTCACCTCCCTTTTCACTCTCTGAATGTTGTCTTTTGATGAAGAGTTCTTAATTTTAATGGAATCCAATTTATTAAATTTTTCTCTTGTTTAGTGGTTTTTACATCTTGTTTTAAAAATGTTTGCCTACCTAAAGTTGTAGAGATACCGTCTATGGTTTTGTTTTGTTTTGTTTTGTTTTGTTTTGTTTTGTTTTGTTTTGTTTCTGGTAGCATATTGCTTTAACAATCATATATACACCTCTATGTTTAAAAAAAATTTTTTTTGGTATACTGTGAAATAGAGTGTGAAATAAAGGATCAATGAACGTTTTACTTTAAGGGATTTCAGTTGACCCAACATTATTTATTGAAAAGACCATCCTTTCCTGTACTGAATTGCAATGACATCTTTGTCACAAACCAAGCAGCCGTATGAAAACCATTTCTTATGCCTTATTTGTAGTTTTCTTCTGCTGCGTTTACAGGCTTTGTATCAAAGCTATGCTTTGAACACATAGGTGTTCTTTATACCTTTTTTTTTTTTTTTACAATTTTTGTTGTAAGTTTTAACGTATTTCCAAGTAAAAAGGAATATGTATATTATACAACATATATATTCTTTTTGTCTTCCCCGTCTCTTTTTTTATTAAACAGTATATCTTGAAGGCTTGTCCATGGTAGTATATAGAGAGATGGCTCATTGTTTTTCAAGATTGCTATTATTACATTGTCTGGGAATCTAGTGCACCATAATTTATTTAAGTAACAGTACATAGATGGCCATTTAGGTTGTTTTAAAATCCATTGATACTACCAAGATGCTATTGTGAAATGCCCTTTAAGGTGGTGGTTCATGTGTGTAAGCATACCTGTGTAAACACCTAGGCGTGGAACTGCCACATCAAAGAATATGTGAGCTTCTAATTTTAATAGTTAGCACCAAATTGTCCAGTATACACATCTACTACTTTCTTGACAGTGCTGGCGTTCTCATAGTCAGCAACACAATGCATCATGGAACTCTATTTCCAATCTGATAGTTGAAAACATTGAATTTCTTTGTAGTTTTAACTTGCATGGCTCTTTCGGTTTAAACGTTGCCTATATTTTCTCTTCTGTGAACTATCTGCTTATATCCTTCACCTTCTCTGTTGGGTTACTGGCTTTTTTTTTTTTTTTTTTTTTTTTTTTAGTTGGTTTGTAGGAGGTCTTTGTATGTTAAGAAAGCCTCTTGTCTGTGATCACATAACATGTTTGAGCTGGAAACAATAACCTGACAATAATCGAGTTCAGCACTATCATGTTACAAATTTAAAAACTGGCTCAAGGATATGAAATGACTTGCGATTCCGCAGCCCAGGATTTTTGACTCGTGGTTTAGAAATTTTACACGGTACCAAGTCAACCCGAGGACAGAAAGAACCAATACCCACCCTTTCAAAATGGATAAGCATTGGGATTTCGGGATTTTGCCCCTCTACCTTGGCCCCATTTTTTTCTCACTAGTTCATTTAGGGAAATAGCTCCCTCCCCCACTCAGTTTGCACCTCTGATTCACCACACTTGCCTATATCAAAGTTCTTACTCCCCTCAAGCAAAATGACTTCTCGACTTCTCCTACAAATTATCATTCTTGAGCCAGCTTCTGTTAAATGAAGATCCCTGCATTGGGCAAGACAGAAGGATGAAAAGGAAATGGAAGTTTCAGTCCCTGCCTTGTTGAACAGTCCATTTGAGGATACATAGCAAATGCTGAATTTATTTGAAAACGAGGCCCTAATTCTTGCTAATGCTCACAGCATACAAATCAAGCAAGTGATTAAATGGGTTTGTATCAGTCAGAAAAGGACTCCTGCAAGTTAGGTTTTTACTTCAGATCTAGAAAGAAGTCATGTGTGTAGATTATAACAATACCAACTAACACATGTATCGCTTTCTAGTCCTCAGAGAACATTACAGACATCATCTCTTTTCATCCGAATGGTGGTACTTTTTTCTCCTTTCATTCATGAATAAACTGTAGAATGATAGACCAAACAGCTTGTTCAGACAGCCTGGAAGGGCCCAGGCCTTCTCGGTCTAGGACCTGTGATCTGTCCACTACAACATACTGCTTCAGTTTGGCAGAGGAGGGGAATGGAGTGGGGGGGAAGTGAAGGTGGTGAATTGAGTCACAGATTTGACCTCTTTTAAGAGACCCTGTGGGGTAGTGAGAAGACTGTAATTTTGGAGTCAGACAAGATTTGAATCTGCCTTGCCATTTACAAGTTGTGACCTTGGCAAGTTACGTAGCCTCCATTTTATCAGCTGCAGAATGGAGTTGATATCTACTCTTGAAGGTTGCCTGACACACAGCAGGCATCTGGCAAATGGTAGCTCCTTTAGCCAGCAGTGGGCCACAGCAACAACGTGGGTTGCTTTTCCCCTGCACGTGCTGTTGACTGACGTGGTGGAAGCAACGAGAGTGGGAAGCAACAGGCATAAAAAACCAAAGGGCATTTAGTCCTGGGGAGGAGCACTGCCCTTGCCCCTCGGACTCTTCTCAGGCTCCTGTCCTGGCAGGGAGATTTCTGTAACCATAAGGAAGAGCTTCCGGAGAAGAGTAGAGATTGTGCGCTCCAGACGCAGCCCTGACTTGGCATAGCACGTCAGACGACGTGTGTCCAGAGTACACTGGAGACCGTGAACCTGAGTTCTAGTCTCGGTGGTAGAAGAGGGGCTTGCCCTTCTTTGCCTTTGCCACTTTGCAGCTCTGTGTTCTCAAATGAATCCATTAACTTCCTCGCTCCAGGGACACCTCTATGAAGTAGGGCTAGTCATCCGTGTATCATAGACCTTCCAAGGATTAAACTAGAAATTCAGTTAACACTTACACAATATCTACTGTGATGGCTAATTTTATGTGTCCACCTGGAAGGTGTTTTAAATGGGATTACATTTCAATTGATGAATTTTGAGTAAGCAGATTATCCTGTACAATGTACATGGCTCTCATTCAGTCAGTTGAAGTCCTGGTTAGAACAGAAAGATCAGCCTCCCCCAACAAAAAGGAATCCTCCAGCAGACTGCCTTCAGATTTCACCTGCACCACTAGTTTTCCTGGGTCTCCAGGCTGCCGGCCCACACTGCAGATTTTGGACTGGCCAACCTCCATAATCATGTGAACTAATCTCATGATAAGTCTCCTCTCTCTCTCTCTTTCTCCCTCTTCCTCTCTCCCCTCTCTATCTCTTCTCTGCTCTCTCTCTCTTCTCTCTCTCTTTCTCTCTCTCTCTCTCTTTCCTATTGGTTCATTTCTCTGGAGAACCTGACTAATACAACTGCTATGTGTCAGGCATTTTTCTAGAGCCTGGGGCACACTGTTGAAGGAGACAGGGAACAAGTATTCTTGAGGGGCAAGAGTCAGACAATTAGGCAAACAAGGCAATATCAGATAGTGATGTGAATAAAATGCAAAACAAGGTGCTGATTGTGATTGCGTGGGGCTCCTTCGGATTGGGTGGATCTGGGTGGAACATTATTATAGACCGGGGCATGCAGAGCTTCTTAGGAATGAGCTCAGTGTGCTTGTGCAGAGAGGAAGTCAGTGTGCCTGGAAACAGAGCCGTGCAATAAAGAGTGGTAGGAGATGAGGTAGGTTAAGGTCGCAAGGTCACATCAGGTAAGCCTAGTATTCTCATGGAAAAAAATTTAGGTTTCGTTCTAAATACAGTGGGGAAACCGTTGAGTTTTGTGCTAACACACGACATATGGTGATTTACATACACACACACATCTTTTTTTTTTTTTTTAACTTATTTATTTTGAGTAAAAACCAGTGAGTGTGCGTGCAAGTGGGGTAGGGGCAGAGAGAGGGGGAGAGAGAATCCCAAGCACAGATCGTGGGGCTCAATCCCACGAACCATGACCTCACGACCTGAGCCGAAGTCAAGTGTCGGATGCTTAAGCGACTGAGCCACCCGGGTGCTCCCACACACACGTCTTAATGGAGGTGAAATTCACATAACATACATAAAATTCTAAAGTGAATATTGTGGTGGCATTTAGTACATTCACAAGGTTGTGCAGCCACCACCAATGTATATTTTTAAAAAATTGTTCTGGTCAGCATGTGGAAAATGGGTGGCGGAGGAGCAAGGCACAAAAGAACAAACATGTTTGGAGGCTGACGCCGAAGAGGTGAGGGTGCTAGGGTGGCAGCAGGGAAGATGGGGAGAGCAGACGGGCCCACAGGACACACTTTAGAAGAGTCCGCAGACCTTTAACAGATCCCATGTGCTATGTGAGGGGAACGTGAAATGTACATGAAAGCCTTTTGTAGACTCTGCAGACTGTAAAATGTCTTCATGACTACGACTGGGATTGTCTGGTTATTAAAGAGCCAGACTGGTTGGTTTCTCAAGGTCCCTTGGATTCCTGAGATCCTCTCACGCTTTAAACCTGGGTAAACTGCCTTTGGGGAAAAAGCGAAGATTTATTAGAAGATGTCCCTGATCCATGCAGTGCCCAAGTGCTCCCAGAAGACAGCTCCAGGGCACCGTCCAACCAAATACTTGTTGACAACAGGCAAAGCCTGCCTTCCTCGAGCCAGCAAAGCTAGGTCATGGCCTGGAGGCGTGCATGGGAACTGGCAGGCCCGGGTTCGGCATCCCAGACACTACACTCTTAAGAAGGAAGTGCCCTGACGCCTGGGCTCTCAGGCCTCCTAGATGTCCAGTAAAAACAGACTGGGTGGTGAGGCCCCGGGCCAGAGAAGGGAGACTGCTTCCAGCGGCACAGCCCCATGCCGATGATGATTCTTGCTGGCACCGAGCACGCCTCAGAAGGTTATAGCACTTTCCCCAGAATCCCGGGGAGCTGGAGTCTGAGACCTTGTGCCCAAGGGGAGGTTCAGCGTCTGACACCATCGGGGCGCAGGCCACATTCAGGTGGCAAGAGTCTTCAAGAAAGACGGTTTCTTCCCTCCTTCCCTTCTCTGCTTTGAGGAGCTTGCCATAAACCTAAATCTATTTGGTTTTCAGCCTTTGCGGTCTCCTCTGGAAGAAAGTGACCTCTTTTGCCCATAAGATTTAGCTTTCGAGAGTTGGGCCCCAACTGGGCTGGGAATGCACTTCTTTAAACAGAGAGTTTCTCACTAAGCAAATGAAGAAGCTGAATTAACTCTTTAAAGTCACCTGAGGAATAGTGCCACCGTGTTATAATTGGTGAACCAGCCCCTTTTCTGTCTGAAAGAAGAGGCAGCCCTTAGATACCATTCAAGCTGTGGTCCTCGATGCGTGGCCCCCCAACCTCCATCACCTGGGACTCGTGAGAAATATGCAGATTCTTGGACCCCACCCCTGACCCACTAAATGAGACACTCTAGTGGTGGTACCCAACAGTCTGTGTCCTCACAAGTCTTTTGAGAGGTGTTTGTTTTGTTTTGTTTTTTTAATATAATTGATTGTCAAATTGGCTAACATACAGTATGTAAAGTGTGCTCTTGTTTTTGGAGGTAGATTTCCCATGCTTCATCGCTTAGGTACAATACCCAGTGCTCATCCCAGCAAGTGGCCTCCTCAATGCCCATCGCCCATTTTCCCCTCTCCCCCGCACCCTCTGCCACCCAGAGGTTATTTGACGCATGCAAGTTGGGAGGGACCACCGCCTTAGAGAAACAGAAACGGAGAACCTAGGAAGTCTGAGCAGAGCAATCAGGTGGTGATCCCACGATGGATGGAGGAAATGAGGCCCAGAGAGAGAAGGCAACTGGTCCTAGGAGATGTAGAGGGTGGATAGCCTTTTGGTCTCTCTGGATTCTCTCCTTTCCCTCAGGGAAACTCAGACTTTTCTTTTGAATCGTTGTCCTCTCTCAGAAGTTCCAGTTGCTCACCAGTCCTCACATTATCAAATAACTTTTAACATTTACTCTGTGAGTTTTCTAGACATCTGGCCATTTTATGCAGTAAAAGGTAAAAGACATTAAGTACGTAGAATGCTAAAGAGATCTTAAATTTTTTTTTAACGTTTATTCATTTTTGAGAGACAGAGTGTGAGCAGGGGAGGGGCAGAGAGAGAGGGAGACACAGAATCCGAAGCAGGCTTCAGGCTCCGAGCTATCAGCACAGAGCCCGACACAGGGCTCGAACTCATGAACCGTGAGATCATGACCTGAGCCAGAGTTGGACACTTAACCGACTGAGCCACCCAGGCACCCCTAAAGAGATCTTAGAGTATGGCCTAGGTAGGGTTCCCTGGAGGCAGATCCGATGCCAAGAATTACAGTGTAGAAGTTGGGTGTACTTCCGTAGGGACACCTATGATGATTGGTCAGAAGAAGAAACTAATCTTTAATATAGTTGTAACTGAGCCCTTAGACAATCTGATGGAATTCTGGAGCTGGGATGAACTTTCAGAATCACTTCCAACTGAAGCCAGGAGGCCTGGCCTTTATAACGCTGCATTAGCCAGTCCTGGCTGTGAGCCACCCCTGGGAGGGGCCTCAATCTTGGGCCAGGCAGTTCTCTGCCAAGGGCACTGACCTAGTAAGGGACACAGCTGAGAGCCTTCAGCAGCTGGGAGCTGGGAGCCTCAGCCCTGAAGAGGGGACCTGGAGAGAACAGAAGGTATTCAAGATTTGTGAGGATTAGAAGAATTCATCTGCCGAAAGTAAAACCAAAACACCCTGAGACTCCATGTTAAAAGAATCAGATCCTAAAAGAAGGTGTGTTGCTGATGAGACTGGAGAACTTACCATCTCTACTAAATATTCCCAAGTCCAGTGAAGAAGATCATGGTATGTGCCAGAGCTTTCTAACATGTTCGCTAGCAACAATGACCCACTGTTGTATGGGGGCTTTTACTTTCTTGGAACCTTAGGGTGGCAGAACAGGACTTAGGATGACAAGTCCCTCTATCAGTTCACCCAGTATGCCACACAAACATTGTTGTGTATGGTTGCATGATGGACAAGAAGTTGGGAAGCACTAGCTTCTAAAGTTATTGGTTCAATTGTACTGTATTATGTCTGGGTCAAGGCAGGCATCACAGATGGGCGTGGTCTGTGTGAGTTTACACCAAACTGGTTGGTGCTTCTCAAGCTCCAGGCTGGAGTGGGATCCCTCTGATTCAGAGAACCAGCACTGTTCAACCAGAAACATCTCCAGAGTGCAGGAGGCAGTTCATCCAGGTACTCTAGGATGATTAAATATCCCTTAGGAGCAAAGGATATCCCGTGAAGCTTTTCCCTGCTTGTGTCCACATTAAGAACATCTGCTTTGTGTTTCAGCATCCTGAGTGGTATGATCCTCAGGAGTTCTCTGAGAAAAGATGGACACCAGTGATCATACCTGATCTCCTCATTGTCATTCAGGCCCTTATTTAAGGGACGTGGTTCTCCATACCTTGCTTATCTGTGAGGAACTGATGAAATTAAGTTCTCAAACCAGCAAACCTAAGGGTCAACCTCTGGGTCATGGTGACTCGGTACAGAAACCCTGGGCAAGTTCTCTCAGCATCATCATTCAACAAATACACTAAGGAAACATCTCAAACAGAAGGAACTGGCCACTAGAGAAACAATATGTTGTCACCTAAGAATTCTGGGGCTGTGCTAAGACCCGGCAGGATGGGAAGGAGTTTGAGAAGCCTCAATGACAGACATCCGATCAATGAGCCTTCGGCTGGTCCCCTGGGAGGATATCTGAGTCCTGTAGCGCAAATAGGTAGCATGGTCTATAATCTCTGGTCATAGGGACAGACTAGGGGAGACACCAGAACCATATTCATCTTCCCATTCTGCCTCTCACTTTTTTGTGGGGAAGAAACGCTAGGTGTTTCCCCTGTGTGGTTGTGAGTTTTGACCCAAACCCTTGGTCTTCTTGATCCCAGGGCTGCCCCAGGACTAGATCTCAGGTGGATTTCAAACTGGTTTTGCCTACCCACTGGGCTATAAAAAATGGCCCTCTTGATTTTCTTTCCAAGGAGAGAGGCAAGAGGTAGTAGTGGTGTGAAACCTTTGCACCTGTGCCAGAGGATTCCTGTTCTTACATGCGTGTGCATGCGTGCGCGCGCACACACACACACACACACACACACACACACACACCAGAAGGTGCACTAATTTCCCCCTGGGTGACACCATGGAAGATTCTCTGGCAAAGCAAGTCTGGGCAGGTCTGATGGCAATTTCACCTGGGCTACTGGCTTAGGGACCAGAGAAGAAGAAAAGGGAGAGAGCCAGACTGGACAATTGAAATTCAGCCCGAGTTCCTGCCTGTCTCCAAGGAAGGTTTTGTGCTGTTCTCTGGAACTGTTCTAGCCAGCTTGAGGGAGAGAGGTATCATCTCTGTTTGTAGTTAGCCAGAGTCCACTCCCTAGTGCTTTGGGGCAGCCAACTGAACTCTGGCGTCTCCTTCTCGTTGTGCTTTAACACGATGCCAGTAGGCTCCACCCGAGCTGGGAGATGGCGTAGCCCCGGCCAAGGCCTTTGTCTTTTTTGACCACAAGCCCCAGCGTATCTAGAAGCCTCCAGCTCTCTAGATTCCACCAAACCCCCAGGCCTCCCTGGCCCATTGTCAGAGGGTTGTGCCACTGCTTTGACATAGACTTAATCACAAGCTGTTGCTCTTATCTCTGCCTCTGTGCTCTGCCTTTTAAGGACAAGGACCAAGACCTCTTCATTTCTCCAAACTCCATGTCACCTACAGCAGTGCTAGTTACAAGGTAGGGTCTCCGGAAACATTTGGTAGACGAACAAGTAAAGGCATGAATAAATGAATTTATGAAGATGCCAAATGAATAAATGCATTTATGAATTATGAAAGCCCTGTTACCACTGACCATTTGAGTCAGGGGGCCAAGCCAGAGCATCTAATCCTAGAGTAGAGGGTGGGAGATGGGGTGGAAGGCCCTTACCAGCTGTCCCAGAAGCATTCCCCCAGCATCAGGGAGCAACTCAGTCTCTCCGTCAACAGAGACATCTTATTATCATTCCTGCAAGTCCCAGTCTTGAATGGAATTGGGTGAATTGGGTGTATAATAAGAGTAATAATAATAGGTCAGAAAAATCTGTATGAAGGATAATATGTATAACCATTTTCCCTCTGGGGCTTCTGAGGTTAAAAAAGGGTTTTGTTTTCTTTGAGCTAAGCAGGTATACTAATCAAGGCAAAACTAGCTTCTGTAATAAGCAGACCTTCCAGTTCTCCATAGCATCACTATGATCGTTTCATTTCTTGTTAACGTCAATCCTATCAGGGATTCCATAGGTAGCCTTGCATGTGATGATTCATGGACCCATGTTCCTTCCTTGAAGCTTAGTTAGCTATATCCTCTTGGGTCTTGGAGTCCGTCCTGCCTTTAGCTGGCAGAGAAGGAAAGAGAAGGTGGAGGAGAAGTACCCCCTTCTCAATCACTTAAGCCTGGAAGTGACCTTTCTGCCCACCTCCCAGGGATGAGGACCAGTCTACCTAGTCCACATAGATGCTAGGGAGGTGGGAAATGTAGCTCCAGTTGGGAATCCCTCTTTGAGACCCCCTCATCATGAGAGGGGATGTAGGTCTCAGAAAAACAGTCCCTGACGTGGCGAAGTAATGACTGGCAGTAATGGAGTGAAGAAGCCAAGGGAATGGGCTAGAAAGGACACAGACCTACCCATTGGGAAGGACACAGAAGCTCAGAGAAGGGAGAGGGGGAGGAAGAGAGAGAATAGATTGGAGCTGAGGCTGTGGGGTGTGAGACTTTGGAGATGTTAAGAAATCTTGCAGAGTATTGTTGGTGTGATGGCTCCCATGTCAGGCTTTGCCAAGCCTCCGGTAGCTGGCAAGAGGACAGAGGCCGAGCTCAGGTTACTGAGTAACATGGGTTAAAAGCCAGGAGCTGTTCTGAAATTAAATAGTGATGATGGTTGCAGAGCGTTGTGCATATACTAGAAATTACTGAACTGCACACTCACAGGGGTGAATTGTATGATAATATGAATATAGCTCAACAAAGAAATTATATGAGGGAGAAACAGGAACCACCACCTTTTGAGCACTACTTTGGGCCACCATTTCACATACCTTGATCAACCCTAATTCTTACTTTAACCTGAAAGATAGGTAGGTACTGATGTCTCTACAGATAAAAAACAGACTCAATGAAGTGAAAGGGCCCAACATCACACAGGTGGTGAAGTCAGAATTCACACCTCAAGGTCTGCCTAGCTCCAGAGCTGGCATTCTCCCCACGACGCTGCCTGATTTCGGTGACAGTCGCTGCCATTTACTGAGTGCCACGTACTGAGGTAGGAACTTTGTATTATATGATTTGAATTTCCTCAACAGACCTGGGAAGTCGGTGATATTCTTAATTCATAGATGAGGTCACCAAGGCTCCTAAAAGTCAATGATTACCCCAACTTGGCTAATAAACGGCATTGCCAGGTGTTGATCCTTGTCTGATTTCAAAGCCCCTCAAAGTGCTTTCACTTGAGAGTTCATCAGCGCTACTCAACTTACAGCAGCAAACATGCCTCTGTCTAACTTTTTAACAAATAAAGCTTGCTTTTCCCTGCCTGATTCAAATCCAGCTCACTTACTTTATGGAGTGTTTATTAACTGGCAAGTATTATGTTAAGATGCCTTCTCTTTCCTTCTTCACTAACAGAGGTCCATCATCTCTTTCAAAGTTGGATGTAAAGGTTGTTTCTCTACAAAGTTTATACCAATTCTATCCAATTCTGTTCACGTTTATCTCTTAAATGAGAAGATTATTGTGATTTTAGCAGTGTGGCTCAAAGTGTTATCTTCGAACAGATCTAATGTGAGATGTTCCTTGCCAGTTCATGCAAGATAGGTAAAGAAAGTGTAACTAGAAGCTTTGATAGTAATTTGGCATTGCTATGACATCTAATTGCATAATCAGTGGGCTTGTATTTTATGCTTTTTATTTCATTTTTGTAGTAATTCACTTTTGTTGTATTTTATGAAAGAATCAGTTTACCACAGACTGGAAATTTTAAAAAAAATTATCCAGCTGGTTTTAGAGGCATTGATCTGAACCAGCACACTGTGTCCCATGGGCCAAATCTGCCCCACCACCGAATTCTGTAAATAAAAATGTATTAAGGGCCACATGGCTCAGTTAGTTAAGCAGCTAGGTTCGGCTCAGGTCATGATCTTACGGTTCGTGGGTTCGGACCCAGCATCAGGCTCTATGCTGACAGCTCAGGGCCTGGAGCCTGCTTCGGATTCTGTGTCTGTCTCTCCCTCCCCGACTCGTGCTCTGTCTCTGTCTCTCAAAAATAAATAAACATTAAAAAATTTAAAATAAATGTATTAAAACACAGGCACACCTGTCCATTTACATACTGTCTATGACTGCTTTCACGCTACAATGGCAGCATTGAGTAGCGATCTTCCCTGACTTACCATAGGGTTAGGTTCCCATAAACCCATCGTAAGTTGTAAATATCATAGGTCAAAAATGTGTTTAATACACATAACCTACTGAGCATTATAGCTTAGCCTGGCATATGTAGACATTAGTCTGCATTTGAGCAACATCATCTAACACAAAGCCTATTTTATAATAAAGGGTTGAGTCTCTCATGTAATTTATTGACTACTGAAAGTGAGAAACAGCATGGTTGTGTGGGACAGAATGGTCATCCGTGTCTTGGTGATTCACCCTCAGGATCACATGGCTGACTGGGAGCTGCGACCAGCCAGCATCATGGCAGAGTATTGTGCCACATGTCACTGGCCCGGGAAGAGATCAAAATTAAACGTTCCAAGTATGGTTTCTGCTGAATGCATATCACTTTCTCACCATCGTAAATCAAGAAATTGTAAGTCAAGCCGTTGTAAGTCAAGGACCATCTGTAGTTGTGACAGACACCATATGGCCCCCAAAGTCAAAAATATTTATTTTCTGGACTTTTACAGAAGAAGTTGCTGACCCCTGGTCTAGACCACTGGTTCTCAGCTGTGACTGCACATTAGGAGCACCTGGGAGAGGCTGTTTCTTTTTCTTTTTCTTTTCTTTTTATTTATTTATTTAATTCAAGTTAGTTAGCATACAGTGTAGTATGGGCTTCAGGAGTAGAACCCAGTAGAACCCAGAACTTCATCTCTTACGTATGATGCTCTCAGTGGTCATCCCAACAAGTATCCTCCTTAATGCCCATGTAGCCCAGAGACTTTTTAAATACGAATGATTCTATTTCCAGATATTCTGCTTTAATGGCCTGGGGTGTGGCCCGTGCAGGCCATTTTAATTGCAGCAAACTTTGAACTAGAGCTGAGAATAAGAAGCACTGGATGCCAGAGATCCACTCTGAACCTATCTAGTCACAACTCTGGAGTACGGGGCCCATACTTGAGTGGGTATGGCTTGAGTGTATTTTGTTAAGTAAATCCCTCACGGGTGATCTAGACGTTTAGCTAGGCTCGAGAGCCCCTGCTGTAGACTCGGGAGCAATGGTCTCAAAGCTATAAAATGTATGCGAATTACATGAGGAAGTTGCAAATAATACAGATTCCCAGGCCCACCTCTAGTGAGTCTAAACAACCCATGTGGCTGTGGCCTCGGAATGCGCTTTTGTAGCAAAGCCCCACAATGCTTCTGGAGCGGGGGCGTCTGTGGACACCCTCAGAGCATTGCTCTAGTGCAATAAGCACTTGGTTTCTGTCCAGACTCCCTCAGAATGACTTGGATTCTGTGACTCATTTTTCCCCTTTGTGCAATGAAGAGAACGATCCCTCCCTAGGCTCACTTTTCCAGGACTGTATTGAGTTCTGAACATACAATGTACGTGCAAGTGTTCTGTTTAAAGTGAAGGAAAATGCGCGTAGAGAAGCATATTCCATCTCCCTGAGACAGAAGCGACTGACGGTGACGTACCTTGTTTTATCTCCAGACAGATGGACATTTATTCCAAAAGAATCTCCAGAGGAGGATTCAGGCAGCTAGAACAGGCTCAGAGCAGGAGGTCTGGGGTTTTCATGGGACCCTGTCTACACCCTTTGATTCCTGTCTATGTCGCAATAGGAAGGAGAAGAAAAAGGTTTGTTTTTCTGAAACTGATTATTTCCAGCAATCCTCACATCAGTTCTTTACGTCAGAAATAGTATGCTCATTTTAGAGATGAGGGAAGTACAGCTCAGAGGAGTTGAATGATTTTTCCGAAGTCACTGACAGCCAGAATGTGTCAGGGCAGGGATTTAGGGTTCAGGTCCCCAAACTCTAGACCCCGCCTTCTTAAGCACTCTTGCCATTCTCCCGTTTGTGTAGGAGAGGGAAGAGAAAGGCTCCTGGAAGGCCACTCAGCCACCTGTATGCTTCCTTCCATGGCAGTATTTGCTTGGAATTCCTGACTGTGCACACATGCCCTGTGCCTCCCTCCACTCCAAGTTCATGTGCAGGCACAATGTAGACTCTGCATGATGCAAGCAGCCTTGGGAGGACCTGCTCTTTGTTAAGGAGCTGACTGCCATTTCTGAAGTCATTCCATGATCTGACCATCCATTATCTGGGAGCTGTCAACAGCAAACAGTGCAGAATCCTTAGCATTCTGAGAAGCAGAAGCACAAGAAAGGAGAAATCACTGAGTATTTCCTCCCACCCTACAGGGAAAACATGGCGATCCTGGGGACTCAGTACTTCTGAAGATTAGCTCTGTGACAGCTGAGAGCGGGAACGCGACTCGGGAAGGGGGATCTGCCCTGTGGCACTTCTAAGCATCTATTTGAGTTCAGTTGAAATCTGGTATAGTGAGTTTTGAGAAATGGGAGGTATCCAAGATCTGAGATGGCAGAAAGAATGGACCAGTTCTCTACCCACAAGACTGTGGACCACCTGAAGGCCCAGCCAGAGGTGCTGGAGGCTTTGTCCAAAAGAAGCTGGACAAAGTCATCTGTGACCCAGAGCAAGTGTTTTCCAGTCCAGCCCCAGTAAAAGGGAGTTGGCTAAAGCAGAGATTCCTATCCATCCACCTATTTTAATCCTCCCGTCCCCAGCTTTTCCCTGATCCCCTCCTTTGTCCCACCCCGAGTCCCCTTTCTCACCATACATTCTAACTTTCCCTCTCCTCCTGCCCCTCATGCCTCTGACCATCCTTCTTCTGGTCCCTTCAGCAGAGTGGCCTTGAGTGCAGCAACCAGGGCAAGGCTGATGACCTACTATTGAACTTCTGCCCTCCAGGTCACGCCTGTCCTTAAGCCTCATTCTTCGGAGAAGCCCAGAACATGGCAGTAACCTGCTGTAATGTGGGAGAACCATTTCGGTTATGACAGCTTTTTGTTGATCTAATTCAGGAGTCAGCAAACCATGGCCCATGGGTCAAATCCAGCTCACTATTTTGTAAGTGAAATTTTATTGAAACACAGCCACACTCATTTATTCACATGGTGTCTATGGCTACGTTCATGCTTCAGGGGGCAGAGGTGAGGCGTTGGGAAATAAATGTCATGGTCTGCAAAAAAGCCTAAAATATTCACTCTCTGGCTATTTGCAGGAAAAAAAAAAAAAATTGTCAACCTCTGATCTAGAAAAGCCCCTGCCAAGTCTGAAGTCTTGCTCAAATAAGTCCTTCTGTTGTTTCTGCTAGGTAGAAGTGGTTTGTGGTTGTTTTCTTCGGAAGTTACTGAGCCTTTGAAAGACGTTAGTGAGCCCTGTGCAACAGTAAGTCGGTGACGAAAGGAGACCCAATCACCTTGCCCCTACCAAGCAGCACAGTCGCCCCCATACTGACCAGGATATTCCTGCTTCAGGAGGTGGGGGGGTGGGGCTCTTCTCTGCTAAGAAGCAGGGCAACTCCCCATGACAAAGCCCTTCACTCCCCACCGCTCCTCTCAGTGAGAGCCTCCTGGTGCCACAGAGACAGAAACTGAAGAAGTACTAATGGAAGCTGGGCAGTCATCCATTGACAACTCTGTGCGACTTTTGTCTCAGGTGAGACATGTTGCCTGACAAACTGCAAGACCCCCACAGCTCTTTGATAACCAGGCCTAGTGGGTTCCGGTCTTGTACTTGCTTTCTCTTCCTTTCATCTCACAACGAAACTACTTGAGCCATGAAGTCATTCCCTCCACCCACAAATAATTGGCTATTTAGTGTTGGGGTCATTTTAATTTTTGGCTTGATCATATTAACAATGATATTACTACTAGTATCCTTCCATATATGGGACTTACTCTGGCAGGAATTACGTGCTTTACATCATGTATGGCAATTTGACCAACTCAAAATAGTGCCAGATCCCACCCACCGCTTTTTCATGTCCAGGCCCCCCACCATAGTGACTGTCCCCATGGTTGTTTTGACCCTGCTCTGTATCTGGCAACAGAACACAGGTCAACTGAGGCTCCTATTGGTGCTGCTCTGGAAGCAACTCTGAGACACTGTAGTATTGAGATGTCTCGGGGGACCTCTCCCAATGGTGTTTTGAGGCCGCACCGTAACCTAAAACAAACCTTCATCATCATTGCTCTGTAAGTTGCCTCAGAACGGCTACACACTCTGCATACTCAGTTCTAATAGCATAATGGTCACCAAGCCATCCCTGGGGCCCCACTCTCTTCCCCATCCTTGACCTTAGTGGGAACTGTTGGTCTTGGGATCCCTGGGAGAAGCCCCACTGCTCTGCTCTCCTGATGTGCCATCGTTAAGACATCTCTGCTACTCTCCTCTAGCTCCTCAGGATCCCAGGATGCCATTCCTTTATTTGTTTATTCAAAGAACAGTTCTGAGTATTCCTGTGTGTACAGAATGGATAAGGCACCGCCCTGACTTCAGAGAAACCTAGAGGCTAAATGGGAGAGAGAAAAAACAGCGTAACACAGTCAGAGGGCACCAAGTGCTGTGGGAACTTGGCCTGGGAAGTGATGGGTTCAGGAAGACTTTCCAGCGGGGTAACACCAAGTTTTAAAGGATAAGTAGGAGCCAGGCAAAGGGATCTAGGACAGAGATGGAGCTCTAGGCAAGAGGAGGAACATACATTGACCCATAGGCATAGGAGAAAGTTGAAGGTTTGAAAAAAAAAGAATATTTCTGTCTTCCTTGACTTACAGAGCCTGAAGATATACCCCATGTACTTATGGGGCCTGCACCGTAGTGCCCAAGGCCCCAGGTCCTGCCAGAAGTCTAGCATTATAGGTGACAGCTTCCCCACCATGGGAACTCAGACCAGACCCTGCCTGGGAAAGGAGATTCTTGGTGTTGTATCACCATAGCACTATTCCTTCCTCATTCTAACGCCCTTGATATAGACCGTGGGTCCACCTTACCCTGGCATGGGCTGGCCTTTCCATCAGTTGAGGGATATTTTTCTATATTTTTCTGATGAGTTTTATTATCTTAAGTGAAGGAAGCAAGTCTCAAAATGCCTTTTTGTCACCTTTCTGGATTCTCCATGGCCTCTAGGCCAAATTAGACCACCACCCCACTGTATGGAACTGGAACAAGCCAGAACCCCCCTGCATCATGTCTGGAACCCTCAGCAACATGCGCTTGGCTCTCTGGGCCCTATGCTATTCTTACACAGTCATGATTAACAACTGGTTGAAAATTATAACTTTTATTTGTCCCTACGTGGCTCTAACTTGAGAAAGGCATGAAGAAGATTGAGACCCCTGTCCCAGTTCTCAGAAAAAGAAAACATCTAAAACAGTTAATCTGGGGTTTGTGCTTGGCTTTACGGTCTTCATGAGGTTTGTTCAACTGATGCCAGCAACATCTGGAACTGGGAGTGTGTCTGGTCACACTGCAATAAAAGGAGCCTCTCTTGGCTGGGTTTCTCTGCAGGAAGAGACCCAGGAGGCAGAGCAGCAGAGAGGGTGCAAGGGTATTGGAGGCAGCAGGAATGGGCAGGGGCATGTGGGTTTTGCTTAAGGAGAGAGCAGGCATTCTGTCTGACTGAGGCAGGACCCAGAAAGTAGAGAATTACCACCCCAAAGCAGGTACTTTGCACTATCCTGTGCCTTAACCAGTCAGTCCCTTTCCTCCCTCAGCCTCCCTACTCCTTCCTTCACTTCTAGGCTTTCAGAGCTCTTCTGCTCTGAGCCCAGCTGCTCTTTACTCTTTACTCTAAATCTATTTCCCCAAACTTCTCCCACCAAAATATTTCTGACTGACCACTATGTTAAAAAAATAATAATAATTTTGAAAAAACAGTGTGCAGAGGGACAAATGCAGGAAATGTCAAAGTGAAATCAGTTTTAAGACAACAGGGCAAAGGGTGATTTCTCTTCCTGTCATAAAAATTCCTTTACAGTTACGATGATCGTGTTTTGTTAATAAAAGTAATATTTTTTTTTTATTTCTTTCTCTTTCCCTGCCGATTTTTGAGTCTAATCTATGGCCAATCTTTGATAAATTCAGTTAGGGTTATGTGCTAATTGCTTAAAGCTTCCTATACCCAGAAGTAACTGTGCTTTTAAGATAGATTCCTGGAGTCAACTGATAGGCAAATAGTGTTTTCCTAATATCATTTCAGTAACAGAATTGAGAGTTTTTGGTAAGGGGTAGGTATAGAATCCCTGAACCTTAACCCCTGGTAAAGATTTTGATGGCCATCTAGCAAAATCTTCTACCCAGTGGTGGAATTCTCTCTAAAACACCCAGAACGGGTTGATCACTTCTAGTAACAGCAACTTATTTCTGTGAGAGACAGATACTCAGCCTTTGAATGGTTTTGTTAGAAATTCTCCGCACCCGCCCCCCACCTTGTTTTCCGAAAGAAAAACCTACCTTCCTAAAGATTCCTTTTACCAAACCAAGTGAGATCCTCTGGAGCCTAAATAAGTCGAATCCCTTCCCCACATCATAGTAGGCTAAATATTTTAAAGTAGCCATCCCAGCCCAAGGCTTCTCCTCTCTAAGCAAAGAAAAAACAAAAAAAAACAAACCCAAACCCTAAAATCTTCAACCCTCTCTGGTATGACTCCTACACAGCCAACCTGACCTCCACAGGGTTCTCTCTAGTTGGTCAATGTTCCTCTTAAAATAGGTGCCCATAATTGGACCCAAACTCCAGATGCATTCTAGCCATTTGCAAAATAGAGTATGAGTCTCACCGCTCTTTTAGCAACCCTAGCACGCCATTTCCTTTCCTTGTGCTGAATTTGGAGGACATATTTCTTCCTCCTGTCTCTGCCTCTCCCCTTCCCTTTTTCAGACATGTGGCTGTTAATTCAGCTCTTCCTCCCAACAATGTTTTTCCAAGTACATTTTTAAACTAAACTGAGGGTTTTGTTTTTAATCTATGCTCACTCTGTCTTGTCCAGGTCTCTCTCAGTCCTGGTTCTGGCAGTGAATATATTATTAGCTCCCCCTCCACATTTCAAGGCTGCACAAGAACGGCAAGGAGGCCAGGGACAGGGCTCACTCAGGCTGGTACTGACCAATACATTTCGGCTTGTTCAGTCAGCAACAAATCCACACATTTCCACTCTCTATCTTGTCTGCAAAAACAGAGGACTTTTTTTTTTTTTATCAAAGGTCTTGCTAAGATCACTTAGCAAGATCACACTATGTTTCGGCCTGCCTAATCATGATACACGTCCAATCACCCAATAACAAACAGAAATTACACTTGCCAGTAACCCACGAAGCCCTTGGTGGGCACATGATTCTTTCAAAATGCCAACATGTCATCTGTTATAAATTTGTGACAGGAATCCATATGAAGTTGATTGCCATTATTTTAAAAAACTCTACCTTTCCCAGCTTCTAAAAAATCAGGGTATTTATTTAACTGTCTTCACTTTACTATCATATCTCCCATTCATGATTTTCTAAAGACTTTTAACAACCACATCTGCAAATTCTTTTAACATTCTGGGACAGAATTCATCTGACCTGGAAATTTAGTTCATTTAAGTTGGCTACATATTTGCTCTATCTAGCCCATCTCAGCCTTTCATTTCTTTCTTCATTTTTTAAATGCTTCCCCTCTGTTGTGTTTAATATAATACTTGCCACGTTCAAGAGTATTTATCACAAACATGTAAACTACAAACATACAATAAAAATATGATTATATAAACTATATAATATATATTACATATTATATAATAAATAATTATGTTATAATACAACTATTATATAAACTATAAATATATAATATATACAATAATGTGTAATAATATGATGAGCACCTGGAAACCTACAAACCAGTATAAAATTAAAAAAAAATTTTTTTTAGCATTTGTTTATTTTTAAAAGACAGAGACAGAGTGCAAGTGGGGGAGGGGCAGGGAGAAAGGGAGACAAAGAATCTGAAGCGGGATCCAGACTCTGAGCTGTCAGCACAGAGCCCGACCTGGGGGCTCAAACCCACGAACAGTGAGATCATGACCCGAGCTGAAGTCGGACACTCAACCAACTGAGCCACCCAGGTGCCCCACTAGTATAAAATTTTTAATTTAACATTCTCTTGTCTCTTATAGTGTGCTCTCTCTTGCTTAAGGCATTCTTTCTTACCCCAAGATCAGGAAGCTATATTTTTATTTTGCGTTTTAAAAGGTTTGCCTTTCACATTTTGTTTTATACATCTAGAATTGATTTTATGTATGGAGTGGGTTGGGGATCCAATTTAACTTTTTTTTATATGAATAATCAACTTTCTCAGTACCATTTCTTCCCCCACTGATTTGTGATGCCTCTGTATCATGTATCAAAGTTCCATTTTGTATAAGCTTATTCCTCTTTTTACCTACTATTAAATGTATCCATTTGTGTATTCCTATAATTTTATAATAAGTCTTGGTAACTAGTAGGGCAAGGATCCCAGTGTATTCTTCTTTCTCATCCTTCTGCTCTTAAATATACATTTTCAAATAAGCTTATTGAATTCCAAGCCAGTTGCAAGTGTGATTAAAATGACATGGAATCAATCAACTTAGATCTTTCTATTCATGAACAATAACAACAAAAAACCTCTCCATTTACTTAAGTCCCCTTTTTTCCAATAAAAAAATTTTAAATTTCTACAGACAAGTCTTGCATATGCTTTGTTAGATCTGTTCTTAAGCACCTTATTTTTTACTGATACTCAAATGCTTTCCTTTTTAAAACTGTTTTGTTCTTTGTTGGCATAAAAATATAACTTTATCTTTTATCTTGCTAATTTAGCCAGTCACTTTGCTAACTTCTATTATTGTTTCTAATTCTGTTGGTTGGGATTTTTCTGTGTAGACAAATATATTATTTGGGAAAATCATTTTTAGTTTCTTTTTTCCTCCCATTCTTACGTTTCTCAGTACTTTTATTGTCTTACCATGCTGGCTAAAATTACCAAGGCAATGTTGAATAGAAGTCATAATGGTGGCCATCTTTGTCTTCTTTCTAGTTTTGAAAGTAATGCTTCTAACATTCCTTAGTAAGAATGATGTGGCTTCCTATGTAAATTTTTGGTAGATAGTCTTTATCAGAGTAAGAATGCTTTTATTCATGTAATTTACTAAGAATTTTTATCGTGAAATATGTATGGAATTCTATAAAATGTCTCTTTAAAATAAAAATGAAAACGTATTTGAAAATAAGTTAATTGAGGTATAATTTATATACAATAATATTAACTTTTGGAGTGTGTAGTGCAATGGATTTTAACAAATATGTGCAATCATGTATCTACTACAGTCAACGTGTAAGATCATTTCTGTCACCCTAAAAATTCCTTCATGCCCCTTTACAGTCATTCCTCTGTATTCTTTCTTTCAAAAACTGATGGATTTAGTTTGATAATATTTTATTTAGGACTTTTATGTGTAAATTCACGAGTGCTTTTTTCCTGTTATTTTACTTCTTTTACCATCCTTGACTGGTATTGGTATTGAGATTATTCTGGCCTCATTAGATTTATTGGGCGGGGGGGGTGGGGGGAAGGTGTGGTTCTTTTTTCTTCCACTTTACAGAAGAGCTTTTATGATAATGAAATGATCAGCTCCTTGAAAACTTGGTAGAATGTGCTTGTACAACTGTAACCTATGCTGTTTTCATTACTGAGGAGTTTTAAATACTACTTCAATTATGTTATAAAGATTGGACTATTAAGGCTTTCTATTTCTTCTAGCATCAGGCTTATGTTCTAGGAATTTGTCCATTTTGTCTACATTTCAAATTTATTGGCATACATTTGGTCATAATATCATTTCCTTTTAATCACTGCTATATTAATGCAATATTAATATTATGTGGCATTAATATTACACTAGTGTAATGTAATACTCTTTAATTGTATATTTCTTTTTTTCTTCCTTATCAATCTTGACAGAGGTTAAGTAATTTTATTGGCCTTTCCAGAGACTTAACCTTTGGCTTTCTGACACTCTAATGTATCTTTGTTTCCTATTTCATTGATTTTTACTCTTCGTTTTCCCTTTCTTTTCTCTGTGTTTATTCTGTTGTTGTTTTCCAAATTTCCTAATCTTATTACACTTCAGGCTTCTTCTTTTCCAAGATAAACATTTAAAGCTATGGGCCACCTGGGTGGCTCTGTCAGTTGAGTGTCTGACTTTTGATTTGGCTCAGGTCATGGGATCAAGCCCTGCGTAGGGCATGGACCCTACTTGGGATTCTTTCTCTCCCTCTCTCTTTCCGTCCCTCCCCAACTCATTCTCTCTTTCTCTCTCTCAAAATAAATAAACATTTATAAAAAAATATTTAAAGCTAAAAATTACCCTACAATTTCCACTTTAACTGTATGCCACAAGTATTGATATTTATTATTTTATTACTATTCATATCTAAGTAATTTAATATCCAATACTATTTGTTTTTTGACTCATTATGTATTTAGAAGAGTGCTTTTAAGAACACGTGGGTGACTTAGTTGGTTAAGCGCCCAACTCTTGATTTCAGCTCAGGTCATGATCTCACAGTGTGTGACTTTGAGCCACATGTCAGGCTCTTTACTCACAGCATGGAGCCTGCTTGGGATTCTCTTTCCTTCTCTCTCTCTGAACCTCCCTGGCTCATATGTGTTCATGCATGTGTGGTCTCTCTCTCAAAATTTTTAAATCTTTAAATATAGGAGAATTTTTAGTCTTTTTGTTATTGACTCTTACCTAATTGTACTCTTATTACAGAATGTAGTCTTTGTGTACCAATTTTTAAATTTATTGCAGCTTGCTTAACATGATTATGATCTCTGTGAATGTTGAGAAGAAGGTGATTTTCTAGTCTTAAGGAGCCAAGTTTATATATGATCTATATATTAGATCAGATTCATTAGTTACATTCGAGTCATTTACATTACTATGTTTTTTTGGCATGTGCTATCTATATTTGATAGTTAAAATAGTTATAATATTTGATGTGTTAAAATCTGCTTTGATGACAGATTTATCAATATCATCTTTAAATTTTATCAATGTTTCTTTTATATATTTGCTTTATATCTTACACTGTACATAAAAATAAACTCAAAGGGGATTAAGTACCTAAATATAAGACTTAAAACTGTAAAACTCCTAAAATTCTGGAAAAGCTCCACAGGAATAGCTACATGATGTTGAGCTTGGTGATGGTGATATTTTAGATTTGTCACCAAAAACACAAGCAACAAAAGCAAAAATAAACAAGTGGGACTATATCAAACTAGAGAGTTTCTGCACAGCAAAGGAAACAGTTTAAAAAAAATAAAAAGGACAAGAAAAGAAAAGCAACCTACATAATGATAGAACATATTTGCAAACTGTATATCAAATAAGGGGTTAATATCTAAAATATATAAGGAACACTTAGAAGTCAATAGCAGAAAATCATATAACCCAATTAAAAAATGGGCAAAGGACCTGAATAGACATTTTTCCAAAGATATACAAATGGCCAACAGTTATATGAAAAGATGTTCAACATCATTAATCATCAAGGAAACGCAAATCAAAACCACAATGAAATACCAGCTCATATTTGTTAGGATGCCTATTATTAAAAAATTCAAGAAATTATTGTACAAGAGTAATGTATATAAATCAAGCTCAGTGCCCTGAATAGGAATATTTATTAACTTGTTATTAATAAAGAATAAATAATAATTAATAAATGATAAATTTATGATGTATTATTACTATAAATGTTATAAATAATACAGTATCTCTGTAAATAAATTAAGTATATATTTTCCTAAAAACTACAGTTTGCAGAGGAAAAAATGTCAAGCGATAACAAATTCTGGCAAGAGTGTGGAGAAAAGGGAACCCTTTGTACACTGTTGGTGGGAATGTAAATTTGTACAACTATTACATAAAACAGTATGAAGATTCCTTAAAAAACTAAAAATAGAGGGGCATCTAGGTGGCTGTCAGTTAAGCTCCGGACTTCGGCTGGGGTCGTGATCTCACATCGGGCTCTGGGCTGACAGCTCAGAGCCTGGAGCCTGTTTTGGATTCTGTGTCTCCCTCTCTCTCTGCCCCTCCCCCACTCGCACTCTGTCTCTCTGTCTCTCTGTCTCTCTCTCTCTCTCAAAAATAAATAAATGCTAAAAAAAATTTTTTTTAACTAAAAATAGAACTATCGTATAATTCAGCAATCTCACTTCTGGGTATACATCAAATGGAAATAAAATTAGTATCTCAAAGAGATAGCTACTCTCCCATATTTATCACATGACATTATGCTGATTGGACCTAATGAGTGAGAATTAGTAACTCCTCTAGATTTATTGGTAAGACATGTGTGTGTCGGAGAGTGAAAAATAAATCTGACTAAAATTTAGGGGCCTTCTACTCAGTGAAGTTTCTAGGGGTTCAGTGATAATGGCACATGTTGAAACATCCCTTCTAAAGTAAAGGAGAAGTTGTTACATCTGGCCTTTTCTACAACCAAGAAAGAGGCACAATGCCTTAGTGGGCTTCTCCTCCTCCTTCTTCTTCTTCTTCTTCTTCTTCTTCTTCTTCTTCTTCTTCTTAATATTTCATTGATTTTTGAAAGTGAGAGAGACAGAACACAAGCAGGGGAGGAGCAGAGAGAGAGAGGGAGACACAGAATCCAAAGCGGGCTCCAGGCTCTGAGCTGTTAGCACAGAGCCAGACACGGGGCTTAAACTCAAGAACCATAAGATTCTGACCTGACCCGAAGTCGGCCACTTAACCAACTGAGTTGGTGCCCCTAGTGGGCTTTTGAGGACAACATTTTACTCATTTCAGTGTGTTACTTCAGGCCATTTACCATGTGACCCGAAAAACTGCTAGTTTTGAATGGGGCCCAGAACGAGAAAAAGGCTTTACAACAGGTTTAGGCTGCTGTGTAAGCTGCTTTGCCAGTTGGGCCATATGATATAGCAGATCCACTGGTGCTTGGAATGTCAGTGGCAGATAAGGATGTGTTTGGAGACTTGGAAAGGTCCGTATAGTTGAACTGCCACATAGGCCTTTGGGATTTTGGAGAAAGGCCCTAAGATCCTCCTTGGATAACTATTCTCCTTTTGAGAAATGGTTCTTGGCCTGCTACTGGGCCTTCGTAGAGACTGAACACTTAACCATGGGCCACCAATTTACTATGTGAACTGAGCTGCCTTCGTGAACTGGTTGTTATCTAACTCACCAAACCATAAAATTAGACATGCACAACAACCCATCATTAAATGGAAGCAGTAAGTACATGATCAGTCCCGATCAGATCCTGAAGGCGTAAGTTACATGAAGAAGTGGCTCAAATGGCCATTGGACCTACTCCTGCTGCCTATCTTCTCTCACCCCGCATACCTGTGGCCTCATGGAAAGTTCCCTACAGTCAACTGGCAGAGGAAGAGAACACTTAGAACTGGCTTATAGATGCTTCTGTACCAGGTACAGGCGCCTCACAAAAGTGAAGAGCTGTAGCACTACAGTCCCTCCCTGGGACATCCCATAAGGACAGTGGTGAAGGGAAGTCCTCCCAGAGGGCAGAGCTTCAAGCAATGTACCTGGGTGTTTACTTTGTTCAGAAGGAGAAATGAGGAGACATGCAAATAGATTCATGGACTGTAGCAAAAGGTTTGGCTGAATGGTCAAGGTCTTAGAAGTGACATAATGGACATTTGGTAACAGAATTGGGGAAGAGGTATGTGACTAGACCTCTCTGAATGGGCAAAAACCATGAAGATGTTTGGGTTCCATGTGAATGCTTACCAAAGGATAGCCTCAGCAGAGGAGGATTTTAATAATCAAGTGTATAGAATAATCTGTTTTGTGGATATCGGTCAGCCTCTTTCCCCTTCCGTCCCTTGTCATTCCCTAGCATGCTCATGAACAAAGTGACTATGGCGGCAGAAATGGACATTTGCCTGGGCCAGCAACATGGGCATGCACTCATCAAGGTTGATCTGGCTATGGTCACCAGTGCCTAATCCACAAGTAACAGAGACTATCACTGAGAGCCTCCAAAATGGCACTATTCTTGGATGAACAGCCAGCTACCTGGGTTAATTACGTTGGACTGCTTCCATCCTGGAAGCTGCGGTGTTTTATCTTTTTTGGAATACACATTTATTCCAGATATGGTTTTGCCTTCTCTATACCCAGTGCTTCTGCAAAAACCATTATCCATGAACTCCTAGAATGTCTTATCCTCTCTCATGGTATTCCATACAGCATTGTTTCTGATCAAGGAACTCACTTCATAATAAAAGAAGTACAGTAATGGGCCCATTGTTCATGGAATTTACTGGTCTTCTCATGTTCCTCAACACCCTAAAGCAGCTGCTTTAATGGAACAGGGGAATAGATTTATGAAGACTCAGTTATAGTTCCAGTAAGGTGGCAATACCTTCCCGGGCTGGGGTGAAGGTTCTCCAGTAGCTCAGATAAACTGCAAATCAGCACCCAATATCTGGTGCTGTGTCTCAGATAGCCAGTCGTCATGGGTCCAGGAATCAAGGGGTGGAAATGGGAGTGGCACCACTCATTCATTGTTAATAATAGCAAAGTTTTTGTTTTCTGTTCCTGCAACTTTCTGGTCTGCTGGCCTAGAGATCTTAGTTCAAGAGGGAAGAATGTTTCCACCAATAGACACAATAACAATACCATTAAACTGAAAATTAAGGTTGTCACCTGGCTACTTTGGGCTTCTCATGCCATTGAATCCACAAAGAACAGTGTTGGTTGGGATGATTGATCCTGAATACCAAAGGAAAATTGGATGAGCATTCCACAATGGAGGCATATAGGAGATCCCATATGACATCTTAGTATTGCCCTATATTTAGCAGAATATTGATATTAAATACTTCAGAGTTTATTTCCTTAGTCCACTTGTACTCATCTACTACAAGTACCCTATGTGGACTGCAGTTTTCTCTGACCATTTAGACAAAATGGGCTCATCTCTGCTGACCTCAGCTGGAGTTATTATTTTGGTTTTGTTTTTTAAGACACTTTTATTGAGGTATGATACAATGTACATATGTACATTGTACAATAAACTGTACCTACATAAAATATGAACTTTGATACATGTTTAAAAATGTTTCAACTGTGGTAAAATACCCATGACATAAATTTGCCATTTTAACTATTTTCAAGTATATCTTTTGATGGTGTTACGTATATTCACATTGCTGTGCAACCAATCTCCAGAACTCTTTTCATCTTCCAGAACGGAAACTCTGCACCCATCAAGCAACAGCTCCCATGTCTTAGCCTATTCAGGCCACTATACAAAAATACCATAGACTGGATGGGGTTGATTAAACAAAAAAACATTGATTTCTTACAGTTCTTGTAGGCTGGAAGTCCAAGCCTTCTTTCTGGTTTCTGGTTTATAGACAGCTGTCTTGTCAGTGTATCTTCACATAGTGGGAGGGGAGAGAGCTCTCTGAGATCTGTTTTTTAAGGACCATAATCCCATTCATGGGGGCTCCACCTTCATGACCTAATCACCTCCCAAAGCCCCCCCCCCCACACACACACACCTCTTAATACTACATCATATTGGGGGTTAAGATTTCAACAGATAAATTTTGGTGGGACACAAACATTCAGACCATAACATTTCATTTCCTCCTCTCCATAACCCCTGACAACCACCATTCTACTTTTTGTTTCTATGAATTTGACTACTCTAGATATCTCACATAAGTGGAATCATATAGTATTTGTCATTTTTTGACTGGCTTATTTCATTCAGTATATTGTCCTCAAGTTTCATCTATGTGGTAACATGTGCCAGAATTTCCTGCCTTTTTAAGGCTGAATGATAATCCATTGTATGTACATACCACATTTTGTTTATCCACTCATCTGTCAATGATCACATAAGTTGCTTCCAACTTCTGGAGAGGGTTTGAGTTAGCATAGGTTTGCCTCAGTCCTTAGTCTAGCCTGATGTTTGTCAACAAAACATAGCACGTATCATCCAACAGATCCTTGATAAGAATTGGCCATACTATTGTGTTCATCGCTTAGTGCCTACTTACTGCACCTATTTGCTAAGTCTTATGGGTGTGTCAATCCTCTGCAATCTTGAATTCTCTTGTTGGGATGAGTCTCACTGTTTTCATGATGGTGCTGGTCTCAGGAAACCTCTCTGAGAGCATTATCCTCTCGACTCCCCCTCTTCCACACCAATCTCTTTGAAACCTGACAATAGCTCATAACTCCTAGCTACTTCTCTGATTAGGCCTTTCTGGGTCAAATTAATCCCCCTTTCCATTGAGAGTTGGCAGTCTCCGTTATATTTCAGAGTTGGAATGCTCTTTCTAGCCAAAGTGATATATGTCTTAGTACATTTCCTTTTAATTAATAGTGATTTGGGATATTTTCATTTCTTTGGACGAATCCTTCCCATCAAGAATTGTTATGATTCACTTGGGAAAGCAAACTGAAATTTATGTTCTCATAAATATTTGAAAAGAAGCCATCTCATAGTCCAGGATCGGAAATCACAGGCTTGCCATGTGGATAGTCTGAGGGCTCTTGGTCTTGAAATAAATATATATCCACTTCAGCATCATTGTGAACAGAATTTGCATGCATGCCACTAGGTGAGGCCATGTGTGAGCTCATCTCTGCAGAACCCTGCTGGGTACTCCTTGCTGGACTGGTGGGCTTTATCAGTGTCACATGATCACTTCAAACAGGTCAAGTTGGTCTTGGATTTTAGTTCTCCACTTTGTGGCTGATGGCATTCTGCAAGAATCTAAATTCTATGATAATAAAAGTTTATATAATGCCAAACACAAGAGCACATTCTGTATTTCACTGGTCTAAGTTTAATTTGAGTACCTAGCAATTTTGAACTGCATGACTAAACCAGTTGTCCTGCTGTGAACCTACCCCTTGCAACCTTGAGTGTGGGTGGAGGGCAAGAGTTTCCTCCTCGAGTGGGGAAGAGACACAGATGTCCTGGAGGAAGCAAGAATTTTTTACAAATAGAGGGAAACAAAAGGAAGAATTGTACAACTCTCCTCTAGAGGACTCAGCTGAACAGGAAGGTCTGGAAATGCCGGAAGCTACCATCACTTTGAGGCAAGAGTGAGAAGAACAAAATTTTACCGCAAGTTTCTGAAGGACTTGATTTAGAAACCTTTGAAAAGCCCAGGACTGACTTAATGGGGGCCAAGACCTCAACCTGAGAGGAGCTGGCATACAAAGAATGTAGTGAGGTTGCTTTTCCTGCCTCAGCAGCTGACTTGGATGTCACTGGCAAAGCCGTTTCCTTCTTAAGACCTAAAAGTTCGCTACACGTATACCGTCTCTATAATATTTTCCAATATGTGTAGCATGTACCATGGTCTTCCCCACTGCTTAATCTTCTTGTTCGTTCATTTCGAGTTTTTATTTAAATTCCAACTAGTCAACATATAGGGCAACACTAGTTTCAGGAGGAGAATCCAGTGATTCATCACCCACGCACAACACTGATCGCTCATCACGACAAGTGCCCTCCTCGATACCCATCACCCACCCAACCTATCCCCCCAGCGGCCTCCCCTCCACCACCCCCCAATCTGCTCTCTACACCCACTGCTTAGTCATTTGATTTTCACTCTGTATCCTCAGAAGAGAGTCATTTTTTTTCCTCTTACAAAGGATCTGTTGATAAACTGGGTCCGGTCTTGAAAGCTTCATTCTTAAGCAAATGTGTATTAATCTCCCAGTTCCTGATTTGCCAGGAACATTAGGAAGCCAGAGGAAAAACAAACCAAAAGTCTATTTTTGGATGAGCTGACTTATAGACAACAAGGGAGAGTGCCCCTCCTCTGTGACCCAAGAACTGGTCAACTGTAAATCTTATGAATTCTTATCCCTCCAGAATACCTGGGTGTGATAAATACATGCGGGAGGTCATGGGCCTGAGTTTGTAACCAGTAGCAAGAATATATTTAGGGTTATGGTCTGAGACCTGATTCTGGTTGAAAGAAGTCACAGAAATATAGATAGAAGAGGCCTGTTTTTCTTAGCTCTGAAGTTCTCGGGTCATTGCCTCGACACACTAACATCTCTTTATATAGGTTACTTGCTTAAAATATTAAATAATCAGAACATATTTTGCCACCAACACGACTCAAAGTTGGTAGTAACTGGTGGGCTCTGATTCTTGCCAATCAGCTTAATTGACTCCACAGGTCAATTAATGCGACTCTTCACATTTTTTTAAAAAAATGGACAACCTTCTACTGTAGCTTGTCGTTAGCTTGTCTGATACTTTAAACAAGTTGTATGCAAGTTTACTCTTTAACAAATATTAGTTCTTGGCTTATCGATCTGATAATTGACAAGGGGAGCAGTATCTGTTAAAAATGATCTATTTTCAGACTACTGTCAACCGTTGCCTTGAATATTATAACAACTCTAGTCTCCACACAGCAACCAGAGTTGATTTTCCTAAAACTCTTATGATGTCATCCCTCTTCTTTTTTTTTTTAATTTTTTTTTTTTAACGTTTGTTTATTTTTGAGACAGAGAGACACAGAGCATGAGCAGGGGAGAGGCAGAGAGAGAGGGAGACACAGAATCTGAAATAGGCTCCAGGTTCTGAGCTGTCAGCACAGAGCCCGACATGGGGCTTGAACTCATGGACCGTGAGATCATGACCTGAGCCGAAGTCGGACGCTTAACCAACTGAGCCACCCAGGCGCCCCTCATCCCTCTTCTTGATATCATTCGGTGTTCCCTACACCTTCAGGATAAAGTCCAAACTCCTTAATATGGGGTTTCAGAAGAACAACTGAACTAGCTTAGCCAAATATCCCTTGGGCTACTCACAAGTTTCAAGTGGATTAAACATTCTTTAGGCCACATGCTCTAAAAAGTGATTTACTGATTTGTTTACAGGTGCTACTGATCTCAGAGAAGGAAGTGGCACACTCCTGGTCACCCTCATTTCCTCTCCCACCATGCCAGGGCAGAATGCTTTCAAGGTCTGGGCATTCTTTCCCTCCAGATGAACTGGGCTGATAGCAGATGCTGTGCTAATGGCTCCTCTTAGACAGTGGATGAGTCATAGGGCCAGGAGAATTCCGGAAGTGGGGTTGAGTCAGGGCATAATCCAAATAGGATGTATATTACACCAGCCAGCAAGGAGCCTGGTCTATGTCCAGTCCTCAGACTTGTATCATGCTCCCCGTTCCTGTCAAGGCCAGGTCATTTCTCCACCTTCTCCTCTAAGGCTGTACCCTCATAAGTGGGCTTTATGCCTTGCTAGCTTATTTCCTCCTAAGATCCAGCCATGCTAGCAGGGTCTAATTCGGATTGGCTCAAATATTAGGCAATCAGATTTCGTTATTATAAACATTCTTCTGACTAGGTCTTATTGAGCTGTATAAAATTGTTTCTGATTCATTGCATATTTTATAACCAAATGTATTCACCTTCTGGATCTAAACGTAGTCAGAACAACTTTTACATTTCTCCTATTTTGCTTAAGCTGGTTTGAGTTGGGTTTCTGTCAATGACAACCAGAGTCCTGACAGATTGTGATTATGTAAAGCAACTTTTGGATGGCCTTGATGCAGGCTTACTGTGACAGGGAATTTGTGGATATCTGTTCTCCTTTACACTGGCCTCTTCTACAGATGCTTGGACCTTTTATCTAACTCTTGCCAGAAAATAACAACTATTTTAAAATTAAAATTGTTTTGAGCAGATGGTCTCTAAATGTTAATTGATTCATCCTGTGGAAAGCATGTCACTTATATGACAACAAATAAAAGTGTAATTTAATTAATTACCTAAGCATACAATTTGCCACTATTTCATCCTGATAGCTTCTTTGGAAAGCTATGTTGTTCCCAACTAGTCCTTGCACTGGAGTGGTTTTGAAATTATTCCACATTCTTCTCTGGGCCAACTCTGTAGGAGCGGATATGGCTATCCCTCCGGATTGGAGTCTTAATTTCCTTATTTTGCAGAAAAGAACATGACCTTCTAAGGCTGCGATTCTCAAATTTTAGCCTGCATTGGAATCAGGAGGGCTTAGTAAGCCACAGGTTGCTGGACTCTCTACACCTGAGATTCTGATTCAGGAGGTCTGGGGTGGGGTCCCAGAGTATTTGCATTTCTACCAAGTTCCAGGTGATCTGATGTTGCTCATGTGAGACCACACTTCACTATCACAGAGTGCGCCTACTAGAGTAGACCCTGACAGTAGGCAAATAGACACCATTTGTTTTCTGCTTGGTTCTTCATAAAGGCCTTGTTGGCAGAGGTGCTTTACATGGGAGAGTGGCAGTCGGCTATATGGAGCATATCCACTCTGCTGTATTAGGGGCCCCCAAATTAAGTGCATGTGGGGCCAATGAGATAGCCTAAAAGAGTCCAGGGGAGGGGGAGGGGGAGATAGAAAAAGGGGGTACGGTGCACACTGGATATGTAATGGTGAGTACAATGGCAAACTGGAGAGGGCACCCCCCCCCGCAAAAGAACATTCTATAGCGTGACCATCGAGATCACAGACCCTGGAGCAGGCTCCACCACTTATTTGTCATGTGACAAGGTTAGGCAAGTTACCTAACCTCTCCATGGCTCAGTTTCCTCATTCCCCAGAATCTGGATAATGACAGAACCTAGCTCATAGGGTTATTAGGAAGAGTAGATAAATTAACATATGAAAATAATTTAGAAGGAAAGGTAATTAATCAATTAATTAATTATTAAGTAAGTAAGTAATAATAACCACTACTACTAGGTTATAATAACAGTAAATACTTATGTAATACTGACTTTGGGGGCACCTGGGTGGCTCAGTCGGTTAAGTGTCCGACTCTGGTTTTGGCTCAGGTCATGATCTCACACGTCGGGCTCCCCAGTGACAGTGTGGAACCTGCTTGGGATTCTCTCTCACTGTCTCTCTCTCTCTCTCTGTCTCTGCCCCTCCCCTGGCTGGTCCCCCCCCCCCCCACCTCAAAATAAATAAATAACCTTCAAAAACTACTGTCTTTTACCTGGCACTCCCAGAAACACACTTGCTTTGATTAATTTTCACAATAACCTATGAGATAAGCACGATTACTAGTCTTATCTTATTGACTGGTAAACTGAGCTCCACAGACGTTACAAAGCTGGCCCAAGTGCACACAGCGAGTGAATGAGGGCGTTGGACTGCAAACCCCAGCAGGTTGCTCAGTCTGGCTGTCACCATCACACGCCAGCACCAAACACCACTCTGGGTCTGTAACGAGCCGCCACTGAACTTGGGCCAGATCACGTCATGGGGCGTAGGAGTTCAGCTTCACCTGCCCATTCCTTTTTATTTATTTATTTTTTCTTTTAAGAGAAACTAGAAATCTGGAGTTTTGTGTATTGTTTTGCATGCTCAGTTTTGAAAAATTGACCCACTGCGTGGGTCAGAGAGCACACATCTCTGGACCACTGTTGGCCCGCAGGCCACACACTCAGGAGCTCTGCATGGACCCTGGAGGTGAGGAGAGGGTAACGCGGTGGCTGATTATCCTGCCGTACATGCAGCAGAATCAGAGCCTCTGTGATTCTACCCTCTAGCCTCTGCCTAGAAGGGCAGTTTATTTCATGATGCCTCATAGGGCGCCCCTTCCTCAGCAGTCTTCTCTTTGTGCTGACAGCTTTCCAGCCCTTTACTTTCTTTACTGTCCAATTTTCTCAGACGGAGACCACACAGATGCTTCACCCACTAAAACGTTGATCCCTCCCTCCTTCTGAATGAAGAATTCTTTTTTAAAAAAATTTTTTTAGTGTTTATTTATTTTTGAGGGATGGTGGGGGAGGGGGGGGAAGGAGAGAGAGAGCATCCAAAAGTAGGCTGCAGGCTCTGAGCTGTCAGCACAGAGTCCAACAGGGGGCTCAAACCTACTGACCATGAGATCATGACCTGAGCGGAAGTCAGACGCTTCAGCGACAGAGCCACCCCCTGCAGAATTATTTCTAAAGGTACAAGAGAGCGATGTCAGCCATCAAACCCATTCCTTAGCCCTTCTTAAAAATTCCTTTGATTCTGATCTCTTTGTCTGGAAAATAAGCAGCCTCCCCTACATTTCCACTACTTGAGATCTGAACTTCTTGATGACATGGTTACTTCCGCAAGGCACACCTGAAGGATACATCTACAAAACCAGATAAATTCACCTTCCAGCGGAAGAGCTCTTGCTGTGGCTTGAATTATATAGCTCACGGATCTGGCCTGTCCAATCGAAAACACAAGATTTCGATATGTGTCATGATGACATAACATTATTTTCCCAAAATAAACAGAGGCTATTCGTTCCAGCTGGATCTTATTAGTGGTTTTCCTATTTTGCTTTTGGTCAGCCCCCAGGCCAACCTCCCAGGCTGAGCTCCTTCTGAGGCCAAGAAAGGCTTTTCCATGCGCGGACCCTGCTGGGACAATTGATCATGACCACTAAAGCCCCAGCCAGCTCTGTGCTGGAGGGTGAAGAGGTCCCCTCGTAGAAGAGGCGTGAACAGCCAGCCCTGACCTGGAATCACATCATCCCGAAGCAAAGTTCTCAGCAGATGCTGACTTCTACAACTTATTATTATTTTTTTAAGTTCCTATGGTTAGAAATGTGCAGCGTTCGTTTCTAAATCGCAGCCTTCTTCGGACATGCAGAATTATTGCCACATTCAGTGGTTGCATTTCGGGCTGTGAAATATTTGCATTGCTTCTCCGAATAGTAAGGACAACCGCTGGAGTCCTCCCTGTGGAAGAGGACTTCCACATGTTCGTGACAGGAAATTTATGGCTTTCACTTCGTTTAACGCCTCGGAGCCAAATCCAATCATTTGTGTTGAAGACCTTAAAAGCAGTTAGTGTTGTGGAAACGTTCACTGCTGCTGAGAGAGGAAGACGGAAAGGGAAGCAGGGAGCCTGGGGAAGGGTAGAGGGAGACGGCTTTTGTGGTCTTGGAAAGGGGTAGAGGTATAGAAGTGATGGCTTTGAAAAATCTAGCTGGTGCTGGTTTTATTTGTATGTAATAATTACTTGGTTCTAGGTACCCTACTGCAGAAAATGTAATTATGGGTCATTAATTTTCACAATTTACTATAACGTACTCAGATTTAACACAAAGGCATGGGCACAGCTGCATCGATTTTTTAACCCTTTGCTGGTCTGTGGTACACGTGGGTATTCAACTTGGGGTGAAGACCCAACATATATTTGAGGAGACCTGCCGTGTCTTGCTGTGGTAAACATGATCTGGGTCTGGTCCTCAGCTTTGAGAAGTCCAAAACTCAAGCCTTTTAGTTTATACAAAGTTGATTTGGCTTAGGGGGACTGATTATATCAGACAACCCACAAGAAACCAGATGCCAATGTATATAGTCTCAGTGAGAAATGAAATCCGAGTATCTACGTTAGCACAATCTCTCTGCTGTTGGAAAGTCTGCATGGAAAAAGCCAAATTATTATCAGGAAGTGACTTGATGAGCATAGAATCCAAGCCAGGGAGTCAGCCTGAGAATCCCACTGTGACCACCTCCCCAGGGGACTAAGTGCTGGAAATGTAATGGGAAAGAGGCAGCTTTTGTCTCGTCTGTCTCCAGAACTTGTACTTTCTCTAGAGTCCTCTTGGCAACCTTTCTTACTTCTTTTGGTAATACCATTAATAGGGAAACAATTTTCTTCCACACTGTTGTATCTCCGTTAGATTTCCAGGCTCTGCTCTGTTGGAATTAGGAAATCACCAGCACCCAAAGGAATCCTGAAGTTCTTACTCCATCATAATGCAGTAATTTTACTAGTTTACTCTTGTTAGGGGGTACACTACTTCCCCACTCCTTTAAGTGTTCATGCAGAAGGATTTCCATGACTGCTGACCTCCCCTCTAGGAAGGAGAAGTGATTTATTTTGTAGATAAATCTGAGAAATGGTCCTGAGAGTGGGTGATTCTGCCTTTTCTAGGATCCCTCTCCAGATCTACAGGCTGGCAAAAGGGATAGTGTCTAATACTGTCTCCTGCTATGCAGCAAGGGTCCCATCCCTGAGATGTAAGTCCCTTGTGTCAGTGACCAGATGCATCTAAATAAGAGGAAGAAAGGTATAATTAATGGACCCATCTCTGGACAGCCCCCCTATGCCAGATGAAACATGCCAGCAAGCACACAGTGCCAGGTGGATAGACATTTGAGCTCTGTTTGCCTTCTCAATTCCTGAAGCATGAGTCACTTACCAGCATTCAAGTTTCATTGAGAATTCTGCTGTTGTTTTCTTATCATTTCATTTTTGCTAAACAGTGACAGAGCACCTTGGCCTGAGTAAGGATCAACTTGTGTTTGATGAATAACTAATTTCATTATTATTATTTGAATTATTCCTGTATCCATCTTGTCTCCTTTTAGGACATCAAGACCTTAAGAAACACCAAGGTGTGTGGGGCGCCTGGGTGGCTCAGTTGGTTGAGCGTCCGACTTCAGCTCAGGTCACGATCTCGCGGTCCATGAGTTCGAGCCCCGCGTCGGCTCTGGGCTGATGGCTCAGAGCCTGGAGCCTGCTTCCGATTCTGTGTCTCCCTCTCTCTCTGCCCCTCCCCCATTCATGCTCTGTCTCTCTCTGTCTCAAAAATAAATAAACATTAAAAAAAATGTTTTTAAAAAAAGAAACACCAAAGTGTCTTTCAAAATCCTAAAGATGGTTAATTCCATCTTGACACTTTGGTGCTTTTTCTATTCTTTTTTCTTCATTCCAGTTGCTGCCTAAGTGCATCTCCCTTGGGCCATATATTCCCATCCCCATTCAGTTCAACTTTTCTTCCCACTCCTTCCTCCTGGGCCTCCTCCCAATGGGGTCCTCCCTTCCAGTCCTTTCTATTCCACTCTTTTCACATTTTCTTTCATGTTAAGCATCTTCTGAATACTCCTCTAACATCCCCCTGCCCTATCCTACTCCCCAGCCACCTTCAGGGAGAGACTCCAAGGCTCCCAGAGCAGGGAGTCAAAACTGGCATTCCTATTCCGCCTTGTTGCCCTTTCTAAATCAGTGTTTTTCCAAACTTGATTCAAAATCCACTCAAAGCTCATACCATCTTGTCTTTCTGTTCAGATGCTGCACCTTGAAGCCAAGCAGACCATATGTCATCATTGTCAGCTTTGACAATGTTCACTTACTGTTTTTGATCTGAGTGTTTCTTCCTGGTTATATTTCACCAGGAAGTTGGCAAGAGACAGCTTGTCATTATCAGGCCACAGGTTCTATCACTATGTTCACCTCATGTTTAGTCAGCATGTTGAAAGCATTCTTTTCCCAACATCCCATCCAATCTTCAACCTGCTTCCTGTATCCAACAGGGATACAGTAAAAAAGGATGAACAAAGACTGAATTGTTACCTGGCATACTTAGTAGTTAAGAAAATACACTGTGCACTGAACAGTGCATTCTATAAAGTATTTCCAACTGCAAGCTCTATCTGACAGCCTCTAATTCACCCAAAATTAAGACAGTGGTAGCTGGAGATCTTTTCTCAATCCAACAGTCCTCACTACATGAATTACTGTCAGGCAACTCAAACTGATCTGAGTACAATAAACATCAACTTCGCTTTCAGGCTTAAATTTGAAAGAGGGAAGCTGCCGGCAACCAAGTAGAGAGTGGAGGAAAAAAAGTATGTGCACCTGATAAAAAAATTACTTTATCATAAGGAAAAATATAACATGGTTCTGAAGGCTCTGAGGAAGATAATTTTTCTCAGGAAACAAAACCACCTAGAAGTCCTCCAAAAGACACAAGAGGATATAGCTTCTATAAAATAGAAGTAAGAAAACCAAAGGAAAAATAGGCTATAATGAAGGAGGAGATTTGAAGAGAATTGGTTAAAACGAAGAATGGATGTAAGAAAATTCAAAAAAATGCAAAAGCAGAGTTCCACTTGTTGGGATAAAGATGTTAATATCACTCCCACCGCAACAACAGAAAATGCCAGATGAATGGAAAAAAGAAATCTATAGTCTGATTTAAAGTCGTCTGTGGTGCTTTTTAATTAAAGCCATCGGATGTTGTTGTGGATGCAAGGAAGTTCAAATGAATTAAATTCCAGAGAGAATTAAGCCTTCTTAGGTGAGCTAAGACTGGTAGCTGCTTTCATCCCTGGGGGCATTGACTCTACCAGGCATCACAAGTAGGCTAAGCAGGGAGCTGCCATAAGCAAAAGACTTACCTGGGTCAAGGGTAAACTCTCTGAGCTCATGAGAGTGTACATAGACTGGCATGGTAGATTGAAATCCGGGAGGAGCCCAAACATAGAGCTAGGCCTCACTACTCAGCAATTTTTCCCATCCAAACTTCTGTTGAGCAAATACTGATAAGGACAGGCTGAGAGTGAAAGGACAAGAAAGATAGCATAATTTTGCGGTACTTAGGTCCCAAAGCCCTGACAATTAAAACAACAGGTGAACTGAAATCATCATAAATCAGAGCATCAGCAAGATGGAGGAGGAGGACCTTTCTACCATCATCCTTCCATAGAAGCATGAGTTTGACAACTACCCACAGAGGGAAGTACCTTTGTGGGAGTCTAGGAATCCAGCCAAGAAGTTCCAGATCACTGGGGGAGCAAAATTTCCAAATATAGATATAGCATGAGACTAAGAAAGAAATACAGAACGTACAAAACACCCAGGAAAAATTTAACAAAATGGCAATAGTAATTCCTAATGTATCAATAATTACTTTAACTATACTTTAAATATAAATGGATTAAATTCCCTGACCAAAAGACACACAGAAGCTTAATGGATAAAAAACCCCACAAGACTAAACTATGGGCTGCCTGCAAGAGAGTCACAGTCACTTCAGTTTTTGGTTTTGCTTTGTTTTGTTTTTTACTTTTTAAAAAAATTCCTAGTATAGTTAACATACAGTGTTATATTAGCTTCAGGTGTACAAACAGTGGTTCAACAGTTCTATACATTACTCAGTGTTCATCATGATTAAGTGTACTCTTAATAGTCTTCACCTATTTCGCCCATCCCCCAGATTTCAAGATATGCTACAAAGGTGTAGTAATCAAAATGATATTATACTGGCACAAAAATAGACACATAGATCAATGGAACAGAACAGGGAGTCCAGAAACAAGCCCAGCATTATATGGTCAATTAATCTTCAATAGAGGAGGCAAGACCATGCAATGAGTAAAAGGCAGTCTCTTCAACAAATAGTCTTGGGAAAACTGGACAGCAATGCGCAAAAGAACGAAACTGGGCCACTTTCTTGCACCATACACAACAATAAACTCAAAATGGGTTAAGGACTTAAATGTGAAACCATAAAAATCCTAGAAGAGAGCCAAATTATGGCAGTAATTTCTCTGACATTGGCCACAGCAACATTTTTGTAGATATGTCTCCTGAAGCAAGGGAAACAAGAGCAAAAACAAACTATTGGGACCACATCAAAGCTTCTGCACAACAAAGAAACAATCAACAAAACTAAAAGACAAAATCTTATGAATGAGAGAAGATATTTGCAAATGACATATCTGATAAAGGGTTAGTATCCAAAATAGAAAGGAACTTATACAACCCAACAGCAAATAATAATAATAATAATAATAATCCCATTTAAAAATGGGCAGAAGACATGAACAGACATTTCTCCAAAGAAAAAATACAGGTGGCCAACAGACACATACAAAGATGCTCATCATCACTTACCATCAGGGAAATGCAAATCAGAACTACCATGAGATATTCATACCTGTCAGAATGGCTAAAATCAACAACATAAGAGTCACTTTAGCTTTAAAGACACACACAGACTAAAGGTGAAGTCATGGAAAAAGATATTCATGTAAATGAAAACCAAAAGAGAGCAAAGTGAGGTGTACTTATACCAGACTAACTAGGCTTTAACTCAAAAGCTGTAACAAGAGACAAAGGTTATTATATAATTATAGAGGGGTAAATTCATTAAAAGGATTTAACAGTTATAAATATATAGGTACCCAACATTGGAGCACCTAAGTATATAAAGCAAATAATTAACAGATCTGAAGGGACACATGGGCAGCAATACAATAATACTAGGAGATTTCATTACTCCACTTTCAGCAATGGATGACTCATTCAGACATAAAATCAACAAGATAACATGACTAGAACTATACATTAGCCCAAATGGACCTAACAGACATCTAATAGCAGCAGAAGACACATTTTTCTCAAGCACTCCTAAACATTCTCCAGGATAGGTCACATATTGGGCCACAAAAGAAATCTTAGCAAATTTAAGAAGTTTGCAATTATACCAAGCATTTTTCCTGATCACAATGGTATGAAACTAGAAATCAATAACAGGAAATCAGAAAAACTTACAAATATGTGGAAAGTAAGCAATGCATTCCTAAACAACCAATCGATCAAAGAAGAAATCAAAAGGGAAATTAAAAAATAAATCATGAGACAAACAGAAATGGAAACATGATATACCAAAATGCAGCAAAAACACTTCTAAGAGGGAAATTTATAGTGATAAATGCCTACATTATGAAAAAAGAAAAATCTCAACTCAGCAACCTAACTTTACATCACATGTAGCTAGAAAAAGAACTAAGTCCAAAATTAGTAGGAGAAAACAAAACAAAACAAAGTTCAGAGCAGAAATAAATAATGAGGCTAATAAGTAAATACTTTAGAAGAGATCAATGAAACTAGGTTTGTTTTTTTTTTTAAGTTAAACAGAATTACAAATCTTTAGTCAGACTAAGAAAAAAGGGAGGATTCAAATAAGTAATTCAGAAATGAAAGTGGAACCATTAAAACTGATACAACAGAAATATAAAAAAAATCATGAAATACTACTGTGAACAATTATATACCAACAAGTTGGATAACCTAGAAGAAAAGGATAAATTCATAGAAACAAAAATCTACCAAGACTGAATGATAAAGAAAAAAAATCTGAACAGACCAAAAGGAGTAAAGATATAGAATCAATAATTGAAAACCTCCCAACAAAGATAAACCTAAAGTCTGATGGCTTCACTGGTGTATTGTACCATATAAAGAAGAATTAATACAAATTCTTCTCAAACTCTTTCCAAAAATTGAAGAGGAAGGAATACTTCCAAAATCATCTTACAAAGCCAGCATTACCCTAATACCAAAGCTATAAGAAAAAATAAATTACAAACTAATATCCCTGATGAACACAGAGGCAAAATTCCTCAACAAAATTCTGGAAAATACACATTAAGTTTCATACACCATGATCAAGTGAGATTTATCCTTGAGATGCAAGGATAATTCAACATATACGTATCAATAAATGTGATTTATCACATTAATAGAACGAAGGACAAAAATCAAATATCACCTCAATAGGTGCATAGAAAGCATTTGACAAAATTCAACAAAGGTGCTAAGAATACACAATGGGGAAAGGATAGTGTCTTCAATAAATGGTGTTGGGAAAAATGGATGTTCACATGAAATAAATAAATAACTAAATACATACATACATACATACATACATACATAAAAGAAGAAATTGGATCCTTACACCATACACAAAAATTAACTCAAAATGGATTAAAGACTTAGACTGTAAACTGTAAACCTGAAACTGTAAACTCCTAGGAAAAAAACAGGGGAAAAGCTCCATGATGTTTGCCTTGGCAATGATTTTTTGGATTTGACAACAAAGTCACAGGCAACAAAAGCAAAAATTAACAAGTGGGACAACAAAGTAAAAAGTTTCTGCACTGCAAGGGAAACAGTCAACAAAACGAAAAGGTAACATATGGAATGGCAGAAAATATTTGCAAACCATATGTCCCATAAGGGGTCAATATCCAAATTATAAAAGGAACTAACTCAAATAAATAGCAAAAACAAACAAACAAAAAAAAAACAAATAACTAGATTAAAAAATGGCCAGAGGACCTAAATAGACATTTTCAAAAGAAAACATACAAATGGTCAACTGACATATGAAAATTTGACATCACTAATCATCATGGAAATGCAAATCTAAACCACAATCAGTTATCAACTCATACCTGTTAGGATGGCTATTATCAAAAAGTCAAAAAACAACAAGTGTTGGCGAGCATGTGGAGAAACAGGAACTTTTATAGACTGTTGGTGGGAATTTAAATTGGTACAGCCATTATAAAAAACAGTATGGAGGTTTCTCCAAAAATTAAAAATGGAACTAACATGTGATTCAGCATTCCTGCTTTTGGGTATATATCCAAAGAAATATATATATCCAAATATATATCCAAAGAAAATGGAATCACTATCCCAAAGAGATATCTGCACTCCCCTGTTCATTGCATCTAAATGTCCATCAGTGTATGAATGGATAAAGAAAATGTGGTACACATAGGTTAAAATGTTGTTCAGTCTTTAAAAAAGGAAGGAAATCCTGCCATTTGCAGCAACATGGATGGGCCCAGAGGACAATTATACTATGTGAAATGAGCCAGAAACAGAAAGATGCATTCACTTATAGGTGGAATCTAAAAAAGCCAATGTTACAGACACAGAGTAGAAAGGGTGGTTACTAGGGATAGAGAATAGGGGAAATGGGGAGATGTTGCTTAAAGGGTACAAACTTTCAGTTACAACAAAAATAAGTTTTAGAGATCTAATAAGCACCATGGTGACTATAGTTAATAATAATTACTATATACTTGAAATTTGCTGAAAGTAGATTTTAAGTATTCTTGCCCCCCTCCTCACAAAGGTACCTATGTGAGGTGATGGATATTTTAATTAGCTTGCTTGTGGTAACTATTCCACAATGTATGTGTATATCAAAACGTGCTATACTTTAATGTGTACACAATTTTTAGTATCATCAATTATACCTCAACAAAGATGTGGAGGAAATAAATACACAAAAATAAGAGATAAACTTCACTGAACTAAAGTAGAAAACTAACCCCAACCCAGATTGATTCCTGATTAGAAGAGGGAGGTCTTACTGTCTGAAAGAGAAAAGGGTAAGCCCCCCCCCTTTTTTTTTTTAATTTTTTAACGTTTATTTATTTTTGAGAGACAGAGATAGAACACGAGTCAGGGAGGAGCAGAGAGAGAGGGAGACACAGAATCTGAGGCAGGCTCCAGGCTCTGAGCTGTCAACAGAGCCCGACACGGGGCTCAAACTCACGAACATTGAGGTCATGACCTGAGCTGAAGTCAGACACTTAACTGACTGAGCCACCCAGGTGACCCAAGGGCAGGGCCTTTTTAAAACGAATATTATTTTACTCCAGTCTTTACTGTTCTCATGTATATAACTTTTGGCATGCAATCAAATGGCAAAAAGCAGGAAAATGTGACATACAATCAAGATAATAAAGTTAAATGAAGCAGATTCACAAACAACTTGGATGTTGGAAGTATCAAGCAAGGACATTAAAATTGCTTTCATAATTATATTAAAATGTATATTTTATACAAATATTAAAGCATAAATAATATTCATTTTATGTAAACTCTTCTAGAAAATAGAAGAGGAGAGAGTGCTTCCCACTTCATGTTATTGGGCCAGAATTACTCTGACACAAAAACAGTAAAATACATTATAAGAAAACTAAATATCAATATCCTTCATGAACACAAGTGGAAAATTCTTAACAAAATTTTAGCAACAATGTATAAAAATGATAGTATAAGTATGTGGGGTTTATCCCATGATTGCAGAATTTAACAATTGAAAAGTAACCAATGTAATTTACTATATTAACAGACTAAAATAAATCCATGTTTTTGTCTCAACACATGCAGGTGATGTATTTGAAGAAAGTTGATTTAGGGTTGAAACTCCCAGCAAAGTAGAAATAGAAGGGAAAGTCTTGTCCTGATAAGGGTCATCTACAAAACTCTACAGCAAAATATTTTGCTTACTGGTGAAAAAATGAATGCTTCTCTCTAGAAATTGGGAAAACGGTAAGAATGTCCACTCTCACCTTTTCTATTCAAAATTGTAGTGAAGATGCTAGCCAGTGCAGTAAGAGAAGAAAAAGGGATCAAAAGATACAGATTTGGAAAGGCAGATATAAAACTGTCTTTATTTACTGCATGATCATCCATGTACAAAATCCTAAGGAATCTATAAACACTACTGGAGAAAAGAATTGAGTTTAGCAAGTTTATAGGATACGAAGTTAATTTACAAAACTCAGTTGTATTTCCATATACTATAAACAAAGATCAAAATTAAAATGCCATTTATAATGGCATCAAAAATATACTATACTTAGGAATAATCTGACAGAAGATGTGCAGATCTGTATACCGAAAACTATAAATCATTGTAGAGCAAAACTAAAGACTTAAATAAATGAACATATATACTATATTTATGGATTAAAAGACTCAATATGATGACGATATCAATTCTTCCCAAAGTGATCTGTAAGAATCAAAACCATCTGAAACAAAATCCTGGCAAGATTTGTTGCAGAAATTGACAAACTGATTTAAAAATTGATATAAATGTATCAAATCAACACATCATACACTTTAAACTTACACAATGTTACACATCAATTACACTGACATTTAAAAACCAATTAAAAATTGATAAACAACATTTTTCTCTTCCACACTCCCATCCCTAACCTGGACCACAAGTTTTATTGCTTTTATTTTTTCCTTTCATGTTTGCTCTTGCTTTTTTTTTTTTTTTTTTTTTTTTTATTTTAGAGACAGAGAGAGAGAGCTTGCACACAAGGGAGGGGGCAGAGGGAGAAAGGGGGGGAGAGAGAGAGAGAGAGAGAGAGAGAGAGAGAGAGAGAGAGAGAGAATCTTAATCAGGCTCCACACTCAGCACAGAAATGACATGGGGCCTGATCCCACAACCCTGGGATCATGACCTGAGCTGAAATCAAGAGTTGGATGCTCAACTGACTGAGCCTACCAGGCACCCCTATTCTCACAAAAATATTTCCCCATGAAAAACAATGTTTAAAAGCATAGAATTGGCTGCCTTGCAACACACTGAATTATCTGTTCCTGGAAGCATTCAAGAGAGACTGAACTATCTTTTTCTGTTTTTTGTTTTGTTTTGTTTTGTTTTGTTTTTTGTTTTGTTTTTTTTAGAGAGTACACAAGCAAGGGAGAGAGAGAGAGAGAGAGAGAGAGCAAGGGAGAAACCCAAGCAGGTTCCATGCTCAACACAGAGGCAAACATGGGGCTCCATCCCATGACCCTGGGATCATGACCTGAGCTGAAATCAAGAGTCAGACACTTGGGGCACCTAGGTGGCTCAGTCAGTTAAGCATTCAACTTCAGCTCTGGTCATGATCTTGTGGTTCATGGGTTCAAGCCCTGCATTGGGCTCTGTGCTGACAGCTCAGAACCTGGAACCTGCTTCAGATTCTGTGTCTCCTTCTCTCTCTGCCCTTTCCTCACTCTGTCTGTCTCTCTCAAAAATGGATAAGCGTTAAAAAAAAATTTTTTTTTTAAATTAGACTCTCAACTGATTGAGATATTTTTTTTCAATATATGAAATTTATTGTCAAGTTGGTTTCCATACAACACCCAGTGCTCATCCCAAAAGGTGCCCTCCTCAATACCCATCACCCACCCTCCCCTCCCTCCTACCCCCCATCAACCCTCAGTTTGTTCTCAGTTTTTAAGAGTCTCTTATGCTTTGGCTCTCTCCCACTCTAACCTCTTTTTTTTTTTTTTTTCCTTCCCCTCCCCCATGGGTTTCTGTTAAGTTTCTCAGGATCCACATAAGAGTGAAAACATATGGTATCTGTCTTTCTCTGTATGGCTTATTTCACTTAGCATCACGCTCTCCAGTTCCATCCACGTTGCTACAAAGGGCCATATTTCGTTCTTTCTCATTGCCATGTAGTACTCCATTGTGTATATAAACCACAATTTCTTTATCCATTCATCATCAACTGATTGAGATATTGAGGCACCACTGGACTGAACTATCTTAATTCAACACTCATTTATAGAATACCTACCATGAATCAGACACTGGGAATATGGTAGTAAATAAGGCAGATATGGTCTTTGTTCTCATGGGTCTTAAAATCTAGTAGCATGTCTAGGAGACTGGGTTTTCTGGATGAAGTAGAAATTTGAACTAGGTGACCTGAGAGTTCTCTTCTGGATATCTATAAATCTATGTTTCTGGGATTAAAAAGAACAACAAAATAAAAACAAAAACCCTTTGTCTTCTAACAAGGCAAATGTTTTCTCTTGAGCCCTTTCTGAGTTTGACAATGGTAGACTGAGTGCCAAGGAATAAAGAAGCCCAACACCTAGGAAAGCACCCCTCCAAGCCTAAAACAAAAGAATTTGCCTGGCTCCATCATTAATCAAATGCATCTTGTACATGAAAGCTCTTGTGGGCTTCTGCCAGAGGGAAATGTCAAACACATGGTCACAGGCCATTTTTACCCCCAGGAAAGCATGGAAGGAACTATGTCAGGAAATACAAACCCATTTCCAGGAAAGTTTACCTTCTGGCCTTGTCCCCTTCCCCTGGCTCTGGATGTTGTTTCAGGGACTCTCCACTTCAGGAAAGCGAGGCAGCCATGAGCCATCCCAAGCCAGAGGGAGCAGATGGCCTGGCATTCTGGGAACATTCTAGGCATAGTCCTTAAAGAACTACCACAGAAACAAGGGACAGTTCCAGGAAAACAAGGAGTTGTAACTACTCATGGCTTAGGCACACTAGACCAACAAAGAGGTCCCAAGAGCAGAGCAGACTTGCTGGAGTCAGGGTGGAGGAGACAGTTGGCTTCTCCTGCACACAAATCAGTTTGATCATCCCTGCCTTGTTGGACATGATCACTGCTCCCTCCCAAAGACACCCCTTGGGTCTGCAGGCTGATGTCTACTTGCAGCTCTAGTGTTTAGGAACAGGCTTGAAATGTTTCAGAAAAGGAAGGGAATGGACATCAAATCGTCATCCCACTAACAGTTTTGTCCAAAGTGCTCTTTTACAGGCTTCATATCTTTGTTCATGCTTTTCCTTCCTGGGATGTTCTCTGCCTTCTGTTCTGTTGAACTCCTACGTTTTTTTCCCCTAGGGTTATCTCAAGTGCTACTTCTTTCATGAGGCTTTGCTGGATTCTTTCAGTTCCACATGATCTCTCCTCTCTTGGCATTTTAAATTCTCTTACAGCAATGTTTTACCTTCTATTACAGCATTTTGTGCATGCCTTTCCTTTTCAAAAATTAAATTCTAAGTATCTTATGGAGATAAATCTTACTTTATTCTTTGTTTAAGTTTATTTATTTATCTTGAGGAGAGACAGAGTGCGTGCGTACAAGCAAGGGACGGGCAGATAGAGAGGGAGAGAGAGAATCCGAAGCAGACTCCCAAGTCAACTCAGAGCCCGACTTGGGGCTTGATCTCACAACGGTGAGATCATGACACAAGCCAAAACCAAGAGTTGGAGGCTTAACCAACTGAGTCACCACACAGGTACGCTGAGTCTTATTCTTTACATCCTGCCCCCAAAGTAGGATGCATTTTCCCCCAACCACCGTGTGTTTACACACCATAGGATTAAAAAAGCTTGGGGGAATGGAGTTGAGTAAACAATGTTTACTCAGTGATAAAGGTCAGAACCCTCCCGTCTCCACATTGGGCACTGGCAAGGTCTCCCCCATAGTCTCTGGAGTCAACAAAGTCTCTTTCTGTCCCATTAAACTAGAAAATTAAATTCACACTCAAGGATGCCTAATTCACCCTGAATTGTTGAGAAATAAGCAGTTCCACCTAAGTGAATTTTCCAGATCACTGGAGATTATTTATTAGAATCCAAAATTTTAGAAGCGATTTACAAAGCATGCTTTCCTAAAGGCATTTTGAATATCTCTGGAGACGTCCAAAAGAAATGGGTTATAGTGGTTGTATCAATAGAGGATTACTTGGAAATTAGGAATAGAGATATAAGGAAACTACTATCCACAATGTACCCTTTTGTACTTCTTGAATTTTGAATGATGTACATCTATTACCTATTAATTTAAAACTAATGGCATGCTTCCTTACTTCCTTAAATATGGTTGCCAAGGCCAATTTAACGTTTCTTTCTGAATCAAGGTCCAAGATCATCATTATATTATTTATTGTCTTGTTCCTAAATAGAATTATTCCAACAATGGATATTAAAGTGACCCAGAATTATCTTCCCCTATACAAAATGGCTCCAAAACTTCTAAGCCTCCAGAGGTTTTGGGTTTGGTTTATTTTTTAGATTCTCTGTCTCTTCCCTGGCAGCCAACACTTTTTGTTGTTATTATAGTGACTGCTTATAGCAACCACCGCACCCTCCCCCTTCTTATTTGCTCATTTGTTCTGATGTGAATTGGAAGTCAAATGATCTCAGATGATAAGCAGGATTCAAGTGGAGAGGGGAAGAAGAGAATTCCAGGGTTTTTAGAAAATGTGATCAGCTATGTGGGCTATAGTTTTACTAAAGTGGATTGGGCTAGATGGCATTCTAATCTAACACCAGATTTACTCCTCTCTCACTCAAAATGATACAGTGCTGAGCCTTCAGACAGCAGGCCCTTGTGCTGGGCAAGCCTTTGGGACACCTGGTTCCATAATGCTGGAGACAATGCCTCCTAAAGCTAGAGACTACCTGTATCTTGCCATCCGTGGAGGACATAGGAAAACTACTAAGATAATAACCTAGGAACCCAGAAAGTGATGAAGATTGTTGTCATTCAACACGTGAACTTCATTACGTCTTTTCTGGCCAGTCTGTGGTATTTCTGATTATTTCTAGGTTTTTAGATTCTTATGTGTGTTTTGCTGTGTTCTAGATACCAAAGATACTAGATAAGTGGCTTCTAGGTAAGTAAAGTTACTCGTCAATACCATCATTAAATTTTTTTTCTTTCTGTCTGAGTGAGGTTAAAAAAAGAAAAGAAAAAAAACCTGGCCAATTAACTGGCAACAGAAATGTAAGCAACAATAGCTCTAAATCAAGTTAAAACACCCCTTCATTGAAGCTCAGATCTGTCACCAAGAAGGCGGAGTCCTGAGCCTCACCATTCTGGGTTGAAGTATAAAAAGTTTGAAAAATCACTGGAAAACTACAAAGAGAGTTGAAAATCAAGGGCAGAGAATGAGAAGAGGCCATAAATATGGTGTGAATGTTCAAAAAAGAAAGCAAAAGAAAGCTAATTGTGGAAATTACTAGCCAGTAAATTGGATAGTCACAGTAATAAAACAGATGTTAACAGTGAAAATCCATCAACATCTGGAAAGGATAAAGTCACAAAGGATTTATGGAAAGAAGCAAGTTCAAGAGACTTGGGCAGAGGAGAAAAACAGAGTGAGGCCAGGTCTTTAGTAAAGGATTTGGAACTTGGGTAAAGGCTTTTGCTCAGCCTGACACACCATTTCTACTCTGAGGCCAGATCAGATTGTTTTGGATGAGAACATGGTCACATGGACTCAATAACTGGCTGAGAGATCATAAATGAAGGATAATGATATAAATACCCAGAAAGAGCTCCAGTGAGGGGAACGGGGCGCTGAGGGCACTTCCCCAGAGAGCAAGGTCAGGTCTGGTTTTATTTAACATCTTTGCTAATGATTTGAAAGCAGGAACAAACAAATGTCAAGAAAATGTGCAAAGCACATCAGCTAGAGACAAGGTACACACACCAACCAGCAAGGAGTTTACCTAACAGGACTGAGAGCAATTATCAAAGGGAGCTGGAAATAACTCAGGCCAGGGCAGCCTAGAAAAATGATCTGAAATGAAAGCCAATCACTTTTTGAGGTTGGGTGGGGAAGGGTGGTGGGTAGGGAGAAGGGGGATCGGAGAGACAGAGTAGGAAATAAGCATGGCCAAAAGCAGTCTGAAGGGACAAATAATGTGTAGCAGCATAACGTGGGAATGAAGGCCCAACAGAACAGAGGTCCAGTTTTGAGGTTTGTAAATATATGGCTGTGGTTCGACAGATGTGAAATGATAAGTGACCCATTTATTCAGGGTTAGAGGAGAGAGAAGCAGAGGTGGGAGGATTGGACTTCAGACATTTACCCAGAGCGTGCAAGCCCTAAGGGTGCACCTCTCTGCACTCCTGGATCTTGCTCCTAGAATGTTGGAAGTCCCATAAGCTAATACAGATCCTCCTTGATGTACCATGCTGCATAGTAGATGCTCAGCGATTGTGGGACAAATGCAGGAAGCCCCGTGGAATTCTTAATGTATCTGTGGTCATTAAGTGAAAATGGGGCGAGGGTTGCTGCTAAGGACCCCTCCAGCTTTGAGACTGGGGAATTCTGTGATTGGAAGAAAAACACAGATCCAGGAGCAGCCAGATATTTAAGCAAACAGTGACAACTGTCCCAGATTCTGCTCTGGGTCCTGGCCTGGCCCATCCCTGCCTGTGAAAATGGAACTGTGATACATCTACTCCTCTTCCTGATTCTGCCACTCCCGTTCCTGACCGTGGCTAAGTGACTGGTCACCTATGACCAAACTTTACTTTCTTGTATTCTGTACCTGCCCCCACCGTGTTCTAGCTCTGTTCAAGACCCTGATTGGATTCATGAGGGCTCTTTTTGCTTTCCCTGTTTAACTCCAAATTGGTATCTCAGAGAAAAGACCCAAGCCCCTCATGTTGATATGAAACACTAAATCCCCCTGTATGTCAACATCCATTGTGTAACTATTTCACTAGACTGCCTAGACGAGGGCTTTTCGAACTTTAATGTGCATAAAATCTTATGGGAGGGGAGATTACGCATTTCTAACAAGATCCCAGATAATGCCAATGTAGATCAATAGACCATACATTTGAAAAGCAAAACAGGGCACCTGGGTGGCTCAGTCAGTTAAGCATCGACTCTTGATTTGGGCTCAGGTCGTGTTCTCACAGTCGTGAGATTGTGAGATCAAGCCCCACATTGGGCTCTGCACTGACAGTGTGAAGGCTGCTTGGGATTCTCTGTCTCCCTCTCTCTCTCTGCCCCTTCCCTGATCTCTCGCTCTCTCTCTCAAGTAAAACTTAAAAAAAAAAAAAAGAAAAAGAAAGCAAGACTTCACAGTAGCAGTGTCCAATAGAACTTTCTGCAATGATAGAAAAGTTCTCTATCTGCACTGTGCAATACACTAACCACCTAGCCATATGTGCCTATTGAATACTAGCATGACATGTGAACTTTTTAATTTTATGTCATTTAAATTAATTTATTTTTGATTTTGTTAATGTTTATTTTTGAGAGAGGGACAGCACGAGCAGGGGAGAGGCAGAGAGAGAGGGAGACACAGAATCTGAAGCAGGCTGCAGGCTCTGAGCCATCAGCACAGAGCCTGATGTGGGGCTCAAACTCACAAACCATTAGATCGTGACCTGAGCCAAAGTCAGATGCTTAACCGACTGAGCCACCCAGGCGTGCCTCATTTAAGTGAATTTAAATTTAAATAGCTACATGTAGCCAGTGGCTACATATTGGACAGCACAACTCTAAAGAAATTCAGATGTAAGTAAAATTTTGAGATGTCTGTAGAATGGCAGGTCATGATTTACCTTCTCACAATAAACCACCAATCATACGGGCATCTGGGCTACATAATACTGCACATTCAGCTGGTCTATAGCCAGTTTGACCCGAAATAACATATGAACATATCTATTACCCTCCAAAGTCTTGCACCCTTTGTAATCTTTCATTCCTGCACTGCTCTCCTCTCAGTCATCAACAGGCAATCATAAGCTGCTCTCTGTCACTATACATTAGTTTGCACCTCCTAGAATTTTATATAAATGAAAACATAGGGATGCCTGGGTGGCTCAGTCGGTTGAGTGTCCAACTTCAGCTCAGGTCATGGATCTCACGGTTCGTGAGTTCGAGCCACGCATCAGGCTCTGTGCTGACAGCTCGGAGCCTGGAGCCTGCTTCCACTTCTGTGTCTCCCTCTTTCTCTGTCCCTCTCCCCCTCATGCTCTCTTGCTCTCAAAAATAAATAACCATTAAAAAAAAATTTTTTTTAAAAAGAAAGAAAACACAAATGCAGTATTTTATTTGCTCGCCTGGCTTCTTTTACTCAGCATCATTATTTTAAGATTTATCCATATTGTTGTGTGTATCGATAGTACCTTTTTTTTTTTTCTGAATAGTGTACCACAATTTGTTTATCCATTCATCTATGAATGGCGTTTCAATTGTTTCCATTTTTGACTATGGCAAACAATGCTGCTATGAACATTTTTGTACAAGTGTTGTATGGACGTATACCTGCATTTCTCTTTGGTAAATACCTAGGAGTGTGATAGCTGGATCATATGTGGGTATGTATTTAAATCTTTAAGAAACTTACCAAAGGTGTACCATTTTACATTCCAACAAGCAGTATACGAGAGTTCCAGTTCCTCCATATTCTAATCAACAAATAATATGGTCAGACTTTTAAATTTTAGCATTTTAATATGGGAGCAATGGTATCTCATTGTGGTTTTAATTTGCATTTTCTAATGATTATTGATCTAAAGTATATTTTCATGTACTTATTTGTCATCTATAGATCTTCTTTGCTGAGCTCTTCAATTTTTTCACTTATTTTTCCTTTTTTCCTATTTTTCTTTCTGTATTTATTTCTTTTTTCTTCTTCCTTTTTTTTTTTGTTGTTGAATTTTGAGAGCGTTTCACATGTTCTGGATCAAGCACTTTTTCAGATATGAGATTTGCAGATATTTTCTCCCACTCTGTGATTTGTTTCTTCATTCTCTTAAAAGTGTCTTTTGAAGAGAAAATTCATTTTGACTGTACCGAAGTAATCAATTTTTTCTTTTCTTAAGATAAGAACTTGATTTTTTTATATTGATCTTGTATGTTACATCCTTGATAAACTCATTAATTTTAGTAGCTTTTTGTGGATTTCATCAGATATTCTCCGTAGATAATTATGCCATCTGCAAATAAAGATAGCTTTGTACTTCTTCCTTTCCAATCTGAGTGCCTTTTATTTCTTTTCATTGCCTTATTACACCAATTAGAACCTCAAATACAACACTGAATAGGAGTGATGAAAAGGGCAAAATCTTGTCTTGTTTCTGATCTTAAGAGAAAGCATTCAGTCTTTCGCTATTAAGTGTGATGTTAGCTGTTGGTTTATCATACATGTCCCATATCTTGTTGGGGAAGTTTCCTTCTATTCCTAGTTGCTGAGACTTTTTATCAGGAATGGATGTTGGATTTTGTCAAATGTTTTTTCTGCACCTATTGAGATAATCATGTGGATTTTCTCTTTTAACTCTGGTAGTATGGTTAGTTACATTGACTGATTTTCAAATATTAAACCAATCCTGCATTCCTAGGATAAACTGGTCATGCTCTATTATACATTTTATATATCATTGGAATATATATAATCGTTGGATTATATATCGTAGGATGTTGATCTATAGTTTTTCTTTTCTTGTAATATCTTCAGTTTAGGTATCAAGGTAATGCTGACTTGATAGAATAAATTGGAAAGTAATCCCTTCACTTCACCTTTCTGGAAGAGTTTTCATGGAATTGATACTATGTCCTTATATGTTTGATAGATTCCCCTCAGTGATGTTTTCTTCTTAGCCTTGACTTTTCTTTGTGAGAAAGTTTTCAATTATAAATTCAATTTCTTCAATAGATTTGGAATATTCAAGTTATCAATTTATTTTTGAGTAAGGTTTGGTAGTTTGTATCTTTCAAGAAATTTGTCCACTTCATGTAAGTTATCAGGTTTTGTTTTGTTTTGTTTTTTTGGCCTAAAGTTGTTTAAAAGATTTCTTTATTATTTTTTAAATATCTGTGGAATCAATAATGATATATTCTTTATCATTCTGATATTGGTGATTTGTTTCTTGTCAATTTTCTGATCAGTCTGGCTAGAGGTTTATCACTTTTATTGAGTTGTTTTCTTCCTTAGACTTGGGTTCTAGGGGCAATGTCAACATTTTTATTAAACAAATGAACAGAACACTTTGAATCTGTTTGAATATCAACCAGAAAAAATGGCTAGTCTTTATGGTTATGCATGACCACCTTCTCCTTACCAGCCCTAATCCAGTCCCACACAGCTTCCCCAAAGGCAGGTTCAAGAATTCATATGGGACCATCACAGAAGTTTTTCCATAATAATCCTCTGTCAAACCAATTAAAT